>NC_139034.1:9161700-9762613 GCF_964662115.1 Mustela nivalis | reverse complement strand
ACACACACTACTTAGGGGAGTCAACCCAGTCCAAGCTTTATCCTGACAACTCTGAAATTTTTATCTCCAGTTCAGAAATCTCTACCAATCTCCACACCAAAACACTGGACTACCTACTTGATAACTCCACTTTTACAGCTGAGAGTCATCTCAGACCCAATCAGAATTGTTGATTTGCAACCCCAACCCACCCCCCCAAGCTGTTGCTCCTCACCTTTCCCCATCTCGGTGAATGGCACTGACATCGACCCAGTTGCTCAAGCCCCCAAGGAGAGCGTCAGCCTTGATTCCTCCCCATCCCGTACTCTGTGTCCAGTCATTCAAGAAGTCCCTTTGGCTCAACCGCCAACACATATTTCCAGCCCATCGCTGCCTCCTGGTGTCCCCTACAACCCCTCTGGATCAAGGCACACTCTCCTCTCACTTGAACAACTGTACTGGCCACCAAATGGCTTTCCCACTTCCCCTCTTGCTTCTCTATAACCCTCTCTACTGCAGTCTCCCCGCAGTAGCTGGAAGGATCTTTTTAAAGACACATCATGGAACTCGTCTGCTACAAATGCTCCGATGTTTCCTCACTGCACTAAAAATAAAATGCAAATATCCTTCAACATCCTTCATGATCTATTTCCTGTACCATCTGTCAAAGGACACCAACCTTTCTGTTCCTCAAGTACGGCACCCAGGTGGCTCATTCTTACCATTTCCGCCTCAAATCTCACATCACTTCTTCCATTTAGTCCTCCCTTAGCTGGCCCCCCACCCCCACCCTCGTGTCTCCCAAGGCCATCAACCTGGGGTATTTCCACCTCCAGGCAAAACCCAGTGCATCTGCTTTGGATTTAGTTTGGGCCTGTGCACTGGTTTCTGTCCTCTTGCATTTGATCTTTTTTTTAAAACAGCAGAGAAACAGATTTTGTTAATTTCCTAATTCAATTTAAGAGTTCTGTCCATTCATATATCATTTGACTTATGGTTTAACTACCCACATTTGTTGTGATGGCTTATATAGGTAGAGTTATTTCTCCCATATGATTTTTACTTTTCTATTGATCATGCTTTCTTTTTTCTTTTTTTTTTTTTTTTGGGTCAGAGAGAGTGAGCAGAGGCAGGCAGACGAAGAGGGAGAAGCAGGCTTCCTGCTGAGCAAGGAGCCCAATGTGGGACTCAATCCCAGGATGCTGGGATCATGACCTGAGCTGAAGGCAGCTGCTTAACCAACTGAGCCAACCAGGCATCCCTGATCATGCATTTTTTTAAAATGATTTTATTTATTTATTTGACAGAGAGAGAACACAAGTCGGCAGAGAGGCAGGCAGAAAGGGAGAAGGAAGCTGGCTTCCCGCCCAGCAGAGAGCCCGAAGTGGGGCTCGATCCCAGGACCCTGAGACAATGACCTGAGCCGAAGAGAGAGGCTCAACCCTCTGAGACACCCAGGTGTCCCGAACATGCATTTTTACTGTTTCTTTCTTCTCATTTGTTCCCTGTCAAGGAGTTGACATACTTTCTTTATTCTCTAATTTCATCTTTTAGTTTGAAAAAACATATACTCGATTTCTATGATTTTAGAGTTGCCTGTAAAACTCTTGTTTTAAAAAAAGATTTTATTTATTTATTAGAGAGACACAGAATGAGAGAGCAAGAGAGAGAGTATGAGGGGGAGAGGTCAGAGGGAGCAGCAGACTCCCTGCCGAGCAGGGAGCCTGATGTGGGACCTGGGACTCCAGGATCATGACTTGAGCCAAAGGCAGTTCCTTAACCGAGACACCCAGGTGCCCCACCTTTAAAACTCTTAAGCCCATGTAGGGACGCCTATGTAGCTCAGTCTCTTAGCCATCTGCCTTCGGCTCAGGCCAAGATACTGGGGACCTGGGATTGAGTCCTGCATCAAGCTGCTTGCTCAGCCCAGAGCCCACTTATTCCTCTGCCTGCTGCTCCCCCTGCTTGTGCACTCTCACACTCTTGCTGACAAATAAATAAATAAATTAATTAAATCTTCAAAAAACCCAAACTCTTAAGCACGTGTAACTTACGTCTGAACTGAGTCGATTACCCCTCTTAGAGCACAAAATGAGAATTTCAGAATTCTTTAATGCTAAGTACCTTCAGTTGTTCTAACAATGTGCATTATCATGTCATTCCAACTTGTCACTAACATCTCCCGAAATGGCTTTTTCATGTGTTTTACAGCTAATGGTAATTCAGATTTCCCGACATGTTGGCTAACTACTTACCCACCGGGCTCTTTGTTTCCCACTCACTCCTGCAGGTCTGACTTCCTGTGCTAAAATAATCCTTCAGTTGTCCTTCCAGTAGCTGTTGTGGAGGAACCATTTCTCCATCCTTATGTCAAAAAATGTTTCTCTAGCACCTGTGCATAATCCACAGGTACGAAATTCTGGTGTACAGTCAATTTCTTCATTGCAACCAGAATGGAATAAGGTGGTGTCTGGGCCCAGCTTGCTTCCCAGAGCAGAAAGCCGGGACCTAGCTTCCTGGTTTTCAGCCATCCTCCCTAACTGGTGTCTGGGAACTCAGAAGCATTCGGGCCCCAGCTGGTCTTCTGGGGACCCCCGGGATCCTGAGATCATGCTGACACACCTGGGATATCACCCCGCTTCACCGCTTGAACACTTTTAAGCCAGGAATGTCCCCCACAGGGGAAGACCCCTAAGTCTTTCAATCATGCATCTGGTTGTCCATAGAAACTTTGCAGTAGGCCCCTTCAGGTAGGTGCCTCCCCTCGGCTGTATCCATAGCTGTATCACACTCACAACTGGTTCCCATCCAGGCCCCTCGGGCTCTAAAGCTGCGGCAGGCACCACAGTGGGAGATAGAGGTAGCTCTTGAGGTGGTTCAGCATCTTCTTCTGAGGTTGGGGCTGTCAGTCCAAGAAGAGAAACTATCAACCCAATGATTGACTTTTCATGTCCCTCCTAAATCAAGGAAAATTTCCCCACCATTCAATGTTCTCTGAGTCCAGGAAGCAATCCCTAGAGGGTCTCCCCTGATAGCAGGTCATGGGCACAGGGATCTGAGGCTACTCCTTACTCCCGGCCCACCAGATGACAGAGGCCAGCTCTGAGCGGCCTCCGCTGTTCCCTGCACAGGTCTATATCAGCCACCCCCTGTCCTCCTCAGATCAGCATCTCTCTGGTTCTCCTCCCTCTACCCCTCCCCCTGCTTGTGCTCTTTTCCCTCTAATAAAGAAATAAAATCCTAAAATAAAACATAACAAATTGAGCATCAAAGTGAACCTTGAGGCCTTCAAGACCTGGATGGAAACACCCTCCTGTGTGTATTTCCTTGTCATCTTTCTTTTTGTGCTGATGGCATCAGAGGTGCATGTCATCCCAAGGAGGGAGAAGGCCGATGGTGGAGAGACTCTGGGCTCCTGAAGAACACAGAAAGGATTTCAGTCTCCAATCTGAAGATCCACTCAGCACTGTCATGGGGGGGACCTCTGTGGTGACAGGCTACCAAAACCTGGGGAGGTACATGGTCATTCAGCGTAATGTAATATAGCTCTGTACAGCATGTTGAAATGACCAAGTTCACTTGAATAGTGATCAGCCTAAAACCTTTAAAGAGGACCAAAGAGGCACCTGGCTTTCTCAGGCACTAGGATCCTTGATCTCAGGGTTATGAGTTCGAGGCCCACATCAGTCACAGTTAACTTAAAAATAAAACAAAAGGCTTACACAGGACTAAAATCAGTGAGGCTCAAACAACGGAGCTGGTCTGTGCTGGGACGGATCCTGTCTCCCGTTCATTCAGCCACTGGGCACTGCGCACTCAGATGGTGCCAGGGCTTATCAGCCCAGCGGGTTCTCCTCGTGAGAGCTCAGGGTCTAGAGCAGAAGATGGACAAACGAGAAACCAAAATGTGAACGGGAAAAGCGATTGCTCCACAGCAAAAGAGCAAGGGACACAACTAAGGCCCAAACTCCACCCGGTGAGGGGTATGACACGGCTGTGCTGAGATGACACAGAGAATTCCTGTGGGAGGAAAAGAAGGAGACAGCCCTGCACAAATGCGAGTGCATTCCACCTGGCGGAGGGCACCATGGAGCAGAGGACTGGAGGTTAGAAAAGGGGGCCAGGGTGGCCAGAGAAGCTGAGGAAGGACCAGAGTGGGAGGGGAGGAGGGCCAGGGCCCGGGAAGTTGGTCAGTATCAGGGCCCTTCCCCCAGGGCTTGTGACCGCACTTCCCCACACTCAGTGGCTGAACCAACAAATGCTGCCTCGTGGTCTCAGGGGATCAGTAATCCAGCAGTGTTCTGCTGAGGGCTCCTGCCAGAGTCTCTCCTTAAACTGGGCTGCTGACAACACCAAGGGAGGACCTGCTTCACCGAGAACCTGAGCGCACTCAGGGGCATGGGCCAGATACAGCCCATCTCAAAGACCTGACTTCTGTCTGCTGTGGGCCCACAGGGCTGGGCCATGTGCGTATGTCTGGGTCATGGTTCAACCTAGGGGCTTGTGCTCCAGTATGAAGATTGGAGAGAGAACATGGATCCGAGTCAAAATGGGGCTGGGCAATGAGATTTTGAACGGAATCTCAGAAGGGCCTTTGGGTTACGTGGCCACGTTCTGTGACATGGAAGTGAATCACCAAGTCAGGACCACACTCTGGGGAGGGGTCACACAAACATGTCTACAGAGGAGTTGGGGAACCAATGGAGCCCCCGAAGGGAGACTGTGAAGATCCCTGAAGGGTCCGGGCCTTGCCCAGAATCAGACTGGTAGGGATGCTTAGCCGGCTTGAACCCAGCTCTTTGATTGTCCTCAAAGTTGGGGTCCTGGATGCAACGTAGCCATTCACTGGGGGCTCTGGAAAAGTTTTTCTGGAAGGAAGTGGCTGTTGGCCTGGAAATGTTATCGGGCTGAGGGTGATCATTGGTCTCCTAGACAGGAGACATATGCCCAGGTTTTTGTCTGAGGAGGATCCCGGGACATGGCGACCCACTGCATGGACCACCATCTGCATCACACCCTTTGGAAAGGAGAGAATGGCCTGCATCCCGGGACAGGCGGTCTCTAGGGGTAATGGTGCATTCTGACCATCAAGGGCCAAGACTCCAGTCCCTTCTTTAGGGTTGAATTGAAAATGCAAAGCCTAAGACCTTGGGAAGCTATTACCCAGCCCTCTGTAAGTGGGGCTGTCCTCTTCTGGGACTCCAGAATGTGAGCACCGATGAACACATGTGTGCACACAGGAGCTTGTGTGCTGGTGCACACAAACACACACCCCAGGAGGGACTGTGGGGTGGGATCTGATGAGTAGCAGATTCCAAGAAGTTGACAGGAGGGAGGAAATTGGGTGGGAGGTATTTCCTACATGTGACAGCACTCCTCTAACATCATAGCTATTATCCAACCTATGCCTGTGGACATCTGATAGAAAGACATGCTGGACTCATCCATATTTGGCAAGAAGACCATCCCTGTCTGCCACAATGGCTTCTCTAGGGTCTGAACCAGGTAAGAATAGAGACTTGTGTCTGAAACCAGGTGTGTTTGCAAGCTGGGGCCCTGGCTGCTCCAGACCTTCCCTGGGGGCCTTTGGAGAGGGGTGTGTTGGGGTCACTGTGTCCTTGCATGCAGAAGGGGGAAGAGGAGATTGCAGACGGGAGCACTGTTCGTGTAGGGGTCCAACCAGGAGTGGGCCCCAATAGGGCATCTCAGGAAGTGATGTCACTGCCTGGATCACAAAGGCCTTCAGAACTTGGAACCCCTGCAACCAGGCAGCCAGGCTAGTCCAGTAGCAGGGTTACTGGACTCAGGACCTTGACACAGAAAGATGTTTTCCTGTTGTGTACCCAGTTTCCGGGGCTCTGGGTACCAGAACCCCCAGGAAAATGACTTGATCCCATGCTGCAGACATTGGCTAAAACCACCCCCACAATGCCGCAGGTCCTTTCGAGGGAGACGCCATAAGGTACTTACTTCTGAGGAGACTAGGCGATGCCCACCCCTCTGAACCGTCCTAGAGAAGCCCCATCCCTTCCTCTGGAGTTTGGGGGGAGGAGGGATATGTGGGGGTTCCTGCCCATGGTCTGGAGGAGGGTGAGTACAGTGGATACTCTTGTGATCCCTTCTTGTTCACACCAATGTCAGGGTGGGCAGGGTGCACAGGGGATTCCTGAGGTGACTCTGAGCTGTGCCAGAGCACATCCAAGGCCCTGAAGCTGGGCCACGTTTCTCTCCTTGGGGGAGGGCTCTGCCACCTGGGCTGTGGTGTGTCTGGAATGGAGCGCCCTGGGTCTGAAGACCAGCAAAGGCCTCCAGACAGGGCTCTAAGGCCTCCTGCCTGGCTGTCGGGCACTGTCTTTATAGAATGCTCCAGAGGACATGGTGCAGGAGGTGACCGAGGAGATTGCCTGCTCTCCTTCCTTTAAGGAAAAGAAGCCGCACAGGGCCAGCAGAGTCTGGCGCTGGCTCAGGGTGAGTGCAGGTGCTGGGGAGACCCGACCCCTGGGGCGCCCATGCAGCACCAAGGGCCCCACTTCCTAGAAGCCAACCTGGCCTCCTAGAGTCCTGTTCTCCCGTGAATCTGCATCCCATCTCTTCCCCAAACTGGCCCACATAGTCCTGCCCACGCCTTGGACAGAAGCACAGACATTGTCCACATACTTATAGGAGTATCATTAAAGAGACTAGACCATGTCTCATCATTGATTTAGACTCCTTTTGCCCATGCCAAGGCATTTTCCTAACTCGTGCTCCCAGGTGCCCCCACTGGCCCAAAAGTCATTCCTCAGCTTCTACAAGTCTTGCAAATGATTATTTGCAAGAGTGAATTGAGAGACTTTGATCCAAAGGGACATGGGGCTCATGGTACTCTGTCTCTTGCTCTGCGCTTTGGTATTGATTGAACACATTGTTGACCCCCCCCCCCCCACAAGGAAAAGGAACAGGGGCCTCACTGCACTGCACTGCACGGCGGTCTGGAAGGCCAGTCATTGATCAAAGCCATGGAGCCCTTTACTGGGGCAGGACTGGATGTAATCCCCTTCTCTGGCCAAGGCACAGTGCGGCATCCTACAGCCTCCGTGCCTTCTTATCCTAAGCCCTCTCGCCTTAAACATCTCTGTGTTCTCATCTCAAGAATGGGATATGTTGGGTGCCGGGGTGGCTCAGGGGTTTCAGCCTCTGCCTGCAGCTCAGGTCATGGGTCCTGGGTCTCACAGTCCTGGGATCGAGGCCCACGTCGGGGGCGTGGGGTCCTCTGCTCAGCGGGGAGCCTGCTTCCCCCTTTATGTCTGGCTGCCTCTCTGCCTACTTGTCACCTTTCTCTCTGTCAAATAAATAAATAACAAGTCTTTCAAAAAAATAAAAAGAATGGGCTATGTTATCAGAAATCACAGGATCCATGCCACTCAGGCAGGGACGTGCTATCCATACTCCGCTCACAAAGGGACCTCAGATACTAGCAAGTTCAGACATCATTTCTTTCAATTCTTTGTATGGATTCCAAGAACATTTTCTCTTTGCCTTAAAGGCTTCTTAACTGATTGGCTGATTGATGGATTTGAGAGAGAGACAGGGGGAGAGTGGGGAGAAGCAGAGAGACTGAATCCTCAAGCAGACACTGCCCTATGGACACAGTCCTACGAGGATCGCAGCCTCAGGACACGGAGACCATGACCTGAAGCAAAACCAAGTGCCTTAGGCTGAACCCAATGAGACACTGAGTCACCCGATTCTTTTTCGGACTCTGGGCTCTCTTGTCCCACCTCTTGCAGAAGTCCCTGAGATCTGGGGGCTCATTCTGCCCTCCAAGCCACAACCCTCCTGGTGGCCACAGCACTGACTCATGTCTCCTCTGATTCACCTCAGGGGAAAAATCGTTCAACCAGGAAGAGGACGAGGACCTCACTGCTGATGGCAGAGCGGGCCGACAAGCTGGAGGCCGCAATTGATCACCTGGTGCCTGCCATCCTCAGACAAGATCTACACTGTGTCCACACCTTTCTGGACACATACGACACCTTTGCCAGCTCTGGGGAGGTGCTGGACCAACTATGTGCAAGGTGAGCACCCTCCCCTGCCCCTAACTGCCCCATGGGATTAGGCCAATGCCTGGTTGTGAGACTTTGGCAGGTCCCCAAGCTTCCCCAAACTTCCCCTTGCTTCTAACTGGGGCAGAGGTATTATAGGGACTCAGTGGTAGGTGTCAGAAAGGATACCTGGCAGCCTGCGCCGGTGGAAAAGTCTGCTGGAGGGCCTGTGGGCATGCTCTTTGAACATTCCCGTGCCCCTCATGATGAAGCCTCTGCCTAATCCCTGACCCTCACTGTGATCTTGAGCAGGGCTCCTTTGCCATTGAAAGGGAATCTGAGATTCTTTCTGGGGTCTGTGTCTGGATGAATCCAGAACAGTCATCCCTGGGGGTGAGCAGGGCCAGGCCCCCGCAGATGTTCGTGATGGGCTGGTTGGGGCCCTTTTATTCAGCAAGCATTCAGGAAGCCCCAGTAGGTGGAGGCGATTATCTCGGAGCTGAATGGGATCCCGGCACAGAACAGACAGCACCCCAGGGCTGCAGGCTAGTCGAGGGTCAGAGGGTGAGAGCCAACATCCGCAGACATCTCATGTGATGCCCCCTGGCCTCCTCCAGATTCGGGTGCTATTACTCCACATATGAAGAGGTCAAGAGATCCCAAGAGCAGCGAGACATGTGAGTAAGCTTTGGCTGCTCTAGGAGGGCCTTCCCTCTCCACCAGGGCAGTGAGGGTCCTGTGAGTTCAAGGGGCTGATGGACCTTCATGCACACCTCTGTGATTCCTGCTTTAGGGTAAAGGTCTGAGAGCTTCTACTGGAAACTAGGAAGGTGCCCTGGGGAGCTGGGGTAGGTGTGTGAGCACTGTGGGAGAGCAGAGGACGATGGAGGACAGCTTCCACCCCTGAGAGGGTCATGCTCCATGCCTACCACCTCCCAACCCTCTCTCTGCCCAATTCTGGGACCCAGAACGCAGGATTTAGGAACCTTCGCACAGCATTCTGTTGGCACCTGCACGCTGGGTGCTCAGAGGGGGCTCAGGGAGAGTGGTGACCCAGTAGAGCCCAGGGAGCAGCAGACATCCCACACCCTGTGGGAGGTGAGTGTCAGTGGAAACAGACCCACTCTCATGGCACCTAGTGAACGGGCAGAGGAGGTAACGGTGGAGGTATGGGGAGGGTCCTGGGAAGACCTGGCTAGAGACAGAGTCCCTTTGCTCCCTCCTCGGTTGGATCTTCACGGAGCAGAGGCGAGTGCAGTGAGGGTAATTAAGAGGCCAGACACCACCCCTCCCCGGGCACATGCAGTTGAATTGAAGTGGCTCGTGGGCAAGGAGACAGACTGAGGAGTGTGTCCAGCTCCGCTAAGAGGTCCAGAAATGATCACCCCATTGATCACGGACTCCCACTCCTAGAGGCTTTTGGCCAGCCTGCCGTCTGGGAGCAGGCCTGTCTCGGGCAGGACTGCCAGGTCGCAATTAGACTAGGAGTCCGACTGGTCTCGGACAGGAGCTGGAAGCCCAGGGGCCCAGGTTCCTACAGGGGTTCCCTGGGATATTGGTTTGGATGCATACCTTGTCCTCTGACTTTTCTGTCTCCATGTCTGTCCCCAGGGCCATCTATGCCATCCTAAACACCTGGGTGGAAAAGTATCCAGGGGATTTTGTGCAGCCTCCGGAGTTTCCCAGCTTGCATACGCTGCTAGCCTACCTGCAGGTCTATGTGCCAGGCTCGGACCTGCAGCGCCGTGCCCAGCTTCTGCTGCCAGAAAGTCAATGCCCTCCCAGAAAGGCCACGGAGCCAGAGGCTGGGGGTGAGGAGGACTGGGGGTAACTGGTGTGGGCCTGAGGAGGAGACAGGGTGGGCCACCCTGAGGAAGCCTCCGTAGATTGTAGTTGAGCCGAAGAGAGTGAGTCGTCTCAGATCACTGTCCCCATGGGCTTCCGTCGGGGATACCTTCCAGGGGCTGGGTCTTGAACGCAGGCCACGCTGAGTGGTGGGGAAAGGGAAAGGCAAAAGGGAAGTCAATCAAGCTGATGATGCTTTCTCTTCTTGGAGCTACAGCGCCGGCCCCAGAGCAAAATCTGGAAGTTGTTCCAGCAGCCCCTCTGGCACCCGCTGCACCTCTGGAGCCTGAGCTGGTCTCTACCATCCCTGCTGCAGCAGCTCACAGTGGGTTAGGGAGACCAGTGACCCCACCTGACCCGATGGGACCAGGGCAGATGGTCGTCAGGGCCCTCGTTCACTTCTCTGCCACGGAAGAGCCACCTGGCATGTTGCCTTTACTGGATGACCAGCAGGGTCCTGTCCCCGCGCTGCTGCCCCCTGCCTCCGTGGAGCAAGCAGTCTGGGCCCCCCAGCTGCCGCCCCCTGTCTCCGTGGAGCAAGCAGGCTAGGCCCCTGAGCAGCAGCTCGTGCTGGTTGGACCCCCAGAGCATATATCCCCCTCCCCCGTCATTTCCTTTTTTATCATATTTGTGTTCTGTGTTCACCTCTATAATTACTTCATAGATTTAATTTATTAAATAAAGTAGAATTTGAGTTTATATAACATTTTACTCGCATCCTTTGCAGTGGGATATGGAGGTCTCATTAGGTCCATCCAGAGTGTTGCACAACCATGTCTTCTACGACGTTTCCTCACAGAGACACCCGCGCTCCTCATCGCTCACTGCTCTGTCCCTCCCCCAGTCCCTGCAACCACTTCTCTTCTCTCTGTCATGGCCACTTCACCTCAATTGGATTTTCCTCTGCCTGGAAACTACAATATGGCCTTCTGTGTGTGTCTGCAGAACATAAGAGTGATTCCTCTCTTTTCAAACTTTTGTAGAGATGATATAGGTATTTTCGTTTTTCTGAATCTTCTGCCAAAACAATGAAACAGCACAACACAAAACAAATAACTCTTTTGTCTGGTACACCGCCAGCTAAATGCAGAGAAAGACCCTCCCTTTTGAGAAAGAGCAGAGCTGCTACCCTGTGTGGTGTGCGACGTGCTGAAAAGAGCCGCCGGTACCCACAGAGCAGTGGCCCTCCCAATACCTGGTTGTGTATACTGGTCTGCACACAACACACAACCCCCAGGAGTTCACAGAATAGTGACCTTGGACTGATAGACACGCTTTCGATACAGGCAGACACTCCAAATAGATTTCATTATCCCATGTACTGTTCATCTGAAATATCATTGTTCTTTGTGATTCACCTGAAAATGCTCCACCCTGGGGACAGACATGGAGGCAGAGAAGTCAGAGGACAGGGTACGCATCCAAACCAAAATCTCAAGGAACCCATGTGGGAACCTGGGTCCTGGCCTGCCAGCTCCTGTCCGAGACCAGTCAGACTCCTTGTCCACCTGCGACCTGGCAGTCCTGCCCAAGACAGGCCTGCTCCCACACGGCAGGCTGGCCAAAGCCGCTAGGAGTGGGAGTCCATCAATGGGGTGAGCATTTCTGGACTTCTTAGGGGAGCTGGACACCTGGAACACCAGGTAACAAGAACTAAAGGAGCGCCAGCACAGCCTGGCCACCAGCAGTGGTGTGCACATGCTCGGCTCCTGCGCCGCCGAGGAGACCACTTCTCCCCCAGTGGGACCGGGCCTTTCTGACATGCTGGGTTTCAAGTGACAGGTCAGTGTATCAGGCTGAGTACTCAAGAGGATAAATGAGTTCCCTCTGCTGGCTGAGCCCTCACCATTAGGTAGAACGGCCATGGTTTCATAGCAACCATTCCAATCTATGCCTACAGGGCCCTGAGATACGAATTCTGTTACTGTTTCAGGCCTTTTTGGTCTTTTTCACTACCACAAGGACAAGTCAGTAAGTTAGATGATAGACAAATGAATTCCATTCATCCTGGATTTTTCTGCTATTCTTTACGTGAAAGTACTTTTAAAATATCCATCACATAGCACTATACAAATGCTAGTTATTACAAATTACATCCAAATGAAGCTCGAAGTCTCAGAAACTGGCATTCTTATTGTTTATTTTTATTTAAAAAAATCAGTCATTTTCCTACTTGGCTCAGAATCAGAAGGTTTCATCTTAGTTCAGTTTTAGGATTCCTCTAAAGTGATCTAGAAACAAAGACAGTAATACACATTCTTCCAACTTCAATACCGAAGTATATACAACACTCATCAGGAGCTGAAACACTTTCATGAGCAGACAATGACCAACTACAGAATGTCCTGGTGGGTGACAGTCCCGAAGGTGGTGAGAAGTCCTACTCTCAGACACCAGTGGTTTGGCTGAAAGAGTCTCTCATGTCCAATGAAAACTGAGTTTTGACATCCTGCCTTTTTAGAGAGAGTTAACAAGATTAAGAAAGGGGTTTTAGAAAAGCTTTTCAAAAGGCCCCACACTTTAACCTGTTTTTTCTGGTGAAAAGTGCACACGAAGTCTAAGCATGTACACGTGTGGTAAATGACAGCTTTTCTAAAGCAAGAGCATGAACATCCAAATCTCATGGCTGGTCCACTTGAGAACCTTCTTAATAGTCATGGACAGAATGGCTTTATTCATTTTTATAAACAGATACACCAAGGCTTTTTAGCTTAGTTCTTACTATTAAATTTACCTTTAATAAGGTAAAGGGTTTATTTTTTAAGAATGTTTTAATTTTTTAGAAGTTAAAAAAAAAATCTTTTTTATAAATTCATGGTACGGAGATCAAGACCTGCGCTGAGATCCAGAGCTGGATGCTTAACCAACTGAGCCACCTAGATGCCCCTTAAACTTATCTTTTAAAATATAATAATCTAAGGGAAAAAATACCCTTTTCTTCTATAACTTGATATGCCATTGCCACTTTCATCTCTGACCAGGACCTTCCCCCTCACACCCTGGACGAATGAATTTACTGTGTTCCATACTGAGAAATGTTGTCACTACGATTATTCCATGAAACTGCTGAAACGCTGTCAGTACCTTGGAAGCCCAAGCCACATGACCCACGACGGGGACCAGCTGGAGTCCTACTCATTCTTGCTGAAGGTACCTGGCTGCTCTTCGGTAGCCTGGGCTGCCTCCTCGACAGTCTGGACCTCAAGTGCTTTCAGGACAACAGCAGGGGACGTGGTGCTGGCTTTTAGCATTGCCATGGCCTCACTGTGACTTCAATCGTTCAAATCAATGCCATTGATATTCAGCAATATATCACCTGTCCAAAGGAATAAACAAGAAAAATGAGATGAGCTACCAAGTCATTATCTTCCCTATACATCCTGTTATTTATAATTTTTTCACATCTCTGTCATTCTTACAATATCGAGGGAAAAATCCAATTCATGGAAAACATTCCAAAACAACTCAAAACTTTTAAGATAATTTCATCATGTATAGGAAAAAATGTGTCTTGAGGCACTGTGATTCGACTGGAAGTCCAAGTCATTAGACCTCGTTTTCCTAATGTGCAGGACCTGGGCATGTTCATTTCTCTTCTTTGGGCTTCAGTGATTTCTATAGTTCTTTCCTGATCTTTTGCTCTTAGAAATGAATTTTTAACATATCCTGTTTTAGAGTTACACAGTTCTATAGATATAGTCCTACAGAGTTTGCTCAGCATGAATCTATCAGAATACTAAAAGAGAAGAGATCCTTGGGTCTACACAAAGAAATGAAACTTGTGATTAGAGCATCTTTTGCTTAAGGAAGAAAAAAAAAGTGTTTGCTGCCCTGACAAGTAATATAATAAAAAAAAAGGGCAATGAGGATTATATAAAAGGTTAGGAAGGAAAAGATGAGTGTTCTATTTTTTAGAGGGTTTGTTCCAACATAAAATAATGCAATGATCTAAATAAACATTAGAAAATAACGGAAAGGGCGCCTGGGTGGCTCAGTGGGTTAAAGCCTCTGCCTTCAGCTCAGTTAATGATCCCAGGTCCTAGGATCGAGCCCGCATCGCGCTCTGCTCAGCCGGAAGCCTGCTTCCCCCCAACCACCCCCTGCCTGCCTCTCTGCCTACTTGTAATCTCTGCCTGTCAGATAAATAAATAAATTCTTTAAAAAAAAAAGAATGGAAACATCATCAAACTGCAGCAATTTTCCTTCCCATTAGGTGTTTTTCTTTTCTTTCTTTTTTTTTTTTAAAGATTTTATTTATTTGACAGACAGAGTTCACAAACGGCAGAGAGGCAGGCAGAGAGAAAGAGAGGAAGAAGCAGGCTCCCTGCTGAGCAGAGAGCCCGATGCGGGGCTCGATCCCAGAACCCTAGGACCATGACCCGAGCCGAAGGCAGAAGAAGCCTTAACCCACTGAACCACCCAGGTGCCCCCCATTAGGCGTTTTTCTAATCTTAGAGAGAGGTTTTTTTTTTTTTTTTTTTTTTTAAGATTTTATTTATTTATTTGACAGAGAGAAATCACAAGTAGTCGGAGAGGCAGGCAGAGAGAGAGAGGGAAGCAGGCTCCCTGCCGAGCAGAGAGCCCGACGCGGGACTCGATCCCAGGACCCTGAGATCACGACCTGAGCCGAAGGCAGCGGCTTAACCCACTGAGCCGCCCAGGCGCCCCTTAGAGAGAGGTTTTACACTTATATATGGAAGGGACACTTTATAAGATTTTTAAAAAATCATATTTAATAGAAAATTTGGGGAATATTTGTTACTTTTTTCAAACATGAGTTGCATGCAGGGAGAAGATGGGAAGAGTTTCACTGTTCCCAGCCCTCCCTATCTTACCTCTTTTGATGCGGCCATCACGTGCCAGACAGCCATGAGCTGGCACACTGGTTACAAGGATGGGCAGTTCACCACTCTTGCTTCCTCTGCCCCCTGCCACTGTCATTCCCAGGGACTCAGGTGGTTCCTTCTTTACAGTAATGTGTTTTTCTTGGCATGTAACACACTGGGTAAGATCCTAACACAGGAGAAGAAAATTCATTGCAAAATAAATAATACATAGCTGAAGTAAAGTAAGGAAACTGAAGGAAAAAATACCATGGCAATGATAAAGTCACTGTTAAAATCAGTTACTGAAGAAATAATACACAGTTCCTCATGGTACAAACATGACACCGAACACTGGGGATCACAATGTCAGACTTTGGACGGCTGTATTTTCATATGACTATGTATGGAACAGAAAAAACAGGACTGTTGACATGTGGAAGTCAAAATAGGGCCAATTCTACAAAGGTAAATAATGCACTTGAGTTTTAAGATTCTGAAGACAAGCTAATTAATTTTATTTCTCTCTCTCTCCTCTATTCTTTGAGAGAAATGGTGACAGAATAGTACAAAAGTAAAGTGCGGATTTAGTTAACTGCCAGAAAAAAGCTATAGATCTATCTTCTGTTTCTTACTCATGAGAATGCTCGGTCATGAAATGGGTGCAAACTCATCTTCACAACCTTCACGGAAAGCTATAAGGATATGAAATAACTGAATTTTTGAAAAAGTTAAGGAAGAGAACAATTTTCCAACAAACTGTGTTCTCAGGAAAAAGCAATTTTTATCGATATTGATTGTTTCTATTTATGGGGACACTCCTAGAAGAAAAGGAAAATTTAAAACATCACCTTTTTTTAAATTAGAATGCTATAAAAAACAAGGTGTACCAATGCAATATTAATATTAAAATAGCAATAGTAACTAACATTTATTGAAGATTTACTATGCGTAAAGCAAATGGCTTCACATGTATTATTTCATTTTCATGGTTTCATTACATTTCATTACAATGGTCCGGAGTGTAAATCCTATGGTTGGCCCCATTTTATAAAGAAGGGAATAGCCTTATTAGAAAGGTCATGTAGGGGCGCCTGGGTGGCTCAGTGGGTTAAGCCACTGCCTTTGGCTCAGGTCATGATCTCAGAGTCCTGGGATTGAGCCCCAAATCGGGCTCTCTACTCAGCGGGGGGCCTGCTTCCTCCACTCTCTCTGCCTACTTGTGATCTCTGTCTGTCAAATAAATAAATAAAATCTTTAAAAAAAAAAAAAAAAGAAAGGTCATGTAATTTGCTCCAAATTATATAGCTATGCATGATCACACTGGGATTTGAAGTGATTCAAGTTTAAAAAAAATACACATACACACACATACTGTATATACATAAACATTTATTCATATGTAGTTGTGTATGTTCATACAGCATGATGCTATATGCATCCACACTACAAGGGTGCTATCCCATTAAGTGTAATCATGGAAGCTCCTATCTCAAAAGGTTCCTTAACACATATACTGTAACAGCATAGTGTAGATAACAAGATAACTATTACCACGACTAACAATATCAACAGTAGAACTAGATAAATTCTTTTGCTAGAACTGTAACATTTCCTTTAGTGACACTGCTTCACAGCGGACAGGTACGACGTGTCAGTCAAGCCCTGGACCTGCAGGGGTGTCTGCTCTTCTCTGCTCCTGAAACCAACACTCTGAAATTTTCTTGAGGGCACTACTTAAATAGCCTAGAGTTCCTAGAATTTTGACCTCATAGAAAACCTGTAAACGTCCACAGGTGGTATCATAGCATATGACATCTATGTTCGCATCCTTCAAAACTGGGCAAGACCCACGTTATTATGAAGACAATCCAGGTAAACTCAGCTGGGAGCACATTGACTTCAACGCTTGTGTCTGTCAGGTATCGAGAAGAGGTGGTTGTTTTATTCCTCCATATGGCTGAGATGTATGCATTTTAGCCAAACTTCACAGATTACTCTTGGTATACTTCATGGAAACTTCTAAGGGCTTAACACTGGATGAATGTTTCCAAGCAGGGGCCATGCAGGGGCTTAGTAATAAAGTAATGTGTGCTTTAATTTTTAACAATGATTATCCTCTGAACAGGTTGTTTTGATGAATTTGTATTTGTTTTCCCTAGGAGACCTTTATTTTTTTAAAGTAGGATTTGACATCACAAATGCTGTATGTTAATGGTAAATTGCTAAATTAATGCTTAAAATTACATTTCATGTGGCTGTTCTAACAAACAGGTTTACAGAGCACCTAGAGTAAGAATTCAGCATTGCTATTTAAAACACCACCACTTAAAATTAAGGAAGAGGAACTAGTAAAAAGAAAAATATTTGTGCCCCAAACAAACAAAAGGACATAAATCATCCTCTATATGAACGCTGAAATGGTTAAGTAGTTCTTAAAACAGTCTTAAATTTGTAGCATTGTCTTTGAGCACCCATATTTCCACTTTCTGTAGAATTCATGGATTCAGTTACCAACTTTTGCCTTAATCATGATTCTTTAGGAATATGTATATATATGTAACTTGTAAAGCAAGGACCAGCGATATGAACAACTCCTATTTAAATTCCTTTTTGAAACAATAACTGCTTTTCGTAGTCATCATTGTGAAAGCAAAATTATAGGTTCCCTTCACACATTTCGTTTTCTGTTCAGAAATAAGATGAAGATTGTGCTTATAATTTCTTAAGAGTTTTAACTGAACAAAGACCAGTGACAAGTCTATACTTCAGCTCAGAAAACAAGATAAACCTGATGGGCCAAAAATACTTGTGCCTTTAAATGATGCTTTCTTGGGGCACCTGGGTAGCTCAGTGTGTTGAGCTACTTTCGCTCGGGTCATGATCTTGGGCTCCTGGGATCGAGTCCCGCATGGGGCTCTCTGCTCAGCGGGGAGCCTGCTTCCCTCTCTCTCTCTCTCTCTCTGCCTACCTCTCTGCCTACTTGTGATCTCTGTGTGCTAAATGAATAAATAAAATCTTAAAAATAAATAAATAAATAAATAAATAAATAAATAATGCTTTCTTGGGCTCCTGTGACATTACAGAGTTATTCTCTCAAATTATACTTACATTAAGAAGACACTTTAGGGGCGCCTGGGTGGCTCAGTGGTTGAGCCGCTGCCTTCAGCTGGGGTCATGATCCCAGGGTCCTGGGATCGATCCCTGCATCTGGCTCTCTGCTCAGCAGGGAGCCTCCTTCCTCCTCTCTCTCTGTCTGCCTCTCTGCCTACTTACGATCTCTATCTGTCAAATAAATAAATAAAATCTTAAAAAAAAAAAGAAGCCACTTTAAGCTAAACATGTGTTTCTCAAGTCATTCTCCTTAAGTAAAATTAAATTGCTTTGCTAAATAAAACCTTATTTACTGGTCTACTTAAAAACTATAGGAAATAAAAACAAAAAAATAAAAAAACTATAGGAAGTTTCCAATGTGTGATTTTCACACAGTTGGGAAATAGCATCGTTGTAAAAATTCTGGCCTACTAGAAGTTGAGTTCAAATGAAAGATCAAATGAAGTAAATAATACTGAGAACACAGTAAAGTGCCACTGTTTTTTGACTTCTACTAATTTCTGCATCCTAGTGAGACAGCATCAGAATTTTTGGCACAGATAAATGACCTAGGAATATAATACAAAAGCACTGAAATATGAAAGATGCAGCAAAAAGCTTAACATACAGGAATTTCAAATGATCTAGGGTAGTATTCCTATAAACTGTAACATAAAAAGAAATGCTTTATGTGTTTTGCATGTACCTATCAGAAAGTATGATTTGTGCTTCATATTCACATAGGGAATTCTGTTGTTGTAGACAACCTGCCCAACCACTAAGTATGGACTTGTTGGTCATTGTCGTTTTTTCAGTTACATAACCTCCTGTTACAACTGAATGAGCAAACCAAGATAAATCCCACTTTCAAGCAGGACCAAATAAAGAAGTCTTTCTAGAAGATCAAACACTTCTCATCAATCTGGCAGAGGGACCTTCTTACTAAGAAACCACCCCTACTGGCTGAGGAACAGACTGTACAGGGACTCTCAAGGTAGCCAAACAACATTCCACACCCCCAAACACCTGTGCTCACCTTTTCCAACAGAGTAACAGCCTTCATTTAAATCTTACCAGTTTGTCACAAGGATTCCCTGAGGGCAGATGAATGAACACATGCAAACTCGAGGCCTCACCTTGTGTGAGCTGGGTCTGTTGTGGTACAGCGGCTGTGCATGGTGCTGGCTGCTACTCTGAGCTCCTGTGTCCTGGACAGGGTTACCAGGCTGGGATTTCCCCAGCCTAGCAATAATTAAATCCACCCTCTGGCCACTAGCCTGGAGAAAACACACATATATAATCACCAGTCATTAATGATGCTTCTCACTTAAAAAAATTATAGGGAGGGTCATTTTCAATGCACTTATTATCGCTGTATCAGAGCCTCACCTGAGTGGGGACTGCAGGCCCCTGCTGGGGGTGGGGCAGATGAGGGAGTTCATTTCAGGAGCTAATACTTTAAAACTTCTGCAGGTAAAAGAGCCACACACAGACCTCTTGGGTAAACCTTCCCTAATCCTGGAAATACCAAGGATATAACCAAAGCAAAGCCTGGGTTCTGATCTCCCCATGATTTCTTGAAGGGTAACTGTCTTTTTATACTTCCCTCCCCTGCAAACTGGCCTTGGCACTGAGAGAAAGAGAGCAAAGAAGATAAAAGGACGAACGGATTCAAAACTGGATTACAATCCTTTGTGATTTCTGAAATAAATTCCAAGATGGCTACTTTGAGACTGATAATCAATGAAACTACGTGTAGCTCTGTTTCCACACACTACAGCTTCAAATCAAAAATAGGGATGAGCTTAAACAGTCCTGAAAAGAATGATAACAAAGGTCCTGTAAAACAGGATTAGTATTTATATACATTACAAATTGTGTGCCTATATATGCCATATGTGCACTCACACATAAATATAATTTTTATTTTATTTTTTTTTAAAGATTTTATTTATTTATTTGACAGACAGAGATCACAAGTAGGGAGAGAGGCAGGCAGAGAGAAAGACGGAGAAGCAGGCTCCCTGCCGAGCAGAGAGCCAGATGTGAGGCTCGATCCCAGGACCTGGGATTATGACCCGAGCTGAAGGCAGAGACTTTAACCCACTGAGCCACCCAAGCGCCCCATAAATGTAATTTTAGAGGTGATGATAACCACGTTAAATTTAGAGGTCCATTATCTGTATTTATAGATCTAGATCTGAAACACAGATTCACATTTATTATACTTTTTAAAGCTATTTTATCTTTGCTTTTAACGTACAGGCCTGGTCTACTTGATGCTGATTCTTGGTCATGACTACAACTTTCTAAGTTTACTATCATTGCTATGGGAAAATTTGACAGCCTGCTTTCAAGAAGCTGTGCTGGAAAGTAGAACCCTCCCCCATGACTGCAGTCAGTAATGTTAAGAAAGCACTCCAGTTTCAGTTCTCAAGTTGGAAAAGGAGTGAAAAACATAATTTAAAAAAAATGATTTTATGTATTTATTTGAGAGCGAAAGCGAGAGAGCAGGGTGGAGGGGAAAGGAAGAGGGAGAAGCCAACTCCTCGCAGAGCAGAGAGCCCGATGTAGGATCTGAGCCGAAGGCAGATGCTGAACCACGGAGCCACCCAAGTGCCTCTGAGTGATAAACAATTTTAAGGCCCTATTAAAGTCACTTACTTATTCAAGTATTTCATTAAACTAGTTTTAGACAATTCTTCAAATAACTGAAAGAATAACACTTCTCATGTGACCAGAGTCTGGGGATTTGATCTAACAGGTAATTCCAAAGTAGAACGCTTACAATCCAGATATTTGAGATTCTGACACTTCCGAGTATTAGATCACACGGTGTGAGGGGTGAGAGGCCCCTCTGTGATCTCATTTCAATATTAAGAATTGTTTGCTTTACTGCCTAACCCTCACCACTACCAAATACTCTATAACCAGTAATTTAGCTTTATGGGAAGACCCCTGCTCATGAAAACCTATTAACAAACAAATCCCTGATCTTTTTTGATTTCTTAAAAGACAAAATTCTGGGTGTGTGATGGAAGTGGACATATAAGCTTTAAACGATGGGCTATCGCTTGGGTTTAGGCTAACTGCCTATCTAACACTTCAGGGTTTCAAGCACAACAAAAGAATTCTGTTAAAGTCAAGATTTTTAAAATTGCAGAATGCCTAAATGACAATACCTGTATTTCATTAAAAAGTGGCATGCCCTATTGCTGGGAGTATATATTGGTATGATCGCTCTAGAGGGAAGTTTAGCAAAATGTCTTAAACTTGAAAACAAAACATTAAAGTCTGTTGACAGGGGAGTGTTTATGTAAGTTTTAGCACAACACGCCTACTATACAGCTATATCATGGTGCATCTATTTTCAGGGTAAGAAGTCCACAGCATGCAGCTGACATAAAGAAAGGGTGGCCAACTCAGAATTTGCAAGCTGAGTGCATGTCTAAGTACCTACGTAAATAGGTACCTATTTATTTGTAGGCATATACAGAAAAATGTTTGTAACGATGTTCTTCAAAACTTTAATGTCACTATCTTATGGACTTGAGGATGACAGTGATTTTGACTTCCTTCTTCATTTTCTGTATTTTGCCTTCCAGCTACAAGAGTTCCTCCACGGAGAATCAGTTTAGGAACTGGGGTAGAAGGAATACAGCATAAGGTGTCCAGAGAGCTGTGCCAACCTCATGCAACCAGAATACTACTAATATCGTAAAAGGACAGCAAACACAGGAATGCGGTAAATAGCTAGCTATGGTAGGATCAGAAACTGGATTTTACATAAGCTGGATTAGTTATGTTTCCTGTATTCTCCTATTGCCTCTTTGGATTTAGTCAAGAACAAAACACTGCAAGTTCAGTCTGTGTTAGCCAGGCCAAGTGCAATGAAGGAGGGGTTTTGGGCCCAAGTGTCGAAGTGGAAATCACAAACTACAAGAGGCAGAATACGGATGGGCGTGGAAACCAAAGCCAGGAACCCCCAGTGGAAAGGTCAATCCTTGCTGCTCTTGGAGCCTAGTTTGTCTGTCTTCCCCTCTGGACATTTCTCTTGAAGAACTAAAAATCCTAGAGGTTCTAAGTTTGGTTTTAATGAAGAAGACAGCTATTCCCAACAGGATATCATAACCAAATCCACTCTTTTATTGACTCAGCAAGTATGTCCTGGGTATCGACTCCAGGCACAGCACTGTGAGAAGCCTGTCCCAGAGTACGTAATAATGGTGGCTCCCATCCCCAAAGGAAGACACTGCATTTGAATAACTCTCTGTGACCAATTATGCATTAAGTGGTGAAGAGAAGGAATGTCTTCAGTACTTAGTGTGAGAAGAGGTCTGAATGGGTGAAAATGGCAGGGCAGGGCTTTCTGGATGAAGGTGGGGAAGCTGTAGCACAATGGGGACAGGCTGGAACGTGGAGGGAAGCAAGGAGACTGTTATGTCTGGCTTTTCTGCTACATTATACATTCTATGAGGGCAGGGGTTGCTTTTAGCTCTTAATTATACCCTCAGCACTGACCACCATGCCTATGATGTTTCAGTAATACACCGATGGCTACAGCTGAAAGAAAAAGCAAGGGTGAAGGCTGAAGGGACAGGTTGCGTAAGAGTCCACAGAGGACCCGGACTGTTAGATTAATCAGTATGGACTTGATTCTCTGGTCCAATCTTCCCAGGGAAAGCAGAGTCACAGATGAATTAACCTGACAATGGTCGTACCAGATTTCAAAGCAGAGTAGGAAGGCGGCGTATTGATTCTACTGGGTTAGACGTGAAGCAGTGAAGGCACAGACCAGAGAGGTGGCAAGGAAAAGGGAAGGGGTGAATACCAACAGACCGTGGGGAAGGACCCAGCAGTGAAATTGAGGAGGCAAGAATCCTTGAGCTTGGGTTCCTAGAAGACATCTTTTCTCATTCATGCCTATTTCTTCTCTCCTAAATATCCATTCTTTTAGCTTCAAGTACCACATATACTTGTATGGGTCATATATCCAGGTCAATTTTCACATACCCTCTAGAATTCACATGAACAGTGGAATTCTGGCCATCTCATGCTCATCAGTATGCCCTCACACACAACATCATCTTGCCCAAAGCTAGTTCGTTTGTTGGAGTAGCTATTTCTCTTTAAAGACAAGAGGGAGAGGGTAGCACCAAGGATTAGTGCAGAGTCAGGCTGTTTGTGGACAAGAGTGCATTGGAGAACCAACAAGAGGTGGTCATGATTTCTGAATTCTATCTTAAATTCAATGCTATAAGTTTTAAGTAACTTGTGCTGTGTGACCTGTCTTTTCTAGAGTATAGTAATCCATGTAGAGAAGGATGAATCAGACAACGAAGGGAACTGATGGATGGTACCCTGGGACTAGGGATACAGACAATGGGACAAGAGAATTTAACAGTGAAGGTGGCCCCGAAATAGCCAACCATGGAGTACAAGCCAGGAGGAATCCAGCTGGCCTGGAGAGCCACGCACTGAGGCACATGTGGGATCAAATTTAAGATGGGGGTAAAAATACATTCCATGAGTTTGGGGGAAATCGGAGAAATTACAGATAAATTCTGATCTGTTTTTGCATAAAAAAAAAAAAACAGTAAAACTTACCTTTTTATAAGTCAGATTCCACAGTACCCTAATTTCCTAAGTTTTAAATTGATGAATAAGAGCAACAAAAGAGGCAAGTTAACAAAATAATTTAAAAAATTGATACCTGAAGAATTGGGTCTCCAGCAAGAAGTCTTCCATCTTTGGTGATCACCCCATGCCGACAGACTTCCTGGATAACAATGTTGATCAGTGGCCTTTCATTGCCTCCCACAATGCTAATTCCTAGCTGAATATAAAGATCAGCCCGGTGAATTTCAATTGTAGTAATAATGCATTCCGGAAAACTAACCGGCTGCTGCGTAGCTGCCAAGTTAAAAATGAGAGGGAGAAAAATAGAAAGAAAAACGTTTTATATTTTGATTATCTTCACGTAAGTAAGTTATCGTCTATCATTAGTGATGACCTTATGTTAATAGATGATTCATAACAAAGCAATACCACGGGATAAGAAAAACAGAATGACCAAAACACCAATAGATAAGATTAGCAAAACACTTCCTCTTCGAAAGGTGAATAATCAACAAATAACTACTATGCATCAGATCACTAGGGACCACATAGTGATCTGATAAAGAAATATACAGACAATATCATCTTGTCCTAATTGATCAGAGAAACTCTGACCCATGAAACAGCTGTAAACAGTGCAAGGCAGTACATATGAAATAAAAAAGACAAACTCTGTGACATACAATGACCGTAGTGGTTGACAAAAGAACCACATTAAGCAAGAAGAGGAGGGTCTTGATCTGAGCAGTAGGAGATAGAAGAATTGTTATAGCCATGGCTGGGAAAAATGGGATTTGTAGAAAAATTGGAATTTTCATAAGAGATAAACCTATTTAAAAGTAAGACAAAGGGCCAACTACTAAGATATGCCCAAGATCTAGGACTAGAGGTTTTCTGCCTGTTTCCTGGTGGGTCATGTAGACAGATCAGTGGCTGCTACCAGAGGACAGCAATAGTCAGACACATGGCCTTGGAAGTCAGATACATATATAGCGATTTCGTGGCTCTCAGACTTTGACCAATGACTCCCTGACTAAATTTCCTCATCATTAAAAAAAAGCCAGTATTGGTACAAGCATTTAATAAGTTAATATATGTAAAGTGCTTGGCACAGTGCTGACACAGAACAAGCATGGAGGCTGAGGTATTATTTTTGTTCTTCTTGATGCTGTGGATTTCTTAGTCAAGAAGCAATAGGCTTCAACACAAAGAAACAAAAGAAGCCTGCTGATGACCAGTGAATTTGTGGACTACAACAGAAGAGGGGGAGGGGGAAGCATAAGCCTCAAAGTAAGACTCGCTTTCTGTTTCTAAACGGCAAACTGTTAAGACTTGTACACTTAAAGGGTGAATATGTGATACGTGAAGCATATCTCAGTAAAATTATTTGTTGAAGAGGAAAAACAACAACAACAAGAAGAACAACAACACCCCATGGAGGGAAAGTAATAGGGAGTACTGAGAAGAAAGGAAATATCTGATTTGAAAACAGATGAAAAGCAAAAGCAAGGTGAAGAGCACATACTGTCAGTGGCCGTGTTCTCCTCCAAGGCGGGGTTGTCCAGGCCAGGCTCCTCAGGCCACGGGGGCAGAGACGCTGATATCAAGCTGCGCTCAGCAGGTTCTGTGCCTGTCCCTGAACAGTCCGTTTCGAGGGATAAAGTACCTGGAAGATCTATTACAGTGGTTCCATTTTCATTCTCAATCTCTGTCTGAGCTTTATCAGTTTTCCTCCTTTCTAGGGCAAGTCTCCGATGAGAAGCTCCAGGACATCTAGAGAGAGAGCATTAGGGGGTTCCCAGATGATTTGAAAGGAAAAATGATAGACAGCTTGTGCCCTAACAACAGAATAGCCACTGCTTCATTGCCAAACTCACCTAGAGGTAATCCACAAGTGGTATGTAATTCTGATTTTAACCTCTGCTCAAACTAAGTTCCTACCACACTGTGTAGCAAACTTAAAACAGGCGTTGGCATAAATAGTGGCTTCGTGCATGTGTCAAAAAATACTTCAATAAAAACCTGTATTCGGATACATACTAGTCCCAGAAATACACCAGCACAGTTGACGGTACCCTGCAAATACTATTCTGAGATCCTGATTGCATAACCCCCTTTTCACAGGGATGGCTTAACTCCTTAACAGGAGTGGAAACAGCAGTCTTCTTCCACAATGTGCTCCTGCATCCAGACTTGGACCCTGAGTGACACTGTTCCTTTCCAATCTCAGGGCCAAGGGTACACATTCATTAATTAGTGAGAAGCAATACATGTGAGGCTCTGCCACTTACAGAAAAGCAGAGCAAAGGCTCAAGAGGCTGCGTATGGTGGGTGGTGGTCTTATGTCTAGGACTGGAGACTACATTCAATGATAGTGTTTTTTAAAATCTCAAATTTCATGAAAAATCAAGTATAGGATAAATTTATTGAAAACTGGAAGCTATCCCTTAGCTGTAAAAGTAATGAATTTCCCCTCACAAACTAAAGATAAGTTGTGGGTTTCAAGTTCTTGCAAAAGATTGCTATGGAATTTCTTTATTTAGATTTTTCTCATTCCTGGTTTCCTCATCACCTTATTAAGAGGACAAAGGATTTCCCTTCTGCACTGTTGTGCCGCACTCCAGGAAATGTTCCTGCAAGGACCTGACAAGTAACTTGGAATATTGTATCACTGAGAGAAACGATTTTTGTCAAGTAAGTAGATTGCATGAGAAATGCATTTTAAAACTATTTCATTCAATAAAAAAATGGTGACAAAAAGTGGATCATAAAACAATACTTGAGACTAAAACTATAGGGAAAGATTCAATTCCCGAAATGCATATCACACACTGGTATCCATGTGTGTAACAGCCAGTCTTCGATGGAGAAACAGACTAAAAACAGGGTTTGGGAAGGAAACATAAGCAGAATGTACACAGCTGGGAAAGAGCCTAGCTAACAACTAAAAAATCCTACAAACTAAGTAACTGTAAAGCCCCTCTTATCTTATCCAAGAATAAATTTTTTTTTCTGTTCTTTCTTTCTTTTTTTTTTTTTTTTTTGTCAGAGAGAGTGAGCACAGGCAGAGGCAGAAAAAGAAGCAGGCCTCCTGCTGAGCAAGGAGCCAGATGTGGGACTCAATCCCAGGACTCTGGGATCATGACCCGAGTGGAAGGCAGCCTCTTAACCAACTGAGCCAACCAGGTGTCCCCATGAATAAATTTAAAACTGGAACCCTGAAGTTGTTAGATAAAGAACCAGGTATACTTACATCCCAATGGGATAGCAAATTGCTAAGAGGGACTAAAGACAGGTATTTTGTGTGATATCACAGAGAACTATGGAAGAACGCATTCAACTAGCCCTCAGGAAGGTTACAGAAGACTACGCAACACCACCTTTAAACAGATGGGGAGCTGGGTACACAGAGACGGAACAAGTAGCCAGGAGGAGACGATGAAAGACTTCAAACTACACAAGGGAGGCAAGAGTGTCAACAAAGAAAAAATGACATAGATTATAGCATAGAAAGAAAAAACAAGTACATATGAATGGCAAAAAACATGAGCCTCATTAATATTTATAACTAAGACATAAGACTGGCAAGTCATCAGAATTTTTAATAGTTAAAAAGCTTAATATAGTTTTTATTTAATGGATGACAGATTTTTAAAAACATATTTTTCTACCTTGCTTGCATGATATAGCAATTTAGCCAGCAAGTACTCTTAGGAAACAAACTAGTTAAGAGTATCAACTCTCCCACTTATTGACAACCTCTTCCATTTATTAACAACCTCTCTGCCCATATTCTTCTTTATATAACAAAGATAAGATGGCCTAACTCATAGAGCTTTCAGGAAAACTAAATTGCTTAAAATACTGCCTCATAAATAATCAGAACTCAATACAAACTAGTGACTACTAGTATCATAGCAACTTAAAAGTACTCAAGCTAGGGCTCCTGGGTGTCAGTTGGTCAAGCGACTGCCTTCGGCTCAGGTCATGATCCTGAAACCCAAGACTGAGTCCTGCAATTCACTCCCTGCTCAGCAAGGGGTCAGCTTCTCCCTTTGACCCTCCCCCCTCTCATGCTCTCTTTCTCTCTCTCTCAAATAAATAAAATCTTTTTTTAAAAAGCACACATGCCATACAGTTTTCTTACAGTACATCTGTATCAAGTCTTATAACCTATAAGACTTAAATAAAACAAAACAAAACCCTACAATAAAATTACTTTAAGTAAGTTTACCTGAGCAGTTTCTGTTTTCAACTTGTCAATACTGAGGGTGTTCCTCTGTAATCCACTGGCAGCCAGTGACAGAGTTTTAATATCCTCTTGTAATTTAAGCATGGCTTTTGAAGACATTCTACTAATTTCTTCTTGTACCTTTTTCTGTTCCTTCACAAATTTCCTAAAAAGATACATAAAACTGAATTCCAAAAAATACACCTTTGGTTTCCTATAGGAAAAAAGTATATTTACTATAGGCTGGTCAGAGTCCTAGTGTTTTTTAAAAAGGAAATATTAAAAAAAATTCATCCACAGTTCACATGCTTTTTTCAGATTGACAATAAAAGAATTTTAATTCCCATTATTCTGCTTTGTTTATAAAAATATTAAAATTTTTACCAACACCCAAGTTAAAATGTTTAAGAGGAAGAAGAGATGTTCCCCTTAAAATAGATTCTAACATTCTTCAACATGATATATCTAATTACATTTGACACACTTACTGGAGGTTTTCAACATCCTGGCAGATGACAGGAGGGAGATTTTCATCCTTAAGTGCTTTACTATCCCTGAGAAAAATGCAACAGATAGATTAAAGCCATTGAGGTTCTAAAAAGCTGACAGCTGAGTTCCACTACATAAGTGTTAAAGGGGAGGAGGTAAAACAAATATTCCCCATTTAGAGCTCTTATGGTTGATTTCAAATCTCTTTATAAAAAAAATGTTGTTTCCTGACCTTTAAAATAGCTTTAACAATTCATCTGACAGGGAGTTCTCTTCTAAAAGGACTGGCACCTATCAGAAGTACACATAAATGCATCTGACCAAATGTTTAAGAAAAAAAATTAGAAAATACAAGAGATTAAATATTGAACTAAGTTCCCCTGGCTCAAAAACTCTATGACTGACCTTTTATTTCGTTCAAAAATATTAAAGCATTCATTAAAGAAAGTCTACAAACTTCTCATAATAGAGATTCTGATTATATTTTAGTTGATTTTTAGATTTCAATTTATTCTTCAACAAAATAAAACCTAGGGATAGACTAAGGGAATCATAAATATTTAATGAGAAAAGGAAGAGGTGAAATGTGGCAGGCTGTAATGGAATTATGAGTTAAAATTCAGTCACAGATCTGCTACTACTTCCTTGATAGAACCTGAAGCAAACCTCAGTCTCCTACAGCTTTCTCATTTATGCAATAGGGCTAAAGTATACAGAAGATATTTTGGAGGCATGAACTTGATCATTTATTTACAAATGTTTTATCTAATGTAATACAAATTAGGTGAGAAAATGTAAGTGCTAGTAAAAATAGTGATCTTCAAACCTATCTGATGTATATTATAGATAGAGGCTTTTCTCCCTCTTCATCATCAGAAAATAAATGGGACTGGTATAGTAGTTTATATAGAAAATGTATATATACCTAAAACTGATCATAAAGTATTCCAGAAAGCATTGGTTATAAACTTTCCTAATGACTAAAAATTAAAGATCTGACCTTCCAAAATCTTTCCAGAGCATATGTTTATTATTTTACTTTAGACAAAAACTGATTCAAAGAATTTTTCTTCTAAATGTCTATATAGTTTCTTTTACTTCCGATGAGACCACCTGCCTATAAATTAACAAATAAAATTCTTCAAATAAAATACTTTAAAAGTTAAATTGTAAACCTACTCTGGTCTTGTTCCTGTTTTATCACCTAGAAAATTCAAGAAGCTTTATGTAAAAACAGGTCATTTAACAATGTATTCCAAATTCAAGTTTTAATTTAACACAAACTTAGGTATAAATAGAAACTTCTAAGCATTTTTCGGACAGCCTTATAGACATCATATGAGGTCACTTGTCACAAACTCCAAACAACATACTATGGGGACATGTTTGTATACACATAAACAGATAATTACGTAGCTGATTTGTATCTATTTCTTTCAAGGGAGAGATTCTTCCTCTTTCAACTATCTTCTATGAAAAATATTCTTCCTAGCACAGTTGACCTCCTGCAAGTTCTACTGGATGCTTTCTTAGATTCTATCAGTTTAGAATACTAAAATATGTCAGACTACCCGGATGTCTCTAAATATTTTACAAAAGCAGCAATTTTTTAAGATGATGTTTTTAATGTGTGCAGATAGATCAACAGCTTTCTCATGAACACTTATTTAGTGGTTATCATTATTAGTGTATGTCTAAAAGTAGAAAGGTAAAAATGCTCCGTCAGCAAAATGCAGTGACTCACTTTCTGCTTTTTTAGAATTTACTTCACACTGCAAAATAAGACCTGCTTAATGAAGGAAATACAGGAACACACAAAACTTCATCCCATCAGAGAACCTTAATGGTTCCTCTTTCAACCTCTTTTGGCACTTACACACACATTTTTAAACGTGATCGGGATGACCATAAGTTATGTGCACATATTTTTTCAGGATGTTGAAATTAAGTATTTTTCATGTCACTTAACATCGTTTTAAATGACCACAGAATACTGATGACATAGCTGTATCAGAAACTTTATGCCCAACCCTCTTCTTAACATATACACCTTTACTATATAAACAATGCTGCTACAGTGAATGCCTTTATCTCCAAATACTTGTGCATGACTTTATTTGTATTCCACAAAAAGAGGAATTTATAGGTCAAAGATTACATCAAGGAAAACCTACGTATTATCAACTGATCCTTTAAAACAACTGTTCCAATTTAACTTCCCACCTACTACGAATAAGTAATTTTTCCGTCACACCCTCAACAACAATGGACATTTTTCTGAAACAATCACTGCCAGTACATAGGTGAGAAATGCCACTTCACTATCATCTAAATTCATATTTCTGACAGTACTAAGTAAAACATTTCAAATATTAATTAGACAAGTCTATTTCTCCTTGAGTGAATGGTCTATTCAGGCTATTTGAGGTATATCCGAGGTATGTTTCTCACTGACTTCTCAGAGCTATTTCAACATTAAGCATATTAATTATCTCATACATATACTTTATGTGTCTATTTCTAAAATGAGACCTTGATTTCAAGATACATCTCAATTTCGGATGTTAAAATGTGAAGAAAAAAAGCATCGAAACAGCAAGTATTTTACTTCCAACCTGTCCTTTACCTTTTGCCTTTGTCCATAGGGTTTCTTTTGTTTACCTTTTTAATCTAACTACAATTTATTTTTCCTTACTTTGTATGTTGATTTTTCTCTTTCATAGTTTAACATTTCTGAAATTGATATCCATGTTCTACCGATGCAAGCCTTTGACTGGGTGAGACACAGTAAGATAAAGGAGGAATTTAATTTTTATCCCACAGACTTCAACTTTTTTATTCATTAGCGTCCTATTTTGCTCTCTCTTTGATATTCCATTTTTATTATATTTACAGAAGTCTCTATACACACAAACCTGCGTATAGAAAACTTAGGCCTGTTTTTGGCCGAACGTGGGCCCTGACTAGTCCATCTAGCTTGGCATCTGTAATACCTGTGGACTGCTGTCAAAGCTCACTGTCAGCACTCCACCTCTGTTCCTGCCCTCCTTCACATTATCTTCCACATGGCTGCCAGAATGCTCTTCTTCAATCACGTATCTCATGTCATATTATTCACATCAAAACCCTAGTCTCAACTGTCCTCCGTGTAATTACAAAACTCTTTAAGATGACATACACGGCCCTTCCCTTTATGACATCTGGAATCTGATCTTCCCATGCTGCAGCTCGCCGGTTTTCCAGCAGTTCTTCAAAAGAGTAAAGATCATCCTTGTCTCTAGATCTTACTCCATGCTGCCCCCACTTATAGACCACTGCTTCCTACCCCTCTTCATCTATCAAACCCAATACAGCAGGTCCAGGCTAACTGATGCAGCTGCTAGGGAAACAGAGAAATCCTTTAGATTAATAAAGAACCCCTGGACACGTATAGCAGGTTAAAAGGAACTGGATGTGCTATATCAGGTCATGTGCACTTATTCTACATACTCCTTTGGTTCAACTCTGAGGCACAACGCAAGAGGAAGACAATGGGGGAAGGTGGAGTGGCATGGGGGGGAGGGCACGAAGGGAGATTAACTCCTTATATTTCTCTTACTCCTTTGCCTCAATCAAGTCTTTCACGTGGAGCCTAAAAGCAATTACAATAAAGAGAGAACCAGTTTCATAATTAAAATCAAAGTAGTTCAAGGGTACCAGATTGCTTCAGCTGATTAAAAAATAAGCTGCTAAAATATCTAAGATAATTCCTTCTAATTTTGATGCGGCTACAAAGAAAACTAAGTAAAAACAAGAGACAGACCCCTATGTTTAAAAATCAATTTTCGGGGCGCCTGAGTGGCTCAGTTGTTAAGCATCTGCCTTCAGCTCAGGTCATGATCCAGGGTCCTGGGATCAAGCCCTGCATCAGGCTCCTGGCTCAGTAGGAAGCCTGCTTCTCCCTCTCCCACTCCCCACTTGTATTCCCTCTCTAGCTGTCTCTTCTTCTCTGTCAAATAAAATTTTAAAAAAAAAGTAAAATAAAATAAAAATCAATTTTCATTCAAAGTTATCCTAAATTTTCTAAGTTTAAAAGGATTTTAGGATAGCCAGCTTTTAAAACAGTACGTCACCCTAGAATCGTCTACATAATAAAAACCACATCCAAATAAAAAATTCCTACACAGATATATGGACTCCTTCATCTGTTACTCACTCTAAGTTCTTCAGAGGATTCAATGCAATACGTGAAACATGCTTTCATCAGAGGCAGAAGAGGCAATGCAAGACAAAACAAAAATCATGCACAGGGAATCGACAAAACAAAAAATCATGCACAGGGAATCAACAAAACTAAAACATCTTTCAAAATGAATCTGGATTGGTAATTTTTTAACAAGAATATTCAGCATTGCAAGAGCACAGGAAGAACGGCATTTTCATACTGGCTGGTGGGTAATCAATTGGTAAACTCTTTCTAGAAAGTAATTTTACAATATTTACCAAGAGTCTCCAAAACTCTCCCCTCTCTTTAAGCCAGTGATTCAGTTTCTAGGTTGTCTTTAAAAAATAATAAAAAAATATGAATGAAAATTTTTAAGAAAAACAAACACATAGAGAGCATTTATTATGTGCCTGGCTCTACTGAAGTCTTATAAACTGTAAACCTTGGACCAACAATGTCAAGTAGTTACTGTTCTTTTCCCCCACTTTACAGATAAAGAAACTAAACACAGAGGGATAAATAACTTGAACAAGGTCGCAGAGCTTATCAACAGTGGAGGGGATCTGAAGCCAGATTTCAGCTCAAGTCTATCCCCTTAAGCTACAATGCCACATTGCCTCTCCCCATAAAGATGCTCAATATGTTGATACTTCCTAGAATATACGAACTGAATACAAACACTAATAATGGAAGGACGGCTGATTAATGATGTATCGATTCATAAAGCTGACTTAAGCAGCAATAAAACACTCCTAAAGAATTAATGAACTGACAAATACTGGTGATATAACATATGAGAAAGAACAGGTTACAAAGCAATCCAGTTGACCTTTGAACAATGCAGGGATTAAGGGTCCTAAACACCCAGGCAGTTGAAAATCTACACATAATTTGACTCCCCAAAATCTTTACTAATAGCTTCCTGCTGACCAGAATGTTTACTGACAATATAAAGTCTATTCACGCACACTTTGTATGTGATATGAACTACATACTGCAGTCTTACAATAAAGTAAGATAGAGAAAAGAAAATATTAAGAAAATTGTAAGGAAAACACATTTACAGGACTCCACTTTTACTGGAAAAAATTCACATATAAGTGGACCTAACCAGTTCAAAGCATGTGTTCAAGTATCAACTTATATACCATACATGTGTTCATGATCCCAACTTAAGAACATATATTCATACACACACTGATAGCTACATAACCGTATGCATAAACAAAACTCAGTTTTCTATGAAAATAAAATCTTAAACACATAATACACAAAAAATTTGTGAGATATAAAGTAAATGTAAAAGTAAAAACTTTACTACTGAACATGTAACTAAAAATCTTACTGACATAGAAATTTAACTTACTGTTAGAACAGAACATTACTTACTCTTTTTATCTGATGAGGTACGAAAATCTATACCACCAAGACCTTCATTGCCTGCAGTTGAAGTAGCTGCTGTGGTTCCCAAAGTCAAGCCTAAAGCATTCTGTCCAAGTCCTACAAACAAACCAAATATAATTTACAAAGTCTTTACAATGATTTTCCCTCAATGGACAAAATTCTCAAATGCTTTCAAGCTGGATCCCATTTTTCTTCAAAATTGCTTTAAGCAAATAACATGGAATAAGTCTAAAGCTGGGATTTAATGGTGTATGTAGTCTGGATAATATAATTTTAACTTCTTTACGTTTTAGGTAACTTTTTAAAGTGTAGACACACAATGTCACATTAGTGTACAACAGTGACTTGAAAACTCTATACATGCTATGTTCGCCACAAGTGTCACTACCCTATCTGTCACCATACAACCTAATTACAATACCACGGATTATATCCATCCCTGTGACTGATTCCATAACTGGAAGGTTGTACCAACTCCCCGTCAGCCATTTTGCCTGTCCTCCCTACCCTTTCGGGCAACCATCAGTTCTCTGTACTTATGGGTCTATTAATTTTCTTTACTAAAAAGGTCAGAGTTTTATCTGTTAATTCAAAAAATGTGAACATACTACTTGTTTTTCTTAAATCCTTCTGAAAAAGCAGTTTTAGTTTGTATATTTCCAGGTAAATACTTCTTGTCCTCTAGTCATGCTTTGTAATTGGATACTTTTTAAATTATCAAGTATTAGATGTGTTAATTAACTTGATGGGCATTTACAATGTGCATGTATATATGAAATCACTATGCTCTACACTTTAAATATCTTACACTTTTACTTCTCAATTATACCTCAGGAAAGCTGGTAACAGATAAATAAATTACATAATAAAATAATCCGGTAATGATTTATAAGATTTCAGCAAATCTTATAAATCTTATAAAGCCAATAGTTTCATTATTTATGAAATCTAAAATCTAACTGAGAGTTAGAAGCCTTACAGTTCAAATATCAAATTTCATACTCCCAAGCTTTTTAAAAAATAATTTAATGAAAGAAATAGACTTCATTTATTTAAATCCTACCTCACTGACAAAAGGAATTGAAGGGGCTAAACTACAGTTAATCTTAAGTCATGAAGGTATGCTTGTAAATCAAGTAGCAAAATTTTAAAGACCACGCATTGGTAAATCATCTAATTCCATGCATTACCAAGCTCACATAACTGTGTTTCTTTTTGGACAGATGCTATTTACTTTAAACAGAGGAAACAGCAGAGGTACTGAATAAAAGCAGGGGATATATGAAGAGTGGATTTAAATACTGACAATGTGTGAAAAAAAAAAATACAGCTAAATGAATGTCCATTAAAAAAAAAAAAAATACAGGGGGTATGTTTAGTTAGCACAACCATAAATCAAGCACTGACGTGTGTCTAGAGCCTAAGAAAAATTCTAGCAGGCCTACAAACTCATTAGAAAGACACAAAAACAATCCTCCACCTCCCCTTTCTGTTATTTTTGTGTTTTGCTCTCATAGGACTCTTTAGGAGAGATGTTTAAACACTTATCCTACAAAGAAATGTATGTTACAGTCATCCAGTGATTCAGTTATTAGGAGATATTTTGAATACCTACAAGGTGAGACTACAGTGACAAAGACAAGTATCTGAAAGATAATGCAAATCTGAATGCTACAAATTTTTACAGATTATCTTCACCAACTCCTTTTTTCCCTTTCCACTGACCCAGAGTTTCTTCACTAAATTTAGCACCTGAACAGAGGACATGAAAGAGCTGTTTAATAGAAAACACTAGGTCATACTCCTTCATCTCTCCCACACGACCAAGTATTAGACACCTACGAGGTGTTGAGTAAAACTTCTGATATAAAATAGCCATTATACATGAACCTATGTATTACTGGGAATGCTATGATTTTAACATGTTTCAAAGCCAAAAAATATGTTTTTCCTAACACATAAATTGTTAAAGAGAAATTCTTGATATTATATTGCTATGTGAGATAATTATACAATGTTTTCAAATCAGAGGAAAGCTCTTCTCACTCCTACATGGTATTATATTACATTATTTATAGTATCATGTCTCCTCTATTATTCATTCATTTATATTTATATATAAATATATTTATGGTATATCTTAATACTCAAAACATCGACAGAATCCTTAACATGAAGCTAATTTCAAAATAAGAAAGAAATGAAAAATCAATCCAAGATGGAAAATATGAAGTATTCTTTGCCAATTGAATTGATACTTTAGTATTTTGCTTGACTAGAATAAATTTAATACTTGTGTTCTAAAACCTTTTCTTCGAAGCACGCTAATAGCCTTTCCTGATGCCTGTAATGGAGAGCCATTCTTAAAACCAGGGCTTGAAAGGTCAAGTTGTTTTGCAACGAACTTAGATACCAAATGATCCAAGACTCTACAACTACCATTTCTTGATAAATTTCTCTAGAATAGTTTATAAGATCCTTAAACAGGCCCTTCTTTGTTTCTTTATATAGTCAGTCAATACTGAGAAGCAGAAAACTTTTTTTCTACAATATGGCTAAGATGTCCAATTATGCATGAAAACCATTATTTTATAATTCAGTTTTCATACGAAACAACAACATTCAGGTTAAAGAGACAAAGTGGTCTGTTCCAAAGGTCAAAATACAGATAAAGTAAATTTAAATATAAATATTTACTATTTTGGAAAATGAATACCATGAATTACCTGATGTGGCTGTATTTGAACTCTGGAAAAGTGAACCTCCCAAACCAGCTAAGGCTCCCCCTAAGGAAAGGCATGTTGATGGGGTAGTAATTGTAGCTGTTGTTCCACCCAAATTATTTAGGGTAAATCCTGTAGATCCTATAAAAAGTAAAACGGTAAAGGCTTCAAAAGGAAACATCATTTCTAAGAACACTGGAGAAAACACAAAACATTCCCTACCACCACCAAAACAGACAGCCCTCACGTCCATGACAAAATTCACTCTAGTTTTTCCTAAAAAACTACTTGCTAAAGATAAAATTACATAAACTTAAGAATAAAGAGAAATAAGACCGTAAGGCAAACGCTACTGACACAAATAAGAGTTCTAGGTAACACTAGAATGGTGTAAGGTAACAGATTCCAGAGAATAATAAAGAGTTTGCAATGCAGGATGCCAAATTCGCCTTCAAAATGGTATGAATACTAAGGCAGGCAAGGCTGATGCAAATTCTTTATCCTTTCTTGTCACCAATATGCTCCTTGAAAACAAAGTGAATATTAATAGTTTTACATTTTACCTCTCACCCTGTCCCTGCTTTGCTCTGTAAACAGAGATCAACTTCCAGGATGGCTCCTGCTGCTTTAAAGCCAATGATGATCTTTGTAGGATCCTAATAGCTGAGTGATTAAAATAAAAACTTTCCAAAACTGAAGTTATCTTGAATAAGGTGGATCCCTATATTCACTAGCCAAAAACAAAACAAAATTCAACCACAAAACGTGACTTTTTCCATTCTGCCTCACCTGCTGGAGTTGACGTCAGAGCAGACGAAAGAGTAAGACCACGAGCTGAGGTAGAAGTAATAGGGAGAGCAAATGGTGTGGCAGATGCGGCAGGTTTACTAAATCCTAAACTGAAACCTGCTGTAGACGCAGATGTAGTGGCTGGCGTTCCTGTGTCAAACAAACAAACAAATCCTATTTTACCATGACTGTATATGTATTACACCGGTTTCAATCAGGATCCCTAAAAGTTCGTGACCCTACTTTTGTAGCCAGAAGGATACGTGGGTAGGTATGAAAAAGGAAAATATAGAAGTTGGAGCCAAATCATGGTGAATAATTAAAAGAGGATGCTATGATCTTAGGAAAAGCAAGAAAAAGTCCCATCAATGTGGTCCTATTGAAATCCAATTTCAGTTCTACCCCTGGATTTACCTAAAACAGCACTTACCCTTCCTTTGCTCTATACTCTACAGAAAAATATTCCTCTCCTCCAACGCTATTTAAACCACCATTCTCTACTGTTTCCTCTTCCTTTACTTCTGTCAACCCTGGCTACTCCTTCCAGTCTGCTTTTGTCCATCTCCTTCCTCTGTTCAGTTCTTAAATGATACTGCCTACGGCTCCAGGCCTGCTCCCATACTTCCCAACTACAGGATCTCAGCTAGGGCAACATGGGTCTAAATCTACACCTACCAGAGTCTCCACTGGTTAGCTCTACCGGGATGTCCCTTAACTTTCCACCTCTACGCCTCCCTACACAAAACGTTTCCTAAACCCCCTGCCGTGGTCCACTCAGTTGCTCAAGCCAGAAACCATAATCACCCCTGACATCCCTTCTCTCTCCTGAATTCTACTAGCCATGAATCCTGCTGATTCTACTGCAGAAATAGCTCTGGATTACAAGCATCCTCAAAACCCTTAGCTCAGGTCATCTTCTTCTCAAGAACAAATATAACCTCTTAATTTGTTTCTGTGCTATCAGTCCCTCTAAACTTTAATCTATTCTTGGAATTATTTCAGTTACTTTAAAAAAGAAGAAGCAAGAACACCAACAAAAAATAATACCCTGGTGATTCTCTCTGACTGAAGGCTCTTATTAGCTCTATACTATCTCTACACTAGAGTCAAAAGGCGTGGCACACAAACACCTTTCCTATCTACTTCCAATCTGCTCTTCACACCCCCTCTCTCCCTACCATTCCCACGTCTGAATCCTAAATTCTAACCAAGTACTTTTCCTACTTCCCTGAGTCCCCTTATGACTGGGCTGTTGCACGTCTCCATCAGGAATGATGTTTCCTGCCTCCAAAATAAACTTCTACTCTTATCTTCCTCTACTTCCCTCGTGCCTTTCATACATGTTAGAGCACTTATCAGGTCATACAAGAACATGTTACTATACCTGCCAGTCAGCTTCACCTCATCACCCACTGAATGCCTTACTCATGCTCATGCTGATGCTCTTGACATCATTAGTACCGCCTGCACCACCAGTACCATCACCACACCACAGCTAATACTAAATGTTCAAAGCATTATGTATACTCAAGGCCACAGAGTTAGGAAGTAATAGCTATTCCAAACTATTAAATGAGGAAATACATAATGACCTGCATTTTGGCTTTCCCTAAAGGCACTGAGAGAAGCAGCTGCCAGAAATTAAACTTCTGGATTGCCCTTACCACAACCAGAAATTCCTGCCCGGGTACAGTGCTTTGAAATCCTGTATGGGTTCTAAAATCTCAGAAAAGAAGAGAATCCAACTGCTTGCCCCAAAGCCAATCCTGTCCAAAACTCTGGTAACGAACAGATGGGTTACCCTTTCTGTGGGTCACAGGTGAGTAGCATCCAAAAGAACAAAGTCCACCAATCTTTAGTTTACTTCAAATGTTAATTAAATTAATAAACTTAACTTTAACTGAGTTCCCATACTATCTTTTCATTCATTCATTTCCTTTGACATTATTAACTGTCATACTACTTACTCACATTCCCTTTGGCGTATCGCTACAGAGAACCATGGCGTTTTTGAGCTGAAAAGAAATACAAAAACTTTTCAGTCCTACCCTTGTTTTACAGATAACCAAAAGCTGCCAGATACTACATGACTACCTAAGACCTCACAATGATTTGGAATTACAACAGGGCTTAATTCTAAGACTTCTGGTCTAGAGTTTGTTGCTTTTCTTTTTTCCACTAAAAGGGTTCAAATGACTATAAAAATACAATGTAAAATAAACCTCCAGAGGAAAAAAACCATTGCTGTATTTAAAGTTTTTTTTCCTGAATTGAACAGTCATTGACTTTTTTAAAAACTCCAGTACTGAAAGGCTGTATAATGAGTCAGTGTCTGTGATCTATTAGGTTCCTTACATGCTTCCTTCTATACCCCAGCTCTGTGAGATAATAAAGAGAAGAGAAGAAAACCACAGATCTGGGATCTTTCCTCAAAAAATTCTTACCCAGAGTTAATCCTGTAGTTATACTTGTTGCTATTCCTGGGGACAAAAAGAGAAATAAAATTTAATCATCAATGGCAGATGACATTTTGGGGGGGTTATTACAAGGGCAAGACTTAGAGTCATCCTCAGGATATGATACTACAACAACCAGTATCTTCTACCATGACCGCTAATAGAAACGTTCTTCCTAGAGCACTGGTTTTCATATTACCGGCTATATATAATTATATAGGGAATAAGATTTATAAATGCAAACAACTACTGCTTATAACAACATTAGGCAAGGAGAAAAAAAGCTACTCTAAGCCAACACTGGCACACAAAGTCGTTTCAAGGAGCTCACTGGAAGCTCCCGCATTCCTGCAGTTCTTACATTTTCTATGTGTGGCTGTGAAAAGTTTCAATCAAAGCTGCAATGTCAATGCATAAAGTGGTAACAGAGACCGAGAGGCCCTGCGGGTACAGAATAAAGAGTAAATAAAGAAATAAGCTTTTGAAATGGCAGCATTACTGACACATATTTTTAATAACCAAATATCTTTAAGTATTAAAAAACAGATTTTTATTATCAAAATGTCTACCAGAAACCTTGACCTTTTGCCCTTTTCCCATCTAAACGACTCTTTTAATGATATAAAAACTTAAAACATCTCTTAGGAAGGTAAATTATAATGTTATAGCAAGAAAGGATGCTGACTGCACCATATATACTAAATTAAATTAACGTCCAAATTGGTAAACTTGATTTATCTTCACTAAGGTGAAACACTGCATTATATACTCTCTTGTAAAAATTAAATTAATTCTTGGGGCGCCTGGGTGGCTCAGTGGGGTAATCTGCTGCCTTCGGCTCAGGTCATGATCTCAGGGTCCTGGGATCGAGCCCCACATTGTGCTCTCTGCTCAGCAGGGAGCCTGCTTCCCTCTCTCTCTCTCTCTCTGCCTGCCTCTCTGCCTACTTGTGATCTGTCTGTCAAATAAATAAATAAAATCTTAAAAAACATTAAATTAATTCTTTATATTTAAAGAGGTATATCTTCATTGTGTCAAGTATACCAAAAAAGAAGTTATTTTGAAAAGAGGTCTTGGGATGCCTGCGTGGCTCAATTGGTTAAGCGGCTGCCTTCAGCTCAGATCATGATCCCAGGTTCCTGGGATCAAGTTCTGCAATGGGCTCCTTGCTCGGTGAGGAGCCTGCCTCTCCCTCTGCCTCCTGCTCCCCCTGCTTATTCTCGCTCTCTCTGATGAATAAATAAAATCTTTCTTTAAAAAATCGCATTTCTTTAAATTTGTTTCTCTTCTTTTTTGAAGATTTATTTATTTTTGAGGAAGAGCTTGGGGGAGGGGGGTGCAGTATGCAACAGGAGGATAGGGAAATAGAGAGAGAATCTCAAGCTGACTCCCCAAGGAGCTTAAAGCCCAAAGAAGGTCTCATTCTGCAAGCATGAGATCATGACCCGAGTGGAAATCAAGAGTTAGACCCTTAACCAGCTGAGCCATCCAAGAACCCCTAAATGGGTGTTTTCATTTACACTAGAATAGATCATAACCAATGTTACGCCTACCACTGGCCCTTAAGTCCACATCCCTATATATTTTTTCATCTTAATATTTACGTCTGACAATCCATATAAAGGGCAGAGATATAAGCCAGAACCTTAAAAAGAATATCCCATAGCTACTCCCTGAAATGTGACAATCCTCCTTACCTGTATTTGTTCCTCCCAGAGTGAACCCAGCGGTAGGTTTCGATCCAAGGAGCCCGGTTCCAAAACCACCTGAAGGAGCAGATGTCGTGGCAGGAGTTGCAGTGCTTCCAAGAGTTCCAAAATTGAGCCCCACTGAAGGGTTGCTTATCTATAAAGAACACAAAATAAAGTCTACTGGAGCCAGTATTTCCTAAAGAAAAATAAAAATTAACTCTTCAAGGTTAAACACTTTCTTTCTTTTCACATATTCAATATATTGCCATAGAATACAAAAAGAACTATCAATTTATTTTTAACCAACCCAATTCAAATATTCTCCTGTTCTCTTTAAAAATAAGTCACATACAAAAGATTTCAGATCCCAAGGAAATCATAAACAGTATCACATATTCTCCTTCTCTAAGTTTTATTGACAGTTAGCATATTTTAAAATGGCCACAGAGCAATCCTATGAATGTGGATCATTTTCCTCTTGAATGACTCACGGATAGTCCATATTTCTAAATACATTTGTTCTTTCCCAACTACTAAATAAAGAAAAATAAAACATACTCAGAAAAGTTCTTTTAAGTGATCTTTGCCACCTCTCTGTTGCTTTATCACCATATTCATGGATTTAGGCAGGGACGGGGGATACAGTTACGTTTCACCAAAACAGCATCAAGAACTGGGGTAGGGGTGAGAAGAGGAAAAGGACTAAACATAACCTGGCAAGAGGAAAATACAAAGTAAAAATTACCCTCTATCCAGATTATGTGTTCATAAGGAGAAATTCTCTTCAGAGTTTCTGAAAGCTTAAAAAGAATAGCTGGTAATAGCAAGTGATGTGAACAAAGTTCATGACTTTCAACTGTTCTTATCAAAGCTCAGGGGCTCATATTTGCTATCTATTGTGGGAGAACAAATTATTAAAATAATCAAAATGTCTCAACAACCTGACACTCCAAAAATTGTAGAGGAGAGTTAAAAGAGACTATAACACATAACATAATGGGAGCTCCCATTCATCCTATATAGGTATCTTAATTCTATCCTGCCTGCCCTTCCAAACAGACATAATCCCAAGAGAAGTCAAGGTCAGTTTTAAAAAGCTTATGTCTGGGACACTGCAATTTAAGGAGGTAGCGGTGTTATGGCTGGGTTCCAGTGCCAGCTCTCCAATGTCCTGGGACTTGTGTGACATAACTTAGCCTTCTTGATCCTCTGTTTCCTCATATGCAAAATGTTAATAATTTTGCCCACTTAACAGATTTTTTGCAAAAGATTGAGAGATTATGCATGGTGAATTAACTTCACTTAATAAATGTTATTACTGTCATCATTAGGAACTTAATAAATTCAATTAAACACATTTTATACAATGTATTACACCAGCCAATCACTGTGAGGGGAACAGAACTTGAAACCAGTCATCAACACTGAGTAGGGGGTCAAAAAAGGGGTCCTGGGATCGAGTCCCGCATCGGGCTCTCTGCTCGGCGGGGAGTCTGTTTCCTCCTCTCTCTCTCTCTCCCTGCCTCTCTGCCTACTTGTGATCTCTCTCTGTCAAATCAATAAATAAAATCTTAAAAAAAAAAAAAAAAGGGAGCTGGCCCTGTGTCTTAATTTATCATGGATTTTATTTTATTTTTTTTAAAGATTTTATTTTTTACTTGACAGACATAGATCACAAGTAGGTAGAGAGGCAGGCAGAGAGAGAGGAAGGGAAGCAGGCTCCCCACTGAGCAGAGAGCCCGATGCGGGGCTGGATCCCAGGACCCTGGGATCATGATCTTAGCCAAAGGCAGAGGCTTAACCCCCTGAGCCACCCAGGCACCCCTATCATTCATTTTAAAATGATCTCTAGGAACATGGGTATGTGAAGTACAGAAGGTTGGCAAAACAGGGTTGCAAAATCTCACCAACAAAGCACAAAACTTTGAACACTTAATCAACTGAGCTAAAAAGGTATTTTAATAAATGTTATTGGCAAATTTTGAAGACCTCAAATTAAGGAAATGGTAATTATGCTCCCCTCCCTCCCAAATAATTCAGTGATCCCATTTGGTTTTACTGCTATTCCACAAATTAGAAAGATGCACAATGAAATTATGTATTTTTTTCTGAAATTTTGTATTTTTAGACAAAATATTTAAAATTTCTTGACAACTTAAGATAACTGAAGACACAAGGCACTGTTTCATAATTAAATGTGAAAACATTACCGAAGAAATACATCAAAGTGGTATCTTCTTACTCAAGAAAGCAAAAGAGAAATTTCTCTACAGGAGAGAAATTTATTTAAAAGCTACCCCAAACAGGACCAAGTTTTGCCTCAACCCACTATTATCTGCCAATGGCTCATCAGAATGTGTTACTGTTGACTCCAACAGGTCAGGAATATTGTTTTAACTTCTCCAGCATGCCCTAATGTGGACTTAGAAAGTAACATTTAGGGAGCACTTACCAAGTGCCAGATATGATGTTAAGTACTTTATTCATCAGCATCTCTGTTCCAGATGTGGGAACTGAGGCTTGGAGAGTAACTTCCCTAAAATGATTTACCTAAAGAGACCAAATCCGGATGCCTGGGTGGCTCAGTGGGTTAAAGCCTCTGCCTTCGGCTCAGGTCATGATCCCAGGGTCCTGAGATAGAGTCCTTCATCGGGCTCTCTGCTTGCCTCTCTGCCTACCGGTAATCTCTGTCTGTCAAATAAATAAATAAAATCTTTTTTTAAAAAAAGTCTATTTTTGACACAGCAATTGTGATTCCAATGAACTAATCTATGTAGGAGATGACAGGAATAGTTTTCGCCAAATAGGAGAAGGGTTACTGGTTGAAAACCTGGAAGAAAGAGCTGTACCCTTATTTATTTCACCATCTAAAACAGAGTCCATTATATGGAACTGTGTTCAATAAATATTTGTTCCATGAATGACAAGAGCTTGCCACAGGGCGGTGACATGAAGTGAAGCAAATGGAAACTAGGTAATTAAAATTAGCAGGCATTGCTGATTAAGGGTGCAGAGAGAAAAGGAGGTATTAAGGGAAATTCCCAGACTTTTTCCTTGACTATGTAGTCTGTACCTCCCCACTTTTCTTGGTAAATTATATATATATATATATATATATATATATATATTTAAAGATTTTATTTATTATTTGACAGAGAGAGAGCGAGCTCTCCAGTAGGCAGAGAAGCAGGGGGTATGCCCCTTGCTAAGCAGAGAGCTCCATGCGGAGCTCAACCCCAGGATCCTGGGATCATGACCTGAGCAGAAGGCAGAGGCTTAACCCACTGAGCCACCCAGGCGCCCCTGTACCTCCCCTTTTTAATATAAGGAAGATACTTTTGTCTTTTTACTCTACAATGACATCCCTCAAGCTTCAGGAGATAGATACCTTGTAACATTTTCTATGCACACTTCTTGATGTAATGAACTCCTCCCCTTTTACCTTAAAAAGACGGAGTTCTAAAAATTAAATCTCTCACCATGAAAATGACCTTTGACTATTATTAATGTCTTTTTCTAAACCTCTGCTGGCTGTATTTCGTCATCGCCTGAAGCGGTGCTTTAGCAGGTTGCACAAAAACGATAAATATGCTACCTACAGTTTTCAGTGTAACTAGAAGACAATGTGAGTCATTCCACCATAACACTCACGAATACTACTACGCACACTGTTCAAAATGACCACCAAGAAATGCTGCAACACGTATTTAAAACAAAAAACTACAGTAACAAAGGACCATGAGGTACCAAGAGGTGAGCTCCTTTAGAATACCACGAAATCATTAAAGCAGTGGAATGTCCAAAGTCATATATCCTGCAATGAATTCTGAATTATCAGGGATAAAACTCTAATTGTCCCCCTTAAAATTTTTCTATTGTCTTTTTCTGAAACCCCAGAATGACCCACAATGTCGTTCTCCGTTCTGTGCCTCAGACTGCCGCACTGCTAGGGCTCAGCGTGAAACCCCAGGCCCTTTCACCCAGCCAGACCCCACTCGACAGGGACACTGGGTGAACCATTTGGGTTCTGGGGACCTCACAACCCCTATGACCACCCTCCCGACCAGGCCCCCAAACGGCAGGACTATGAGGCTGGCGCTGCGCAAGTCTGTCTTTCTTTCTCCCAGACCCACTAGAAAGGAACCCAGCGGGAAGGGAGAGGGACGGGCCCACCCACGGGGCTGTCACGGAGAGGACCAGGGCGGGAAGGCGCAGAAGCGCAGTTACCTAGATGCCCCGTCCCGAAGGAGAAACCGCCGCCTGCGCCGGTCCCGCCGGGGGCTACGGTGGTGGAGCCCAGCGTGCCGGTCCCGAAGGAGAACCCCGTGGACATGGCCGCCGGGGTTCACCGCCGAAAGGAAGCAGCAGGGGTTCTGGACGTTACTCTCTCCTCAAAGCCAAGGTGGTCCAGGCAGCATCGCTCTTGCCCAGCCACAACCGGGCGAGAACTTCAAGCCCTAGAAGCTGAACAGACCAGGCCGAGGTGGGTGGGGCAAGCACCGGACAGCACGTTCCGACTCCTGCCGCGCGCACGTAACCCACCGGGAGCGAGCCCGCAGCGCGCCCGTAATCCACCGGGAGCGAGCCGGCCCAGCAAGGCACCCTAGGATGGGAGGAGCTCGCCGCCGCAGGGCATTCTAGGAAGGGGCGGAGGCGGGGGGCGGCTGCGCTGGGTTGGGCGGGGGAGTGCGGGTTGCGAGGGGGGCGTGGCCTGGGGGCGTGCATGGTGGGGGTGGGACTCCGGTCCTCTTAAAGGGTAGGCGCTTGGCATTAAACAGCAAAACCGTTCCCTTAGGTCTGTGTTTGCATAGGTGTTGATGTAATCTGAACTTCATGGATGTTAAATATTATTGCTTATGTCTTTCCTTACTGGTAAAAGGATGCGTGGAATCCCAAGGTGGGGAGGGCCCTATTGAGCAGTCCAAGCCCTGTTAGAGGAAAGGAGGCGCGCTCAGTCCAAGGTCGGCTGCCGTCCCTTCCCGGAGAAGGAGGGGTAGCTTGTCTTTCCCTGACAGTTCGGAAATGAACTGAGAGCAATTCATTCATCCGCTCCACAGCTTTTGAAGCCCGATAAGCGCAGTCATTGCGAGTTGCCAGCCAGGAAGCTCAGAGAGCGTCCTTTGGTGGGGGGTGGCCGATCCCGTTGGTGGTGCTGAGCAAACCCCCTGGACGTCAAGCGATGTGGTCAAGTCCACGAAGTTTTTTTTTTTTTTTTTTAAGATTTTATTTATTTATTTGACAGACAGAGATCACAAGTAGGCAGAGAGGCAGGCAGAGAGAGAGGGGAGAGGAAGCAGGCTCCCTGCCAAGCAGGGAGCCCTATATGGGGCTCGATCCCAGGACCCTGGAATCATGACCTGAGCCAAAGGCAGAGGCTTTAACCCACTGAGCCACCCAGGCGCCCCAAGTCCACGAAGTTTTTGCAGTGTATCCTGCTGGGTAGGAGTCTGGTTCTCCAGGCCCATCGTGGCGATGGCTGCCTTCTGGCTTTGGGTTTTGCATTGCTCTGAGGCCTCTTTGTTACCTACCCTGTGCCTTGCATCTTTTGTTCAAGCTTATGTTTTTTTGTTTTGTTTTGTTTTGAAAGATTTTATTTATTTATTTGTCAGAGAGAGAGCGAGCGAAAGTGAGCACAGGCAGACAGAGTGGCAGGCAGAGTCAGAGGGAGAAGCAGGCTCCCTGCAGAGAAAAAAGCCCATGTGGGACTCGAGCCCAGGATGCTGAAAGCATGAACTGAGCTGAAGGCAGCTGCTTAACCAACTGAGCCACCCAGGCATCCCTGTTCAAACTTATTTAAGTTTAATCCTTGTTGTATGTAACTGAAGATTGTTCCTTTCCACTGCTGCATAGCGTTCCATTTTATGACTATATCACCATATACCTATTTTACTGTTGCTATTGTTTACAGTTTGGGGCTATTAGAATGGGGTTGCTATAAACATTATACATGTATCTTATTGCATATGTTTAAAATTTTCTAGAATCCACATGTAGGAGTGAGTTGATGGTTCCTATCCACTGGATAAGAGGAAGATAAATTGTTCTTGAAAGGTTTTGTAACAAATTACACCCCAACATCAACCATGGTCTGAGAATCCATGCTGTTATCCATCCTTGCCAAAACATGTTAGTGTCAACGTTTTTGAATTTTCCTGATTAAAAATAAAGTTAAATACTTTCATATATGCTTACTGAACTTTTGTCTGTCTTATTTTGTGAAGTCCTGTTTAAATGTTTTTCCCATTTTTCTGTGGAGCCTCTGCCTTTTTCTAATTTATTTATAGAAGTTCTTTATATTTTCTTAATATGAATCCTTTGTATATTATATGTATTAAAACTGCCTTACTCTCTGGGTGCCTGGGTGGCACAGTTGATTAAGCCTCAAACTCTGTATTTCAGCTCAGGTTGTGATCTCAGGGTCCTGGGATCGAGCCCCATGTGGGGCTCTGTGCTCGGCACAGAGCCTGCTTGTCCCTCTCCCTCTGCTCCTTCCCCCTATGCTCTCTCTCTTTCTCAAATAAATAAAATAGTTTTTAAACACCTGCCTTACACTCTATGGTTTGTCCTTGTACTGCTTTATTGTTGTCTTTTTTTTTAAGGAATAGAATTGTACAATTTAAGTACTGTTCAATTTATTGTCTACAATGTTTGTATAGTCTGTTTTAAATAATTTCCTCTATAATAAAGTCATGAGACTCTTCTCACTTATCCTCCAAAAGTTTATAATGCTGCCTTTCACACTTGGGTCTTCAATCAACATAGGAATGCATAGTGTGGGGTCAGAATCAAATTTCATCTTTTGACCCATATAGATAGCAAATTTTCTCAGCCCCATGAATTGAAAAGAGAGTTTCCCCACACTGAACTGTAATATCACATTTTTTCATAAACCAGATAGCTACATATATGTGTTTTTATTTCTGGACTCTCATTCTGTTTGCCTATTCTTGCAACATGCCACCTTAAGTACTATAATTTGGGAAAGTCTTGCCTTCTTGTTCTTCCTCAGAATTATTCTTAGCCCTTTACATTACCATATAGGTTGTAGAATCAGCTCATTACACATACATACTGACAAATCCCTGCACCCCCAAAATATATACACACATCAACCTGTTAGGATAGTGATTGACAATACACTGAATTTATAGATAGATTAGTTTGGAAAGAATTGATATATTTTAAAATTGACTTTTCTATTCCATGAATATAGTGCAGCCCTTCAATTTAGTTAGGTTTTCATGTGTGTGTGTGCATGTGTGTGTGTGTGTGTGTGTGTGTTGGCAGGGGGAGAGAGAGAAATTGAGATAGATCTACCCCAACATATCTTTTCATCCATCCATTTATGAAGTTTTATAACATTCTCTATAAATATCTTACACGTATTTGGTTAAATTTGTTCATTGACATCTGACATTATTTTTATGCTGAGGCAAATACAATTCCATTTTCATCTTCTATTCAATTGGAATTTATATGCTATTTCTAAAAGCACTTTCCTACCAATTAAAAAATATGAACAGCCTTTTTCTTTTCTTTTCTTTTTTGAGAAAGAGAGAGAGAAGGAGAGAGCAGGGTGGGGATATATGGGAAGGGGCAGAAGAAATGGAAAGAGAAAGAATCTTAAGCAGGATTGATCTCACAACCCAGGATCATAACCTGAGCTAAAATAAAAAATCAGATGCTCTAACTGACTGAGCCCCCCAGGCGTCCCTACACACAACTTTTTAAGACAAAAATTAACTAGCATTCCTAATCTCTACCAAGATGATGAAAGGATACTAAGATACATTATTTCAGTCCTCACTCATATATTTAAATTGCTTTTCAATTTTATAAAACTTGAGTATTATTGTTTTATGCAGTCAGTGTTTATTTACATTTATTCATTTCTTTACATTAAAAAAATCTTCATTTCTTTTGTAGCTTAGATCTTTCATCTCTGATCGTTTTACTTATTCTGAAGTATAAATTTAGAATTTGCTTTAGTATGGATCATGGCAAACTCCATCTTTTTGTTAGTTTTTTGGTTGAAAAATGAATTTTCCTCCCTACTCTTATTTTCTGGAAGATATTTTTTCCTGGGAGAAGTATTATATTTATTTATTATTTATATTCATTTTTTGAAACATTTTGTTTTCCCAAGTAATCTCTGCACCCAGCAAGGGCTCAAAATTACAACCCTGAGATCAGGTGTCCTATGCCGCACTGACTGGGCCAGACAGGTGCCCCTGGGAAAAGTACTTGAGATTGTCAGTTGTTTCTTTCTGTATATGGAAGATACCATTGCAATGTTCCATGACTTCTATTGCTGATAAGAAGTCTACTGGAAGTTTAATTGTTGATCTGCTGGAGGTAATTTGTACTTCTATTCTGGATGGTTTTAAAATCCCCATCTTTGTCTTTGGTGTTGCCGTAATGAATTCACCATAGTGAACCTGTAGTTCACTAGTCTGTGTCTAGAGTTGGATTTCTTTTTAATATACTTGGAATTCGTTGGTTGCTTTATTCCATGGATTGGTGTCTATCATGCATTCTGAAAAAAAAAAAAAATGAGGCATTGTCTCTTCAAATATTATCTTTGCCCCAGTCGCTCTCCTTCTCTCCTATTCTTGTGAAACTATGATCAAGTTTGCTTTAGATCTTTTAATTCTATCCTTCATTTATCTTAACCTCTTTTCATATAATCTTTTTGTCTCTCTGTATTCCTTTTCTTTGTGGATAATCTTCTTTTAGTAACTTCCAGTTTTCTAATTCTTTTTCTAATTGGCTCATCTGTTAAACTCACCCAATGAGCTTTCCACTCCAATTTTTGTATTTTAGTTGTAGAACTTATATTTGGTTCTTCTTCATATTTTCTATATCATTCAAAATTCATTTTCCCATACACTGCAGATGTTTTAAGGGGCTTTAATTTCTTGAAATAAAACAGTTGCTTTATAAACAAAGCCTGATAATTATAAAATCTTTTATTGCCATCAGGTTGTAACTGCCAATGATCTCTTGAGAATTGTTTCCTTGTGTACTAGTTTTGTTGTTGTTGTTGTGATGAATTATTTTCCTTTGAAAACTAATTGTGAGAATTATTTGAAACCTATCGTAGAGAGACAGTCCAATCAAAAAGAATTTGTATTTGCTGTAATAAAATTCTTAGGCACTACTAATTGCAAACACTTTCTATTATATGCACAGCTTGACATTTGGGAGAAGTTTTTTGGGTAGTAAGAATATAGGTTGCAAATCCATCTATTAACTTTTTTGTGGTTGTGATATATCCAAGACAGGAATTTCTCAATGTCAGCGCAAATTTTCTGATGTATTCTATGGTTTGGGTTGGTTGTATTTTTATATGTCCCTGGCTTTATGGAGGAAGAGTACCTCATTAGACTCCCCATTCATTAGGCCCTAGATTTTAACTTCTGGATTTTATGTCCTGTAAGAAATATAAATGGCCCTTTTGCCACAATTTCACTATTCTGCTTACCTCTCTGGGTGTACACTTTCTTATAGTGTATAGTGTATAACTTCTCTACTCAAAATGCTAACAAAACAGGAGGCTGGGTACTGAGACACTAGGAAACAAGCTCAAGGAATAATATCAGCCCATGATTTAACTCTTTGAAGAAATAATCTTTGTTTCCTCCTTGGCTCTTGAAGATTGGTTAACTATCATGAATGACACAATAACTATCTGGACCAGGAAGTTCACACCATCAGACTACCTCAGTGTAAACAAATGGTCATTGATGTTCTTCACTCCAGAAAGGCAGCAGAACAGGAGACAAAAGTTTGGGAAAAACTAGCCAAAATGCATAGGACCACAAGAGATGTCATCTTTGTATTTGGATTCAAAACCCATTTCAGTGGTGCCAAGACAACTGACTTTGGTATGACTTAGGATTACTTGGATAATGCAAAGAAAAATGAACCCAAAAATTGAGTTGCAAGACAGAGGATGCATGAGAAGAAAAAGACCTCACGAAAACAGTGAAAGTAATGCAAGAGCAGAATGAGGAAAGTCAGGGGGACTAAAAAGCCAATATGGTGCTGGCAAAAAGTGAACTGGAGATTCAACAACAGAAGGAGAAACACTTGGCAGTGACTTCATCTGTGGTGATTGTGCAGATTTTTGATGAGAGAATTAATAAACCAGAAATTAAAGGAAAAAATGAAAGTATCCTCATGATCCCTATAATGTACCAAACCACAGCAAGGACAAACACCCACCAGAACAAGAGATGTGAAACATCATCTCAAATAACCAAACTATTTACTAGTAAATGGGTACATTCCTATTGCAACTTGAAGGTACATGCTATAAAATAAATGAACTATGGATTAAAGTCATTTGGAGAATCCACAAGCACTTTCTCCAAGAAATGCTACTCCAACCTAAGTAGAATTTTTCTGATTTAATACTTTCTCATCTTTAAAGCTTTTCTGGTTCCTCTCAGTATTTGTCTGACTTGACTATCAAAGACTTTTCTTTGGAGTGTGCCATAGCAATTATGTTTCTCAAGGTCAGGTGATAGGTGACAACTAGGAGAGCTCAGGTCCAGGTCCTGGCTTCACCATAATTCCAAAACTCTTTTGGTTAGTGAAATGCAAGTCTAATGGATTATTATTTCTGGATCTTGACCCTGTAAACTGGATTAGCCCTTGCAGTCTCTGGACTGCTACAACAGACTAGAAGGCTAAGACTTGAGCCCTATGGGCTAAGTGCCTAAGGGCACTTTTGGTCACTTACTGCCCACTAAAGTGGGATTATTCAAGAGTGATAATCTTCTGAAAGCTAAACATGGTGAAAAAGCTAAGTGTATGTAAACTATGTATCTGTACCCAAAACTAATATTTGTAGATGTGAAACTAATTTGTTCATTATTTTTTAAAGAGAGCAGAGAAAAAAGGTTTAAAATGTGTGTGTGTGTAAGTGAAGAAATGCCATTTCTCCCCTAAACTGTGCAAAGCTATAAATCATACTATTTGAGACAATTGTGCATGTATTTACTTCCTCTGAATTATATTTTCACAACACAGTTGCCAAGTTGGTCTATTTCTACTGCAGAGAGTAGTGCCTGGAATTTGTCAGGGTACCTCTGCTATTACTCTGTGGGTTGTGTGGTTGTCAGGATTACTTTCAGTGTGTATGCGTGGGAAAGGCGCTTGCGGTGGATGGGAGGTAGGCAGAGGGAGAGGCAACAGGAAATATGAAGAGTAAGAGATTTACCTAAGAAGAATATTTTCCAAAAGAAAAAAAAAAAAGGAGAAGAATATTTTCTTTTCTTTCTCAGAAAGAGTAAGTCTGGTAAAGAAATATAGTGTATAAAACAACAAATATTTAGGGAAAAAAACCTCAAATTTTTATTTTTTAAAAGACCAATTTATAATATTAAATTTCATGCTGTTAATAATTCTTGAGTAAAACAATTTTATGTATAGCATGACTAATTTCTTATATCAAGATTTAGTAACAATAACAGAAATTTACAGCTGGAAGGAAACTTAGTACTCTCCTAGACCTTGCCTTCATTTTTAAGAAGAGAAAACAGAGCTAAAAGGTTGACTTGCCAGAGGTCATAGTCAGTGATAAAAAGGCTAGTATCCAGGTCTCATCATTTCCTCTCAGATGTCCTTAACACAAATAGTTTTGAAATATTAACTTTTCCAATTTGCAGAGCTTTTCATTTGAGCTCCACAACACATTTTCACATAAATAATATTTGTAGGAGATATTATAAGCATTGCACCACATCCCAACATGAACATATTTCAAATCTGTACCTCTCTACTTTTAATTCATTTTTTTACTAAGAACAGTTAAGAAAAGATGTTTCTATATAGGTATATATTAAGAATGCTGCCTTAGACTATTCTTACCAATTTCATTAACATGAAATACATCTGAATTACTACAATTTTAAAAATTTACAGCAACCATCAATCTCAAAGATAGACCTATTTTCTAAAAGCCATACCTTCTAAAATCAAGCAAATTATGAAAAAGGGGAAGCGAACATGAATCTTTTTGAAAATTACCCAGCACTCTAATTGAAAGTCCTTTACCCTTCTACCATTTTTATTGTTTTTCATGTTTCCCCCAAACTACATATAAATAATATGAGAAAAGTTCTTCCTCAATCCATACAAAGTTTTTAAGCAACAATGTAATACTACTTCATTACAAGTCCTCTGGGTACAGAATCATTTGCTGTGGACATGGAACAGACCGACGGAAGTTTCAGTCTTCGAAATGCTAGCTCAGAATAAAGACCAACATGTGGAGGATGATAAACTAGTCTGGATCCCCTTGATAAAAAGACCAATTTTCAATAAAAATATGGTGAATACATTTGTATGTTTAAAAATGCACAACTGTTTATGTTAAAAATAAAATACCTTTGGGGGGGGAACCTTAATAACGAATTAATAGAATTCATAGCACAGTTTTTATAAGAAAATATTTTCTAGGTTCCTTGTTTGGAGGCTGGGAAACTGTCTTCCATTTGTCATGGATAATGGCCACTGGCATAAAGGCAACCTGGAGGCTCAAGGAATAAGCCCTCCTCTCCAGAGAAACACAGCATGAGCACAGTACAAAGACAGCTTTAGTTATGTCTTCATAAGTCAGATGCTCAGAATCCATAATACCTAGACTCCTATTACTGTTGAATGGGACAATCTATAATAATGTGATCACAGTGATTATAGGTCTGAAAGGGATAAAATAACATTTTGTCCAACTCATAAAAATCTCACCGGTCATGAACATCTAACTAAGTTTCTAGTTTATGTCATGTATGTTCCAAATCTCATCACCACTGAAATTTTAGGGTATAGGTATTATCATCCTCATTTAGCAGATGAGAGAACTGAAAAACTAAGAGAAGACAAACTCTGGATGATTGACACATCTCCAAAGGCAAGAGAAACAAAAGCAAAACTGAACTATTGGGACTTCATCAAGATAAAAAGCTTTTGCATGGCAAAGGATATAGTCAACAAAACTAAAAGGCAATCTATGTTATGGAAGAAGGTATTTGCAAATGACATATCAAATAAAGGGCTAGTATCCAAAATCTATAAAGAACCTACCAAACTCAAACCCAACAAACAAAAATTCCAGTCAAGAAATGGGCAGAAGACATGAATGTTTCTCCAAAGAAGACATACAAATGGCCAGCAGACACATGAAAAAATGCTCATTTCTCACCAACGGGGAAATACAAATCAAGACCACCACCAGATACCACCTCACACCAGTCAGAATAGCTAAAATAAACAACTTAGGAAACAACAAATGTTGGTGAGGATGCAGAGAAAAGGGAACCTTCTTCCAGTGTTGGTGGGAATGCAAACTGGTAGAGCTACTCCGGAAAACAGTATAGAGGTTCCTCAAAATTTTAAAAGAGAGTTACCCTATGACCCAGAAATTGCACTACTAGGTATTTAACCAAAGAATACAAACATGGTGGTTTGAAGGAGCACCTGCACCCCAGTGTTTGTAGCAGCCATACCTACAATAGCCAAAATATGGAAAGAGCCCAGATGTCCATCAACAGATGAATGGATAAAGATTTGTTATGTGTGTGTGTGCATGTGTTATATGGAATATCACTCAACCATCAAAAAGAATGAAATCTTGCCTTTTGCAATGGATGGAACTACAGTGTATTATCCTAAGTGAAGTAAGTCAGAGAAAGACAAATACTGTATGATTTCACTCATATGTGCAATCTAAGAAACAAAACAGATTAACATAAGGGAAGGGAAGGAAAAATAAAACAAAATGAAAATGGAGAAGGAGGCAAACCATAAGAAAGGCTGAACTCTAGAAAAGAAACTGAAGGTTGCTGGATGGAAGTTTGGTGGGGGGAAGGGGTAATTGGGTGATTGGCATTAAGGACATAACCTGATATAATGAGCACTGGGTGCTATATGCAACTGATGAATCACTAAATTCTATTTCTAAAAATAGTAATACAGTATATGCTAACTAAACTGAATTTAAGAATTAAAAAAAGTCTGTGATTCCTTTGCTAAGATGTGCTGAGCTCTATCACAATTGTGTGACTTAAATGAGCTATAAATTAGTGTTCATTCTTTCCTATAGATAATTCTCATTGTTCTTTAGTTTAAATTAACCGAGCCTTATTAAGTGTGGCTAACTGTCAGGCTAAGGATACACAGACAAAACCAAACCCAGAGACCCTCAAAGAGCTCAAACCAGTGGAGAAGTTTAATATGTAAACAACCTGTTACAGATGAAGGCGATTGCAATGAAAAGATCACACAGAAGTGGGGTGGTAGCATGGAAGAGTAAAGGATTAACTTCCTTTGAATTTTCTGGGGAAGATTCTTATAGAAGATGACTTCTGAGGGGCACCTGGATGGCACAGTCAGTTGAATACCGACCTCCTGTTTGCACGTCAGCTCATGGTCTTGGGGTTGACGGATGGAGTCCTGTGTCAGACTCTGCACTAAGTGAAGAGTCTGCTTGAGTTTTTCTTTCCCTCTCCTTCTGCCCCTTCTGCTCAGGCTCACTCACTCTAACTCAAATAAATAAATATTAAAAAAAAAAAGGGATGACCTCTGAGATTATTTTTGAAAGATAAATATGAATTCACGAGATTGGGAAGGGCCAAAGAGCATTCCAAGCATTTGGTAGGTCCTGGAGACTTCTCCCTCCTGGCATGTAATTATAAGCTGTCCCGCACTGCTGGTGTATAAAGTAAGAGTGGGGCCTGTGGGACCTGAGGCTGAAGAGGCAAAGGCAGATTAAAGAACCTCACGTGTGCCTGTTACAGTTTGAATTCAGCATAAAGCCAGTAAGGAATCATTGGTGGGTTTCAGTTCTCGGAGATAAACTATGTATTATATTCAAGTTTGAAACTGATGATGTTGGTAACAGATGGATTAACCAAACACCCTAAAAGGGCCTCTAGAGATCATACATGATCTGGCTCCTTTGTATTTCTCCAGCTTGATTTTGAGTCATCCTCTTCTGTCCTCTATCTGGTAACACTAAACCACATTCGGTTCTCTTTTCTGGGCATTTGTACAAGTGGTCCCTTTGCTTGGAAATTCGTTCTTTACATTTTGAGGGTCTAACTCTTCAACTTATCTTTTAGAGCTTAACAGGAAGATAATTTCTGTTGGAAAGCTTGCACTAACCCTCATAAATTGGAGCTACCCATCTACCATGTGGTTCTTAGTCTGCTTGTACATTCATTCTCAAACAACTTACTTCACTGTCACGTGACCACCTGCCTGTTGATTTTCTCTCCAGATACTGTGAGTTTTCTAAGGGCAAGCTTGATGGCCTGTGTATCTACAATACCTAGTGCAGCCCTGCAATACAGACAGTGTTTGAAAAATAGCTCTTGAATGGGTGCTGAATATCAAGTGTGCAGCTAGCAGTAGATCAATTGGGTGACCAATGATAAAGGTCTGAACTGAAGAGGGTTAGGATCACTAAAACTTGGTGACTTGCCAGAGTTAAAGAGGAAAGAAAAGAAGGAAAAAGATTAAATAGTGAAGGATAGTTACCAATTTTTAAGAAAATAGGTAGGACAACACAACCATGGTTGCCTATAAACTCTCTCTCTCTGACCTCTCTCGTATTGCTCCTACCTCAGTTTTCCCAAAATGCGAGACATACTCTTGCTTCAAAATGGGCAACTGCTGTTCCTTCATCCTGGAAAAATATTCTCCAAATGTCCCCATGGCTTGCTCCCTCACCTCCTCAGATCTTTGCTCAAATGGTAACTGTATAGTGATGGCTTCCCTGAGCATCCCACTTAGAATTATAACCCTATCCACACCTTGGCTCTCCTTAGTCCTCTTCCCTCCTCTATTTTTCCCCACAGAATTTATATCAGACACACAACATATTTATTTGCTTTGTCTTTTCCACTACAGATGTGTTCCCTGAGGGGTAAATATTTGTTAATTTGTTTACTTCACTACTGTACCCTCAGGGCCTAGGACATAGTAGGCATTCAATATATGTTTAATTAATGATTGAACAAGTGAATTAACAGTAGCATCAACATTGATACAGAGTGGGGAAAAAGTATGCAGAAAATGATTATGTGCACTTTTAAATATGCTCAATTAGAAGAGGTCACTTAGAAGAAAGATAAAATTGGAAGAGTAGCAGGGGGACTCTTGGTTTGCTTTATCCCTCAAACAGAGGAGCTCAACATCAAATCATTTTGAACAACTAGGAAATAGATTTGAGGATTAAGAAAATAATCTGCATAACTGGAGGGAGAGAAAGTGGCAGATGTGAGGTTTGGAGCTATGAACTAGGGGAGAGAAAAGCTGTGGTGCTGGGAAAGAGAGGGAGCCATTTTTTTAGAGTGAAGCCAGGGAGAGAGGGAGAGGGCAGGAGAAAGAACAGCATATAGGGTTCCTGCAATATGCTGAGGGGAGGGGATCCCCTGAATGGCACTGAGAGAAATCAGTCCCCCTCCTGGAGTACATGTGGAAGAGGGATTTTGCTTTTCTGAGGACAAAAGGCCCCCTAGGAGCCACTGAGTGGCTGTTTAGCAGCAGGGGACAGAAGCATGTGTAGAGGGCAGATATGCTGGTCACAGCTGTCCACTGTGGGGCCCGAAAGACTCCACTCTGTGTGACTGCCTTTATGGGACAGAATGGTGCTGGGCAAGCTGCAAGCCTCTCCTCCTAGGGAGAGAAGCAGGTCCACACCTTGCTGGGTCCTTTAAGATTTGGAGTTTTCAATACCAGCCATGGGACAAAGATAAAACACGTAACTGTGGCATAGGGTGTGCAGATGGCCAGGCACAGGGAACTTGAGGTGCAGTGATATGATGAAAGCCTGGAACACAGGAGAAGAAGTTGTTCACTTTTTTATCAGGGCCTCCTAAACAGTAGCAGCTGTGAGTTTTCCCCCAGGTTGAGAGGGTGGGGTGATAGGATCTTCCACACATTCCCTTCCCCCCACCACCATGGTTGGACTTAAGAGAGAAACAGAACCTCCAGGGGAGGCTGGAGTCCCTTACACCAAACCCTGCCCTTGTGCACCCAGCAGGGGCATGTTTCCTAAGGCAGGTCTGACTGTGAACCAGCACAGGGGGCCTCTCCCTCAGAACAACATACGCTGCCCCACATGTACCAGGTCTACTAATCACAGAGTGCTCTAAAGCATCAGCTTCAGTTCCGGTGGAAATAGGACCAGGTTTTCTTTTCTAAAGAATTCTTTTATTTCTTTATTCTTTATTTTCTTATTCCTTTGGCATTAGGCTTATAGTTTTTTGTTCATTTGTTGGTTTGTTTCTTTTTTGCCTTTGTAGGATCAGCCTTTTTTTTTTTTTTTCCCCCCTTTTCCTTCCTTCTTTCTCATTATTTGGAATCAGGGTTATAGTTGTTTGTCTGTCTGTTTTTTCTTCCTTTTCCTTTTCTCTTTTCTTAGATCAGCCCCCCGTTTTTTTAGGTTTTTTTTTTTAGTTAGGCTTATCTCAACAAACAAATCAAAGCACACCTAGTGAAAGTTTCAACCACCTCCCACTGAAGCAAGGAGGAAGTCTGAGCAAACTGACCTGTGGAAAAGGGCAGCCAAAACACTACATCAGAGTGCACAAAGCATACAACAGAAACACTTCCTGAAGTGCAAGACCCTGGACAGTGTGTGACCCCTTCTTAATATAGTATTCCTCTCAGGAGCAGGAAACATAACATTCTTTCATGACATGCAAAAGACAGAAACCTAAACATAATGACAAGACAGAGGGATTCTCCCTAAAAGAAATAGCAGAAGAAATCACAGCCAGAGATTTCTCAAAACAGATATAAGCAATATATCTGAACAAGAATTTAGAATGACAGTCATAAGAATACTACCTGGGCTTCATAGCAGCATAGAAGACACCAGAGAAATCCTCACTGCAGAGATAAAACTAGTCATGCTGAAATAAAAATGCTATAGCTGAGATGCAGAACCAACTGGATGTAATCACAATGAGGATGGAAGAGGCAGAGAACCAAATAGGTGATACAGAGTGAAAATTATGGAAAATAACGAAGCTGAAAAGAAGAGGGAAAGAAAACATCATGAATTCAAACTTAGGGAATTTAGTGATTCAACAATGTGCAATATTATCTGTATCACAGGAGTCTCATAAGAATAAAAGTGTGAAAATGGGGCAGAAAGTTTATTTGAACAAATTATAGCTGACAATTTCCCTAATCGGGGGAAGGAAACAGGCATTTATGTCCAAGGGTCACAGAGAACTCCCCTCAAAACCCAAAAAGAACAGGTCAACACCAAGATATATTAGAGTGAAACTCACAAAACAAAAAAGATAAAGTGAGAATTCTGAAAGTAGCAAGGGGCCAAAGGTCCTTAACCTACAAGGGTGGACACATAAGGTTAGCTGCAGACCTGTCCACAAAAACATAGCAGGCCAGAAATAAGCAGCATGATATATTCAACATGCTGACTGGGAAAAATAACACAGCCAAGCAGCAAAGCTATCATTAAGAATGGAGGGAAAGATAAAGAGTTTCCAAGATAAGCAAAAACTAAAGGAGTTCATGAACACTAAACCAGCTCTGCAAGTAATACTAAAAGGGATTCTTAGAGCAGGAAATAGATACCAAAAGTGACAGGAACTTTTTAAACCATTTTTAAAAGGAACACAGACAATCTACAGGAACAGCGATTTTACAAGTAATACAATGGCACTAAATTCATATCTATCAATAATTACTCTGAATGTAAATAGGCTCAATGCTCTAATCAAAATACACACAGCTTCAGAATGGATTAAAAAAGAAAAAAAAAACCAGCAAGATGCTGCTTACAAGAGACTCATTTTAGACCAAATGACACCTCCAGACTGAAAGTGAGGGGGTGGAGGACCAGGCTAATGGACACCATGCTAATGAATCATGCTAGTGGACATCAAATGAAAGCTGGAATAGCCATACTTACATCAGAAAAACTATATTTTAAACCAAAGACTGTAGTAAAAGATGAAGAAGAGTACTGTATTATAATAAAGGGGTCTATCCAACAAGCTCTAACAGTTACAAATATTTATATCTCCAACTTGGGAGCAGCCAAATATATAAATCAATTAGTAACAATCTTAAAGGAACTCAGTGATAATAATATGATAGTAGGAGGGGCCTTTGACAATTCACTCACACCAATGGACAGATCATCTTAAGAAGATCAACAAGGAAATAATGACTGAATGACACACAGGACCAGATGGACATAAGGGATATATTCAGAGCATTTCATCCTAAAGCAGCAGAGTACATATTCTTTTTGAGTGCACATGGAACATTCTCCAGAAGAGATCACATACTGGATCACAATTCAGGCCTCACCAAGCACAAGAAGACTGAGATCATACCATACATATTTTCAGACCACAGTGCTAGGAAACTTGAAGTCAACCACAAGAAAAAATTTAGAAGGACCACAAATACATGGAGGTAAAAGAACATCCTACTAAAGAATGAATGGGTTAAGCAGGAAATTAAAGAAATTTAAAAAAAAATTGGAAGCAAAAGAAAATGAAAACACAACAGTCCAAAACATTTGGGATGCAGCAAATGCAGTTATAAGGAATTTTATAGCATTATAAGCCTTTCTCAAGAAGAAAAGTCTCAAATACACAACCTTAACTTACACCTAAAAAAAGCAGGAAAAATAACAACAAATAAAGCCCAGAATCAGCAGAAGAAGGGAAATAACTATGATTAGAGCAGAAATAAATGATACACAAGTAAAAAAACAAAAAAAGTAGGACACATCAATGAAAGTAGGAGCTGGTTTTTTGAAAGAATTAACACAATTGTTAAATCCCTAGGCCAGACTTACCAAAAAGAAAAGATATAGGACACTAATAAATAAAATCACAAATGAAGCAGGAGAGCCCACAACCAGCAATGAAGAAATTCAAATAATTACAGGAGAATCTTATAAGCAATTATATGCCAAAAATCTGGGAGAAAAGGGTAAGTTCCTGGAAATATATAAACTACCAAAACGGAAATAGGAAGGAATAGAAAAACTGAACAGACCCATAACCAGCAAATAAATTAAATCAATCATCAAAAATAACCCAAAACACAAGGTCCAGGGCTGGATGACTTCCCAGTGGAATTCTACCAAACATTTAAAGAAGAATTAATACCTATTCCTCTGAAGCTGTTTAAAAAAGTAGAAAAGGAAGGAAAACTTCCAAACTCATTCTATGAGGCCAGCATCACCTTGATTGCAAAACCAGACAAACACCTCATTAAAAAGAATTACAGACCAATATGGCCAATGATCATGTGCAAAAATTCTCAACAAGATTCTACCCAATCAATTTCAACAGTAAACTAAAAGGATTATTCACCAAGATCAAGTGCAATTTATTCCTGGGCTACAGGGTTGGTTCAGTTTCCGCAGGTCAATCAACACGATACACCACATTAATAAAAGGATAAGAATCATATGATCCTCTCAACAGACGCAGAAAAGCATTTGAAAAAAATACAGCATCCTCCTCGAAAAAAACCCTCAAGAATGTAGGGATAGAAGAACATACCTCAACATCATAAAGGCTGTATACAAAAGACTAAGAGCTAATATGATCTTCAATGGGGAAAATTGAGAGCTTTACCCCTAAGGTCAGGAACATGATAGGGATGTCCACTCTTACTGTTATTGTTCAACACAGTCCTGAAAATCCTAGCCTCAGCAATCAGACAACAACAACAACAAAAAATAAATAAAAAACATCCAAATTACCACAGAAGAAGTCAAACTTTCACTATTCTCAGACAACATGATACTTTATGTAGAAAACCTGAAAGATTCGACCAACAAATTGCTAGAACTGATATATGAATTCAGCAAAGTCACAGGATACAAAATGAACATTCAGAAATCTGCTGCATTTCTATACACCAATTATAATAAAACAGCAGAAAGAGAGATCAAGGAATCAATCCCATTTACAATTACATCAAAGACCATAAGATACCTAGAAATAAACCTAACCAGAGAAATAAAAGTTCTGTACTGTAAAACTAGAGAACACATATAAAAGAAACTGAAGAAGGCACAAAGGAATGGAACAACATTCCATGTCATGGATTGGAAGAAAAAATACTATTGTTAAATGGTCTATTCCACCCAAAGCAATCTACATATTCAATGCAATCCCTATCAAAAATAACACCAGCATTTTTCACAGAGCTAGAACGAACAACTATAAAATTTGTATGGAACCAGACAAAACTCTAAATAACTAAAGTGATGTAGAAAATAAAAAAAAAAAAGAAACGCTGGAGGCATCACAATTCCGGACTTTAAGCTCTATTACGAATCTGCAGTCATTAAGACAGTATGGTATTGGCACAGAACAGACATATAGATCAAAGGAACAGAAAAGAGAAACCAGAAATGGACCCACAAGTGTAAGGTCAACTAATCTTCAACAAAGCAGGAAATAATATCCAATGGAGAAAAGACACTATCTTCAAAAAATGGTGTTGGAAAAAACTGGACAGTGACATGCAGAAGAATGGCACCAGACTACTTTCTTACACCACACACAAAAATAAGTTAAAAATGGATGAAAGACCTAACTGTGACACAGGAAACCATCAATATTCTAGAGAAGAACACAGGTGGCAACCTCTTTGACCTCAGCCATAGAAATTTCTTAGTAGACATATCACCGGAGGCAAGGGAAACAAAACAAAGATGAACTATCAGGACCTCATCAAGACAAACGCTTTTGCACACTGAAGGAAACAATCAACAAAACCAAAAGGCAACCGATGGAATGGGAGAAGGGTTTTGCAAATGACTTATCAGATAATGGGCTAGTATCCAAAATCTATAAAGAACTTACCAAACTCAACACCCCAAAAAACAAATAATCCAGTTAAGAAATGGGCAGAAGACTTGAATAGAACCTTGTCCAAAAAAGTCCTTCAGATGGCTAACAGACACATGAAAAGAGGTTCAACATCTCGCATCATCAGGGAAATACAAATCAAAACCAAAATGAGATACTACTTCACACCTGTCAGAATGGTTAAAATTACCAACTCAGAAACAACAGGTGTTTGTGAGGGTGCAGAGAAAGGGGAACCTTCTTGTACTGTTAGTTAAAAGGCAAATTGGTGCATCCACTCTGGAAAACAGTATGGATTTTCCTCAGAAAGTTAAAATGAGAGCTACCCTATGACCCAGCAATTGTATTATTAGTTATTTATCCAAAGGATACAAAAATTCTGATTAGAAGGCGCACATGCACCCCAAGTTTATAGCAGTACTATCAATAATAGCCAAATTATGGAAAGAGCCCAGATGTCCATTAACAGATGAATGGATAAAGAAGATGTGGTATATGTACAATCGAATACTACTTGGTATCATCGGAATGAATGAAATCTTGCCACTTGCAATGATATGGATGGGACTAGAGGGCATTATGTGAAATAAGTCAGTCAGAGAAGGACCAATACTATGTGATTTCACTCATATGTGCAATTTAAGAAAAACTGATAAACAAAGAGGAAGGGAAGGAAAAATAAAATAAAATAAAAAACAGAGGGAGACAAACCACAAGAGACTCTTTAATGTAGACAAGAAGCTGACAGTTGCTGAAGGGGAGGTGGGTGGGAAAATGGGCTAGATGGGTGATGGACATTATGGAGGACACTGGTTTGAATGTGAACTCGGTGTTGTATGCAGCTGATGAATAACTGGATTCTGTTCTTGAAAGCAGAGCCACATTCTATGTTACCTAACTTGAAATTTAAAAAAAGAAAGAAAGGGAGGAAGGGAGGGGCGGACAGAAGAAGGGAGGAGGAAGGAAGGATGGAGGAAAGAAAGAAGCAAAGGAACAAAGGATATAAAGTAGTGCCCAGAAAAATAAGTAAATGGTTCAGAAACTTGCAAATGTGTTTAACTAATTCTAAAGACATGTCCATCACAGTTACATGTACCATTTTTCAACCATTAGTAGATTAGTAGAGATTAAAGATTTGGAAAAGACCCACCTAATTAATGTTTTTGGGTTAAAGACACAATACAAATGCATACCCACATACCATATAAATACTTAAGGCTATAAATGAAGCAAACTCGTAAAGAAAATGCATTCCTTTCTCTCACTTTAAAAAAGAAAGAGGGCTCTGAGCAATACAACTGGTGCTCAGGGAAAAGGTTTCAGCTCGTATAAGAAGCATTATCATACTCATAAACAATGTGCATGGGAAAAAGAAAAATTTAAAAAGGTATAGAAATTGGGAAACACCAATATTTAAGGTTTGGGCAAAGGAAGAAGAACAAGCAAAAGGGGCGCCTGGGTGGCTCAGTGGGTTAAAGCCTCTGCCTTCAGATCAGGTCATGATCCCAGGGTCCTGGGATCGAACCCCACATTGGGCTCTCTGCTCAGCGGAGAGCCTGATTTCCTTCCTCTCTCCCTGCCTGCCTCTCTGCCTAGTTGTGATCTCTGTCTGTCAAATAAATAAATAAATAAATAGATAAATAAATAAATAAATAACCAAACTAGGGGTTAAAAAAAGGCTAAGAACACCACCAGAAAAGGAGAAAGGAGAGAATTTTAAGAGGTTCAGTAGTATCCAGTGTAAGACAAACTATAATAAAGGAAGAGAAATACCCAGAGTATTTCATAATTAGGTTACTACTGACTTTAGTCAATGCAGTTTTAGAGGATCACAAAGTAACAATGACGAATTACCACCACTTATTGAACAATCACTTATAGGTATATTCAAGGGGGTGATTCAAATGTACTATCGCTAATCTTCCCAACCACATTACCAAGTACCTCTCCTATTATCCAAATTTTATAGAAGAAAACTTAGGCTAAGTAAGATGAAGTGTTTCATATGTTACAGATGAACAAAAAGTGGAGGAGCTAAGGTTTGAGTCCTAGTAAAAATATACCTTATAAAATGTTTTGTTCATATGACACTCTTGATGTAAATTCCACATGCATAAATTTTTGAGGTACAAAAATCTTGCCACTTTAAAGACCAAAAGTCACATATTTTAAAGATCTTTAAAAGAATTGTTAAAAAACCTTATACTTGATCATTTAGGAATGCCATTATGAATGTCAATTGCTGTATTTATGTCTTTGGGAACAGTTGAGTCGTTTAGATTTTTTTGCTTTTATGATGAAAGGCACTATGAATTTTTTTTTTTTTTTTTGAGAATCTGTGTCTTCATTTTATGGTGTTTTTTTTTTGCCTATGGGCTAGAACCTTCCCTGGGGGCCTGTGGGGAGGGGTGTGTTGGAGTCACTGTGTACAGATAAGATGTGTCCTTCCATGCAGAAGGGGGAAGAGGAGATGGCAGATGGGAGCACTGTTCGTGTAGGGGTCCAATCAGGAGTGGGCCCCGATAGGGCATCTCAGGAAGTGATGTCACTGCCTGGATCACAAAGGCCTTCAGAACTTGGAACCCCTGCAACCAGGCAGCCAGTCTAGTCCAGTAGCAGGGTTACTGGACTCAGGACCTTGACACAGAAAGATGTTTTCCTGTTGTGTACCTAGTTTCTGGGGCTCTGGGTACCAGAACCCCCAAGAAAATGACTTGTTCCCATGCTGCAGACATTGGCTAAAACCACCCCCCCAATGCCGCAGGACCTTTCGAGGGAGACGCCATAAGGTACTTACTACTGAGGAGACTAGGCGATGCCCACCCCTCTGAACCGTCCTAGGGAAGCCCCATCCCTTTCTCTGGAGTTTGAGGGGAGGAGGGATATGTGGAGGTTCCTGCCCATGGGCTGGAGGAGGGTGAGTACAGTGGATACTCTTGTGATCCCTTCTTGTTCACACCAATGTCAGGGTGGGCAGGGTGCACAGGGGATTCCTGAGGTGACTCTGAGCTGTGCCAGAGCACATCCAAGGCCCTGAAGCTGGGCCACGTTTCTCTCCTTGGGGGAGGGCTCTGCCACCTGGGCTGTGGTGTGTCTGGAATGGAGCGCCCTGGGTCTGAAGACCAGCAAAGGCCTCCAGACAGGGCTCTAAGTCCTCCTGCCTGCCTGCCGGGCACTGTCTTTAAAGAACGCCCCAGAGGACATGGTGCAGGAGGTGACCGAGGAGATTGCCTGCTCTCCTTCCTCCAAGGACACGAAGCCGCACACGGCCAACAGAGTCTGGCGCTGGCTCCGGGTGAGTGCAGATGCTGGGGAGACCCAACCCCGGGGCGCCCATGCAGCACCAAGGGCCCCACTTCCTAGAAGCCAACCTGGCCTCCTAGAGTCCTGTACTCCCGTGAATCTGCATCCCATCTCTTCCCCAAACTGGCCCACAACGTTCTGCCCACGCCTTGGACAGAAGCACTGCCATTGTCCACATACTTATAGGAGTATCATTAAAGAGACTTTAGACCAGGTTTCATCCCGTTGATTTAGACTCCTTTTGCCCTGGCCAAGGCATTTTCCTAACTCGTGCTCCCAGGTGCCCCCACTGGCCCAACAGTCCTTCCTCCGCTTCTGCAAGTCTTGCAAAGACTGGATTGGGAGACTTTGATCCAAAGGGACATGGTACTCTGTCTCTTGCTCTGCGCTTTGGTATTGATGGAACACATTGTCGCCCCCCCCCAAGGAAAAGGAACAGGGGCCTCACTGCACTGCACTGCACGGCAGTCCGGAGGCCAGTGATTGATCACAGCCATGGAGCCCTTTACTGGGGCAGGACTGGATGTAATCCCCTTCTCTGGCCAAGGCACAGTGCTGCATCCTACAGCCTCCGTGCCTTCTTATCCTAAGCCCTCTCACCTTAAACATCTCTGTGTTCTCATCTCAAGAATGGGATATGTTGGGTGCCGGGGTGGCTCAGGGGTTTCAGCCTCTGCCTGCAGCTCAGGTCATGGGTCCTGGGTCTCACAGTCCTGGGATCGAGGCCCACGTCGGGGGCGTGGGGTCCTCTGCTCAGCAGGGAGCCTGCTTCCCCCTTTATGTCTGGCTGCCTCTCTGCCTACTTGTCACCTCTCTCTCTGTCAAATAAATAAATAACAAGTCTTTCAAAAAAGTAAAAAGAATGGGCTATGTTATCAGAAATAACAGGATCCATGCCACTCAAGCAGGGACGTGCTATCCATACTCCGCTCACAAAGGGACCTCAGATACTAGCAAGTTCAGACATCATTTCTTTCAATTCTTTGTATGGATACCAAGAACATTTTCTCATTGCCTTAAAGGCTTCTTAACTGATTGGCTGATTGATGGATTTGAGAGAGAGACAGGGGGAGAGTGGGGAGAAGTAGACCGAGAAACAGAATCCTCAAGCAGACACTGCCCTATGGACACAGCCCTACGAGGATCGCAGCCTCAGAACACGGAGACCATGACCTGAAGCAAAACCAAGAGCTTTAGGCTGAACCCAATGAGACACTGAGTCACCCGATTCTTTTTCGGACTCTGGGCTCTCTTGTCCCACCTCTTGCTGAAGTCCCTGAGATCTGGGGGCTCATTCTGCCCTCCAAGCCCCAACCCTCCTGGTGGCCACAGCACTGACTCATGTCTCCTCTGATTCACCTCAGGGGAAAAATCGTTCAACCAGGAAGAGGAGCAAGACCTCGGTGCTGATGGCCAAGCGGGCCAACAAGCTGCAGGCCGCAATAGATCACCTGGTGCCTGCCGTCATCAGACAAGATCTACACTGTGTCCACACCTTTCTGGACACATACCGTCACTTGGCCACCCCCCAGGAGGTGCTGGACCTCCTCTTTGCAAGGTGAGCACCCTCTCCTGCCCCTAACTGCTCTGTGAGATTTGGCCAATTCCGTTGTGAGACTCTGGCAGGTCCCCAAGCTTCCCCAAGCTTCCCTTGCTCCTAACTGGGGCAGAGGTATTATAGGGACTCAGTGGGGTCTTGTAGGGAAAGGACACCTGGGAGCCTGCGCCAGTGGAAAATTCTGCTGGAGCGCCTGTGGGCATGCTCTTTGCTCATTCCTGTGCCCCTCATGATGAAGCCTCTGCCTCATCCCTGACTCTCACTATGATCTTGAGCTGGGCTCCTTTGCCACTGAAAGGGAGATCTGAGACTCCTTCTGGGGCCTGTGTCTGGCTGAATCCAGAGCAAGCATCCCTGGGGGTGAGCAGGGGCCGGGCCCACTCAGATGTCGGTGATGGGCTGGTTGGGGCCCTTTTATTCAGCAAGCATTCAGGAAGCCCCGGTAGGTGGAGGCGATTATCCAGGAGCTGAATGGGATCCCTGCACAGAACAGAAAGCACCCCAGGGCTGCAGGCTAGTCGAGGGTCTGGCGGTGAGAGCCAATATCCACAGACATCTCATGCGATGCCCCCTGGCCTCCTCTAGATTCGGATGTGTTTATTCCAGCTATGATGAGGTCGGCGGACCCCAGGAGCAGCGCAACATGTGAGTAAGCTTTGGCTGCTTTAGGAGGGCCTTCCCTCTCCACCAGGGTAGTGAGGGTCCTGTGAGTTTGAGGGGCTGCCGGACCTTCAGACTCACCTCGTTATTCTGCTTTATGGTAAATGTCTGAGAGCTTCTACTGGAAATTGGAAAGGTGCCCTGGGGAACTGGGGTAGGTGTGTGAGCACTGTGGGAGAGCAGAGGGGGATGGAGGACAGCTTCCACCCCTGAGAGGGTCATGCTCCATCCCTGCCCCTTCCCAGCCCTCTCTCTGCCCCAATTCTGGGACCCAGAACACAGGATTTAGGAACCATCGCATAGCAGTGTTGGCACCTGCACGTTGGGTGCACAGAGGGGTCTCAGGGAGAGGGTGACCCAGTAGAGCCCAGGGAGCAGCAGGCATCCCACACCCTGTGGGAGGTGAGTGTCAGTGGAAACAGACCCACTCTCATGGCACCTAGTGAACGGGCAGAGGAGGTAACGGTGGAGGTATGGGGAGGGTCCTGGGAAGGCCTGGCTAGAGACAGAGTCCCTTTGTTCCCTCCTCGGTTGGATCTTCACTGAGCAGAGGCGAGTGCAGTGAGGGTAATTAAGAGGCCAGACACCACTTCTCCCCAGGCACATGCAGTTGAATTCAAGTGGCTCGTGGGCAAGGAGACAGACTGAGGAGTGTGTCCAGCTCCCCTAAGAAGTCCAGAAATGCTCCCCCCATTGACCAAGGACTCCCACTCCTAGCGGCTTTTGGCCAGCCTGCCGTGTGGGAGCAGGCCTTTCTCACGCAGGACTGCCAGGTCGCAATTGGACAAGGAGTCCGACTGGTCTCAGACAGGAGCTGACAGCCCAGGGGCCCAGGTTCCCACATAGGTTCCCTGGGATTTTGGTTTGGATGCGTACCCTGTCCTCTGACTTCTCTGCCTCCATGTCTGTCCCCAGGGCCGTCTATGCCATCCTGAACACCTGGGTGGAAAAGTATCCAGGGGATTTTGTGCAGCCTCCGGAGTTTCCCAGCTTGCATACGCTGCTGGCCTACCTGCAGGTCAATGTGCCGGGCTCGGACCTGCAGCGCCGTGCCCAGCTTCTGCTTCCAGAAAGGCAATGCGCTCCTGAAAAGACCACGGAGCCAGAGGCTAGGGGTGAGGAGGACTGGGGGTGACTCATGTGGGCCTGAGGCGGAGGCAGGGTGGGCCACCCTGAGGAAGCCTCCGTAGATTGTAATTGGGCCGAAGAGAGTGAGTCGTCTCAGATCCCTGTCCCCATGGGCTTCCATCGGGGACACCTTCTGGGGGCTGGGTCTTGAACGCAGGCCACGCTGAGTGGTGGGGAAAGGGAAAGGCAAAAGGGAAGTCAATCAAGCTGATGATGCTTTCTCTTCTTGGAGCTACAGCACCGGCCCCAGAGCCAGATCAGGATGTGTCTCGGGAAGTTGTTCCACCAGCCACTCTGGCACCTGCTGCACCTCTGGGGCCTGAGCTGGCCCCCGCCATCCCTGCTATGGCTGCTCCCTATGGGTTAGGAAGACCAGTAACCCCCCCTGACCCATTGGGGCCAGGGCAGATGGTCGTCAGGGCCCTCGTTCACTTCTCTGCCACGGAAGAGCCACCAGGCCTTTTGACTTTCCTGGATGACCAGCAGGGTCCTGCCACCGAGCTGCCGCCCCCTGCCTCCGTGGAGCAAGCAGGCTCGGCCCCCGAGTAGCAGCTTGTACTGGCTGCAGCTCCAGAGCATGACTCCCCCTCCCCCATCATTTCCTTCTTTATCGTATTTGTTTTCTGTATTCACCTCTATAATTACTTCATAGATGTTATTTATTAAATAAAGTAGAATTTGAGTTTATATAACATTTTACTCGCATCCTTTGCAGTGGGATATGGAGGTCTCATTAGGTCCATCCAGAGTGTTGCACAACCATGTCGTTCTACGACGTTTCTGTCACAGAGACACCCACGCTCCTCATCGCTCACTGCTCTGTCCCTCCCCCAGTCCCTGCAACCACTGCTCTTCTCTCTAAATTTATCTTTTAAAATATAATAACCTAAGGAAAAAAATACCCTTTTCTTCTATAACTTGATATGCCATTGCCACTTCATCTCTGACCAGGACCTTCCCCCTCACATCCTGGACAAATGAATTTACTGTGTTCCATACTGAGAAATGTTGTCACTACGATTATTCCATGAAACTGCTGAAACGCTGTCAGTACCTTGGAAGCCCAAGCCACATGAGCCACGACGGCGACCAGCTGGAGTCCTACTCATTCTCGCTGAAGGTGCCTGGCTGCTCTTCGGTAGCCTGGGCTGCCTCCTCGACAGTCTGGACCTCAAGTGCTTTCAGGACAACAGCAGGGGACGCGGTGCTGGCTTTTAGCATAGCCATGGCCTCACTGTGACTTCAATTGTTCAAATCAATGCCATTGATATTCAGCAATATATCACCTGTCCAAAGGAATAAACCAGAAAATGAGATGAGCTACCAAGTCATTATCTTCCCTATACATCCTGTTATTTGTAATTTTTCACATCTCTGTCATTCTTACGATATCGAGGGAAAAATCCAATTCATGGAAAACATTCCAAAACAACTCAAAACTTTAAGATAATTTCATCATACATAGGAAAAAATGTGGCTTGAGGCACTGTGATTTGACTGGACGTCCAAGTCATTAGACCTGGTTTTGCTAATGTGCAGGATCTGGGCATGTTCATTTCTCTTCTTTGGGCTTCAGTGATTTCTATAGTTCTTTCCTGCTCAAAAATTATTTGATCTTTTGCTCTTAGAAATGAATTTTTAACATATCCTGTTTTAGAGTTACACAGTTTTAGAGATATAGTCCTACAGAGTTTGCTCAGTGTGGATGTATCAGAATACTTAAAGAGAAGAGATCCTTGGGTCTACACAAAGAAATGAAACTTGTGATTTGAGCATCTTTTGCTTAAGGAAGAAAAAAAGGTGTTTGTTGCCCTGCCAAGTAATATAATAAAAAAAAAAGGGCAACGAGGATTATATAAAAGGTTAGGAAGGAAAGGATGAGTGTTCTATTTTTTAGAGGGTTTTTTCCAACATAAAATAATGCAATGATCTAAATAAACATTAGAAAATAATGGAAAGGGCGCCTGGGTGGCTCAGTGGGTTAAAGCCTCTGCCTGCAGCTCAGGTCATGATCCCAGGTCCTAGGATCGAGCCCGCATCGGGCTCTGCTCAGCCAGAAGCCTGCTTCCCCTCCACCCACCCCCCGCCTGCCTCTCTGCCTACTTGTAATCTCTGTCTGTCAGATAAATAAATAAATTCTTTAAAAAAAAAAGAACGGAAACATCATCAAACTGCAGCAATTTTCCTTCCCATTAGGCGTTTTTCTAACCTTAGAGAGAGGTTTTACACTTATATATGGAAGGGACACTTTAGAAGATTTTTAAAAAATCATATTTAATAGAAAATTTGGGGAATATTTGTTACTTTTTTCAACCATGAGTTGCATGCAGGGAGAAGATGGGAAGAGTTTCACTGTTCCCAGCCCTTCCTATCTTACCTCTTTTGATGCGGCCATCACGTGCCAGACAGCCATGAGCTGGCACACTGGTTACAAGGATGGGCAGTTCACCACTCTTGTTTCCTCTGCCCCCTGCCACTGTCATTCCCAGGGACTCAGGTGGTTCCTTCTTTACAGTTATGTGTTTTTCTTGGCATGTAACACACTGGGTAAGATCCTAACACAGGAGAAGAAAATTCATTGCAAAATAAATAATACATAGCTGAAGTAAGGTAAGGAAACTGAAGGAAAAAATACCATGGCAATGATAAAGTCACTGTTAAAATCAGTTACTGAAGAAATAATACACAGTTCCTCATGGTACAAACATGACACCGAACACTGGGGATCACAATGTCAGACTTTGGATGGCTGTATTTTCATATGACTATGTATGGAACAGAAAAAACTCAGGACTGTTGACATGTGGAAGTCAAAATAGGGCCAATTCTACAAAGGTAAATAATGCACTTGAGTTTTAAGATTCTGAAGACAAGCTAATTAATTTTATTTCTCTCTCTCTCCTCTATTCTTTGAGAGAAATGGTGACAGAATAGTACAAAAGTAAAGTGCGGATTAAGTTAACTGCCAGAAAAAAGCTATAGATCTATCTTCTGTTTCTTACTCATGAGAATGCTCGGTCATGAAATGGGTGCAAACTCATCTTCACAACCTTCACGGAAAGCTATAAGGATATGAAATAACTGAATTTTTGAAAAAGTTAAGGAAGAGAAAAATTCTCCAACAAACTGTGTTCTCAGGAAAAAGCAATTTTTACCGATATTGATTGTTTCTATTTATGGGGACACTCCTAGAAGAAAAGGAAACTTTAAAACATCACCTTTTTTTAAATTAGAATGCCATAAAAAACAATGGGTACCTATGAAATATTAATATTAAAATAGCAATAGTAACTAACATTTATTGAAGATTTACTATGTGTAAAGCAAATGGTTTCACATGTATTATTTCATTTTCATGGTTTCATTACATTTCACTACAATGGTCCGGAGTGTAAATCCGATGGTTGGCCCCATTTTATAAACAAGGGAATAGCCTTATTAGAAAGGTCATGTAGGGGCACCTGGGTGGCTCAGTGGGTTAAGCCGCTGCCTTCGGCTCAGGTCATGATCTCAGAGTCCTGGGATTGAGCCCCGCATCGGGCTCTCTGCTCAGCGGGGGGCCTGTTTCCTCCTCTCTCTCTGCCTGCCTCTCTGCCTACTTGTGATCTCTGTCTGTCAAATAAATAAATAAAATCTTTAAAAAAAAAAAAAAAGAAAGTTCATGTAATTTGCTCCAAATTATATAGCTACGCATGATCACACTGGGATTTGAGGTGATTCAAGTTTAAAAAAAATACACATACACACACATAGTGTATATACATAAACATGTATTCATATGTAGTTGTCTATGTTCATACAGCATGATGCTATATGCATCCACACTACAATGGTGCTATCCCATTAAGTGTAATAATGGAAGCTCCTATCTCAAAAGGTTCCTTAACACATATACTGTAACAGCATAGTGTAGATAACAAGATAACTATTACCACGACTAACAATATCAACAGCAGAACTAGATGAGTTCTTTTGCTCGAACTGTAACATTTCCTTTAGTGACACTGCTTCAGAGCGGACAGGTACGACGTGTCAGTCAAGCCCTGCACCAGCAGGGGTGTCTGCTCTTCTCTGCTCCTGAAACCAACACTCTGAAATTTTCTTGAGGGCACTACTTAAATAGCCTAGAGTTCCTAGAATTTTGACCTCATAGAAAACCTGTAAACGTCCACAGGTGGTATCCTAGCATATGACATCTATGTTCGCATCCTTCAAAACTGGGCAAGACCCACGTGATTATGAAGACAATCCAGGTAAACTCAGCTGGGAGCACATTGACTTCAACGCTTGTGTCTGTCAGGTATCGAGTCAATTAGAGGTGGTTGTTTTATTCCTCCAAATGGCTGAGATGTATGCATTTTAGCCAAACTTCACAGATTACTCTTGGTATACTTCATGGAAACTTCTAAGGGCTTAACACTGGATGAATGTTTCCAAGCAGGGGCTATGCAGGAGCTTAGTAATAGAGTAATGTGTGCTTTAATTTTTAACAATGATTATCCTCTGAACAGGTTGTTTTGATAAATTTGTATTTGTTTTCCCTAGGAGACCTTTATATTTTAAAGTAGGATTTGACATCACAAATGCTGTATGTTAATGGTAAATTGCTAAATTAATGCTTAAAATTACATTTAATGTGGCTGTTCTAACAAGCAGGTTTACAGAGCACCTAGAGTAAGAATTCAGCATTGCTATTTAAAACACCACCACTTAAAATTAAGGAAGAGGAACTAGTAAAAAGAAAAATATTTGTGCCCAAAACAAAAAAAAGGACATAAATCGTCCTCTATATGAACGCTGAAATGGTTAAATTTGTAGCATTGTCTTTGAGCACCCATATTTCCACTTTCTGTAGAATTCATGGATTCAGTTACCAACTTTTGCCTTAATCATGATTCTTTAGGAATATGTATATATAGGTAACTTGTAAATCAAGGACCAGCTATATGAACAACTCCTATTCAAATTCCTTTTCGAAACAATAACTGCTTTTCGTAGTCATCATTGTGAAAGCAAAATTATAGGTTCCCTTCACACATTTCGTATTCTGTTCAAAAATAAGATGAAGTTTGTGCTTATAATTTCTTAAAAGTTTTAACTGAACAAAGACCAGTGACAAGTGTATACTTCAGCTCAGAAAACAAGATAAACCTGATGGGCCAAAAATACTTGTGCCTTTAAATGATGCTTTCTTGGGGCGCCTGGGTAGCTCAGGGTGTTGAGCCACTGCCTTCGGCTCGGGTCATGATCTCGGGCTCCTGGGATCGAGTCCCACATCGGGCTCTCTGCTCAGCGGGGAGCCTGCTTCTCTCTCTCTCTCTCTCTCTCTCTCTCTGCCTGCCTCTCTGCCTACTTGTGATCTCTGTGTGTCAAATGAATAAATAAAATCTTAAAAATAAATAAATACAAAAATAAATAATGCTTTCTTGGGCTCCTGTGACATTACAGAGTTATTCTCTCAAATTGTACTTACATTAAGAAGCCACTTTAAGCTAAACATGTGTTTCTCAAGTCATTCTCCTTAAGTAAAATTAAATTGCTTTGCTAAATTAAAACTTATTTACTGGTCTACTTAAAAACTATAGGAAGTAAAAGCAAACAAACAAACAAAAAATCGATAGGAAGGTTCCGATGTGTGATTTTCACACAGTTGGTAAATAGCATCATTGTAAAAATTCTGGCGTACTAGAAGTTGAGTTCAAATGAAAGATGAAATGAAGTAAATAACACTGAGAACACAGTAAAGTGCCACTGTTTTTTGACTTCTACTGATTTCTGCATCCAAAGTGAGACAGCATCAGAATTTTTGGCACAGATAAATGACCTAGGAATATATTATCAAAGCACTGAAATATGAAAGATGCAGCAAAAAGCTCAACATACGGGAATTTAAAATGATCTAGGGTAGTATTCCTATGAACTGTAACATAAAAAGAAATGCTTTATGTGTTTTGCATGTACGTATCAGAAAGTATGATTTATGCTTCATATTCACATAGGGAATTCTGTTGTTGTAGGCAAACTGCCCAACCGCTAAGTATGGACTTGTTGGTCATTGTCTTTTTTTCAGTTACATAACCTCCTGTTACAACTGAATGAGCAAACCAAGATAAATCCCACTTTCAAGCAGGACCAAACAAAGAAGTCTTTCTAGAAGATCAAACACTTCTCATCAATCTGGCAGAGGGACCTTCTTACTAAGAAACCACCCCTACTGGCTGAGGAACAGACTGTACAGGGACTCTCAAGGTAGCCAAACACACATTCCACACCCCCAAACACCTTGTGCTCACCTTTTCCAACAGAGTAACAGCCCTCATTTAAATCTTACCAGTTTGTCACAAGGATTCCCTGAGGGCAGATGAATGAAAACATGCAAACTCGAGGCCTCACCTTGTGTGAGCTGGGACTGTTGTGGTACAGCGGCTGTGCATGGTGCTGGCTGCTACTCTGAGCTCCTGCGTCCTGGACAGGGTTACCAGGCTGGGATTTCCCCGGCCTAGCAATTGTTAAATCCACCCTCTCGCCACTAGCCTGGAGAAAACACACACATATATAATCACCAGTCATTAATGATGCTTCTCACTTAAAAAAATTATAGGGAGGGTCATTTTCAATGCACTTATCATCGCTGTATCAGAGCCTCACCTGAGTGGGGACTGCAGGCCCCTGCTGGGGGTGGGGCAGACGAGGGAGTTCATTTCAGGAGCTAATACTTTAAAACTTCTGCAGGTAAAAGAGCCACACACAGACCTCTTGGGTAAACCTTCCCTAATCCTGGAAATACCAAGGGTGTAAGCAAAGAAAGCCTGGGTTCTGATCTCCCCATGATTTCTTGAAGGGTAACTGTCTTTTTATACTTCCCTCCCCTGCAAAACTGGCCTTGGACTGAGAGAAAGAGAGCAAAGAAGATCAAAGGACGAACGGATTCTAAACTGGATTACAATCCTTTGTGATTTCTGAAATAAATTCCAAGATGGCTACTTTGAGAGTGATAATCAATGAAACTACGTGTAGCTCTGTTTCCACACACTACAGCTTCGAATCGAAAATAGGGATCAGCTTAAACAGTCCTGAAAAGAATGATAACAAAGGTCCTGTAAAACAGGATTAGTATTTATATACATCACAAATTGTGTGCCTATATATGCCATATGTGCACTCACACATAAATGTAATTTTAGAGGTGATGACAACCACGTTGAATTTAGAGGTCCATTATCTGTATTTATAGATCTAGATCTGAAACACAGATTCACATTTATTATACTTTTTAAAGCTATTTTAGCTTTGCTTTTAACGTACAGGCCTGGTCTACTTGATGCTGATTCTTGGTCATGACTACAACTTTCCAAGTTTACTATCATTTCTATGGGAAAATTTGACAGCCTGCTTTCAAGAAGCTGTGGTGGAAAGTAGAGCACTCCTCCCCCATGACTGCAGTCAAGTTGGAAAAGGAGTGAAAACCATAATTTTAAAAAAATGATTTTATTTATTTATTTGAGAGCGAAAGCGAGAGAGCAAGGTGGAGGGGCAAAGGAAGAGGGAGAAGCCGACTCCTCGCAGAGCAGAGAGCCCAATGTAGGATCTGAGCCGAAGGCAGATGCTGAACCACGGAGCCACCCAGGTGCCTGAGTGATAACCAATTTTAAGGCCCTATTAAAGTCACTTACTTATTCAAGTATTTCATTAAACTAGTTTCAGACAATTCTTCCAATAACTGAAAGAATAACACTTCTCATGGGGCCAGAGTCTGGGGATTTGATCTAACAGGCAAATTCCAAATAGAACGCTTACAATCCAGATATTTGAGATTCTGACACTTCCCAGTATTAGATCACACGGTGTGAAGGGTGAGAAACCCCTGTGATCTCATTTCAATATTAAGAATTGTTTGCTTTACTGCCTAACCCTCCCCACTACCAAATACTCTATAACCAGTAATTCAGCTTTATGGGAAGACCCCTGCTCATGCAAACCTATTAACAAACAAATCCCTGATCTTTTTTGATTTCTTAAAAGACAAAATTCTGGCTGTGTGATGGAAGTGGACATATAAGCTTTAAACGATGGGCCAACATTTGGGTTTAGGCCAACTGCCTATCTAACTCTTCAGGGTTTCAAGCACAACAAAAGAATTCTGTTAAAGTCAAGATTTTTAAAAATGCAGGATGCCTAAATGACAATACCTGTATTTCATAAAATAGTGGCATGCCCTTTTGATGGGAGTATATACTGGTATGATCTTTCTAGAGGGAAGTTAAGCAAAATGTCTTAAACTTGAAAACAAAACATTAAAAAGTCTGTTGACAGGGGAGTGTTTACGTAAGTTTTAGCACAACACGCCTACTATACAGCTATATCATGGTGCATCTATTTTCAGGGTAAGAAGGCCACAACATACAGCTGACGTAAAGAAAGGGTGGCAAACTCAGAATTTGTAAGCTGACTGCATGTCTAAGTACCTACGTAAATAGGAACCTATTTATTTGTAGGCATATACAGAAAAATGACGATGTTCTTCAAAACTTTAATGTCACTATCTTATGGACTTTAGACTGACTGTGATTTTGATTTCCTTCTTCATTTTCTGTATTTTGTCTTCCTTAGTCTCCTTTTCAGACATGGAATACATGTTATTCTCAGAATCCAAAACATTAAGATGTTTTTCACAAAGAAACAACTTGAGAAATATATTATATTTGGTATCATATATACGTATCTGTATTCAATTGTTTTAAATCTCAAGTCTGGGACAAGAGACCAATGCCTGAATCTCCCTCCTAATGCAAGATGGCTACCGGGTGTGTGTGTTCCCAAAATTATAATGAACCAAACATTTGTGAAATGGAGTAATGAAATGGGATTTAAATTTGGGTTTTCTTACACAGTACTTAAATCTTCATTGTTAATTCTGTTTACTATACACATTTCCCAGTGACTATCAACCTACTTTAATTCCTGATGCTCGATTATGTTACTGCTTGGTTTCCTCTATGTCAGAGTGTTTTCTTGTGCTTACTTAAAACAAAATAAAACATAACTAAATAAAACACCATACACATCTTTGTTTCACCCCTATCATTGTAGGAGATACCCATATCATTAAATGCTCTGCTAGGTTATAGAACCGGAAGGTCTGGCCTGGATTATTTTCTACTTTTTCTATCTTATTTTTTAAAAAAATTTATAAAGCTGTTTTCTTTTTTTAAAGATTTTATTTATTATGTATTTATTTATTTATATGACAGAGAGCAAGAGAAGGAACACAAGCAGAGGGAGTGGGAGAGGGAGAAGCAGATTCCTGGCTGAGCAGAGAGCCCCGATGTGAAACTGGATGCCAGCACCCTGGGATCATGCCTGACCGAAGGCAGATGCTTAATGACTGAGCCACCCAGGTGCCCCTCTACTTTACCTACTTTAATGTTCTTATTGAAATTTTTTTTCTCTAATAATAACCATCTTTACTTCACAGGGATATTGTAAGAACACAAGTTATGATGTGTTTGAAATGCTCTGAATGCTTTATAAAAAGGGCACTACAGAGATAATGAGTTCTTCTCAATAAAAATTGATTTTCCCCACTTGTATGGAGGTGAAGCGGAGAGTGAACGTTACAAGAGCAGGGAAGTCACAACTTTGGAACCACAGCTCCTTCAAGCTTTGCTTGTCTCACCTGTTAAATGTGGACATAAATGTGTTTTTTATGTGTGGGCTTAGGTGGAGCCCATGGAGCAAATGAAAAACCCATGTGCAAAAATAGAGCCTTCACTCTATAAAGAGCAAGGCTAAATGTTCACAGGGATACAGTTTTCCGGACAGGATTTTATCTGTAATGATAAAATCATCTCTTGTGCATTTTGAAGGATTTGGGGAGCCGTGTTTGATTTCCCCCATGAAATATCAAATATCCCTCAGGTTCTCATGTTACGAAAACATCGACATAAAGGCTGAGCACGTGGAATGAATATCCGCGTGTACCTGAATGATCTGGGCGGCAAGCTCAGGGGTTCCGAGCTTCAGGTCGTGTCCATTGATGGCGAGCACTCGGTCGTTGCTGCTCAGCCTTCCATCCTGTGCAGCCAGCCAGGCCCTCTTCCAACAGATCAAGGATAAAAACACCTGGTTCACCGGTCCTTTGAATGGGTTTAATGCCAAGTTGTTCACCAGAGTCCCGTTTGTGAAAGACTACGTGGAAGACCTCTTCCCGGGGAGAGCTACTGTCAGGGTGGCTGTAGGTCCGGCCCCCAAAGCACCGCTCTCCAGCACGCTTAGGTGCAGCGTGGAACAGGGCTGGGAAAGGGCGGCTCTGGCATAGTTGTGAGACACATTGTTGGTGTTACAGTTGTTGACCTGGAAGAAAAGAATTCTGACTAAGGTGGGACAATCTTTTATCCTCTCAACTGGTAAACATTTATACGCCATTTCCAAAAGAAACGGACTTTGGAAAATGACATACAGTCATTATTTACAAAGAAAAGCCCTCTGAAGATGTTTTAAAATGCACAGTTCCTAAGCTTCACTCACAATGACTAGCACGAAGTAGAGAATGGCAGTTAGGATCTCAGGCTTCAGCGAGGGTGCTGAATCAGAGTCCCTGGTCCTGCCAGTAGCGGGATGTCTGAGGGTGTCCCCTGAGTGGTGAGATGGGTTTACTCTCCGCTTCAAGGGACCAGGAGGAAAATGCAGAGACAGCAGCAGCATGTGGCAAGTGCCAACAAAATACTAGTTCTAGTGGAACAGAAACTGAAGTTCTACTGGATTGATGTGGCTTTTCCAAATGAAAAACACCTACCCTGGAAAAAATACACCGAGTTTTAATCTAAGAAAAGGGACAGATTCTAGATACACAACCTGATCTCAGTTCAGTCATTTTTACTTTAAAGAAAAGCAGGTAATTACAGTTTCACTCTGTTTAGCACTCAAGTGTAACATCTATCTAATACAACAAGCTTAACTCAGTACTCACAGAACATTTATTTACTAAACCTTATGGCCCTGAAAGGAATATAGTGACTGATCCTGGGACAGGAACAGGACTAAGAAAATACACCCAGCTTCAGTTATTCACCTAGTCAGAGGAAGAGGTTGGTGCAACTCTGAGTGTTTATCACAATTAGAATTCCTCTCCTCATCTGCCTGCACCAACAGCAAGCAGGAAATCGACATTCTCTTGGATGTGTTATGTGGCACAGGCTCTGGGTTAGGTGCTTGTGATTACCCAAAGCCTTCAATCTTTTTCACGTGAGTCTATCTTAAGGAAAGTCTTCCCCCTTCCTACTCATCTCGGGATGACAGTTTTGAGCACCACTAACTTGAATTTTATTGATTTGGGCCTGTGGACATCTTTTAAAATTCAGGCATCAAATGCCATAGATCTCACACATAAACTTGCTCTTCGCCCAATTTTGCAACATCTGTGCATTTGGTTGCCATCCAGATCCTTGATGAAAAAGTTGAGTAACATAGGGTCAAGAATAGAACTTTAAGGCAGCTTCTAAAAAACCAGCCTGACGTGGATTTGTTAGTCAAAACTCATCATTTCTGGTTATTCAGCTAAAAAGCCACTTATCTCTAGGTTTTTATTTTTCCGTCTTTGATTCACATCTATCACAAATGACTTTACAAACATCTGGCTGGAATCCAGCGCTAGCCACGTGCGAGTATGTAGCCTCACACCATTTTTGTGACGTGGGTTGTGGAATATCCTACAATCGGAGATTTTCCCTTCACAAAAGTGTGGTTGCCAGTGAAACACAGAGAAAGCAGAGACCAAATAAAATACTGTTGCTAGATGTTGTAGAAATAGCAACAACAGAGTAAACTTTACCACATCTTTAGCTAATTATCTTTTGGACCAATGCAGTCAAGACATGACTGCAATTATTTTCCTTAAAAACCAAAAGTGATGGGACACCTAGGTGGCTCAGTTGGTTAAGCAGCTGCCTTCGGCTCAGGTCATGATCCCAGCATCCTGGGATCGAGTCCCGCATCGGGCTCCTTTCTCGGCAGGGAACCTGCTTCTCCCTCGGCCTCTGCCGGCCACTCTGTCTGCCTGTGCTTGCTCTCTCTCCCTGTGTAAGCTGCAAAAAAGGGCAATCTGGTTCTTTTTGTCTTGGCCACAAAGGTGTCAAAAGGTCAAAACCAGCTACAAGAGTTCCTCCACGGAGAATCAGTTTAGGAACTGGGGTAGAAGGAATACAGCATAAGGTGTCCAGAGAGCTGTGCCAACCTCATGCAACCAGAATACTACTAATATCGTAAAAGGACAGCAAACACAGGAATGCGGTAAATAGCTAGCTATGGTAGGATCAGAAACTGGATTTTACATAAGCTGGATTAGTTATGTTTCCTGTATTCTCCTATTGCCTCTTTGGATTTAGTCAAGAACAAAACACTGCAAGTTCAGTCTGTGTTAGCCAGGCCAAGTGCAATGAAGGAGGGGTTTTGGGCCCAAGTGTCGAAGTGGAAATCACAAACTACAAGAGGCAGAATACAGATGGGTGTGGAAACCAAAGCCAGGAACCCCCAGTGGAAAGGTCAATCCTTGCTGCTCTTGGAGCCTAGTTTGTCTGTCTTCCCCTCTGGACATTTCTCTTGAAGAACTAAAAATCCTAGAGGTTCTAAGTTTGGTTTTAATGAAGAAGACAGCTATTCCCAACAGGATATCATAACCAAATCCACTCTTTTATTGACTCAGCAAGTTTGTCCTGGGTATCGACTCCAGGCACAGCTCTGTGAGAAGCCTGTCCCATAGTATGTAATAATGGCGGCTGCCATCCCCAAAGGAAGACACTGCATTTGAATAACTCTCTGTGACCAATTATGCATTAAGTGGTGAAGAGAAGGAATGTCTTCAGTACTTAGTGTGAGAAGAGGTCTGAATGGGTGAAAATGGCAGGGCAGGGCTTTCTGGATGAAGGTGGGGAAGCTGTAGCACAATGGGGACAGGCTGGAACGTGGAGGGAAGCAAGGAGACTGCTATGTCTGGCTTTTCTGCTACATTATACATTCTATGAGGGCAGGGGTTGCTTTTTGCTCTTAATTATACCCTCAGCTCTGACCACCATGCCTATGATGTTTCAGTAATACACCGATGGCTACAGCTGAAAGAAAAAGCAAGGGTTAAGGCTGAGGGGACAGGTTGTGTAAGAGTTCAAAGAGGACCTGGACTATTAGATTAATCAGTATGGACTTGATTCTCTGGTCCAATCTATCCAGGAAAAGCAGAGTCACAGGTGAATTAACCGGACAATGTCGTACCGGATTTCAGAGCAGAGTAGGGAGGCAGGGGTTTTGATTCTCCTGGGTTAGACGTGAAGCAGTGAGGGCACAGACCAGAGAGATGGCAGGGAAAAGAGAAGGGGTGAATACCAACAGACCGTGGGGAAGGACCCAGCAGTGAAATCGAGGAGGCAAGAGTCCTTGAGCTTGGTTTCCTAGAAGACATCTTTTCTCATTCATGCCTATTTCTTCTCTCCTAAATATCCATTCTTTTAGCTTCAAGTACCACATACACTTGTATGGGTCATATATCCAGGTCAATTTTCACATACACTCTAGAATTCACATGAACAGTAGAATTCTGGCCATCTCATGCTCATCAGTATGCCCTCACACACAACATCATCTTGCCCGAAGCAAGTTCATTTGTTGGAGTAGCTCATTCTTTTTAAAGAGAAGAGGGAGAGGGTAGCACCAAGGATTAGTGCAGAGTCAGGCTGTTTGTGGATGAGAGTGCGTTTGAGAGCCAACAAGAGGTGGTCATGATTTCCGAATTCTATCTTAAATTCAATGCTGTAAGTTTTAAGTAACTTGTGCTGTGTGACCTGTCTTTTCTAGATTATAGAAATCCGTGTAGAGAAGGATGAATCAGACAACGAAGGTAACTGATGGATGGTACCCTGGGACTAGGGATACAGACAATGGGACAAGAGAATTTAGCAGTGAAGGTGGCCCCGAAATAGACAACCGTGGAGACCAAGCCAGGAGGAATCCAGCTGGCCTGGAGAGCCACACACTGAGGCACATGCGGGATCAAATTTAAGATGGGGGTAAAAATACATTCCATGAGTTTGGGGGAAATCGGAGAAATTACAGATAAATTATGATCTGTTTAGCACTAAAAAAAAAAACAGTAAAACTTACCTTTTTATAAGTCAGATTCCACAGTACCCTAATTTCCTAAGTTTTAAATTGATGAATAAGAGTAACAAAAGAGGCAAGTTAACAAAATAATTTAAAAAATTGATACCTGAAGAATTGGGTCTCCAGCAAGAAGTCTTCCATCTTTGGCGATCACCCCATGCCGACAGACTTCCTGGATAACAAGGTTGATCAGTGGCCTTTCATTGCCGCCCACAATGCTAATTCCTAGCTGAATATAAGGATCAGACCGGTGAATTTCAATTGTACTAATTATAATTATGCCTTCCGGAAAACTAACCGGCTGCTGCATAGCTGCCAAGTTAAAAACGAGACGGAGAAAAACAGGTGGAAAGAAAAATGTTTTATATTTTGATTATCTTCACGTAAGTAAGTTATCGTCTATCATTAGTGATGACCTTATGTTAATAGATGATTCATAACAAAGCAATACCACGGGATAAGAAAAACAGAATGACCAAAACACCAATGGGTAAGATTAGCAAAACACTTCCTCTTTGAAAGGTGATCAGTAAATAATCAACAAATAACTACTATGCATCAGAACACTAGGGACCACACAGTGATCTGATAAAGAAATATACAGAAAATATCATCTTGTCCTAATTGATCAGATTGACAAATTATCAATATACAAAATATCATCTTGTCAGTTGACCCATGAAACAGCTGCAAACAGTGCAAGGCAGTACATATGAAATAAAAAAGACAAACTCTGTGACATACAATCACCGTAGTGGTTGACAAAATAACCACATTAAGCAAGAAGAGGAGGGTCTTGATCTGAGCAGTAGGAGATAGAAGAATTGTTATAGCCAAGGCTGGGAAAACTGGGATTTGTAGAAAAATTGGAATTTTCATAAGAGATAAACCTATTTAAAAGTAAGACAAAGGGCCAACTACTAAGATATGCCCAAGATCTAGGACTAGAGGTTTTCTGCCTGTTTCCTGGTGGGTCATGTAGACAGATCAGTGGCTGCTACCAGAGGACAGCAATAGTCAGACACATGGCCTTGGGAGTCAGATACATACCTAGCCATTTCGTGGCTCTCAGACTTTGACCAATGACTCCCTCACTAAGTTTCCTCATCATTAAAAAAAAGCCAGTATTGGTACAAGCATTTAATAAGTTAATATATGTAAAGTGCTTGGCACAGTGCTGACACAGAACAAGCACGGAGGCTGAGGTATTTTTTTGTTCTTCTTGATGCTGTGGATTTCTTAGTCAAGAAGCAATAGGCATCAAAACAAACAAAAGAAGCCTGCTGATGACCAGTGAATTTGTGGACTACAACAGAAGAGGGGGAGGGGGAAGGATAAGCCTCAAGGTAAGACTCCCTTTCTGTTTCTAACCGGCAAACTGTTAGACTTGTACACTTAAAAGGTGAATATGTGATATGTGAAGCATATCTCAGTAAAATTATTTGTTGAAGAGGAAAAACAACAACAACAACAACAACACCCCATGTAGGGAAAGTAATAGGCAGTACTGAGAAGAAAGGAAATATCTGATTTGAAAACAGATGAAAAGCAAAAGCAAGGTGAAGAGCACATACTGTCAGTGGCCGTGTTCTCCTCGAAGGTGGGGTTGTCCAGGCCAGGCTCCTCAGGCCACGGGGGCAGAGACGCTGATATCAAGCTGCGCTCAGCAGGTGCTGTGCCTGTCCCTGAACAGTCCGTTTCGAGGGATAAAGTACCTGGAAGATCTATTACAGTGGTTCCATTTTCATTCTCAATCTCTGTCTGAGCTTTATCAGTTTTCCTCCTTTCTAGGGCTAAACTAAATAGAAAGGCTATCTAGCCCTTTGGTCAGTAAATAAACCATCTTAACGACTCCAAGGTCTTTCAAATTGGCTCACGGTATTATTTATGCAGCTCACAAAAAGTGGAAGATAACCAGGTAGTAAAAATATACTAAGGAGCCTTCTTTCCAAGTGTTTCCTTTTGAATGGACATAAATACTACTCTGTATTTGGGCAAGTAGTGTGGCTTTACTTACTGCCTCCAGCATACCAGCCAAAGGCCTACGAGAAGTCAGGCCCACAAGAGGAGAGACCCGTTGTGAATTCAATAATCAGGTTATGTGCTCATAGTTTTTCTATCAATTTGAAATCATTAAACTGCATTTAAGATTGCTATTATTAGGGTTATTAATATGTATGCCTCCATAAACAATAATAATGCACTGGAATGTCTACAATGCTGATTTATAGCTTTGAGTTAATTCCCCAAATTATAGCCAGTATTTCAGATAATTACCTTTTTATTTGAGGTATACAGATTCAGTTATTAAACAATTCTCCAAAGCAGACCAGTAAAAAAGCCTGTAGATGAAATATATTAGCAAACAAAACCCTATAGCAAACAAAAGTATATATTAAATATATTTTATACATTTTTATTTTTGCTAATACATTAGCAAACTATATATTAAATACATTAGTAAATCTGAGGTTACAGACTTAACCTCAATTATACTCAAAGAAATGCAAATAAGAACAAAGCATTTGTTTTTACCTTGAAAATTTAGAAAAAGCGTGAGAAATATGTAAAATAAAAATATGTAAAAAATATGAAATATGTAAAAAGAAAAATATGTAAAAAATTTAATATCCAAAGCTGGCACACTGCTGGTAGCAAAGAACAAAAGATGAAAATAAATTTATACTCAATTATAGCTAGAAAGGCCAGAAGTGGACAAGTAAAGAACACTGTGTAAGCTGCAAAAAAGGGCAATCTGGTTCTTATTGTCTTGGCCACAAAGGTGTCAAAATGTCAAAACCAGCTACAAGAGTTCCTCCATGGAGAATCAGTTTAGGAGCTGGGGTAGAAGGAATACAGGGTAAGGTGTCCAGAGAGCTGTGCCAACCTCATGCAACCAGAGTACTACTAATATCATAAAAGGACAGCAAACACAGGAATGCTGTAAATAGCTAGCTATGGTAGGATCAGAAACTGGATTTTACATAAGCTGGATTAGTTATGCTTCCTGTATTCTCCTATTGCCTCTTCGGATTTAGTCAAGAAAAAAACACTGGAAGTTTAGTCTGTGTCAGCCAGGCCAAGTACAATGAAGGAGGGGTTTGGGGCCCAATTGTCAAAGTGGAAATCACAAACTACAAGAGGAAGAATACGGATGGGCATGGAAACCAAAGCCAGGAACCCCCAGTGGAAAGGTCAATCCTTGCTGCTCTTGGAGCCTAGTTTGTCTGTCTTCCCCTCTGGACATTTCTCTTGAAGAACTGAAAATCCCAGAAATTCTAAGTTTTGTTCTAATGAAGAAGACAGCTATTCCCAACAGGATATCATAACCAAATCCACTCTTTTATTGACTCAGCAAGTTTGTCCTGGGTATCGACTCCAGGCACAGCTCTGTGAGAAGCCTGTCCCATAGTATGTAATAATGGCGGCTGCCATCCCCAAAGGAAGACACTGCATTTGAATAACTCTCTGTGACCAATTATGCATTAAGTGGTGAAGAGAAGGAATGTCTTCAGCACTTAGTGTGAGAAGAGGTCTGAATGGGTGTAAATGGCAGGGCAGGGCTTTCTGGATGAAGGTGGGGAAGCTGTAGCACAATGGGGACAGGCTGGAACGTGGAGGGAAGCAAGGAGACTGCTATGTCTGGCTTTTCTGCTACATTATACATTCTATGAGGGCAGGGGTTGCTTTTAGCTCTTAATTATACCCTCAGCACTGACCACCATGCCTATGATGTTTCAGTAATACACCGATGGCTACAGCTGAAAGAAAAAGCAAGGGTGAAGGCTGAGGGGACAGGTTGTGTAAGAGTCCACAGAGGACCCGGACTGTTAGATTAATCAGTATGGACTTGATTCTCTGGTCCAATCTTCCCAGGGAAATCAGAGTCACAGATGAATTAACCTGACAATGGTCGTACCAGGTTTCAGAGCAGAGTAGGAAGGCGGGGTATTGATTGTACTTGGTTAGACGTGAAGCAGTGAAGGCACAGACAAGAGAGGTGGCAAGGAAAAGGGAAGGGGTGAATACCAACAGACCGTGGGGAAGGACCCAGCAGTGAAATTGAGGAGGCAAGAATCCTTGAGCTTGGGTGCCTGGGTGGCTCAGTGGGTTAAGCCGCTGCCTTCGGCTCAGGTCATGATCTCAGCATCCTGGGATCTTGTCCCGCATCGGGCTCGCTGCTCAGCAGGGAGCCTGCTTCCTCCTCTCTCTCTGCCTGCCTCTCTGCGTACTTGTGATCTCTCTCTATCAAATAAATAAATAAAATCTTTAAAAAAAAAAAAAGAATCCTTGAGCTTGGGTTCCTAGAAGACATCTTTTCTCATTCATGCCTATTTCTTCTCTCCTAAATATCCATTCTTTTAGCTTCAAGTACCACTTACACTAGTATGGGTCATATATCCAGGTCAACTTTCACATACACTCTAGAATTCACATGAATAGTGGAATTCTGGCCATCTCATGCTCATCAGTATGCCCTCTAACACAATATCATCTTGCCCGAAGCTAGTTCGTTTGTTGGAGTAGCTATTTCTCTTTAAAGAGAAGAGGGAGAGGGTAGCACCAAGGATTAGTGCAGAGTCAGGCTGTTTGTGGACAAGAGTGCATTTGAGAGCCAACAAGAGGTGGTCATGATTTCTGAATTCTATCTTAAATTCAATGCTATAAGTTTTAAGTAACTTGTGCTGTGTGACCTGTCTTTTCTAGATTATAGTAATCCGTGTAGAGAAGGATGAATCAGACAACAAAGGTAACTGATGGATGGTACCCTGGGACTAGGGATACAGACAATGGGACAAGAGAATTTAACAGTGAAGGTGGCCCCGAAATAGCCAACCATGGAGTACAAGCCAGGAGGAATCCAGCTGGCCTGGAGAGCCACGCACTGAGGCACATGTGGGATCAAATTTAAGATGGGGGTAAAAATACATTCCATGAGTTTTGGGGAAATCGAAGAAATTATAGATAAATTCTGATCTGTTTTTGCATTAAAAAAAACAGTAAAACTTACCTTTTTATAAGTCAGATTCCACAGTACCATAATTTCCTAAGTTTTAAATTGATGAATAAGAGCAACAAAAGAGGCAAGTTAACAAAATAATTTAAAAAATTGATACCTGAAGAATTGTGTGTCCAGCAAGAAGTCTTCCATCTTTGGTGATCACCCCATGCCGACAGAGTTCCTGGATAACAATGTTGATCAGTGGCCTTTCATTGCCTCCCACAATGCTAATTCCTAGCTGAATATAAAGATCAGCCTGGTGAATTTCAATTGTAGTAATAATGCATTCCGGAAAACTAACCTGCTGCTGCCTAGCTGCCAAGTTAAAACGAGAGGGAGAAAAACAGGTGGAAAGAAAAACGTTTTATATTTTGATTATCTTCACGTAAGTAAGTTATCGTCTATCATTAGTGATGACCTTATGTTAATAGATGATTCATAACAAAGCAATACCACGGGATAAGAAAAACAGAATGACCAAAACACCAATAGATAAGATTAGCAAAACACTTCCTCTTCGAAAGGTGAATAATCAACAAATAACTACTATGCATCAGATCACTAGGGACCACACAGTGATCTGATAAAGAAATATACAGACAATATCATCTTGTCCTAATTGATCAGAGAAACTCTGACCCATGAAACAGCTGTAAACAGTGCCAGGCAGTACATATGAAATAAAAAAGACAAACTCTGTGACATACAATGACCGTAGTGGTTGACAAAATAACCACATTAAGTAAGAAGAGGAGGGTCTTGATCTGAGCAGTAGGAGATAGAATTGTTATAGCCATGGCTGGGAAAAATGGGATTTGTAGAAAAATTGGAATTTTCATAAGAGATAAACCTATTTAAAAGTAAGACAAAGGGCCAACTACTAAGATATGCCCAAGATCTATGACTAGAGGTGTTCTGCCTTTTTCCTGGTGGGTCATGTAGACAGATCAGTGGCTGCTACCAGAGGACAGCAATAGTCAGACACATGGCCTTGGGAGTCAGATACATACCTAGCCATTTTGTGGCTCTCAGACTTTGACCAATGACTCCCTGACTCAATTTCCTCATCATTAAAAAAAAGCCAGTATTGGTACAAGCATTTAATAAGTTAATATATGTAAAGTGCCTGGCAGTGAGCTGACACAGAAATAGCACGTAGGCTGAGGTATTATTTTTGTTCTTCTTGATGCTGTGGATTTCTTAGTCAAGAAGCAATAGGCATCAAAACAAACAAACAAAAGAAGCCTGCTGATGACCAGTGAATTTGTGGACTACAACAGAAGACGGGGAGGGGGAAGCATAAGACTCAAAGTAAGACTCGCTTTCTGTTTCTAACCGGCAAACTGTTAGACTTGTACACTTAAAGGGTAAATATGTGATACGTGAAGCATATCGCAGTAAAATTATTTATTGAAGAGGAAAAACAACAACAACAACAACAACAACACCCCATGGAGGGAAAGTAATAGGGAGTACTGAGAAGAAAGGAAATATCTGATTTGAAAACAGATGAAAAGCAAAAGCAAGGTGAAGAGCACATACTGTCAGTGGCCGTGTTCTCCTCGAAGGTGGGGTTGTCCAGGCCAGGCTCCTCAGGCCACAGGGGCAGAGACGCTGATATCAAGCTGCGCTCAGCAGGTGCTGTGCCTGTCCCTGAACAGTCCGTTTCGAGGGATAAAGTACCTGGAAGATCTATTACAGTGGTTCCATTTTCATTCTCAATCTCTGTCTGAGCTTTATCAGTTTTCCTCCTTTCTAGGGCAAGTCTCTGATGAAAAGCTCCAGGACATCTAGAGAGAGAGCATTAGGGGGTTCCCAGATGATTTGAAAGGAAAAATGATTGACAGCTTGTGCCCCAACAACAGAATAGCCACTGCTTCATTGCCAAACTCACCTAGAGGTAATCCACAAGTGGTATGTAATTCTGATTTTAACCTCTGCTCAAACTAAGTTCCTACTACACTGTATAGCAAACTTAAAACAGGCGTTGGCATAAATAGTGGCTTCGTGCATGTGTCAAAAAATACTTCAATAAAAACCTGTATTCGGATACATACTAGTCCCAGAAATACACCAGCACAGTTGACGGCACCCTGCAAATACTATTCTGAGATCCTGATTGCATAACCCCCTTTTCACAGGGATGGCTTAACTCCTTAACAGGAGTGGAAACAGCAGTCTTCTTCCACAATGTGCTCCTGCATCCAGACTTGGACCCTGAGTGACACTGTTCCTTTCCAATCTCAGGGCCAAGGGTACACATTCATTTATTAGTGAGAAGCAATACATCTGAGGCTCTGCCACTTGCAGAAAAGCAGAGCAAAGGCTCAAGAGGCTGCGTATGGTGGGTGGCGGTCTTATGTCTAGGACTGCAGACTTCATTCAATGATAGTGTGTTTTAAAATCTCAAATTTCATGAAAAATCAAGTATAGGATAAATTTATTGAAAACTGGAAGCTATCCCTTAGCTGTAAAAGTAATGAATTTCCCCTCACAAACTAAAGATAAGTTGTGGGTTTCAAGTTCTTGAAAAAGATTGCTATGGAATTTCTTTATCCAGCTTTTTCTCATTCCCGGTTTCCTCATCACCTTATTAAGAAAGAGGACAAAGGGGAGCCTGGGTGGCTCAGTGGTTAAGCCGCTGCCTTCGGCTCAGGTCATGATCCCGGGATCCTGGGATCGAGCCCCACATCGGGCTCTCTGCTCAGCGGAGAGCCTGCTTCCTCCTCTCTCTCTCTCTGCCTGCCTCTCTGCCTACTTGTGATTTCTCTCTGTCAAATAAATAAATAAAATCTTTAAAAAAAAAAAAAAAAAGAAAGAGGACAAAGGATTTCCCTTCTGCACTGTTGTGCCGCACTCCAGGAAATGTTCCTGCAAGGACCTGACAAGTAACTTGGAATATTGTATCACTGAGAAAAACGATTTTTGTTAAGTAAGTAGATTACATGAGAAATGCATTTTAAAACTATTTCATTCAATAAAAAAATGGTGACAAAAAGTGGATCATAAAACAATACTTGAGACTAAAACTATAGGGAAAGATTCAATTCTCCAAATGCATATCACACACTGGTATCCATGTGCATAACAGCCAGTCTTCAATGGAGAAACAGACTAGGAACAGGAAGTGGGAAGGAAACATAAGCAGAATGTGCACAGCTGGGAAGGAGCCTAGCTAACAACTAAAAAATCCTACAAAGTAAGTAACTGTAAAGCCCCTCTTATCTGATGCAAGAATAAATTGTTTTTTCTTTTCTTTTTTTTTTGTTTTGTCAGTGAGAGTGAGCACAGGCAGAGACAGAAAGAGAAGTAGGCCTCCTGCTGAGCAAGGAGCCCGATGTGGGACTCAATCCCAGGACTCTGGGATCATGACCCGAGTGGAAGGCAGCTTCTTAACCAACTGAGCCACCCAGGTGTCCCCAAGAATAAATTTAAAACTGGAACCCTGAAGTTGTTAGAGAGGTAAAAACCAGGTATGCTTACATCCCAATGGGACTGCAAATTGCTAAGAGGGACTAAAGACAGGTATTTTGTGAGATATCACAGAGAACTATGGAAGAACGCATTCATCTAGCACTCACGAAGGTTACAGAAGACTACGCAACACCCACCTTTAAACAGATGGGGAGCTGGGCACACAGAAACGGAACAACTAGCCAGGAGGAGACGATGAAAGACTTCAAACTACACAAGGGAGGCAAGAGTGCCAACAACGAAAAAATGACATAGATTATACCATAGAAAGAAAAAACAAGTACAGGGGCGCCTGGATGGCTCAGTGGGTTAAGCCACTGCCTTCGGCTCAGGTCATGATCTCAGAGTCCTGGGATTGAGCCCCGCATCGGGCTCTCTGCTTGGCAGGGAGCCTGCTTCCTCCTCTCTCCGTGCCTGCCTCTCTGCCTGCTTGTGATTTCTGTCTGTCAAATAAATAAATAAAATCTTTAAAAAAAAAAAAGAAAAAACAAGTACATATGAATGTCAAAAATCATGAGCCTCATTAACATTTATAACTAAGACATAAGACTGGCAAGTCATCAGAATTTTTAATAGTTAAAAAGCTTAATATGGTTTTTATTTAATGGATGACAGATTTTTAAAAACATATTTTTCTGCCTTGCTTGTACGATAGAGCAATTTAGCCAGCAAGTACTCTTAGGAAACAAACTAGTTAAGAGTATCAGCTCTTCCACTTATTGACAACCTCTTCCATTTATTAACAACCTCTCTGCCCATATTCTTCTTTATATAACAAAGATAAGACGGCCTAACTCATAGAGCTGTCATGAAAACTAAACTGGACTAATATAAATTGCTTAAAATACTGCCTCATAAATAATCAGAACTCAATACAAACTAGTGACTACTAGTATCATAGCAACTTAAAAGTACTCAAGCTAGGGCTCCTGGGTGTCAGTTGGTCAAGCGACTGCCTTCGGCTCAGGTCATGATCCTGAAACCCAAGACTGAGTCCTGCAACTCACTCCCTGCTCAGCAAGGGGTCAGCTTCTCCCTTTGACCCTCCCCCCTCTCATGCTCTCTTTCTCTCTCTCTCAAATAAATAAAATCTTTTTTTAAAAAGCACACATGCTATACAGTTTTCTTACAGTACATCTGTATCAAGTCTTATAACCAATAAGACTTAAATAAAATGAAACAAAACCCTACAATAAAATTACTTTAAGTTAGTTTACCTGAGCAGTTTCTATTTTCAACTTGTCAATACTGAGGGTGTTCCTCTGTAATCCACTGGCAGCCAGTGACAGAGTTTTAATATCTTCTTGTACTTTAAGCATGGCTTTTGAAGACATTCTACTAATTTCTTCTTGTACCTGTTTCTGTTCCTTCACAAATTTCCTAAAAAGATACATAAAAGTGAATTCCAAAAAAATACACCTTTGATTTCCAATAGGAAAAAAGTATATTTACTATAGGCTGGTCAGAGTCCTAGTGTTTTTTAAAAAGGAAATATTAAAAATTCATCCACAGTTCACATGCTTTTTTCAGATTGACAATAAAAGAATTTTAATTCCCATTATTCTGCTTTGTTTATAAAAATATTAAAATTTTTACCAACACCCAAGTTAAAATGTTTAAGAGGAAGAAGAGATGTTCCCCTTAAAATAGATTCTAACATTCTTCAACATGGTATATCAAATTACATTTGACACACTTACTGGAAGTTTTCAACATCCTGGCAGATGACAGGAGGGAGATTTTCATCCTTCAGTGCTTTACTATCCCTGAGAAAAATGCCACAGATAGATTAAATCCATTGAGGTTCTAAAAAGCTGACAGCTGAGTTCCACTACATAAGTGTTAAAGGGGAGGAGGTAAAACAAATATTCCCCATTTATAGCTCTTATGGTTGATTTCAAATCTCTTTATAAAAAAAAAAATGTTTTTTCCTGACCTTTAAAATAGCTTTAACAATTCATCTGACAGGGAGATTTCTCTTCTAAAAGGACTGGCACCTATCAGAAGTACACATAAATGCATCTGACCAAATGTTTAAGAAAAAAAATTAGAAAATACAAGAGATTAAATATTGAACTAAGTTCCCCTGGCTCAAAAACTCTATGACTGACCTTTTATTTCGTTCAAAAATATTAAAGCATTCATTAAAGAAAGTCTACAAACTTCTCATAATAGAGATTCTCATTATATTTTACTTGATTTTTAGAATTTCAATTTATTCTTCAACAAAATAAAACCAAGGATAGATGAAGGGAATCATAAATATTTAATGAGAAAAGGAAGAGGTGAAATGTGGCATGCTGTAATGGAATTATGAGTTAAAATTCAGTCACAGATCTGCTACTACTTCCTTGATAAAAACTGAAGCAAACCTCAGTCTCCTACAGCTTTCTCATTTATGCAATAGGGCTAAAGTATACAGAAGATATTTTGGAGGCATGAACTTGATTATTTATTTACAAATGTTTTATCTAATGTAATACAAATTAGGTGAGAAAATGTAAGTGCTAGTAAAAATAGTGATCTTCAAACCTATCTGATGTATATTATAGATAGAGGCTTTTCTCCCTCTTCATCATCAGAAAATAAATGGGACTGGTATAGTAGTTTATATAGAAAAGGTATATATACCTAAAACTGATCATAAAGTATTCCAGAAAGCATTGGTTATAAACTTTCCTAATGACTAAAAATTAAAGATCTGACCTTCCAAAATCTTCCCAGAGCATATGTTTATTATTTTACTTTACACAAAAACTGATTCAAGGAATTTTTCTTCTAAATGTCTATATAGTTTCTTTTACTTCCGATGAGACCACCTGCCTATAAATTAACAAATAAAATTCTTCAAATAAAATACTTTGAAAGTTAAATTGTAAACTTCCTCTGGTCTTGTTCCTGTTTTATCACCTAGAAAATTCAAGAAGCTTTATGTAAAAACAGGTCATTTAACAATGTATTCCAAATTCAAGTTTTAATTTAACACAAACTTAGGTATAAACAGAAACTTCTAAGCATTTTTTGGACAGCCTCGTAGACATCATATGAGGTCACTTGTCACAAACTCCAAACAACATACTATGGGAACATGTTTGCATACACATAAACAGATAGTTACTTAGCTGATTTGTATCTCTTTCTTTCAAGGGCAAGATTCTTCCTCTTTCAACTATCTTCTATGAAAAATATTCTTGCTTAGCACAGTTGACCTCCTGCAAGTTCTACTGGATGCTTTCTTAGATTCTATCAGTTTAGAATACTAAAATATGTCAGACTACCCGGATGTCTCTAAATATTTTACAAAAGCAGCAATTTTTTAAGATGATGTTTTTAATGTGTGCAGATAGATCAACAGCTTTCTTAAGAACACTTATTTAGTGGTTATCATTATTAGTGTATGTCTAAAAGTAGAAAAGTAAAAATGCTCCATCAGCAAAATGCAGTGACTCACTTTCTGCTTTTCCAGAATTTACTTCACACTGCAAAATAAGACCTGCTTAATGAAGGAAATACAGGAACACACAAAACTTTATCCCATCAGAGAACCTTAATGGTTCCTTTTTCAACCTGTTTTGGCACTTACACACACATTTTTAAACGTGATCGGGATGACATAAGTTATGTGCACATATTTTCTCAGGATGTTGAAATTAAGTCTTTTTCATGTCACTTAACATGATTTTAAATGACCACAGAATTCTGATGACATAGCTGTATCAGAAACTTTATGCCCAACCCTCTTCTTAACATATATGCCTTTACTATATAAACAATGCTGCTACAGTCAATGCCTTTATCTCCAAATACTTGTGCATGACTTTATTTGTATTCCACAAAAAGAGGAATTTATAGGTCAAAGATTACATCAAGGAAAACCTACGTATTATCAAACTGATCCTTTAAAACAACTGTTCCAATTTATCTTCCCACCTACTACGAATAAGTAATTTTTCCGTCACACCCTCAACAACAATGGACATTTTTCTGAAACAATCACTGCCAGTACATAGGTGAGAAATGCCACTTCATTATCATCTAAATTCATATTTCGGACAGTACTAAGTGAAACATTTCAAATATTAATTAGACAAGCCTATTTCTCCTTGAGTGAATGGTCTATTCAGGCTATTTGAGGTATATCTGAGGTATGTTTCTCACTGACTTCTCAGAGCTATTTCAACAATAAGCATATTAATTATCTCATACATACACTTTATGTGTCTATTTCTAAAATGAGACCTTGATTTCAAGATACATCTCAATTTCGGATGATAAAATGTGAAGAAAAAAAGCATCGAAACAGCAAGTATTTTACTTCCAACCTGTCCTTTACCTTTTGCCTTTGTCCATAGGGTTTCTTTTGTTTACCTTTTTAATCTAACTACAATTTATTTTTCCTTACTTTGTATGTTGATATTTCTCTTTCATAGTTTAACATTTCTGAAATTGATATCCATGTTCTACCAATGCAAGCCTTTGACTGGACGAGACACAGTAAGATAAAGGAGGGATTTAATTTTTATCCCACAGACTGCAACTTTTTTATTCATTAGCGTCCTATTTTGCTCTCTCTTTGATATTCCATTTTTATTATATTTACAGAAGTCTCTATACACACAAATCTGCGTATAGAAAACTTGGGCCTGTTTTTGGCCGACCGTGGGCCCTGACTAGTCCATCTAGCTTGGCATCTGTAATACCTGTGGACTGCTGTCAAAGCTCACTGTCAGCACTCCACCTCTGTTCCTGCCCTCCTGCACATTATCTTCCACATGGCTGCCAGAATGCTCTTCTTCAAACACGTATCTCATGTCATATTATTCACATCAAAACCCTAGTGGGTTTCAACTGTCCTCCGTGTAATTACAGAACTCTTTAAGATGACATACACGGCCCTTCCCTTTATGACATCTGGAATCTGATCTTCCCATGCTGCGGCTCGCCGGTTTTCCAGCAGTTCTTCAAAAGAGTAAAGAGCATCCTTGTCTCTAGATCTTACTCCATGCTGCCCCCACTTATAGACCACTGCTTCCTACCCCTCTTCATCTATCAAACCCAATACAGCAGGTCCAGGCTAACTGATGCAGCAGCTAGGGAAACAGAGAAATCCTTTAGATTAATAAAGAACCCCTGGACACGTATAGCAGGTTAAAGGAACTGGATGTGGTATATCAGGTCATGTGCACTTACTCTACATACCCCTTTGTTTCAACTCTGAGGCACAACACAAGAAGAAGACAATGGGGGAAGGTGGAGTGGCGCGGGGGTGGGGGGAAGGGCGCGAAGGGAGATTAACTCCTTATATTTCTCTTACTCCTTTGCCTCAATCAAGTCTTCCATGTGGAGCCTAAAAGCAATTACAATAAAGAGAGAACCAGTTTCATAATTAAAATCAAAGTAGTTCAAGGGTACCAGACTGCTTCAGCTGATTAATAAAAAAAGCTGCTAAAACATCTAAGATAATTTCTTCTAATTTTGATGCGGCTACAAAGAAAACTAAGTAAAACCAAGAGACAAACCACTATGGTTAAAAATCAATTTTCGGGGCGCCTGAGTGGCTCAGTTGTTAAACATCTCCCACAGCTCAGGTCATGATCCAGGGTCCTGGGATCAAGCCCCAGATCAGTCTCCTGGCTCAGCAGGAAGCCTGCTTATCCCTCTCCCACTCCCCACTTGTATTCCCTCTCTAGCTGTCTCTTCTTCTCTGTCAAATAAAATTTTAAAAAAAAAAGTAAAATAAAATAAAAATCAATTTTCATTCAAAGTTATCCTAAATTTTCTAAGTTTAAAAGGATTTTAGGATAGCCAGCTTTTAAAACAGTACTTCACCCTAGAATCGTCTACATCCAAATAAAAAATTCTTGCACAGATATATGGACACCTTCAACTGTTAATCATTCTAAGTTTTTCAGAGGATTCAATGCAATACGAGAAACATGCTTTCATCAGAGGCAGAAGACACAATGCAAGACAAAACAAAAAATCATGCACAGGGAATCAACAAAACTAAAACATATTTCAAAATGAATCTGGATTGGTAATTTTTTAAAAAGAATATTCAGCATTACAAGAGCACAGTGAGAACGGCATTTTCATACTGGCTGGTGGGTAATTGGTAAACTCTATCTAGAAAGTAATTTTACAATATTTACCAAGAGTCTCCAAAAATCTCCCTCTCTTTAAGCCAGTGATTCAGTTTCTAGGTATTTGTCTTTAAAAAATAATCAAAAATATGAATGAAAATTTATAAGAAAAACAAACACATAGAGAGCATTTATTATGTGCCTGGCTCTACTGAAGTCTTATAAACTGTAAACCTTGGACCAACAATGTCAAGTAGTTACTGTTCTTTTCCCCCACTTTACAGATAAAGAAACTAAAGCACAGAGGGATAAATAACTTGAACAAGGTCACAGAGCTTATCAACAGTGGAGGGGATCTGAAGCCAGAGTTAGGCTCAAGTCTATCCCCTTAAGCTACAATAACACATTGCCTCTCCCCATAAAGATGCTCAATATGTTGATACTTCCTAGAATATACGAACTGAATACAAACACTAATAATGGAAGGATGGCTGATTAATGATGTATCGATTCATAAAGCTGATTTAAGCAGCAATAAAACACTCCTAAAGAATTACTGAACTGACAAATATTGGCGATATAACATATGAGAAAGAACAGGTTACAAAGCAATCCAGTTGACCTTTGAACAATGTAGGGATTAAGGGTCTTAAACCCCCAGGCAGTTGAAAATATACACATAATTTGACTCCCCAAAATCTTTACTAATAGCTTCCTGCTGACCAGAATGTTTACTGACAATATAAAGTCTATTCACACACACTTTGTATGTGATATGTACGACATACTGCATTCTTACAATAAAGTAAGATAGAGAAAAGAAAATATTAAGAAAATTGTAAGGAAAACACATTTACAGGACTCCACTTTTACTGGAAAAAATTCACATATAAGTGGACCTAACCAGTTCAAAGCATGTTGTTCAAGTATCAACTTATATACCATACATGTGTTCATGATCCCAACTTAAGAACATATATTAATACACACACTGTTAGCTACATAACTGTATGCATAAACAAAACTCAGTTTTCTATGAAAATAAAATCTTAAACACATAATACACAAAAAATTTGTGAGATATAAAGTAAATGTAAAAGTAAAAACTTTACTACTGAACATGTAACTAAAAATCTTACTGACATAGAAATTTAAGTTACTGTTGGAACAGAACATTACTTACTCTTTTTATCTGATGAGGTACGAAAATCTATACCACCAAGACCTTCATTGCCTGCAGTTGAAGTAGCTGCTGTGGTTCCCAAAGTCAAGCCTAAAGCATTCTGTCCAAGTCCTACAAATAAACCAAATATAATTTACAAAGTCTTTACAATGATTTTCCCTCAATGGACAAAATTCTCAAATGCTTTCAAGCTGGATCCCATTTTTCTTCAAAATTGCTTTAAGCAAATAACATGGAATAAGTCTAAAGCTGGGATTTAATGGTGTATGTAGTCTGGATAATATAATTTTAACTTCTTTACGTTTTAGGTAATTTTTTAAAGTGTAGACACACAATGTCACATTAGTGTACAACAGTGACTTGAAAACTCTATACATGCTATGTTCACCACAAGTGTCACTACCCTATCTGTCACCATACAACCTTATTACAATACCACGGATTATATCCATCCCTGTGACTGATTCCATAACTGGAAGGTTGTACCAACTCCCCGTCAGCCATTTTGCCTGTCCTCCCTACCCTTTCGGGCAACCATCAGTTCTCTGTATTTATGGGTCTATTAATTTTTCTTTACTAAAAAGGTCAGAGTTTATCTGTTAATTCAATAAATGTGAACATACTACTTGTTTTTTTTAAATCCTCCTGAAAAAGCAGTTTTAGTTTGTATATTTCCAGGTGAATACTTCTTGTCCTCTAGTCAAGCTTTGTAATTGGATACTTTTTAAATTATCAAGTATTGGATGTGTTAATTAACTTGATGGGCATTTACAATGTGCATGTATATATGAAATCACTATGCTCTATACTTTAAATATCTTACACTTTTACTTCTCAATTATACCTCAGGAAAGCTGGTAACAGATAAATAAATTAATAATAATAATAATAATAATAAAATAATCCGGTAATGATTTATAAGATTTGCTGAAATCTTATAAATCTTATAAAGCAAATAGTTTCATTATTCATGAAATCTAAAGAACTGAGAGTTAGAAGCCTTACAGTTCAAACATCAAATATCATACTCCCAAGCTTTTTCAAAAAAAATTTAATAAAAGAAATAGACTTCATTTATTTAAATCCTACCTCACTGACAAAAGGAATTGAAGGGGCTAAACTACAGTTAATCTTAAGTCATGAAGGTATGCTTGTAAAACAACTAGCAAAATTTTAAAGACCACGCATTGTTAAATCATCTAAGTCCATGCATTACCAAGCTCACATAACTGTGGTTCTTTTTGGACAGATGCTATTTACTTTAAACAGAGGAAACAGTAGAGGTACTGAATAAAAGCAGGGGATATATGAAGAGTGGATTTAAATACTAACAATGTGTTAAAAAAAAATATAGCTAAATGAATGTCCATTAAAAAAAAAAAATACAGGGGTATGTTTAGTTAGCACAACCATAAATCAAGCACTGACATGTGTCTAGAGCCTAAGAAAAATTGTAGCAGGCCTATAAACTCATTAGAAAGACACAAAAACAATCCTCCACCTCCCCTTTCTGTTATTTTTGTGTTTTGCTCTCATAGGACTCTTTAGGAGAGATGTTTAAACACTTATCCTACAAAGAAATGTATGTTACAGTCATCCAGTGATTCAGTTATTAGGAGATATTTTGAATACCTACAAGGTGAGACTACAGTGACCAAGACAAGTATCTGAAAGATAATGCAAACCTGAATGCTACAAATTTTTACAGATTATCTTCACCAACTCCTTTTTTCCCCTTCCACTGACCCAGAGTTTCTTCACTAAATTTAGTACCTAAACGGAGGACATGAAAGAGCTGTTTAATAGAAAACACTAGGTCATTCTCCTTCATCTCTCCCACACGACCAAGTATTAGACACGTACGAGGTGTTGAGTAAAACTTCTGATATTAAATAGCCATTATACATGAACCTATGTATTACTGGGAATGCTATGATTTTAACATGTTTCATAGCCAAAAAATGTTTTTCCTAACACATAAATTGTTAAAGAGAAATTCTTGGTATTATATTGCTAAGTGAGATAATTATACAATGTTTTCAAATCAGAGGAAAGCTCTTCTCACTCCTACATGGTATTATATTATATTATTTATAGTATCATGTCTCCTCTATTATTCATTCATTTATATTTATATATAAATATATTTATAGTATATCTTAATACTCAAAACATCGACAGAATCCTTAACATGAAGCTAATTTCAAAATAAGAAAGAAATGAAAAATCAATCCAAGATGGAAAATATGAAGTATTCTCTGCCAATTGAATTGATACTTTAGTATTTTGCTTGACTAGAATAAATTTAATACTTGTGTTCTAAAACCTTTTCTTCGAAGCACACTAATACCCTTTCCTGATGCCTGTAATGGAAAGCCATTCTTAAAACCAGGGCTTGAAAGGTCAAGTTGTTTTGCAACAAACTTAGATACCAAATGATCCAAGACTGTACAACTACCATTTCTTGATAAATTTCTCTAGTATAGTTTATAGGCTCCTTAAACAGGCCCTTCTTTGTTTCTTTATATAGTCAGTCAATACTGAGAAGCAAAAAACTTTTCAAGTTATCTTGAATAAGGTGGATACCTACATTCACTAGCCAAAAACAAAATAAAATTCAACCACAAAACGTGACTTTTCCATTCTGCCTCACCTGCTGGAGTTGACATCAGAGCAGACGAAAGAGTAAGACCACGAGCTGAGGTAGAAGTAATAGGGAGATAAATGGTGTGGCAGATGCGGCAGGTTTACTGAATCCTAAACTGAAACCTGTTGTAGATGCAGATGTAGTAGCTGGCGTTTCTGAGTCAAACAAACAAACAAATCCTATTTTACCAGGACTGTATATGTATTACATCGGTTTCAATCAGGATCCCTAAAAGTTCGTGACCCTACTTTTGTAGCTAGAAGAATATGTGGGTAAGTATGAAAAAGGAAAATATAGAAGTTGGAGCCAAATCATGATGAATAATTAAAAGAGGATGCTATGATCTTAGGAAAAGCAAGAAAAAGTCCCATCAATGTGGTCATATTGAAATCCAATTTCAGTTCTACCCCTAGATTTACCTAAAACAGCACTTACCCTTCCTTTGCTCTATACTAAACAGAAAAATATTCCTCCCCTCCAACGCTATTTAAACCACCATTCTCTACTGTTTCCTCTTCCTTTACTTCTGTCAACTCTGGCTACTCCTTCCAGTCTGCTTTTGTCCATCTCCTTCCTCTGTTCAGTTCTTAAATGATACTGCCTACAGCTCCAGGCCTGCTCCCATACTTCCCAACTACAGGATCTCAGCTAGGGCAACACGGGCCTAAGTCTACACCTACCAGAGTCTCCACTGGTTAGCTCTACCGGGATGTCCCTTAACTTTCCACCTCTACGCCTCCCTACACAAAACGTTTCCTAAACCCCCTGCCGTGGTCCACGCAGTTGCTCAAGCCAGAAACCATAATCACCCCTGACATCCCTTCTCTCTCCTGCATTCTACTAGCCACGAATCCTGCTGATTCTACTGCAGAAATAGCTCTGGATTACAAGCATCCTCAAAACACTTAGCTCATGTCATCTTCTTCTCAAGAACAATTATAACCTCTTAATTTGTTTCTGTCCCTCTAAACTTTAATCTATTCTTGGAATTATTTCAGTCACTTTAAAAAAGAAGAAGCGAGAACACCAACAAAAAATAATACCCTGGTGATTCTCTCTGACTGAAGGCTCTTATTACCTCTATACTAACTCTACCCTAGAGTCAAAAGGCGTGGCACACAACCACTTTTCCTATCTACTTCCAATCTGCTCTTCACACCCCCTCTCTCCCTACCATTCCCACTTCTGAAACCTAAATTCTAACCAAACACTTTTCCTACTTCCCTGAATCCCCTTATGACTGGGCAGTTGCACGTCTCCATCAGGAATGATGTTTCCTGCCCCCAAAATAAACTTCTACTCTTATCTTCCTCTACTTCTCTTGGTGCCTTTCATACATGTTAGAGCACTTATCAGGTCATACAAGAACATGTTACTATACCTGCCAGTCACCTTCACCTCATCACCCACTGAATGCCTTACTCATGCTCATGCTCTTGACAACATTAGTATCACCTGCACCACCAGTATCATCACCACACCAACAGCTAATACTAAATGTTCAAAGCATTATGTATACCCAAGGCCACAGAGTTAGGAAGTAGTAGCTGCTCAAAACTATTAAATGAGGAAATACATAATGACCTGCATTTTGGCTTTCCCTAAAGGCACTGGGAGAAGCAGCTTCCAGAAATTAGACTTCTGGATTGCCCTTACCACAACCAGAAATTCCTGCCAGGGTACAGTGCTCTAAAATCCTGTATGGGTTCTAAAATCTCAGAAAACAAGAGAATCCGACTGCTTGCCCTGAAGCCAATCCTGTCCAAAACTCTGGTAGTGAACAAATGGGTTACACTTTCTGCTGGTCACAGGTGAGTAGCATCCAAATGAACAAAGTCCACCAATCTTTGGTTTACTTCAAATGTTAATTAATAAATTTAACTTTGACTGAGTTTCCTCACTGTCCTTTGATTCATTCATTTCCTTTGACATTATTATTTTTTTATTTTTTTACTTTTTATAAACATATATTTTTATCCCCAGGGGTACAGGTCTGTGAATCTCCAGGTTTACACACTTCACAGCACTGACCAAAGCACATACCCTCCCCAATGTCCATAACCCCACACCCCTTCTCCCTCCTTTGACATTATTAACTGTCATCCTACTTACTCACATTCCCTTTGGCGTATCGCTACAGAGAACCATGGCATTTTTGAGCTGAAAAGAAATACAAAAACTTTTCAGTCCTACCCTTGTTTTACAGATAACCAAAAGCTGCCAGATACTACATGACTACCTAAGACCTCACAATAATTTGGAATTACAACAAGGCTTAATTCTAAGACTTCTGGTCTAGAGTTTGTTGCTTTTTTTTTTTTTTTTCCACTAAAAGGGTTCAAATGACTATAAAAATACAATGTAAAATAAACAACCAGAGGAAAAAAACCATTGCTGTATTTAAAGTTTTTTTTCCTGAATTAAACAGTCATTGACTTTTTTAAAAACTCCAGTACTGAAAGGCTGTATAATGAGTCAGTGTCTGTGATCTATTAGGTTCCTTACATGCTTCCTTCTATACCCCAGCTCTGTGAAATAATAAGAAAGAGAAGAGAAGAAAACCACAGATCTGGGATCTTTCCTCAAAAAATTCTTACCCAGAGTTAATCCTGTAGTTATACTTGTTGCTATTCCTGGGGACAAAAAGAGAAATAAAATTTAATCATCAATGGCAGATGATATTTTTGGGGGGTTATTACAAGGGCAAGACTTAGAGTCATCCTCAGGATATGATACTACAACAACCAGTATCTTCTACCATGACCGCTAATAGAAACGTTCTTCCTAGAGCACTGGTTTTCATATTACCGGCTATATATAATTATATAGGGAATAAGATTTATAAATGCAAACAACTACTGCTTATAACAACATTAGGCAAGGAGAATAAAAGCTACTCTAAGCCAACACTGCCACACAAAGTCGTTTCAAGGAGCTCACTGGAGGCTCCCGCATTCCTGCAGTTCTTACATTTTCTATGTGTGGCTGTGAAAAGTTGCAATCAAAGCCGGAATGTCAATGCATAAAGTGGTAACAGAGACCAAGAGGCCCTGCGGGTACAGAATAAAGAGTAAATAAAGAAATAAGCTTTTGAAATGGCAGCATTACTGACACATATTTTTAATAACCAAATATCTTTAAGTATTAAAAAACAGATTTTTATTACCGAAATGGCTACCAGAAACCTTGACTTCTTGCCCTTTTCCCATCGAAACAACTCTTTTAATAATATAAAAACTTAAAACGTCTCTTAGGAAGGTAAATTATAATGTTATAGCAAGAAAGGATGCTGACTGCCCCATATTTGCAAATTAAAAACGTCCAAATTGGTAAACTTGATTTATCTTCACTAAGGTGAAACACTGCATTATATACTCTCTTGTAAAAATTAATTTAATTCTTTATATTTAAAGAGGTATATCTTCTTTGTGTCAAATATACCAAAAAAGAAGTTATTTTGAAAAGAAATCTTGGGATGCCTGCTTGGCTCAGTTGTTTAAGCGGCTGCCTTCAGCTCAGATCATGATCCCAGGGTCCTGGGATCAAGTTCTGCAATGGGCTCCTTGCTCAGTGAGGAGCCTGCCTCTCCCTCTGCCACCTGCTCCCCCTGCTTATTCTAGCTCTCTCTGATGAATAAGTAAAATCTTTCTTTAAAAAATCACATTTCTTCAAATTTGTTTCTCTTCTTTTTTGAAGATTTATTTATTTTTGAGAAAGAGCTTGGGGGAGGGGGGTGCAGTATGCAACAGGAGGAGAGGGAAATAGAGCGAGAATCTCAAGCAGACTCCCCAAGGAGCTTAAAGCCCAAAGAAGGTCTCATTCTGCAAGCATGAGATCATGACCCGAGTGGAAATCAAGAGTTAGACCCTTAACCAACTGAGCCATCCAAGAACCCTTAATGGGTGTTTTCATTTACACTAGAATAGATCATAACCAATGTTAGGCCTACCACTGGCCCTTAAGTCAACATCCCTATATATCTTTCCATCTTAATATTTACCATTTTTTAGGTCTGACACCAATGACAATCCCTATAAAGGGCAGAGATATAAACCGGAACCTTAAAAAGAATATCCCATAGCTACTCCCTGAAATGTGACAATCCTCCTTACCTGTATTTGTTCCTCCCAGAGTGAACCCAGTGGTAGGTTTTGTTCCAAAGAGCCCGGTTCCAAAACCACCTGAAGGAGCAGATGTCGTGGCAGGAGTTGCAGTGCTTCCAAGAGTTCCAAAATTGAGACCCACTGAAGGGTTTCTTATTTATAAAGAACACAAAATAAAGTCTACTGGAACCAGTATTTCCTAAAGAAAAATAAAAATTAACTCTTCAAGGTTAAACACTTTCTTTCTTTTCACATATTCAATATATTGCCATAGAATACATAAAGAACTAACAATTGATTTTTAACCAACCCAATTCAAATAGTCTCCTGTTCTCTTTAAAAAATAAGTCACATTCAAAAGATTTCAGATCCCAAGGAAATCATAAACAGTATCACATATTCTCCTTCTCTAAGTTTTATTGACAGCGTATTTTAAAATGGCCACAGAGAAGTCCTATGAATGTAGATCATTTTCCTCTTGAATGACTCACGTATAGTCCATATTTCTAAATACATTCGTTCTTTCCCAACTACTAAATAAAGAAAAATAAAACATACTCAGAAAAGTTCTTTTAAGTGATCTTTGCCACCTCTCTGTTGCTTTATCACCATATTCTTGGATTTAGGCAGGGACAGGGAGATACAGTTACTTTTCTTGTCACCAAAACAGCATCAAGAACTGGGGTAGGGGTGAGAAGAGGAAAAGGACTAAACATAACCTGGCAAGAGGAAAATACAAAGTAAAAATTACCCTCTATCCAGATTATGTGTTCATAAGCAGAAATTCTCTTCAGAGTTTCTGAAAGCTCAAAAAGAACAGCTGGTGATAGCAAGTGATGTGAACAAAGTTCACAACTTTCAAATGTTCTTATCAAAACTCAAGGGCTCATATTTGCTAACTATAGTGGGAGAACAAATTATTAAAATAAACAAAATGTCTCAACAACCTGACACTCCAAAAATTGTACAGGAGAGTTAAAAGAGACTATAACACATAACATAATGGGAGCTCCCATTCATCCTATATAGGTATCTTTATTCTGTCTTGCCTGCCCTTCCAAACAGACATAATCCCAAGAGAAGTCAAGGTCAGTTTTAAAAAGCTTATGTCTGGGACACTGCAATTTAAGGAGGTAGCAGTGTTATGGCTGGGTTCCAGGGACAGCTCTCCAATGTCCTGGGACTTGTATGACATAACTTAGCCTTCTTGATCCTCTGTTTCCTCATATGCAAAATGTTAATAACTGTGCCCACTTAACAGATTTTTTGCAAAAGATTGAGAGATTAGGCATGGTGAATTAACTTCACTTAATAAATGTTATTACTGTCAACATTAGGACCTTAATAAATTCAACTAAACACATTTTATACAATGTATTACAACAGCCAATCACTGTGAGGGGAACAGAACTTGAAACCAGTCATCAACACTGAGTAGGGGGTCAAAAAAAGGGTCCTGGGATTGAGCCCTGCATCGGGCACTCTGCTCGGCGGGGATTCTGCTTCCTCCTCTCTCTCTCTCTGCCTGCCTCTCTGCCTACTTGTAATCTCTCTCTGTCAAATAAATAAATAAAATCTTTCAAAAAAAATGGAGTGGGCCCGGTGTCTTAGTTTATCATTGATTTTAAAATTATCTCTAGGAACATGGGTATGTGAAGTACAGAAGGTTGGCAAAACAGGGTTTAAGGTATCACCAACAAAGCACAAAACTGTGAACACTTAATCAACTGAGCTAAAAAGGTATTTTAATAAATGTTATTGGCAAATTTTGAAGACCTCAAATTAAGGAAATGGTAGTTATGCTGTCCTCCCTCCCAAATAATTCAGTGATCCCATTTGGTTTTACTGCTATTCCATAAATATAGAAAGATGCACAATGAAATTTTTTTTTATTTTTTCTGAAATTATGTATTTTTAGACAAAATATTTAAAATTTCTTGACAACTTAAGATAACTGAAGACACAAGGCACTGTTTCATAATTAAATGTGAAAACATTACCGAAGAAATACATCAAAGTGGTATCTTCTTACTCAAGAAAGCAAAAGAGAAATTTCTCTACAGGAGAGAAATTTATTTAAAAGCTACCCCAAACAGGACCAAGTTTTGCCTCAACCCACTATCATCTGCCAATGGCTCCTCAGAATGTGTTACTGTTGACTCCAACAGGTCAGGAATATTGTTTTAACTTCTCCAGCATGCCCTGATGTGGACTTAGAAAGTAACATTTAGGGAGCACTTACCAAGTGCCAGATATGATGTTAAGTACTTTATTCATCAGCATCTCTGTTCCAGATGTGGGAACTGAGGCTTGGAGAGTAACTTCCCTAAAATGATTTACCTAAAGAGACCAAATCAGGATGCCTGGGTGGCTCAGTGGGTTAAAGCCTCTGCCTTCGGCTCAGGTCATGATCCCAGGGTCCTGAGATAGAATCCTTCATCGGGCTCTCTGCTCAGGAGGGAGCCTACTTCCTCCTCTCTCTCTGCTTGCCTCTCTGCCTACTGGTGATCTCTGTCTGTCAAATAAATAAATAAATAAAATCTTTTTTAAAAAAGTATATTTTTGACACAGCAATTGCGATTCCATTGAACTAATCTAAGTAGGAGATGATAGGAATAGTTTTCGCCAAATCGGAGAAGGGTTACTGGTTGACAACCTGGAAGAAAGAGCCAGTACCCTTATTTATTTCACCATCTAAAACAGAGTCCATTATATGGAACTGTGTTCAATAAATATCTGTTCCATGAATGACAAGAGCTTGCAACAGGGCGGTGGCACTGGAAGTGAAGCAAATGGAAACTAGGTAATTAAAATTAGCAGGCCTTGCTGATTAAGGGTGCAGAGAGAAAAGGAGGTATTAAGGGAAATTCCCAGACTTTTCCTTGACTGTATAGTCTGTACCTCCTCCATTTTTCTTGGTAAATTATGTTTTTTTTAATTTTTTTAAAATATTTTATTTATTATTTGACAGAGAGAGAGAGAGCTCTCAAGTAGGCAGAGAAGCAGGGGGTATGCCCCTTGGTAAGCAGAGAGCTCCATGCGGAGCTCAACCCCAGGATCCTGGGATCATGACCTGAACAGAAGGCAGAGGCTTAACCCACTGAGCCACCCAGGCGCCCCTGTACCTCCCCTTTTTAATATAAGGAAGATAACTTTTGGCTTTTTACTCTACAATGACAACCCTCAAGCTTCAGGAGATAGATACCTTGTAACATTTTCTATGCACACTTCTTGATGTAATGAACTCCTCCCCTTTTACCTTAAAAAGACGAAGTTCTAAAAATTAAATCTCTCACCATGAAAATGACCTTTGACTATTATTAATGTCTTTTTCTAAACCTCTGCTGACTGTATTTCGTCATCGCCTGAAGCGGTGGTTTAGCAGGTTGCACAAAAACGATAAATATGCTACCTACAGTTTTCAGTGTAACTAGAAGACAATGTGAGTCATTCCACCATAACACTCACGTATACTACTACGCACACTGTTCAAAATGACCACCAAGAAATGCTGCAACACGTATTTAAAACAAAAAACTACAGTAACAAAGGACCATGAGGTACCAAGAGGTGAGCTCGTTTAGAATACCACGAAATCATTAAAGCAGTGGAATGTCCAAAGCCGTATATCCTGCAATGAATTCTGAATTATCAGGGATAAAACTCTAATTGTCCCCCTTAAAATTTTCCTATTGTCTTTTTCTGAAACCCCAGAATGACCCACAATGTCGTTCTCCGTTCTGTGCCTCAGACTGCCGCACTGCTAGGGCTCAGCGTGAAACCCCAGGCCCTTTCACCCAGCCAGACCCCACTCGACAGGGACACTGGGTGAACCATTGTGGATTCTGGGGACCTCACAACCCCTGTGACCACCCTCCCGACCAGGCCCCCAAACGGCAGGACTATGAGGCTGGCGCTGCGCAAGTCTGTCTTTCTTCTTCCCAGACCCACTAGAAAGGAACCCAGCGCGAAGGGAGAGGGACGGGCCCACCCACGGGAGTCTCACGGAGAGGACCAGGGCGGGAAGGCGCAGAAGCGCAGTTACCTAGATGCCCTGTCCCGAAGGAGAAACCGCCGCCTGCGCCGGTCCCGCCGGGGGCTACGGTGGTGGAGCCCAGCGTGCGGGTCCGGAAGGAGAACCCCGTGGACATGGCCGCCGGGGTTCACCGCCGAAAGCAAGCTGCAGCGGTTCTGGACGTTCTTCTCTCCTCAAAGCCAAGGGGGGACGAAACAGCATCGCTCTTGCCTAGCCGCGAACTGGCGGGAACTTCAAACTCCAGAGGCTGAACAAACAAGGCCGAGGTGGGTGGGGCAACCACCCGAGAGCACGTTCCGGCTCCCGCCGCGCGCACGTAACCGGGAGCGAGCCCGCCGCGCAAGGCAACCTGGGATGGGAGGAGTGGATCCCGCCGGGGCAGGGCAACCTAGAAGGGTGCGGGCTGCGCGGGCGGGGGGGTTGTAGACAGGGAGGGGGGGCGGGCTGCCGTAGTTGGGCGGGGGGGGGGGGGCGGGCTGCGGAGGGGGGGTTAAGCGGGGGGGGGGGGCGGGCTGCGGGGGGGTGGGTGGGCGGGGACGGGTTTGCAGGGGTGGGACTCCGGTGCTCTTAAAGGGTAGGCGCTTGGCTTTAAACAGCAAAACCGTTCCCTTAGTTCTGTGTTTGCATACGTGTTGATGTAATCTGTACTTCAGGCCTGTTGAATATTATTGCTTATGTCTTTCCTTACTGGTAAAAGGATGCGTGGAATCCCAATGTGGGGAGGGCCCTATTGAGCAGTCCAAGCCCTGTTAGAGGAAAGGAGGCGCGCTCAGTCCATGGTCGGCTGCCGTCCCTTCCCGAAGAAGGAGGGGTAGCTTGTCTTTCCCTGACAGTTCGGAAATGAACTGAGAGCAATTCATTCTTCCGCTCCACAGCTTTTGGAGCCCGATAAGCGCAGTCATTGCGAGTTGCCAGCCAGAAAGCTCAGAGAGCGTCCTTTGGTGGGGGGTGGCCGATCCCGTTGGTGGCGCTGAGCAAACCCCCTGGACGTCAAGCGGTGTGGTCAAGTCCACGAAGTTTTTGCAGCGTATCCTGCTGGGTAGGAGTCTGGGTATCCAGGCCCATCGTGGCGATGGCTGCCTTCTGGCTTTGGGTTTTGCATTGCTCTGACGCCTCTTTGCTACCTACCAGAGGAACTGCCAGGTGGAAGGGCTAAGTACAGAAACAAGCACAATATAGTGCGGAATTTAAGAGTTCCAAGAGCAACCCCTAAACATAAGAAAAATGTAGATTTAAGGAAGAGATCCCCTCTTGTAGAAGCATCAGGAAAAGCTTCATGTCTGGTGCATTTAAGGTGCTGTCATCATAATGTGGGTCTTTATTCAGAGATTGTTACATTACTCCCGCAAATGCTTTTCCTACTTGTGATTTCTTCCAGTAAAATTCATCCCATAAGCAACCACCAGATTTGCTCTCCTAAAACACAATTTTCACCCCTGCACTGCCTTGATGAAACACCCAGTGGCCCTTTAGGCTAGCATTCGTCCTCCATAAGACAAATCTAAGCTCGGGCCTCACAATTCCTCTTAATGCAGCACTTTCTCTAGTGTTGAGGTTGGGCATTGCTGCCTCCTGTGGACTGAATCCTGTCCCTCTAAAATTCATGTGTTAAAGCCTTCACCTCCAATGGGATGGTGTTTGAAAATAGGGCCTGTGGAAGGTCTTAGGTTTAGATGCGGTCACGAGGGTGGCGCCCTCATGATGGGATTGATTCCCTCATAAGAAGAAACATTAGAGACCTCTATTTCTCCATTTCTTGAGGATACAGCTAAAAGGCAGCCTTCTTAGGCAAGTGGAGAGCTGATGGGCACCTTGATCTTGAACTTCTCAGCCTCCAAAACTGTGAGAAATTTCGGTTGCCACCCAGACTGTAGTATTTTGTTATGGCAGCCTGAGCACTTACACATTACCTCTGTGTGTATTTAATTAAAAAACCTAACTAGCATTTTAGATATTATGGACATCACCATAAGAATAACTTAAAAGTGATGTATTTGAACTGTAATTTAAAGAAAAATTTCATAGTGACTGAACAGGAGGAGGAAAAAATGAAATATCAAGGGTTTTAGAGCTTCAGTGATCTAGAAAATGCTATTATCAGTGATAACTTATAAGATGGTTACTAAGAGGACTATGAGGAAAAAATGTAGGGTATTTTGACTGGAAAAAAAAGATCCAGATGATTTTTGGAGGAAGATAGAATGTGGCTCCCTACATCTTTTAATTCCATTGTGTATTCTTTCCACAACTTTTGAAGACTATCAACATAAAATTAGTAAGTTCAAAAGGCTTGGCCTAGGAGTACCTGGGTGGCTCAGTCAGTTAAGTGTCTGCCTTCCACTCAGGTCACGATCCCAGGGTTCTGGGATGGAGCCCAGCACCAGCCTCCTTGCTCAGCGGGGAGCCTACTTCTCACTCTCCTTCTGCCTGCCGCTCCCCCTGCTGGTGCTCTCTCTCACGATCTCTCTGTCATTTAAATAAATAAATAAAATATTGTAAAAAAATGCTTGGCACATACAGTTTATATGTTGATTAATAAAACATGTAAGGTTAGCTGGAAGGAAAGTGCATGTAAAAATGTAATAGGGACTAATATATATTCATAATAAGGGAAACTGATGTGGGCCATATCGGAATTAACTTCTCAATCATTCTGTAAATCTTAAACAGTTTTAAAAATAAGTTTATCAAGGGCACCTGGATGGATTAGTTGGTAAAGCATGCAGCTCTTGATTCTCAGGGTTGTGAATTCAAGCCCATGTTGGGTGTGAAGTCTAATTTGAAAAACACTAAATAAATAAAATATAAGTTTATAAAAGAAAGTGAGAAGTTTGAGTTAGATAAAAGTTTGAGTTTGGGGGGAGCCATTCAAATTGATAAAGTATTCCTTTAACTTCATAAAAGTTTTAGTATGGCATTTTTGTCTTGCATCTGGCAGAGTAGTTTAACTTGTGCAGAAGTAACCCCTGAGCTGCCACGGAGAGGAGCGCTGCAGGGATGGAAAGCAGACTACTTAATGAACAGCAGTATTACAATCTATAACATGGCTCCAGATACACCGAGTGTAAGACTGGACCTCAAAGACCTTTTCTCATATAAATTCTTCTGCTTGTCATACTAGCAAAAAGAAAACACTTTACCTCCTTCATTCTACAGAACTAGAACTCCAAAGAAATATACCTATTTTACTGTTGCTATTGTTTACAGTTTGGGGCTATTAGAATGGGGTTGCTATAAACATTAGACATGTATCTTATTGCATATGTTTAAAATTCTCTAGCATCCACATTTAGGAGTGAGTTGATGGTTCCTAGGCTATGTATGTGTTCCACTGGATAAGAGGAAGATAAATTGTTCTTGAAAGGTTTTGTAACAAATTACACCCCAACAGCAACCATGGTCTGAGAGTCCATGCTGTTATCCATCCTTGCCAAAACATGTTAGTGTCAACGTTTTTGAATTTTCCTGATTAAAAATAAAGTTAAATACTTTCATATATGCTTACTGAACTTTTGTCTGTCTTATTTTGTGAAGTCCTGTTTAAATGTTTTTCCCATTTTTCTGTGGAGCCTCTGCCTTTTTCTAATTTATTTATAGAAGTTCTTTATATTTTCTTAATATGAATCCTTTATATATTATATGTATTAAAACTGCCTTACACGCTGGGTGCCTGGGTGGGACAGTTGATTAAGCCTCAAACTCTGGATTTCAGCTCAGGTCGAGATCTCAGGGTCCTGGGATCGAGCCCCATGTGGGGCGCTGTGCTCGGCACAGAGCCTGCTTGTCCCTCTCCCTCTGCTCCTTCCCCCTATGCTCTCTCTCTTTCTCAAATAAATAAAATAGTTTTTAAAAACCTGCCTTACACTCTATGGTTTGTCCTTGTACTGCTTTATTGTTGTCTTTTCTTTTTTTAAGGAATAGAATTGTACAATTTACGTACTGTTCAATTTATTGTCTACAATGTTTGTATAGTCTGTTTTAAATAATTTCCTCTATAATAAAGTCATGAGACTCTTCTCACTTATCCTCCAAAAGTTTATAATGCTGCCTTTCACACTTGGGTCTTCAATCAACATAGGAATAGATAGTGTGGGGTCAGAATCAAATTTCATCTTTTGACCCATATAGATAGCAAATTTTCTCAGCCCCATGTATTGAAAAGAGAGTTTCCCCATACTGATCTGTAATATCACATTTTTTCATAAACCAGATAGCTACATATATGTGGTTTTATTTCCAGACTCTCATTCTGTTTGCCTATTCTTGTAACATGCCACCTTAAGTACTATAATTTGGGAAAGTCTTGCCTTCTTTTTCTTCCTCAGAATTATTCTTAACCCTTTACATTACCATATAGGTTGTAGAATCAGCTCATTACACATACATACTGACAAATCCCTGCACCCCCAAAATATATACACACACCAACCTGTTAGGATAGTGATTGGGAATACACTGAATTTATAGATAGATTAGTTTGGAAAGAATTCATATATTTTAAAATTGAGGTTTTTATTCCATGAATATAGTGCATCCCTTCAATTTAGTTAGGTCTTCGTGTGTGTGTGTGTGTGTGTGTGTGTGCGCGCGTGTGTGTGTGTTGGCAGGGGGAGAGAGGGAAATTGAGATAGATCTACCCCAACATATCTTTTCATCCATCCATTTTGAAGTTTTATAACATTCTCTATAAATATCTTACATGTATTTTGTTAAATTTGTTCATTGACATCTGACATTATTTTTATGCTGTGGCAAATACAATTCCATTTTTATCTTCTATTCAATTGGAATTTATATTTTATTTCTAAAAGCAGTTTCCCTAGCAATTAAAAGCTATAAACAGCCTTTTTATTTTCTTTTCTTTTTTGAGAAAGAGAAAGAGAAGGAGAGAGTAGGGTGGGGATATATGGAAAGGGGCAGAGGAAATGGGAAAGAGAAAGAATCTTAAGCAGGATTGATCTCACAACTCAGGATCATAACCTGAGCTAAAATAAAAAATCAGATGCTCTAACTGACTGAGCCCCCCAGGCGTCCCTACACACAACTTTTTAAGACGAAAGTTAACTAGCATTCCTAATTTCTACCAAGATGATGCAAGGATCCTAAGATACTTTATTTCAGTCCTCACTCATATATTTAAATTGCTTTTCAATTTTATAAAACTTGAGTATTATTGTTTTATGCTGTCAGTGTTTATTTACATTTATTCATTTCTTTACAATAAAAAAACTTCATTTCTTTTGTAGCTTAGATCTTCCATCTCTGATCATTTTACTTATTCTGAAGTATAAATTTAGAATTTGCTTTAGTATGGATCATGGCAAACTCCATCTTTTTGTTTGTTTGTTTGTTGGAAAAATGAATTTTCCTCCCTACTCTTATTTTCTGGAAGATATATTTTCCTGGGAGAAGTATTTTATTTATTTATTATTTATATTCATTTTTTGAAAGATTTTTTTTTCCCCAAGTAATCTCTGCACCCAGCATGGGGCTCAAACTTACAACCCTGAGATTAGGTGTCCTATGCCGCCCTGACTGAGCCAGCCAGGTGCCCCTGGGAAAAGTACTTGAGATTGTCAGTTGTTTCTTTCTGTATATGGAAGATACCATTGCAATGTTCCATGGCTTCTATCGCTGATAAGAAGTCTACTGGAAGTTTAATTGTTGATCTGCTGGAGGTAATTTGTACTTCTATTCTGAATGGTTTTAAAAACCCCATTTTTGTCTTTGGTGTTGCCGTAATGAATTCACCATAGTGAACCTGTAGTTCACTAGCCTGTGTCTAGAGTTGGATTTCTTTTTAATATACTTGGAATTCGTTGGTTGCTTTATTCCATGGATTGGTGTCTATCATGCATTCTGAAAAAAAAAATGAGGCATTGTCTCTTCAAATATTATCTTTGCCCCAGTTGCTCTCCTTCTCTCCTATTCTTGTGAAACTATGATCAAGTTTGCTTTAGATCTTTTAATTCTATCCTTTATTTTTCTTAACCTCTTTTCATATAATCTTTTTGTCTCTCTGTATTCCTTTTCTTTGTGGATAATCTTCTTTTAGTAACTTCCAGTTTTCTAATTCTTTTTCTAGTTTGTCTCATCTGTTAAACTCACCCAATGAGCTTTCCACTCCAATTTTTGTATTTCAGTTGTAGAACTTATATTTGGCTCTTCTTCATATTTTCTATATCATTCAAAAATCATTTTCCCATAGACTGCAGATGTTTTAAGGGTCTTTAATTTCTTGAAATAAAACAGTTGCTTTATAAACAAAGCCTGATAATTATAAAATCTTTTATTGCCATCAGGTTGTAACTGCCAATAATCTCTTGAGAATTGTTTCCTTGTGTACTAGTTTTGTTGTTGTTGTTGTGATGAATTATTTTCCTTTGAAAACTAATTGTGAGAATTATTTGAAACCTATTGTAGAGAGACAGTCCAATCAAAAAGAATTTGTATTTGCTGTAATAAAATTCTTAGGCACTACTAATTGCAAACACTTTCTATTATATGCACAGCTTGACATTTGGGAGAAGTTATTTGGGTAGTAAGAATATAGGTTGCAAATCCATCTATTAACTTTTTTGTGGTTGTGATATATCCAAGACAGGCAATTTCTCAATGTCAGCGCAAATTTTCTGATGTATTCTATGGTTTGGGTTGGTTGTATTTTTATATGTCCCTGGCTCTATGTAGGAAGAGTACCTCATTAGACTCCCCATTCATTAGGCCCTAGATTTTAACTTCTGGATTTTATGTCCTGTAAGAAATATAAATGGCCCTTTTGCCACAATTTCACTATTCTGCTTACCTCTCTGGGTGTACACTTTCTTATAGTGTATAGTGTATAACTTCTCTACTCAAAATGCTAACAAAACAGGAGGCTGGGTCCTGAGACACTAGGAAACAAGCTCAAGGAATAATATCAGTCCATGATTTAACTCTTTGAAGAAATAATCTTGGTTTCCTCCTTGGCTCTTGAAGATTGGTTAACTATCATGAATGACACAATAACTATCTGGACCAGGAAGTTCACACCATCAGACTATCTCAGTGGAAACAAATGGTCATTGATGTTCTTCACTCCAGAAAGGCAGCAGAACAGGAGACAAAAGTTTGGGAAAAACTAGCCAAAATGTATGAGACCACAAGAGATGTCATCTTTGTATTTGGACTCAAAACCCATTTCAGTGGTGCCAAGACAACTGACTTTGGTATGACTTAGGATTACTTGGATAATGCAAAGAAAAATGAACCCAAAAATTGAGTTGCAAGACAGAGGATGTATGAGAAGAAAAAGACCTCACGAAAACAGTGAAAGTAATGCAAGAGCAGAATGAAGAAAGTCAGGGGGACTAAAAAGCCAATATGGTGCTGGCAAAAAGTGAACTGGAGATTCAACAACAGAAGGAGAAACACTTGGCAGTGACTTCATCTGTGGTGATTGTGCAGATTTTTGATGAGAGAATTAATAAACCAGAAATTAAAGGAAAAAATGAAAGTATCCTCATGATCCCTATAATGTACCAAACCACAGCAAGGACAAACACCCACCAGAACAAGAGATGTGAAACATCATCTCAAATAACCAAACTATTTACTAGTAAATGGGTACATTCCTATTGCAACTTGAAGGTACATGTTACAAAATAAATGAACTATGGATTAAAGACATTTGGAGAATCCACAAGCACTTTCTCCAAGAAATGCTACTCCAACCTAAGTAGAATTTTTCTGATTTAATACTTTCTCATCTTTAAAGCTTTTCTGGTTCCTCTCAGTATTTGTCTGACTTGACTATCAAAGACTTTTCTTTGGATTGTGCCATAGCAATTATGTTTCTCAAGGTCAGGTGATAGGTGGCAACTAGGAGAGCTCAGGTCCAAGTCCTGGCTTCACCATAATTCCAAAACTCCTAATTCATAATTAATGAAATGCAAGTCTGATGGATTATTATTTCTGGATCTTGACTCTGTAAACTGGATTAGCCCTTGCAGTCTCTGGACGGCAACAACAGACTAGAAGGCTAAGACTTGAGCTCTATGGACTAAGTGCCTAAGGGCACTTTTGGTCACTTACTGCCCACTAAAGTGGGTTTATTCAAGAGTGATAATCTTCTGAAAGCTAAACATGGTGAAAAAGCTAAGTGTATGTAAACTATGTATCTGTACCCAAAACTAATATTTGTAGATGTGAAACTAATTTGTTCATTATTTTTTTACAGAGAATAGAGAAAAAAGGTTTAAAATGTGTGTGTGTGTGTAAGTGAAGAAATGCCATTTCTCCCCTAAACTGTGCAAGGATATAAATCATACTATTTGAGACAATTGTGCATGTATTTACTTCCTCTGAATTATATTTTCACAACACAGTTGCCAAGTATTGGTCTATTTCTACTGCAGAGAGTAGTGCCTGGAATTTGTCAGGGTACCTCTGCTATTACTCTGTGGGTTGTGTGGTTGTCAGGATTACTTTCAGTGTGTATGCGTGGGAAAGGTGCTTGCGGTGGGGGGGAGGTAGGCAGAGGGAGAGGCAACAGGAAATATGAAGAGTAAGAGATTTACCTAAGAAGAATATTTTCAAAAAAAAAAAAAAAGAGGAGAAGAATATTTTCTTTTCTTTCTCAGAAAGAGTAAGTCTGGTAAAGAAATATAGTGTATAAAACAACAAATATTTAGGAAAAAAAAACCTCAAATTTTTATTTTTTAAAAGACCAATTTATAATATTAAATTTCATGCTGTTAATAATTCTTGAGTAAAACAATTTTATGTATAGCATGACTAATTTCTCATATCAAGATTTAGTAACAATAACAGAAATTTACAGCTGGAAGGAAACTTAGTACTCTGCTAGACCTTGCCTTCATTTTTAAGAAGAGAAAACAGAGCTAAAAGGTTGACTTGCCAGAGGTCATAGTCAGTGATAAAAAGTCTAGGATCCAGGTCTCATCATTTCCTCTCAGATGTCCTTAACACAAATAGTTTTGAAATATTAAATTTTCCAATTTGCAGAGCTTTTCATTTGAGCTCCACAACACATTTTCACATAAATAATATTTGTAGGAGATATTATAAGCATTGCACCACATCCCAACATGAACATATTTCAAATCTGTACCTCTCTACTTTTAATTCATTTTTTTACTAAGAACAGTTAAGAAAAGATGTTTCTATATAGGTATATATTAAGAATGCTGCCTTAGACTATTCTTACCAATTTCATTAACATGAAATACATCTGAATTACTACAATTTTAAAAATTTACAGCAACCATCAATCTCAAAGATAGACCTATTTTCTAAAAGTCATACCTTCTAAAATCAAGCAAATTATGAAAAAGGGGAAGTGAACATGAATCTTTTTGAAAATTACCCAGCACTCTAATTGAAAGTCCTTTACCCTTCTACCATTTTTATTGTTTTTCATCTTTCCCCCAAACTACATATAAATAATATGAGAAAAGTTCTTCCTCAATCCATACAAAGTTTTTAAGCAACAATGTAATACTACTTCATTACAAGTCCTCTGGGTACAGAATCGTTTGCTGTGGACATGGAACAGACCGACGGAAGTTTCAGTCTTCGAAATGCTAGCTCAGAATAAAGACCAACATGTGGAGGATGATAAACTAGTCTGGATCCCCTTGATAAAAAGACCAATTTTCAATAAAAATATGGTGAATACATTTGTATGTTTACAAATGCACAACTGTTTATGTTAAAAATAAAATAGCTTTGGGGGGGAAACCTTAATAATGAATTAATAGAATTCATAGCACAGTTTTTATAAGAAAATATTTTCTAGGTTCCTTGTTTGGAGGCTGGGAAACTGTCTTCCATTTGTCATGTATAATGGCCACTGGCATAAAGGCAACATGGAGGCTCAAGGAATAAGCCCTCCTCTCCAGAGGAACACAGCATGAGCACAGTACAAAGACAGCTTTAGTTATGTCTTCATAAGTCAGATGCTCAGAATCCATAATACCTAGACTCCTATTACTGTTGAATGGGACAATCTATAATAATGTGATCACAGTGATTATAGGTCTGAAAGGGATAAAATAACATTTTGTCCAACTCATAAAAATCTCACCGGTCATGAACATCTAAGTTTTTAGTTTATGTCATGTATGTTCCAAATCTCATCACCACTGAAATTTTAGGGTATAGGTATTATCATCCTCATTTAGCAGATGAGAGAACTGAAAGACTAAGAGAAGACAAAACTCTGGATGATTGACACATCTCCAAAGGCAAGAGAAACAAAAGCAAAAATGAACTACTGGGACTTCATCAAGATAAAAAGCTTTTGCATGGCAAAGGATATAGTCAACAAAACTAAAAGGCAATCTATGTTATGGAAGAAGGTATTTGCAAATGACATATCAAATAAAGGGCTAGTATCCAAAATCTATAAAGAACCTACCAAACTCAAACCCAACAAACAAAAATTCCAGTCAAGAAATGGGCAGAAGACATGAATGTTTCTCCAAAGAAGACATACAAATGGCCAGCAGACACATGAAAAATGCTCATTTCTCACCAACGGGGAAATACAAATCCAGACCACCACCAGATACCACCTCACACCAGTCAGAATAGCTAAAATAAACAACTTAGGAAACAACAAATATTGATGAGGATGCAGAGAAAAGGGAACCTTCTTCCAGTGTGGGTGGGAATGCAAACTGGTAGAGCTAATCCGGAAAACAGTATAGAGGTTCCTCAAAAATTTAAAAAGAGAGTTACCCTATGACCCAGAAATTGCACTACTAGGTATTTAACCAAAGGATACAAACATGGTGGTTTGAAGGAGCACCTGCACCCCAGTGTTTGTAGCAGCCATACCTACAATAGCCAGAATATGGAAAGAGCCCAGATGTCCATCAACAGATGAATGGATAAAGATTTGTTATGTGTGTGTGTGCATGTGTTATATGGAATATCACTCAGCCATCAAAAAGAATGAAATCTTGCCTTTTGCAATGGATGGAACTACAGAGTATTATCCTAAGTGAAGTAAGTCAGAGAAAGACAAATACTGTATGATTTCACTCATATGTGCAATCTAAGAAACAAAACAGATTAACATAAGGGAAGTGAAGGAAAAATAAAACAAAATGAAAATGGAGAAGGAGGCAAACCATAAGAAAGGCTGAACTCTAGAAAAGAAACTGAAGGTTGCTTGATGGGAGGTTGGTCGGGGGACGGGGTAATTGGGTGATTGGAATTAAGGACATAACCTGATATAATGAGCACTGGGTGCTATATGCAACTGATGAATCACTAAATTCTACTCCTAAAAATAGTAATACAGTATATGCTAACTAAACTGAATTTAAGAATTAAGAAAAGTCTGTGATTTTTTTGCTAAGATGTGCTGAGCTCTATCACAATTGTGTGACTTAAATGAGCTATAAATTAGTGTTCATTCTTTCCTATAGATAATTCTCATTGTTCTTTAGTGTAAATTAACCGAGCCTTATTAAGTGTGGCTAACTGTCAGGCTAAGGATACACAGACAAAACCAAACCCAAAGACCCTCAAAGAGCTCAAACCAGTGGAGAAGTTTAATATGTAAACAACCTGTTACAGATGAAGGCGATTGCAATGAAAAGATCACACAGAAGTGGGGTGGTAGCATGGAAGAGTAAAGATTAACTTCCTTTGAATTTTCTGGGGAAGATTCGTATAGAAGATGACTTCTGAGGGGCACCTGGATGGCACAGTCAGTTGAATACCGACCTCCTGTTTGCACGTCAGCTCATGGTCTTGGGGTTGATGGATGGAGTCCTGTGTCAGACTCTGCACTAAGTGAAGAGTCTGCTTGAGTTTTTCTTTCCCTCTTCTTCTGCCCCTTCTGCTCAGGCTCACTCACTCTAACTCAAATAAATAAATATTTTTTAAAAAAAGGGATGACCTCTGAGATTATTTTTGAAAGATAAATATGATTTCACGAGAATGGGAAGGGCCAAAGAGCATTCCAAGCATTTGGTAGGTCCTGGAGACTTCTCCCTCCTGGCATGTAATTATAAGCTGTCCCGCACTGCTGGTGTATAAAGTAAGAGTGGGGCCTGTGGGACCTGAGGCTGAAGAGGCAAAGGCAGATTAGAGAACCTCACGTGTGCCTGTTACAGTTTGAATTCAGCATAAAGCCAGTAAGGAATCATTGGTGGGTTTCAGTTCTCGGAGATAAACTATGTATTATATTCAAGTTTGAAACTGATGATGTTGGTAACAGATGGATTAACCAAACACCCTAAAAGGGCCTCTAGAGATCATACATGATCTGGCTCCTTTGTATTTCTCCAGCTTGATTTTGAGTCATCCTCTTCTGTCCTCTATCTGGTAACACTAAACCACATTCGGTTCTCTTTTCTGGGCATTTGTACAAGTGGTCCCTTTGCTTGGAAATTCTTTCTTTTCATTTTGAGGGTCTAACTCTTCAACTTATCTTTTAGAGCTTAACAGGAAGATAATTTCTGTTGGAAAGCTTGCACTAACCCTCAAAAATTGGAGCTACCCATCTACCATGTGGTATTTAGTCTACTTGTACTTCCCTTCTCAAAGCACTTAATTCACTGTAACGTGACCAACTCCCTGTTGATTTTCTCTCCAGATACTGTGAATTTTCTAAGGGCAAGCTTGATGGCCTGTGTATCTACAATACCTAGTGCAGCCCTGCAATACAGATAGTGTTTGAAAAATAGCTCTTGAATGGGTGCTGAATATCAAGTGTGCAGCTAGCATTAGATCAATTGGGTGACCAATGATAAAGGTCTGAACTGAAGAGGGTTAGGATCACTAAAACTTGGTGACTTACCAGAGTTAAAGAGGAAAGAAAAAAAGGAAGAAGATTAAGTAGTGAAGGATAGTTACCAATTTTTAAGAAAATAGTTAGGACATGGTTGCCTATAAACTCTCTCTCTCTGACCTCTCTCCTATTGCTCCTACCTCAGTTTTCCCAAAATGCGAGACATACTCTTGCTTCACAATGGGCAACTGCTGTTCCTTCATCCTGGAAAAATATTCCCCAAATGTCCCCATGGCTTGCTCCCTCACCTCCTCAGATCTTTGCTCAAATGGTAACTGTATAGTGATGGCTTCCCTGAGCATCCCACTTAGAATTATAACCCTATCCACATCTTGGCTCTCCTTAGTCCTCTTCCCTCCTCTATTTTTCCCCACAGAATTTATATCAGACACACAACATATTTATTTGCTTTGTCTTTTCCACTACAGATGTGTTCCCTGAGGGGTAAATATTTGTTAATTTGTTTACTTCACTACTGTACCCTCAGGGCCTAGGACATAGTAGGCATTCAATATATGTTTAATTAATGATTGAACAAGTGAATTAACAGTAGCATCAACATTGGTACAGAGTGGGGAAAAAGTATGCAGAAAATGATTATGTGCACTTTTAAATATGCTCAATTAGAAGAGGTCACTGAGAAGAAAGATAAAATTGGAAGAGTAGCAGGGGGACCCTGGGTTTGCTTTATCCCTCAAACAGAGGAGCTCAACATCAAATCATTTTGAACAACTAGGAAATAGATTTGAGGATTAAGAAAATAATCTGCATAACTGGAGGGAGAGAAAGTGGCCGATGTGAGGTTTGGAGCTATGAACTAGGGGAGAGAAAAGCTGTGGTGCTGGGAAAGGGAGGGAGCCATGTTTTTAGAGTGAAGCCAGGGAGAGAGGGAGAGGGCAGGAGAAAGAACAGCATATAGGGTTCCTGCAATATGCTGGGGGGAGGGGATCCCCTGAATGGCACTGAGAGAAATCAGTCCCCCTCCTGGAGTACATGTGGAAGAGGGATTTTGCTTTTCTGAGGACAAAAGGCCCCCTAGGAGCCACTGAGTGGCTGTTTAGCAGCAGGGGACAGAAGCATGTGTAGAGGGCAGATATGCTGGTCACAGCTTTCCACTGTGGGGCCCAACAGACTCCACTCCGTGTGACTGCCTTTATGGGACAGAATGGTGCTGGGCAAGCTGCAAGCCTCTCCTCCTAGGGAGAGAAGCAGGTCCACACCTTGCTGGGTCCTTAAAGATTTGGAGTTTTCAATACCAGCCATGGGACAAAGATAAAACACATAACTGTGGCATAGGGTGTGCAGATGGCCAGGCACAGGGAAGTTGAGGTGCAGTGATAGGATGAAAGCCTGGAACACAGGAGAAGAAGTTGTTCACTTTTTTATCAGGGCCTCCTAAACAGTAGCAGCTGTGAGTTTTCCCCCAGGTTGAGAGGGTGGGGTGATAGGATCTTCCACACATTCCCTTCCCCCCACCACCATGGTTGGACTTAAGAGAGAAACAGAACCTCCAGGGGAGGCTGGAGTCCCTTACACCAAACCCTGCCCTTGTGCACCCAGCAGGGGCATGTTTCCTAAGGCAGGTCTGACTGTGAACCAGCACAGGGGGCCTCTCCCTCAGAACAACATACGCTGCCCCACATGTACCACTTCTACTAATCACAGAGTGCTCTAAAGCATCAGCTTCAGTTCTGGTGGAAATAGGACCAGGTTTTCTTTTCTTAAGAATTCTTTTATTTCTTTATTCTTTATTTTCTTCTTCCTTTGGCATTAGGCTTATAGTTTTTTGTTCATTTGTTGGTTTGTTTCTTTTTTGCCTTTGTAGGAGCAGCCTTTTTTTGTTTGTTTGTTTTGTTTCCCCCCTTTTCCTTTCTTCTTTCTCATTATTTGGAATCAGGGTTATATTTGTTTGTCTGTCTGTTTTTTCTTCCTTTTCCTTTTCTCTTTTCTTAGATCAGCCCCTTTTTTTTTTAGTTTTTTTTTTTAATTAGGCTTATCTCAACAAACAAATCAAAGCACACCTAGTGAAAGGTTCAACCACCTCCCACTGCAAGCAAGGTGGAAGTCTGAGCAAACTGACCTGTGGAAAAGGGCAGCCAAAACACAACATCAGAGTGCACACAGCATACAACAGAAACACTTCCTGAAGTGCAAGACCCTGGACAGTGTGTGATCCTTCTTAATATAGTATTCCTCTCAGGAGCAGGAAACATAACATTCTTTCATGACATGCAAAAGACAGAAACCTAGACATAATGACAAGACAGAGGGATTCTCCCTAAAAGAAATAGCAGAAGAAATCACAGCCAGGGATTTCTCAAAACAGATATAAGCAATATATCTGAACAAGAATTTAGAATGACAGTCATAAGAATACTACCTGGGCTTCAAAGCAGCATAGAAGACACCAGAGAAATCCTCACTGCAGAGATAAAACTAGTGATGCTGAAATAAAAATGCTATAGCTGAGATGCAGAACCAATTGGATGTAATCTCAATGAGGATGGAAGAGGCAGAGAACCAAATAGGTGATACAGAGTGAAAATTATGGAAAATAACGAAGCTGAAAAGAAGAGGGAAAGAAAACATCATGAATACAAACTTAGGGAATTTAGTGATTCAACAATGTGCAATATTATCTGTATCACAGGAGTCTCAGAAGAATAAAAGTGTGAAAATGGGGCAGAAAGTTTTTTTTTTTTTTTTTTTTTTTTTTTTTTTTTTTAAAGATTTTATTTATTTATTTGACAGACAGAGATCACAAGTAGGCAGAGAGGCAGGCAGAGAGAGAGAGGAGGAAGCAGGCTCCCTGCTGAGCAGAGAGCCCGATGCGGGGCTCGATCCTAGGACCCTGGGATCATGACCTGAGCCGAAGGCAGCGGCTTAACCACTGAGCCACCCAGGCGCCCCTGGGGCAGAAAGTTTATTTGAACAAATTATAGCTGACAACTTCCCTAATTGGGGGAAGGAAACAGGCATTTATGTCCAAGAGTCACAGAGAACTCCCCTCAAAACCCAAAAAGAACAGTTCAACACCAAGATATATTAGAGTGAAACTCACAAAACAAAAAAGATAAAGTGAGAATTCTGAAAGTAGCAAGGGGCAAAAGGTCCTTAACCTACAAAGGTGGACACATAAGGTTAGCTGCAGACCTGTCCACAAAAACGTAGCAGGCCAGAAATAAGCAGCATGATATATTCAACACGCTGACTGGGAAAAATAACACAGCCAAGCAGCAAAGCTGTCATTAAGAATGCAGGGAAAGATAAAGAATTTCCAAGATAACCAAAAAATAAAGGAGTTCATGAACACTAAACCAGCTCTGCAAGTAATACTAAAAGGGATTCTTAGAGCAGGAAATAGATACCAAAAGTCACAGGAACTTTTTAAACCATTTTTAAAAGGAACACAGACAATCTACAGGAACAGCGATTTTACAAGTAATACAATGGCACTAAATTCATATCTATCAATAATTACTCTGAATGTAAATAGGCTCAATTCTCTAATCCAAATACACACAGCTTCAGAATGGATTAAAAAAGAAAAAAAAAAAAACCAGCAAGATGCTGCTTACAAGAGACTCATTTTAGACCAAATGACACCTCCAGACTGAAAGTGAGGGGGTGGAGGACCAGGCTAATGGACACCGTGCTAATGAATCATGCTAGTGGACATCAAAAGAAAGCTGGAATAGCCATACTTACATCAGAAAAACTATATTTTAAACCAAAGACTGTAGTAAGAGATGAAGAAGAGTACTGTATTATAATAAAGGGGTCTATCCAACAAGCTCTAACAGTTACAAATATTTATACCTCCAACTTGGGAGCAGCCAAATATATAAATCAATTAGTAACAATCTTAAAGGAACTCAGTGATAATATGATAGTAGGAGGGGCCTTTGACACCTCACTCACACCAATGGACAGATCATCTTAAAAAGATCAACAAGGAAATAAAGACTGAATGACACACAGGAACAGATGGACGTAAGGGACATATTCAGAGCATTTCATCCTAAAGCAGCAGAGTACATATTCTTTTTGAGTGCACATGGAACATTCTCCAGAAGAGATCACATACTGGATCACAATTCAGGCCTCACCAAGCACAAGAAGACTGAGATCATACCATACATATTTTCAGACCACAGTGCTAGGAAACTTGAAGTCAACCACAAGAAAAAATTTAGAAGGACCACAAATACATGGAGGTAAAAGAACATCCTACTAAAGAATGAATGGGTTAAGCAGGAAATTAAAGAAATTAAAAAAAAAAAATTGGAAGCAAAAGAAAATGAAAACACAACAGTCCAAAACTTTTGGGATGCAGCAAATGCAGTTATAAGGAATTTTATAGCAATATAAGCCTTTCTCAAGAAGAAAAGTCTCAAATACACAACCTTAACTTACACCTAAAAAAAGCAGGAAAAATAACAGCAAATAAAGCCCAGAATCAGCAGAAGAAGGGAAATAACTATGATTAGAGCAGAAATAAATGATACACAAGTAAAAAAAAAAAAAGTAGGACACATCAATGAAAGTAGGAGCTGGTTTTTTGAAAGAATTAACACAATTGTTAAATCCCTAGGCCAGACTTACCAAAAAGAAAAGATAAAGGACACTAATAAATAAAATCACAAATGAAACAGGAGAGCCCACAACCAGCAATGAAGAAATTCAAATAATTAGAGGAGAATCTTATAAGCAATTATATGCCAAAAATCTGGGAGAAAAGGGTAAGTTCCTGGAAATATATAAACTACCAAAACGGAAATAGGAAGGAATAGAAAAACTGAACAGACCCATAACCAGCAAAGAAATTAAATCAAACATCAAAAATAGCCCAAAACACAAGGTCCAGGGCTGGATGACTTCCCAGTGGAATTCTACCAAACATTTAAAGAAGAATTAATACCTATTCCTCTGAAGCTGTTTAAAAAAGTAGAAAAGGAAGGAAAACTTCCAAACTCATTCTATGAGGCCAGCATCACCTTGATTGCAAAACCAGACAAACACCTCATTAAAAAGAATTACAGACCAATATGGCCAATGATCATGTGCAAAAATTCTCAACAAGATTCTACCCAATCAATTTCAACAGTAAACTAAAAGGATTATTCACCAAGATCAAGTGCAATTTATTCCTGGGCTACAGGGTTGGTTCAGTTTCCGCAGGTCAATCAACACGATACACCACATTAATAAAAGGATAAGAATCATATGATCCTCTCAACAGATGCAGAAAAGCATTTGAAAAAAATACAGCATCCTCCTCGAAAAAAACCCTCAAGAATGTAGGGATAGGAGAACATACCTCAACATCATAAAGGCTGTATACAAAAGACTAAGAGCTAATATGATCTTCAATGGGGAAAACTGAGAGCTTTACCCCTAAGGTCAGGAACATGATAGGGATGTCCACTCTTACTGTTATTGTTCAACACAGTCCTGAAAATCCTAGCCTCAGCAATCAGACAACAACAACAACAAAAAAAAAAAAAATAAAAAAACATCCAAATTAGCACAGAAGAAGTCAAACTTTCACTCTTCTCAGACAACATGATACTTTATGTAGAAAACCTGAAAGATTCCACCAACAAATTGCTAGAACTGATATATGAATTCAGCAAAGTCACAGGATACCAAATGGACATTCAGAAATCTGCTGCATTTCTATACACCAATTATAATAAAACAGCAGAAAGAGAGATCAAGGAATCAATCCCATTTACAATTACATCAAAGACCATAAGATACCTAGAAATAAACCTAACCAGAGAAATAAAAGTTCTGTACTGTAAAACTAGAGAACACATATAAAAGAAACTGAAGAAGGCACAAAGGAATGGAACAACATTCCATGTCATGGATTGGAAGAAAAAATACTATTGTTAAATGGTCTATTCCACCCAAAGCAATCTACATATTCAATGCAATCCCTATCAAAAATAACACCAGCATTTTTCACTGAGCTAGAACAAACAACTATAAAATTTGTATGGAACCAGACAAAACTCTAAATAACTAAAGTGATGTAGAAAAAAAAAAGAAACGCTGGAGGCATCACAATTCCAGACTTTAAGCTCTATTACGAATCTGCAGTCATTAAGACAGTATGGTATTGGCACAGAACAGACATATAGATCAAAGGAACAGAAAAGAGAAACCAGAAATGGACCCACAAGTGTAAGGTCAACTAATCTTCAACAAAGCAGGAAATAATATCCAATGGAGAAAAGACACTATCTTCAAAAAATGGTGTTGGAAAAAACTGGACAGTGACATGCAGAAGAATGGCACCAGACTACTTTCTTACACCACACACAAAAATAAGTTAAAAATGGATGAAAGACCTAACTGTGACACAGGAAACCATCAATATTCTAGAGAAGAACACAGGTGGCAACCTCTTTGACCTCAGCCATAGAAATTTCTTAGTAGACATATCACCGGAGGCAAGGGAAACAAAAACAAAGATGAACTATCAGGACCTCATCAAGACAAAAGCTTTTGCACACTGAAGGAAACAATCAACAAAACCAAAAGGCAACCGATGGAATGGGAGAAGGTTTTTGCAAATGACATATCAGATAATGGGCTAGATCCAAAATCTATAAAGAACTTACCAAACTCAACACCCCAAAAAACAAATAATCCAGTTAAGAAATGGGCAGAAGACTTGAATAGACCTTGTCCAAAAAAGACATTCAGATGGCTAACAGACACATGAAAAGAGGCTCAACATCTCGCATCATCAGGGAAATACAAATCAAAACCAAAATGAGATACTACTTCACACCTGTCAGAATGGTTAAAATTACCAACTCAGAAACAACAGGTGTTTGTGAGGGTGCAGAGAAAGGGGAACCTTCTTGTACTGTTAGTTAAAAGGCAAATTGGTGCATCCACTCTGGAAAACAGTATGGATTTTCCTCAGAAAGTTAAAATGAGAGCTACCCTATGACCCAGCAATTGTATTATTAGTTATTTATCTAAAGGATACAAAAATTCTGATTAGAAGGGGCACATGCACCCCAAGTTTATAGCAGTACTATCAATAATAGCCAAATTATGGAAAGAGCCCAGATGTCCATTAACAGATGAATGGATAAAGAAGATGTGGTATATGTACAATCGAATACTACTTGGTATCGGAATGAATGAAATCTTGCCACTTGCAATGATATGGATGGGACTAGAGGGCATTATGTGAAATAAGTCAGTCAGAGAAGGACCAATACTATGTGATTTCACTCATATGTGCAATTTAAGAAAAACTGATAAACAAAGAGGAAGGGAAGGAAAAATAAAATAAGATAAAAAACAGAGGGAGGCAAACCACAAGAGACTCTTTAATGTAGACAAGAAGCTGACAATTGCTGAAGGGGAGGTGGGTGGGAAAATGGGCTAGATGGGTGATGGACATTATGGAGGACACAGGTTTGAATGTGAACTCGGTGTTGTATGCAGCTGATGAATAACTGGATTCTGTTCTTGAAGCAGAGCCACACTCTATGTAACCTAACTTGAAATTTAAAACAAGAAAGAAAGGGAGGAAGGGAGGGGCGGACGGAAGAAGGGAGGAGGAAGGAAGGATGGAGGAAAGAAAGAAGCAAAGGAACAAAGGATATAAAGTAGTGCCCAGAAAAATAAGTAAATGGTTCAGAAACTTGCAAATGTGTTTAACTAATTCTAAAGACATGCCCATCACAGTTACATGTACCATTTTTCAACCATTGGTAGATTAGTAGAGATTAAAGATTTGGAAAAGACCCACCTAATTAATGTTTTTGGGTTAAAGTCACAATACAAATGCATACCCACATACCATATAAATACTTAAGGCTATAAATGAAGCAAACTCGTAAAGAAAATGCATTCCTTTCTCTCACTTTAAAAAAGAAAGAGGTCTCTGAGCAATACAACTGGTGCTCAGGGAAAAGGTTTCAGCTAGTATAAGAAGCATTATCATACTCATAAACAATGTGCACGGGAAAAAGAAAAATTTAAAAAGGTATAGAAATTGGGAAACACCAATATTTAAGGTTTGGGCAAAGGAAGAAGAATAAGCAAAAGGGGCGCCTGGGTGGCTCAGTGGGTTAAAGCCTCTGCCTTCAGATCAGGTCATGATCCCAGGGTCCTGGGATCGAGCCCCGCATTGGGCTCTCTGCTCAGCGGAGAGCCTGATTTCCTTCCTCTCTCCCTCCCTGCCTAGTTGTGATCTCTGTCTGTCAAATAAATAAATAAATAAATAAATAAATAAATAAATAAATAAATAAATAACCTAGGGGAAAAAAAAGGGCTAAGAACACCACCAGAAAAGGAGAAAGGAGAGAATTTTAAGAGGTTCAGTAGTTTCCAGTGTAAGACAAACTATAATAAAGGAAGAGAAATACCCAGAGTATTTCATAATTAGGTTACTACTGACTTTAGTCAATGCAGTTTTAGAGGATCACAAAGTAACAATGACGAATAACCACCACTTATTGAACAATCACTTATAGGTATATTCAAGGGGGTGATTCAAATGTACTCTCGCTAATCTTCCCAACCACATTACCAAGTACCTCTCCTATTATCCAAATTTTATAGAAGAAAACTTAGGCTAAGTAAGATGAAGTGTTTCATATGTTACAGATGAACAAAAAGTGGAGGAGCTAAGGTTTGAGTCCTAGTAAAAATATACCTTATAAAATGTTTTGTTCATATGACACTCTTGATGTAAATTCCACATGCATAAATTTTTGAGGTACAAAAATCTTGCCACTTTAAAGACCAAAAGTCACATATTTTAAAGATCTTTAAAAGAATTGTTAAAAAACCTTATACTTGATCATTTAGGAATGCCATTATGAATGTCAGTTGCTGTATTTATGCCTTTGGGAACAGTTGAGTCATTTAGATTTTTTTGCTTTTATGATGAAAGGCACTATGAATTTTTTTTTTTTTTTTTGAGAATCTGTGTCTTCATTTTATGGTGTTTTTTTTGCCTATGGGCTAGAACCATGCTAAGTGCTATACATATATCCTCTCAGGTAATCCTCACCATAACCTTATGATTTAAGTTCTAGTATAAGGAAAAAGAGGAGAGAGTAAATAACTTATCCAATGTCACATATTCAGTCCTAGCAGAGGTTTTAGGTCTCTGAGCCTCCAACTCCAATGCTCTTAATCTTAATTCAGACTCAGCTGTTTTCCAGGGTGATATGCCAATGAGGTCCTTAGTCACTTTGCAGATAGACCAGATTTCCGGATAAGTATTGCCCTAAATGAACTCTGAGATATCCAACTTCCAAAAATTTGCTGTTAATTGGGGGAAAAAAAGTTAACCTTTTAGATATTTGGACAAATGCTAACAATTTAAGAAAAAAAAGAGGTATCATCAGTATTTGTGAGTACTCTGTCATAATAGTTTAATAATTGCATTAATTTCCAATTTGTTACCAAATTACCATAAATTCATACTTTAAAACAATGCTTTTTATTACCTTGTTGTTGTATAGGGTCAAGTAACCTTGTATAGGTCTCACTGAGTTAAGGTTGGGGACAGCTGCATTCCTTTCTATGGGCTCTTTGGGGGAACCTTCCTTTTCCAGATTCTTGAGATGGCACATCTTCCTTGGCTTATGGTTCCTTTCCTCCATTTTTAAAGCCACAAGAGCAGAATGAGTCTTTATTACATGAAATATATTTCACCTTCTTTCCTGCACTCCTCTTGCTCTTTTAAGAACCCCTGTAATTGGACGCCTGGGTGGCTCAGTGGTTTAAAGCCTCTGCCTTCAGCTCAGGTCATGATCTCAGGGTCCTGGGATCGAGGCCCGCATCAGGCTTTCTGCTCAGTAGGGAGCCTGCTTCCCTCTCAATCAGTCTGCCTCTCTGCCTACTTGTGATTTCTGTCTGTCAAGTAAATAAATAAAACCTTAAAGAACCCCTGTAATTACACTGGCCCCACCTGTATAATCTAGAATACTCTCCCTCTTAAGGTTAGCTGATTAGCAACTTTGACCCTATCTGTAACCTTAATTCGCCTTTACTGTGTAATGTAACATACTCACAGGTTCTGGAGATCAGAACATAGGCATCTTTGGGGAACTTGTATTCTGCATACCACAGTAAATAAGAAAATTCTCACCTATAGCATAGTATGTTCCTACGATTGGAGAACAGGATGGAGAACATGTGTTCTCCATTTCTTTTTCTTTTTATTTTTTACCAATAGAAGGAGAGGGAAAAAGATACTAGGCTGATTGGGAAGTACTAATTTGGATTATACTATTTGCAGAAATATTTAGGCTGAATTTTTAAAATTTATCTTGTAGATCTTAAAAGTAGTCTTCAGATATCCTCAGTCTAGGCAATAAAACATAGGGGCATATGCTATGGTCCGGAAAGGTGCTTACTTTCTATAAAAGTTAAAGTATCTGTTCGTTAGCCTTCATTCATCTCTTCACCCTTTGCCCTTGCAATTTACACTTTCACCCTTCCTAGGAATGTCCTTTGGCCTCTAATTTACATATATAACCAAAATTCAAGCTATCTGAATGTAACCCATCTTTGATATTAGTGATTCCTCATACATGTTAGTGAAGCCTGCGGATTTTCAGAGCTTTTTCTATACTTTAGAAAAACTAATTATTCCAACTAATTTTTCCAGCCCTAGAATCACATGAAGGAAACATTTTTTAAGCCACGAGTGGAAAAAGTTTTAGTAACATTTTCTTATCAAAGCTCACCTTCCTTGGGGCGCCTGGGTGGCTCAGTGGGTTAAAGCCTCTGCCTTCAGCTCAGGTCATGATCCCAGGGTCCTGGGATCGAGCCCCGCATTGGGCTCTCTGCTCAGCGGGGAGCCTACTTCCCCCTCTCTCTTTGCTTGCCTCTCTGCTTACTGGTGATTTCTGTCTGTCAAATAAATAAATAAAATCTTTTTTTTTTTTTAAGGTGTAAGTGAATTTTTATTGGGAAGGGAAGTTGTCAACTTAAACAGCAGCAAATGAAGAATGAATAAGGAAACCTCCTGATACACAAGACCTCCATCATATATGACACAGGAGGCATTTTAATTTGTGACCCCCAGCGCAGAAATGCCAAATGCTTTTCCATTCAATCGAATACTTCTGGATTCCTACCAAAAAGGAATACATTAAGAGCATGGAAAAGTTGCTTACGGAAAGGAAACCCCTGAAGAGGGAAGGAAGGAATGTAGAAATTAGGAAGTTATGCAGAACACTTTGTAAATTGTAATGACTACATTTTCATATCTTCACAGTAATACAAAACACAGTCACTTGCAAAACTGGTTCAGATTACTTCAATACCAGATACATTTTTAGTCCTCTATAGAAGTGTTTGGAAATTACTTGTGTTTATATGAAATGAAGCTATTAATACTTTTCTACAGCAGCAACTGCACACCAGGAAGGCCAAGACAAACACAAAATCAAGGTATGGCGTTTTTCCCAAAGCTGCAGTGTGAAAAGACTATAAACAGTTGATTCCATACACATGAGTGGGTTCTTTGCTATAGGAAATCCAAATGGAATAAGGAATGGAGATGAGTAAAAAGGTTTCTTGAGGGGAAGAAGGATGACCACCCTGTATGCATTTAGTTTTCTGCCCCTTCTGCCGCATCACATTCTTCTCCTGCACTGTCTGATGTCCATAATGTTAGGTTGTCTCTAAGCAACTGCATGATGAGGGTGCTGTCTTTGTAGGAATCTTCATTCAGTGTGTCAAGTTCTGCGATGGCCTCATCAAAAGCCATTTTAGCCAGTGTGCAGGCAAGCTCTGGGTTATTAAGGATCTCATAGTAAAATACAGAAAAGTTAAGAGCCAGCCCCAGGCGGATTGGGTGCGTGGGCTGCATCTCTTTCTTGCTTATATCAAAAGCTTCTTGGTAAGCTCCTTGGGAATTATCTATCGTTTGCTTTCGATCATCACCACATGCAACTTCAGCAAGGTACCGGAAGTAATCTCCCTTCATTTTCAGATAGAAGACCTTACTCTCTGGATTAGTTGCATTGGCTATTAAATACTTATCCAACAATTCCAGCACCGTGGTGCAGATGGACCTCAGCTCGGACTCCACTTTCTCCCGATAGTCCTTAATCAGCTGCAACTTCTTGTCCGAGGTGTCGGTTTTCTGCTCGATGCTCGAGATGACCCTCCAGGCGGACCTGCGGCCGCCGACCACGTTCTTGTAGGCCACCGAGAGCAGGTTGCGCTCCTCGTTGGACAGCTCGGCGCCCTGCTCGGTCACGGCCTTCATGCAGGTGGCCATGTCCTAGTAGCGCTCGGCCTGTTCGGCCAGCTTCGCCTTCTGGATCAGCTCCGTCTTCTCCATGGGGACGCGGAGAGGAGAGCGAGGGCAAGCACCGACCCGGATCGCGAGGAGGCGTGCGGACGGCCTTCACGTCTCCGCGGCCGCGGCGCGAGTCCAAAATCTTTTTTTTTTTTTTTTTTTAAAAGCTCACCTTCCTCTCTTTCCCTAATATGTCCTCCAAATTCTCAGAAAGTAACCTAATATTATTCCCACTTTCATTGTAATAAGTTGAACAAGGAAGACTTGCTAACCATAAATATTTAAAATAATAATTCACAAATTGCCAAATAATTATTAAATAATAATTATATACTAACCTTTATTTTTTTAAACTTTATGTTTCTAGTACTCTTTTTTTTTAAAGATTTTATTTATTTATTTGACAGACATCACAAGTAGGCAGAGAGGCAGGCAGAGAAGAGAAGAAGCCAAGCAGGCTCCCCGCTGAGCAGAGAGCCAGATGCCCAGCTTGATCCCAGGACCCTGGGATCATGACCTGAGCCAAAGGCAGAGGCTTTAACCCACTGAGCCACCCAGGTGCCCCTAAACTAACCTTTATTACAATGCAACAAAAAAGAAACTGCAGAGGAATAAATTTAAAACAATAAGTTGTATCAATATAAAGAAAACACTGAAACTCTACTAAGAAAATAGAACATAAATGGAATAACATACCTTGCTGTTAGAATGAATATTGGAAGGATAAAAACTCTCTTAAAATGAATACATTTTTACTTCACGAAAGTAGAGTTGTCCCAGACCAGCAGCATCAACATCACCCTTTGAATTTTAGGATACACAAATCCCAAGCCTCAACTCAGACTCAGTGAATTAGAAACTCTGAAGGTGATGCCCCACCAACTATGTTTTAGCAAGCTTTCCGCAAGATTCTGACTGATAGATGCAAAAATCTGAGATTCCTGTTTTAATGTCATTTTTTAAAAAGATTTATTTATTTATTTATTTATTTATTTGACAGAGATCACAATGAGGCAGAGAAGCAGGCAGAGAGAGAGGAAGGGAAGCAGGCTCCCGGCTGAGCAGAGATCCAGATGCCCAGCTTGATCCCAGGACCCTGGGATCATGACCTGAGCCGAAGGCAGAGGCTTTAAACCACTGAGCCACCCAGGCACCCATTTTAATGTAATTTTAACAAAAGTAACAACGTAAATTTTTCCTCAACAGGGAAATAGAAATAGACAAGCTGATTCTAAAGGTCATATGGAAAAATACCCATTAAAATGTTGGCACTACAGGGGCGCCTAGGTGGCTCAGTGGGTTGAGGCCTCTGCCTTTGGCTCAGGTCATGATCCCAGGGTCCTGGGATCGGGCCCTACATCGGGCTCTCTGCTGAGCGGGGAGCCTGCTTCCTTCTCTCTCTCTCTGCCTACTTGTGATCTCTGTGTGTCAAATGAATAAAACTTTAATTTAAAAAAAATGTTGGCACTACAGAAAGGACAAATTGGCAAAGAAATCAATGGAAAAGAATAGAGAGTCCAGAAATATTCTCTCTACATAAAGGAATTTAGTACCTAAGAAGAGTGGCGTTTTAAATCAGAGAGGAATGATGCAGAGACAACTGGTTAGCACTCACAAACAATAAGCCACCCAAATAAATAACTAAATGGAACAATAGATTCCTGGAAGAAATAAGAGATGAAATTTTTATAAATGGAGAAGAAAGACTGGAAAATCTGACTACTTAAAAAAAAATTAACAAAGAAAAAAGTACTGTAAACCACACCATGTGACCAATAATCAGCTAGAGAAAAGAATATTTGTAATATGTAAAACAGACCAAAAGTCCAACGACTCTAACTCACAAAGAGCATTACAAATTAAAACTCAATAAAAAAATGAGAGAAGGATATGAAAAGAGATGCTGTGTGTGAAGCGAAGAAGACTCACAAACATATGAATATATGAAATATATGAGAAGGTATTATAAGAGAAGAAAAGTAAAACAATAAGGAGAAATTTTCATCTTTGAAATTGGCAAAACATACTTGATAATCCAATGTGGCAATGAGGAGAAACAGCATTCTCCTTTACCACAAACAGAAGTATAAACTGATGAAACATCATTGAAGGCAATTTTCCAACATCCATCAATATCTGAAAACAAACACACCTTACATTTCATAGTTAGGAACTTATCCTTCAGTAATAGCACACGTGGTCAAAGAGATGTAAATGCCATGGTGTTCATCCCATCATTGTTTGAAATAACAAAATAGTAGACCAATCCAAGTGTCTGTTACTAGAGAATGTGTAAATAATGCCCTATTCATCTTACAATACCAACAACCACAATAACAAACTGAAATAGCTCTATGTAGCAACATCTAAGGTAAATTACCAAGTTTAAAAAAATGGTGAATAATAGAGAATACAGTATATTTCTATATGTATAAAAGGAAATACAGATCTTTTGTCTCTCTATATACATGCTTCTCTAGGCATGTATTTATGAAAGACACACAGTAACTGTTAACACTAGTTAATATTCTGGGAGTACCTGGGTGGCTTAGTCGTTAAGCATCTGCCTTCGGCTTAGGTCATGTACCGGGGCCTGGGATCAAACTCTGCATTGGGCTCCCTGCTCAGCAGGAAGCTTGCTTCTCTGCTTCTCTCTCTCTCTCGTTCCCCCTGCTTGTGTTAACTCTCTTGCTGTCTCTCTCTAATAAATAAATACACAATCTTTAAAAAAATATTCTGTTTGGGATCCAGGGTCGAGGTGTTTAGGGTAGAAACCTTATTTACAACACTTTTTTGTTCTATTTCTACTATTTGAATTGCTTTTTATTTATTTTTTTTAATTTCACTATAGTGGATACACATTACATTAGTTTCAGGTGAAAATAGTATAGTAATTCAACAACTGTATACATTATGCTTTCCATACCACAAGTATAGCTACTATCTGTCCCCATACATTGCTATTACAATATCATTGATTATATTCCCTACACTGTACCTTTTATTCCCATGACTTATTCATTCCATAACCGGAAGCCTGTATTTCGCACGCTCCTTCACGGTTTGTTCATCCCCGCCCCACCCCCAGCCCTTCCCTTCTGGCCACCATCAGTTTGTTTTTTGTATTTATAGGTCTGATTCTGCTTTTTGTTTGTTTATTCATTTTGTTGTTTAAATTCTACACATAAGTGGAATCATATGGTATCTGTCTTTTAAAAAGTAGAGCTTAATGTTTGGAATGGTGGAGTAAAAGCAATAGCAACAATGGCAAAACTGTCAAAATCATCTTTTTACAAACTCTGCAAATTGACTTCAGTTAGTTATCTCATTTTTCTCTTAATCCCATTCCCCTATCAGGTTCTGGAGTAGCAATGAAAACAAAGAGCCTCACCACTCTGGTAGCTGGATAAACTAGCAGCCTATCAATACATATAGGATTAGGGTAGGTTTAGAATTCCCTGAAATGTCCATACCTAAAGAACTGTCAATATTTGCCTATCTAGCATCTCACCAAACGATTCCATTTTGAAGGCATTTTATTTCATGACTCAAGAGCTGCCTCTGTGCAAACAGTGTTACTTTGGAGCACTTACGAAAGAAAATCAGTGGCAATTAGTTAGCACTGAAGCTGTTGGAGGGAACTTTAACGCTTGGGGCTAATGAGAGGCTGATCAAACAAACACAAATTAAAGGGAAAATTGAAGAATTAAGATGTCCACATGGAACCCTGAAAAACTTCCACATATTCCTGGGATTCTAGAGGCTCATGTACATGCAAAGAGCTTAGTGCATGACCATGAAAGGCTTGAGAAGGCTCTGAGCTCTCATTTCTGGCTGACTTTGAGACTCTGTGCAAGCAGAAAGTGAAGGCTAAGGCCAAGGGACGGTTGTGAACTGCGCGGTGGAGCACTAAGGGACGCCCCCACAAATATACCAAGCCCCTCAGCAAAGGTTGAGAGACTTCTTAGTTCAACCTCCCATCAATCATTGGCTGACTGCTAAGGCCCCAGAACAGAGACTTCAGTGCCCACACAACAAAGAACGGACTTTACAGAAAAATCACTTAAAACACAGAGAGCAGCTTTCCGCGTCTCCCACGGCGAGCGTCCGGTCGCAGCGGCGTGGTGGGCGGCTTCCCGGCCCACAGCTTCTTCGCCGGCCCCGCCGCCACCGCGCTCGCTCCTGCGTCTGGGCCGTGGGAAGGTGGTGGCCGGAACAGCGCCGTCACCGCCGGCGTCTGCGAGGCTCTCGTCGGCGGGTACTGCATCTACTTCGACCGCAAGAGGCCGAGTGACCCCAACTTCGAGAACAGGCTTCGAGAACGAAGAAAGAAACAAAAGCTTGCCAAGGAGAGAGCCGGACTTTGCAAGTTACCTGACCTTAAAGATGCCGAAGCTGTTCAGAAATTCTTCCTTGAAGAAATACAACTTGGGGAAGAGTTGCTAGCCCAAGGCGAGTATGAGAAAGGTGTAGACCATCTGACAAATGCAGTTGCTGTGTGTGGACAGCCACAGCAGTTGCTGCAAGGGTTACAGCGGACTCTCCCACCACCAGTGTTCCAGATGCTTCTGACCAAGCTTCCAACAATTAGTCAGAGAATTGTAAGTGCTCAGAGCTTGGCTGAAGATGATGTGGAATGAGAACATGTCAACATAATCTCAATTAAAAATATTTTTAAAATCTTAAGTTGGAAGATGAGCAGCTCTGGGGGAAAAAGGGCAAATAGGCTTGTTACGGACTGTCCTACACTGAAATCTACCAAAGTTAATTTTTACTTTGTGTAGATCCATTTGTCTGTTTTATTTATTTTTCCCAGTGAAAAGTGTATTTTGGTAGAAAGCTTTTCATTTTATAAATACACTGAGTTACCAAAATATCATGGATTTTATTCCTAAAACGTGCAATTAAAGTGTACATATAACATCGCATTACTTAGGTTAAAAATACTCAGTGCTTAGTTTTGAAAGATAGGCCAAAAAAGTATAGGAGAAAGCTGAAGAATGCACGTTCTTTTTAAGCTCGTACATTTGCTCTACATTAAAGAATTGGATGGAGTCTATCAAAACTGAGCATTAAAATCTTTGAGAGATTATTTTTTTCCTTTTAATCTCTTAAATATGACGTGAGAAGTGCTGCTGTGCTGTATTAATTCACCTCCTCCCCGTGTATTTGTCATTTTAATCGGTGGGCTTAATGTGTTCTGGATATTTATCGTATTTTAGATGTATGTAGTAAATAGCACCGGGAATTAAATCTATGTACATCCTTTATCTAGCCATGTGAGCCTCAGTAATTACTGTCTACCCTCTTTCCTCACTTAAAAAATGAGGGAATTGGTCTGCTAATTAAGAGAAGTGTCCCTTTCAGCTTTTAATTCATTTGTTTCTGTTAAGCACCACCATCTCCTGAGGGATATATTTGTTTGGACAACCAGGCCTTGCATTTTTTATACTCTGAAGTTTGCATGCTTGCCTGACTTAGTATTTCTGAACTGATTCCCCCACCCCCAACCCCCCCTTTTTTTTTAAAGATCTAACTTGTGTTGGTTTTTACTGAAATCATGCGGTTCTGTCATTACTCTTGTAAATCTGAAACTTAACCTTTAGGGTAACTGGGATGATAAACTTGTAAAATGTTTGTTCCCCTTTGCTTTTATCTTCAGTGTATCTCCTTAATCCTCCTTCAATCTCAATCATTTATCTTGTTATGATGAGAATAAGGTATAACCTTATGGCTGAAGACTTGGAAAGAATGAAGGTGTTCTCGAAATAGTGACATGTTATCTGCAGTCACAGGTTGAACATTAGGTCTGAGAATAAAGATCCTTGGTACTTAAAAAATATATATATCATAAATATCCAGTTTCAACAACAACAAAAAAAGAGATTATAATCAAACAAAAAAGCATAGCCTATAAACAGGAAAAATAGCAGTTAACAGAAACTGTCCTTGAGGAAAACCAAAAGTTGGATTTATTAGCCAAAGATTTTAAAACACCTATAATAAATAAGTTGAAAGAACTGAAAGAAATCATGTCTAAGAACTATGGGAAAGTATGCAAATGATGTCTCATCAAATAGAGAATAACAATAAAGAGATACAAATTATTATTCCTTTTATTTGTAAAAGATTTTATTTTTAAGTAATGGTCTACACCCAGTGCGGGGCTCAAACTCACAACCCAGAGATCTAGAGTCACATGCTGTACTGACTGAGCCAGCCAGGCACCCTTATTATTTGAAATCAAAGAGAAATTCTGATGTTGAAAAGTATAACTAAAATGAAAAACTTCTCTAGTCTGAATAATATATTTATTATTTATATAATATAAATGTAAATATAATAATATATTTATTATTTACAGAAGAAAGAATCAGTGAAGTTGAAGACAATGAACTGAATACAGGTCAATTGAAACTATCCAGCATGAGAAGGAAACAGCAAAAGGAATGAGGAGAAATTAACAGAGCCTCAGACACCTGAGGGACACCATCCAACATCCCCAACATGTAAAATGGGAGTCCCGGAAAAAGAGAGAAGGACGGAGTGGCTGGGAAAGGTGGGAGAAAGAGAGAGAGAGAGGAGAGAGAGGAAGGCGCAGAAGGAATATCTTAAGAAATAATGACTAGAAACTCTCCAGATACAACAACAACAAAAAGAATTAGTCTTAGAATTCAAGAAGCTCAATAAACTCGAGTACAATAAATCAACAAGATCTACGCTCAAACATTTCATAGTCAAAATGTCAAAAGAAAAGGACAAGAGACAATCTTGAAAACTGCAATGGAAAATATGATCCTCAATAAAAGTAAAGACTGACTTCTCACTAGAAACCATAGAGGCCAAATGGCACTGAGATGACATTATCCCAGGTGCTGAAAGAAAACAAAGAAAGAAGCAAAAAACAACTATTAACAAAGAATCTTACATCTGCAAAAACATTTTTAAAAATGAAAGAGAAATCAAGATATTTCTAAAAAACAAAAACTAAGAGAAGATGTTGCTAGTAGTTGTGTCCAAGAAGTGAGGAGAGTATTTCAGTCTAACACTAGACATACCTTTGTTTTACATAGGGAAACAAAAAGCACCAGTATTTACTATAAAAGTATATAGGTAAATATAAAAGTATAAATAGATATTTTCATTGCAATTCTCTTCTTCTCCTATATGATTTAAAACACAGCTATACAATTTTAAAACTGTGTTGATGGGTTTACAATGTATAAAAATGTAATGTATATGATAGTAATAGCACAAAGTAAAGGAAGTGAATGGAACTATACTGGAGCAAAGTTTCTGCAATGAAATTAAATTGGTATTAATCTAAACTAGATTGTTTTATGTAAACATGCTAATAATAATCACCAGGACAACCATTAAGAAAACAATTCTAAAGCATACAGTAAAAGAAACAAAGAAATTAAAATGGTAAACTAAAAAAAAAAATCTATCAAATACAGAGGAATGCAATAATGAAGGAATGGGAACAATGGGTGAAGACATAAGAAACACAGCAACCAGGAAAATGGCAGATGTAATTCTTAATTTTACAGTAATTACATTATATGTAAATGTAATAAACAATCTAAAATGGATTAAAAAACATGATACTATACTCTCACTCTCTGTAAAATATATACTTGAGATTGGTTAAAAAGGAAAACTATAAAAAGATTATGCCATACAAACAATGATCAAAAGAAAGTTGGAGTGTGTGTACTAGTATCAGAAGAAACTTTAAGACAAAAATTTTCCCTAGAGACGAAGAACACTTTACAATAATAAAAGGATCAACCTATCAGAAAGTAATAACTATTATAAATATATGCATCTAACAAAAAAAGCCCTGATAAACCTGAAGGAAGAATTTACAGAACAGAAGGGAAAAATATACAATTAAACAATAATAACTGGAGACTTCAGTATCCCATTTTCAATAACTAGCCAGAAAGTCAACAGGGAAATAGAAGACTGAAATAGTACTAAAAATCAACTAGAGGTAAGAGATTTATAGAATACTCTACCCAACAACAGTAGAATATCTTTCTTCTCAAATGTGCATGGAAATTCACAGATGTGAGGAAATTAAATGGCACACTTCTAAATAATCAACAAACAAAATATCCCAAGATAAATCAGAAAATATTTTAATTAATAAAAACATAAACAAAATATACCCAAACTGATGGGACTTAATTAAAGTAGTGCTTAGAGGGAAACTTACAGCTATAAATGCCCATATTAAAAAAAGAAGAAAATCTCAAGTCAAATCAGGAACAAAGGAGGAATAACACTACAATCACATAGAAATAAAAAGGATTATAAGGGCATACTAACAATAATTACACTTCAAGAAATTAGAAAATCTAGATAAGACACATATTTATTAAAGTGTTTTTGCTGTTGTTTTAAATGTTTGTGTATCTTAAGTTCTGCAAAATGTCAAATCAACACACAATTAACTCTTGCCTTCATAGAAGTTGAGATATTGTATTTTTTAAATTTATTTTATTTTATTTTTTTAAATGTAACAAAAAAGTTTTTATTCTTTGATATATAAAACCAAGAAAACTTTAATGTGTAATACATCATAGTTTTTTTTTTTTTAATTTAAGAAGAAAAAGGCAGAAGTGAAGATATGGGTACAAAAATACACTCAAACCGCTGTTCCAAGAAATTCAGAACTCCTAAAATTATGAACAACAGAATACAAGTCTCAGAGGAGGCTTCTTTTTTTTTCTTTCTTTAAAAAATTATTCGCATTTGCTTAGCTCAAACATGGTAAGAAACGTAATTTCCTTCTTGGTAACAGATCCCAGTACTCAACAAGATATTCAATAACCAGCAATAACTTAGTAAAAGAACATTTCATTGTGATAGTAAGTAGCATTTGGTTTTTGGTTCTATAATACTTACTGTAGTAAAAAAACAAAAAAACAAAAAACAAAAACCAAAAACCAAAAGAACAAAACAACCAAAACCACAAAAACACTTCTGACTGCTTGGGTGCCAGAAAAGATGCTCCTACGTTCACTGGCGCCCATCAATCTGGGTGTATCTGAGCTCTTGCCCCAGACCACAAAGAGAGAGCACTTTTGGTCTTTCCTGTGTTTAGGAACAAAAGTGCACAAATATCAAAATCAAATATAGGCGTGGCAGACCAAAATTACTCAATAAAAAGTATTTCTGCCCAATAAATAGTTTCCAAAAGAAAAATAATTGGCTTTTACACTTAATGGATTCAGCAAAAATGAAGATGGTGAGATTGTGTTTTCCAGTTGGTGGCCTGAGCCTCCCGAGGCAGGACAGTTGCCACTGAGCAGCAGGTGGTGCCGGACCACAGGAGGAGCCGCTGCGTCTCCACCCGGAGGCTCCTAGAAAAACACGTTATTTGTAGGAAAGCTTTCTTGGGCCCGAGCCCGGTTCTCCAAGTGAAGGTGTCCTGTTTCTTCCTGGACATCGGACTCAAACAAACCAGAGTTCGTATAAAACTGGATCAAATGAGGAAACCTTTACAATGACTAAATTTATAAATATTGCTGAAGATCAAAGCGAAGTGACAATGAATTTAATCTGCGTAAAGATCAGGTTCTAAGTGGCTTGTTATTTAAAACCAGAGACAACAGAGACTGTACATCCAGATGACCGCGAGCTTCCCGGGCCCCTGGAGGCGCGTGGGGGCTCGTCCGTCCTGCCCGCGGCCACACCTCACAGCGGCCTCGGGCTCCGTCGGGGCGCAGGGAAAGGCCACACGAGCGTTTTCGTCCTGCGGCGCTGGCGCTGCCCGAGGCTGGACACCGGCCGCCTGCGACCACCCACACGCACCGGCCTGCTCCGGGCCCCCAGGGCTGACCTCCGGGCTGTGTCTGCACAGTCACACGGAAACCGAGGATTTACTCTTCTTTTAAAAAGGTCATTTTAAAGCTTCATTTATGAAAGTCGCTCGACAGCTTCCGCTGAAATCCCTCCTGCGCGGGGCCAGGGGGAGCCGGTTCCCGCCTCTGGCCTCCCGTGGTCTGCGGAGAAACCGCAGGAATGATTTTATTTTTATCAAGGTAATACATGTATATAGTTACTATAGTTATAGTTTATTAAGTAAAATTATATATATATATATATATATATATATATATATATATATATATATGTAAGTATTAGATTGGTTTCAGGTGTAAAATATAATGATTTAACAATTCTATACATTACTCAGTGTTCATCATGATTAAGTATACTCTTAAACCCCCTTATGTGTTTTAGCTGCCCCCCCACCTACCACTCCTCTAGCAAACACCCATTTGTTCTCTGTACTTAAAGAGTCTGGGTTTCTTTTTCGTTGTTTTAATTCTTAAATTCCACGTAGGAGGAAAATCATATGGTATGTATTTTTCTCACTTATTCCATTTAGCAATATAACCTCTATATCCATCCATGTTGTCACAAATGGCAAGAACTCATTCTTTTTATGGTTGAGCAATATTCCATTTATATATGTGTGTATATATATAATATATAATATATGTATATTGTATATATTATATATATTATACATAATATAAATATATATATACACTTAAATGTAAGTATATATATAATATCACATCTTCTTTAGATATATCGATTTATCTAATTTACCTAATCTATTTATATATATCTATATATAAAGAATATATATTCTATCTATATATCAATCATATCTTCTTTATCCAGTCATTAATGGACACTTGGGTTGCTTCCATATTTTTGGCTATTGTAAATAATACTGCAATAAACATAGGAGTGCATCTGTCTTTTCGAATTAGTGTTTTATTTTCTTTGGGTAAATACCCAGTAGTTGAATCACTGGGTCATATGGTATTTCTATTTTTAATTTTTTGTAAAACCTTCATGCTGTTTTCTACAGTTGTTGCGTCAATTTGCATTCCCACCAACAATGTGCCAGAGCTTCTTTTTTAAATTTCTATTTTTAATTTTTTGAGAAAGGTCTATACTATTTTCCACAGTGGTTGTACCAATTTGCATTCCTACCAACAGTGCACACGGGTTCCTTTTTCTCCACAGCCTCTCCAACTGTTGTTATTTCTTGTCTTTTTGATTTTGCCATTCTGACAGGTGTGAAATGATATCTCACTGTGGTTTTCATTTGCGTTTCATTGTATAATGATGTTGAGCATCTTTTCATGTATCTGGTGGCCATGAGTATGTCTTCTTTGGAAAAATGTCTATTCAGGTCCTCTGTCCTTTTTAAAATCAGATTATCTGTTTGTTCTTTTTTGGGGGGGGTACTGACTTGTATAAATGTTTTATATATTTTGGATATTAATCCCTATTGGATATATCATTTGCAAATACCTTCTCCTACTTAGTAGGTTGCCTTTTTGTTTTTGTGATGGTTTCCTCTGCTGCACAAAAGATTTTTATTTTGGTGTAGTCCCAATAGTTTATTTTTGCTTTTGTTGCCCTTGCCTCAGGAGACATATCTAGGAAAACGCTGTGATGGCAGATGTCAAAGAAATGACTGCTTATGTCTTCTTCTATGAGTTTTGTTTTTTCAGGTCTCCCACTTAGGTCTTTAGTCCATTTTGATTTATTATTGTGTATGTACAGTATAAGAAAGTGGTCCAATTTCATTCTTTTGCATGTAGCTGTCCAGTTTTCCAAGCAAAATTTGTTGAAGACTGTCTTTTCTCCCATTGTATACTCTTACCTCCTTTGCCACAGATTAATATTAGTGTGGGTCTAGATGATATCCTTATACTTTATTTCTTCATTTATCAATTTAAAACAAAATTGGTTAACTCCCAATCATATGAAGACTTCACTCTTCTATATTCTTATCCCATATTTCTACCCATCTCTGATATCAAAATAATGTTATAATGTGGGACTATATAAATCACCAATATAAATATAAATAGCTAATGTCTACATTATTATGAGTTGCAAATATTTTAAGCAAAGAGGTAAACTAGGACCATGCCTATTATTTCTCCTGGAGTTTATAACTACTAATTTTTTTACCCTCTAGTTTTCTATGTACTTAATACAATTATTATATACTCTTCCAAATCTCTGCTACATGCAATTAATATTTTTTCTGTATGCTCAACATGTTATGTTCCTTTGTTTCCTGGAGAGCTCCTTCCCAAGGTTCTCGTTTAGAGAGTACAATATGGAACTGACTGACCTCATGGCTTGTTGAATAGCAGCCATGCTGACACTTTTTTATTCCTCTCCTGAGTCATCTATATCTTTCTCTTTCTTATTTAATCATCTGGACAAATCACATCCTTTAAAAATTTCATAGGCCACAGTCCATGGAAAGTATTTTTTAGGGAAAGGAGGGACCACTCTTTCTTTTGTACCATCACACTTGATTTGGCTGAGTACAGAATTAACTAGTGAAACTGTTCCCCTTACAATTTTGAAGAAATTGTTTCACAATGTAGTTGTGGAGAAGTCCAGTGCCATTCTACTTTTTGGATGTGAACTATCCCCATTCCTTGCGTTTGGGAAGCTCTTACAACCTCTTGTTTATCCTTGATATGCTGCAATTTGGGACTTTTTCTTTGGTAAGAGTATTTTTCATTTATTGTGCTGGATATTCAGTGGGCTTTTTCAATGTGGAGACTCATTTCGATCAGTTCTGAGAAAAAATAAACTTATTAGTTCTTTAATAATTTCTTGCTCACTATACTTTTTCTATTCTTCCTTTATTGGAGTCTTACTTGCAATATGATGGGCCTCCTGGTTAAGCCTTGAATCTCAAGTTTTTTCTGCCTTCATTTTTTGTGGTTTTTTTTTTTCCCCAGGTTTTTATTTAAATTAGTTGGTTAACAGATAGGGTAATACTCGTTTCAGGAGTAGAATTTAGTGATTCATCACTTACATATTATACATGATGCCAATTACAAGTACCTTCCTTAATATCCATCATCAATTTTGCCCACCCCCCACCCACTTCCCCTCTGGCAACCCTCAGTTTGTTTTCTATAGTTAAGAGTCTTTTATGGTTTGCCTCTCCCCCACCTTTTTCTCTTCCTTCCCCTTCTGTTTCTCTTAACCTCTTTGCTTCCTGTTCTGTTTTCTAGGGGTCTTCATAATTTTCTCTTCCAGTCTATTTGTGTTTATAATTAAATTTTATTTATATTTTTAATTTCAAAGTTCTGCTTTTTCTATTTTGAAAATTTTAAGTAGCCCCTTATTCTTATTTAAGGAACTCAATAGTTCCACTGATTCTTTGAAAATATAGTTTGTCTCTAACTTATATATGTTTCTTTTTCTTTTTGCTTTTGCTTTTAATCTTCTAGCTACCTTCATTGTCAGTTTCTTCTGGATTACAGAATACTGTTTGATTCCAATTATCATGTTTTTCATGTTGGAAACTTTCCTTAAATTAATGGACAATTGTTGGAGTGAACTGTTGGACAATCACTCATATAAAGAATGAAGCACTGAAAGAAGTGTGTGGGTAGGACCTGTCAATTGGTGACTTTCACTGCAAGTTAATCAGGTTAATAAGGTGAAGTGTCCTATTTGTAGAAGAATCTCCAAATGTTAGGATCTGAAAATCTTTTGCTCTGGGAATATTAAAGTGCTATCCAACAGTAAAGTATTATTTTCTTACTTTGTTTTATTACACAGGTTGAAATTCTACTTGGAGCACACTTTCTAAAATCTATAGCAATCTCAAAGATATTTCATAAACATATTAATGTAATCTGGCATTATAAAAATTAGTTTAGAATTAATTCTGAATACAATCCTAAGTAATTTGTCAGTTTAAAATGTTTTAGCTAAAATGAAGTTCAAATTATTTAAGACATCTTCGCTGATTTTCACAATATGTTAGATATGTTCTATACATCCTTCTTACCTCTAAATGCATTAGGAAAAAAAAAAAAAGGATGACACAGCATTGTAAAATTCAAGTTTTGGATAATGTGACTTAGAGACGTACAGTACTAGAAAAGATTTTGAGCTATCATTTCAAATAAACTCTTATTTTATAGAATAGGAAACAGCATTTGGATCCTTCCTTCAGGCAATTAACTAAAATAGAGAATCATGACTAGTTAACTATCTTTATATGAGATGCCAAAATGTAAATAAACTTTAAAAAAAAGTAGTTATATACTTAAAGTTATGCACAGTGCAACATTCTCTTACCAGCTTTGGTCTAAAACAATATAGGTACTTACAGAATTTGGTCAATACCAAAATTTTCTAGTGGTGTTGAGTGCTTTTGATTTAGTTTTGTAAAAAATAGAATCTTTTTCTAAAATTTTTAAAAAAGATTTTATTTATTTACTTGAGACACAGAGAGAGAGAGAGAGAGAACTCACACAAGAGGGTGGGGGAAGCAGAGGCAGAGGGAGAAACAGACTGCCCACCAAAGCAGGAAGTTTGACATGGGGCTCGATCTCAGGACCCCAAGATCATGACCTGAACCAAAGGCAGATGCTCAACTGACTGAGCCATCCAGGCGCCCCTCTTTTCTTAAAATTTGAAGCAAAAATGTATTCTTGTTATATACATGGAGAAATGAAATGTGCTTGGGATGATCTTTAAAAACAGAAGTCCAGTAGGATATGGTAAAAGAGCACTGAAATGGGAATAAAGGAATCTGGGTTCTAGTTCACTACTAGCATTTTCAATATGGGCAAATCACTTAACCTCTCTGGGCCTCAACTCAAATCAAGTGTTTGACTAGATAATCTCTCTTAGGGCCTATCACTGAAAAGTTTCTTTACTTCAATACAATCATTTTCACAGCAATAATATTATTTACTAATGGATAACCTGAGTGATGGACTTAGTTTTATAATTCTGATGTTTAAGTTCTGTCTAATTATTCATTCTGCCATCACCATTGAATAGGAACTTGAGCTTATAGGCTGGTTAGAAAAAACAGGGTGTGTTGGGGCCCAGCCAGCCAGTAAAGAGCAGGAACCAAAGTTCAGAGGTGAATATATCCACACATGTCCAATGAACATATCAAGAGACAATGAGAGGAGAAGGGTGATAAGAGTATACTGGAGAAAAAAGCCATCTTGTACCTTCTCACTAACTTGTCAGTTACCTGGTGCTTTACGGAACTTGATTTCTACTTTGTTATTTTAATTATTATTGTTTTTTTAAGGCAGGGTCATTTCCTAGCCTATTATGTTATCATAAGTGGAACTTATATATAGATTTTGGAAAAGAAATCAGTATAGAATAGCTGTTAAAAATACAGACTCTATAATCAGAGAAAGACAATTCTCATATGATCTCTCTGATATGAGGAATTTGAGAGGCAGGGCAGGGGTCGTGGGATTAGGGAAGGAAAAAATGAAAAAAAAAAAGTGATGGGAACGGGAGGGAAACAAACCATAAGAGACTCTTAATCTCACAAAACATACTAAGGGTTGCTGGGGGGTGGGGAGGTAGGGAGAGGGTGGTTGGGTTATGGACATTGGAGAAGGTATGTGCTATGGTGAGTGCTGTGAAGTGTGTAAGCCTGATGATTCACAAACCTGTACCCCTGAGGCAAAGAATACATTGTATGTTAATAAAAATAATTCTTAAAAAAAGAATACAGACTCTCGAGTCAGACTGTCTGGCTTTACATCGTGGATCTAGGCTTTAAATCTCTGTGGTATTGGGCAAGATACTTAACTTCATTGTATTCCACTTTCTTCATCTTTAAACTGAGGAAAGGAACAGTATTTTCCTCATAACACAGGTGATGCATTTGGTACACTTTCCGTCTCCTGATAATCCCTTAGTAAGTGTTAGTTACTGTTATTACCTCTCCATGAAAATTGGTAAAAGAAAAAAAAAGGAGACATGATAAGAGAAAAGAGTGGGGGAGGATAGCCTGGTATGTGAGGGCAAACTGCAGATGAGCAGGAAATAGGGGAAGTGACAAAAAATGCGGGAGAAACAGTATACAAAGAAGCTTTATTAAGGGAGTCTTGATGGATGTTATTTAGTATAATTCACCTTATTCTACCTTCTCAAGAGATCTTCAGTAAGGAGCTATATTAGTTTTCAGTGTTTTGTTTTGTTTTAAAGCAGGATTTGGGTTTCTTTTGGATGAGATACTCTATCAACACTGGTGTCTAGGTGGCTTGATCTTATTCTTATTTCACATATACCTACAGGAGTAAGTAATTTCACCACGAAGACTGCTGAGATTAATAAGCATTTGCTTTGACAATCTGTCTGGAGCAGAGTAGGCATTCAAAACACAAAACAAAACCAAACCAAAAAACAGACAAACCAAAACAAACCAACACCAAGACAAGTTGAATAAATATTAAAATAAAATAAAAATAAATAAATAAATAAATAGTAAAAATGAGATGCTGGCAAATTTTTAATTAGAGAAGAAAACATAGGTGGTACACCTTTGTAGCATCAAACACAGCAAGAAAGATGATGTAAAAATGATGGTGTTTTACAAAGAGCATTTTCTAGTTACAGTAAGTGAAATTTCTTGCTACAAAACCCCTGGGAGACATAAAGCAGGACTTCTCCACCTCTTCACAGTTGACCTGTTGGTCTGGATAATTCTTCTTGGGGAGGTGCGGTGGGAGGCGAGTGGGGAGGGTGTCTGGTGCTCTGTAGGATGTTCAGCAGCAGAGCTAACCTGCACCCACTAGATGTCAGTAGCACTCTCCACACGTGCACCCACTTGAGTTCACCCAAAATGTCTCCACAGTTGGCCAGATATCCCGAGTGGCAAAATCACTTGAGACTGAGAAAAAGTGCAACACAGGAATTACAAAAAGTCACCCACGATCCTCCCATCTAGAAATGTAAACTTTTGAAAAAAAGATTTTTATTTATTCATTTGACAGAGAGAGAGAGAGAGAGAGAGAGAGAGAGCACAAACAAGGGGAAAGACAGAGGCAGAGGGAGAAGCCCGCTCCCCGCTGAGCAAGTAGCCCAATGTGGGACTTGATCCCAGGACCCTGGGATCGTCACCAGAGCCAAAGACAGAAACTTAACCAACAGAGCCACCCAGGTGCCCCCAAATGTAAACTTTTTGTTTATACAAATAAAAATTACAAAACAGAGTCACATTGATCTTACCATTCTATAGCCAGCATATTTTTCATTCATTAATATAACATCAACATTTTTGTTCCGTAATATTCTTCTGCAGCATAGTTTTGGGGTTTTTTGGTCGTGCGAGTACTTTATAATTCCTTCTTCCTCCCTCCCATCCCTTGAATCACTGCTGTCCTCCCCTTCATTTCAATTATACATAAATGCACACATACACATGTGCGTACACACAGATTTGAACAAAATATCTTTTATTACATCAATAAAGAATAAGAAAATGTTTTTATTTTACTTTCACTAATTCCTTCTCCAGTGCTCTTTCTTTCCTTAAGTAGATTCAAGTTTTTGACCTGTATCATCTTACTTCTCTCGAAAGGGCATCTTTTAACATTTTTTTTTTTCCCAAGGCAGCTCTACTGGCAACAAATTTGCTCAATTTTTGTTTGTCTGAAAAAGTCTTTATTTCACTTTACTCTTCTCTTGCTTGTTCAGCCTCATCACATGTGAAGAGAAGTCAAATATGGTTGTTCTTTGCTCTTCTTTGGGTAGACTGTTTTTTCCCTCTGGCTTTTTCAGAATTTTTCTTTATCTTTGACTTTCTATAGTTTGAGAATAATATGCAGTCTTTCTGACATCTATGCTGCTTGGTGTTCTCTGAACTTACTGGGTCTGACTTTGGGTGTATGACATTAATTCAAGGGAATATCTCAGACGTTATTGTTCCAAATATTTGCTTATGTTCCTTTTTTTTCATCTTTGGATATTTATTACGTGTGTCTGCATTTCACCTTTTGTACATGTCCGGTGGTTCTTGGATATTCTGCTCCAATTTTGTTTTTTGTTTTCAACCTTTGTTTTCTTTGTTTTTCAGTTTTGGAGGTTTCTGTTGAGATACCTTCAAGCTCTCTGTGGCTAGAGATCTCTTTCCGCAGCCATGTCAAAATTATTAATAACTCCATCAAAGGCTTTCTTCATTTCTTTTGCAGTGTTTTTTTGTTTGTTTGTTTTGTTGTTGTTGTTTTTATCTCTAGCATTTCTTTCTTAGGATTCCCATATCTCTGTTTACATTGTCCATTTGTTCTTGCACGTTGTCTCTTTTATGCAGATAAATAGATTCTTTAGCATATTAGTCCTAATTATTTTGTATTTTCAATATGATAATCCCAACATCCCTGTCATATCCAAGTCTGGCTTTGATGCTTGCTCTGTGTCTTCACACTGTTTTCTGCTCTTCAGTATGCCTTGTAAGGTTTTCTGGATTGTTGAACATGATGTAGTGGGTAAAAGATGCTGCCAAACACTGGTGCCCGGTAAGCTTGCTTCTTGGCACTATCTCCCAGGAAGGTTGTTGCTTGTGAGTTTCTATTCCCTTAACTGTGTATTTGCCTGCCCCTCTATCTAATTTTAGGGATAACGATTTGCCCTGTGACCTCAGTTCTCTTGCAGATCTAGGAAAAGTTGACGGTTTTTCAGTTTGTTCCGTTTTTACTTGTTAGGATCTACTATATATATAAAATATATGCATATTATATATACATAATATATAATATATATTTCGCCCTTTGAATATTTATTTAAGATCTGCTCCATGATTTTTAATGGATAACTGGTGTGTAGGACGTTAACTACACTTTTACATAAGTAATTGTGTAGTACTGGGAATTTTTAAAATAATTTTATTTATTTATTTAACAAAGAGGCACAGCCAGAGAGCGAACGCAAACGGGGAGTGGGAGAGGGAGAAGCCGGCCTCCTGCTGAGCAGGGAGCCCCATGCGGGGCTCCATACCAGGACCTTGGGATCATGACCTGAGGAGAAGGCAGGCGCTTAAGGACTGAGCCACCCCGGAGACCTAGTATTGGGAATTTTGATTGTTCACATTAAGGCTACAGTAAGTCTATCTGATGATCCTTTAACAGGTTCTTCTGGGGGAGTGGAGGGTGGGAGTTGCTGCTGGTTCCGAGCCTCCACTAGCAGGTGGCGGTGTAGGACCCCCGGCAGCCCCGGAAGAACCAGACGCCACTCTCTCTCGGAGGACACTCTACCCCTCCAGTCTTTGCTCCCACCCAGGCCTCGGGTTTGGGAAAGCGTTTCTAGGAGACGGCGCCCGCCGGTTGCGCCTGCGCGGTGGGCGCTGCCAGGGGGGCGGGCGGACGGGCCGCGGGGCTGGGCGGCTGGTAGTTCCTGCTGGGCCTGGGTCCTTGGGTCCGCCCGGCTCTCTCGCTCCATGGTACGCTTGTGAGTGGCGCTGCCAGCGGCCGTCTGCTCGGGATGGAGCACATCCGTACGACCAAGGTATTCCGACGCGGAGAACTGTTAGCCACTAGCCATGCTCTGACCTGGCAGAGGTGGGGGGCGACGGTGGCTGGGCTGGCCGGACGGGGGCTGAGGACCGGCCCCGCGGGACCGTCCCCGGGCCTAGTGTGGGAGGGCAGGGCAGTTTGGGCCAGGGTAGGTGTGGAGGCCACCTGTACCTATGCGAGTGGAAGCCCCGTTTTCAGTCTTTGGTGTTGGGGTGTGGACGATTTGGGCAGCTGGGGGTTGAGTCCCATGAAATTGGTCGCGCTACACTTCTTGGGCAAAATTGGGGCTGCTTTAGCTTCAGCTGCTCTCAGGCATTCGCTGCCCCAAAGACCGGGAAACGGGTGGGTCCCCAGATCAGCATTGTGATATTGTGTAAGGTTTTCCTTGCTCACGTTGAATTGTCCCCTGTCGCAGGTTCTTGTTGCAAGTTTTGGAGGCGCTGAGATCAGCACTCTGCTCCCCCCACTTTGTTGTCTCGGTCGGCTGTCTCCGTCTGCTGTCTCTGTGTGCTTCGAAACTTCATTGTCTTTAGCGTCAATGGTCAGTTAAACAGAGGAGTTACGGAGAAGGAAAACATGTTAGCCCATATTTTTAAGTGTCTGATGGAACTTTTTCAGTTGATCTTAATTAATCCCATGCTTAATTTTTCCGTGTGAAAGGCATTTATTTTTAGAAACGAACAAGTAGTATAATTCCATTACAAATTCTGAAACGGAAGGAAATGGCATCAACTTATTAACAAGTTATGTTACCAAGAATTAGGTTCAGCTTCAGCCTTGGGAGGAAGAAAGCATAAATCAGGACAAGAAGAAGAACTGAATAATGTAATTTTAAGATCGCCTGGAGCCTAACAAAATCAGGGAGAGGACCCATTGTGAATCCTGACTGCTGGTGATTTGCTAAAGCCATCACTCAATTGCCGCGCATCCTAAAGTTACAGTTCATTTAGAAAAAATAGCGACATACGTTATCTTCATTTGTCCGATGAGAATTTGAGGTCTGTGTCATTAAAATGCTTCACGAACCTTTTTAAGGTGTCATGGATTTTTGTTAAAGCTTGTTTATAACATTGCACATACTATAATAATTGAAGATGCTAAAAACTAACCCCTTTTTAAAAATCTTTTTTTTCCCCCCTGTCTATGGCCATACCACCCTGAATGCATCCGATCTGGTCTGATATAGGAATCTAAGCAGGGGAGGGCCTGGTTGGTACTTGGATGGGAGAGAAGAATCTTTTTTTTTTTTTTTTCCCCCTTAGGAGAAGAATGGTAAAATAAGTATAATTCAAGTTGCTGGCTCTTAAAGTTTGAAAATAGAAGGGTGGTTTAGTAAATAACCAAACTAGTAGAAAACACAGAGATGGAAAAGAGGACTAGATCATGCATCAGATCAGGTTCTTGTCCTGGTTCCAGGGTTCCAACTGTGTATTATATAGTAGTTTTTCACAGTGGGCCTATCCTGACAGTTTAGTGAGGTCCTTTTATGACTTTAAGGAGCAGAAGATTCATGAATAATTTTCTATTAAAATTACTTTTCAGGTTGTGCTCTTTCATTACTTTGAGTTCCTCTTCTAGCATAAGACCACCAGTAATCTTGAATAATCATAAGTGGCTGTAGGTATGCTGCATTTAAACTAATACTAACTAGGTCCCAGTTATGTGCCAGGCACAGGACAGACACTGGCTATAGAGCAGTGAGCATGATAGACATGAATCTCACTGTACATTATGATAATTACTGTGTGAATTATAATATTTTCACAAATTATGACTTATTATTAGAAGATTGTTATAAACGTACCCTATTGCATTATTATGCTATTTTCCATAACCTTCACTTGGACATGGTTAATTTACTGCAAAAATGATTGTATTTCAAAACTAAAAATGAATTGCTTTTAAGTTTACTTAGCAATTTGGAACTATGCAGTTTAGTCACTATGATCAAGAATTGACCGTAGAGTTAAGTCCCATGTAACTATTTATTTGTTTTATGTTAAGACAGCTGTATTTGAAAAGTAATAATTAGGGGTGTCTGGGTGGCTCAGTGGGTTAAGCCGCTGCCTTCGGCTCAGGTCATGATCTCAGGGTCCTGGGATCGAGTCCCACATCGGGCTCTCTGCTCAGCAGGGGTCCTGCTTCCCTTCCTCTCTCTCTGCCCGCCTCTCTGCCTAATTGTGATTTCTCTCTGTCAAATACATAAATAAAATCTTTTAAAAAAAGTAATAATTACCATTTCTTGAGCAACTCTATGTCAGTGTAGCTAACTACGCAATATTACTTTCTAGAATTTATAATTTCACAAGTAATGCTAATTTATACACAATTGTCCTAATTTCTTAAATAACCCTGCCAGTTGGGTACATTATCAGCATTTGCAGATGAGAAGGAAATAGGCTTGGAGAGTTGAAGTAATCTTCCCTCATGAGGGGGTAGAGTGAAGATTTAAACTAGGGTTTGTCATCATTTTCTTTTCGTTACTTCTCTAGTTTTAAACTAATTGTTAAAATGTATTAATACTCAGAAGTGAATCCTAATGATAATTCTAAGTGCTTTTTTTCTTCTAAATGCTTTTCTTGACATTTTTGTATTGTTTATGTTTTTTTTTAATTGTTACCGCTTATGAACCAGAGGTTTATCAGATAAATATTTTAGCTGAGTACTGACTAAATGGCTTTATAGTGATAAAGTTCAGGAACAGATATAATACCATCCTGTTTTGGTCACATTTAGTTTACTTACTGTATAGCATCACTAAAGATGTCCAGTCTGAATTTGTATTTCTGAAAGACTGTTTCCAAGCTCTACCTATCATTTTGAGTTCTAATTTCACCATAATGAGGTAGTCTTGCCAAGAAACAATGGTAAATACGCAGAGACAGTTCTTTATGCAGTCTTTCTCCTTTCCCTGCCAGGCTCCAGGGCTTTGGCTGACATCATCTGTTGATGTCCAGTGAAGTGCTGTTTGTGAATGGAACTTTACAGAACAGTAAAAAAGAATCTTTTCCTAAACTATATATGGAAGACTGCTCTCTAGAGTTTGTTAAGGAATGGAATATCCCATGAAAATCTGACCCCATTAGGGCTCAAGTTGAATTATTCCAAAAGTAACACCTAGTTTGTTCTTAGCTTGCTACCCGTTTTTGTCATTAGAATGTGCAATCATAGGTGTTATGTACACAAATATGTGGAATCAGTTACAAAGAGGAAAAGAGATGCAAACTAAGAATGACTAAGAGTAAGAGCCAGTAGATTGTGGGGAGCAGCACCTGACTGCTTTTCCTCACATGAAGTGCTATTTTGACTCACTAATATTATCCCATTATATAGGTGAGAAAACGAAAATTTGCAGAAATTAAATAACTTGTCCTGACTCAAACAGCTCATTTTAATAAGGACGAGGTGGAGCTGGGAACTTGAATCCAGGTCTTTGTTTTTTGTGTGTTTTAAAGATTTCATTCATTTATTTGACAGACAGAGGTCACAGAGAAGCAGGCAGAGAGAGAGGAGGAAGTAGCCTCCCTGCTGAGCACAGACCCCTATGCGGGGCTCAATCCCAGGACCCAGGGATCATGACCTGAGCTGAAGGCAGAGGCTTTAACCCACTGAGCCACCCAGGCGCCCAGAATCCAGGTCTTTGTGATACCAGTCCTGTTCTCTTAACGGTGACACTCCTCTGCCTCACAGAGTAATGGTCTAATCAAGAGATTTGAGGGGTGCCTGGGTGGCTCAGTTAAGTGTCTGCCTTCAGGTCAGGTCATGATCCCAGGATACTGGGGTCGAGCCCCAGATGGAGCTACCTGCTTAGTGGGGAGTCTGCTTCTCCTTCTCCCTGCCCCCACTTGTGCACCTGCACATGCTCCCTCTCCCTCTCTCAAGTAAATAAATAAAATCTTTTTAAAGTAATTAAATAAATAGATTTGAATAGTAAGATAGATCAGTATGAGTAGGACTGGGAGGATCGTAGGGGATGGGGGAGAGGAACTTAGGTGATAGGATTTGGTCTAGTAAATAGCCTGTTCTGAGGGTACAGGGTTAGGGAAAAGGTGTGGTCCAAAAGAATAAATTTGGGAGTTGTCATTGTTTAGGCAATCATTGATGTTTTCTTTTATGCATGAGTTTATGCAAGGAGTACTTGTAAAGGGTTGAAAGTTAAAACCCTAGGAATACTTCCAAAGGGTGGAGCAGAAGAAGAGGATTCAGAGGAAGAGTGTTAGGGATCTAATGGGAAGAGGTGAATCACAAGAAGGGAAGTCTTCCCTGTTCTGATTTCCTTCTTTGCTGCCCCTTCTTCTGCTTTCTCCTTTCCTTAGGGCCTGGTACTGTTCTGTGGATGGGGAAATGGTGGTTTGCAGACAAAAGTCCCTGCCATTCCAAAACTTATTTTCTTGCTGGGGGAGACATAACAGTAAGCAAAGTTAATAAGGCAAATATATAATGTGGTAGATGGTATTGAATGCTATAGAGAGTGCCAGGGTGAGGTGGGGGAGGACAGTTGTAAACAGGGTAGTTAGGGAAGTCCTTACAGAGATAGTGACATGAGTACAGACTGAAGTGATGAGGGAACAAGCCATGTTCCCAGGGGCAAGGAGTGGGGAGGAGAGGCTGGGAGAAGCCCGTGTTGGACATGCCTAGTTAGTAAAAACTAGCACGAAGACTGGTGTGGCTAGATCAGAGTGAGGGAAGGGGAGAGCACAGTAGGAAATTAAAGTTGGGGACAGGGGTAAGCCTTGAAAGCTAATGTGAAATCTTTGCTTTTACTGAGTGAGACAGGAAGCCATTCATGGAAAGTCACCTGTGTCCAGTGTTGCAGAAAAACAAAATAAGATAGGACAGTCTCTGCGCGGGTACCTTGCTCTCCTTCTGAAGGCCCCAGGGCATGGTTGGGGGATGGGGGGAAGTGAGGCCCATGCAGGGAGGGAGGGATGCCAGAGGAAGGGCGAGTCTGGATCCCCAGAAGCAAGGTGACAGGACAGGGTGAGCTTTGTGGGAAACTGGGGCTTCCCCAGTAGAACATCGAGCCTTACAGGGGGATGCTGTTTCCCCTTCTGGGGGCTGTCCTGATGGGTTAGTCACATGGGTTGCATCGGTCCCACAGCTGAGCAGGCCCAGATACTCTGTGGGAACACAGGACTCACAGTGTCCCTAGGGTATGCCCTTCCCCCAGTTTCTTCCCCATTAGCTGTGCCTGGAACTGTGACGTTTCTGGGTGACAGCGGAGCCTTCCCCGGACTCACACTGCTGTAAAGCATGAGGCCCGCCCGTCTCCAGACACAGAGCATCCCTGTAAACAGCCGAGGGGATGCTGATGTGTGGACGAGCCGCGGCCCTGGGACCCGACACCCTCCTTCCTCAGGGGAGCAGAGAGGTGTTATCGGACTCATCAAAGGGGGCCTCTCAGCAAGAGCTCACCCCGTTATTATTTTATGAGATTGTTATCTCTGGTAACCACAGTATTAATAAAAATTGAGGGTAATAAAAGAAATCACAGAGGTAACTAATGCTGTCAACTATGTAATAAAAGGGAGGAAGCAGGCTTCATTTATAATGACAAATTCTCTTTGTGTCCCAAAGCGCAGAAAGAAGGCTGGGAGGAAGGGGCCACTAGGCAGCTCTAGAAGAAAAGCCCACACCTTGCTTCCAGGTAACCACCTCTCAGTGGTATGCTCTGGCCTGGGAGAGATAGAGGGCTCCCCTCCAGGAGAACATGGGGTGGAAGCAGGGGTTTTCTGGTCTCGTCTGTGCTTACTTAAGCCCTTCACCCTCTCCACCTGGAGGAAGACACTTCTGAGCCTCCCACTCCCACCCTCACTGGGTTCGCGGCACCCGGCCAGGCATTGGGATTGCCTGGTCCACGTGGTGCTCCAGCCCTGCGGGGGGCTAGGGCCCGGAGTCCTGCAGTTGGCCTCCCCACGCTCGGCCCTAGTCACCCTTTCTACTCTCTGCCCATAGCAGCCGGCACGGCACCCACCCCTCCAAAGGGACAAGGCCACCTGGGAGGCAGTGTCCCAGCATCCTCCAGTGCCCTGAAGCCTACCACGGAGGTGCTCCTTAACTTCTCCAGATAGCTCCTTTTCACCCCACTTTTCACCAGATCTACACAGTGGGTCCCCAGAAGAACGGCAGCAGTAGGTGACATGGGGCATGAGCAGCAGGAATAGGAGGGTAGGCCCAGGACAACCTTGTCCAACCCAGCCCCTACCCCTGTCCTTCCCTCATGCAGCAAGCATGGGTACTGACCCTCACCCTGACCTGGTCTCCCAGTGACATATATGTGGTACTGAGGTGTGCTTTGAGCTCACGTGACCCACTGGGATGTCCCTATATTGGAGAAAGGGCCTGTGCCTCCCACAGCCATAGAAAAGGAGGTGAAACCCAGCCCCAGTCTGGGGGAATGAACCTTAAGGATAACCTGGTCACCTCAGATGAGAGAAAACGTGGGCTCGTGCAGACCCAGCTCTGAGCACTGTGGAGGGGGTGGGGGGAAGGCTTTGGGGGGTGCACCACTCAATGCAGCTGATGGGGAGTACTTGGAATTGGCAGCATCAAGCTGTTGCCCCTCCCTGTGTGTACTTCCCAGGTGATTCTGTGGGGCCAAGGTTGAGAAATAGCATTGGAAAAGGTGGAAAGGATTTGACAGTTGCATTTGACTCAGCGGAGACTCCACCAAGGAATAATCGTGTGCATTGTGAACCCTCACTCCTGTGCGCAACAATGGAGTGGATGCCGACGCTGGGGCCAGAGGTATCAATAGGGCCAAGAAATCAGGGTGCACAGGCATTTGAGAGAAACTTGACCTTCATGGAATTTAACAATTTGCTAACAGCTGTGACCAAAGACCCCCTGGTTCATTTGACAATGGCGCCTGCTTTTATTTATCATGAAGAGAGTGGAGGGGGGGAAATAAAAACCCTAAAGAAAAAAAAAATCCCAAAGAAAACCAGTTGCACCTGTTTCTATAAATGATAACTGTCCTAGTTTTCTTACAGCTGAGATTCACTTGGTGTCCCTCTTTCAAAGTCATTCCTGCTGTAAATTCAGAATGTTTACACACAAAAGCAAACTGGATGAGCCTGTTTTGAAGATTTTCTTCGTGGAGGGGATTGCTCCCATTTGTTGTTGTTGTTCTTCTTCTTGATTTTTAACTTTAGGTGTATGTGAACCCCTGGTTCTGTCATTTGGGTCTCCCATTAGTACCTGAAGCAGAAAGCATTTTTGCCACCCAGGAGCTATCTTCGTTTGCATTAGCCATTCTTTGCTTACTGTGGTAGAAATACAGAATCCAACATGGGCCATTTTATCAGTTTGTAAGTGTGTGGTTCAGGAGCAGCGTGAGTACTCACTTTGTTGGGAGGCTGTCCCTCCCCGCCCACTTCCAGAACCCCTTCGTCTTCCCGAATAGAAACTTTGCACCCATGAAACCACAGCTCCCTATTATTTCCTTGTCCCCTCCCTGGCCCCTGGCGGCCAATTTTACTCTTTGTCTCTCGGAATGTGTCTGCTCAGGGTTCCTCTTGTGAGTGGAACCATGCAGTATTAGTCCTTTGGGGTCTGGCTTATTTATATGTCCCCAAGGCTCATCATGTTGTAACGTGTCAGATTTCCCACCCCCCGCCTTTTTTTGTTTTAGGAGCTCGTTTTCGTTTTTATTTTTAACTATGGTAAGATACACATAAGTTTTACCATCTGAACCTTCTTTGAGTGTGCAGTTCACTAGTGTGAAGTATATTCCTCTTGTGCAGGGCATCTCTGAACTCTCCCATCTTGCAAAGCTGAAACTCTCCATCCTGATTCAACCACAGCTCCTGCTCCCTGCTCCCGCCTGCCCCTGGCGGCCACCATTAGAATTGCTGTCTTCGGGAATCTCGACAGCTTTGGTTACCCCATGTAAGAGGAACCATATGCTCTTTGTCTTTCTAGGACTTGCGTATTTCACTTAGCATCATGTCCTCCAGGTTCATTCATTGTCATAGCAGGGTCGGAACTTCCTTCCTCTTTCGGGCTGAGTAATGTTCTATTGCATGCATATGCCATGTTTGGTTGATCTGCTCACGTGTCAGTGGACACCTGGGTTGCTTCCCCCACTTTGACTCTTGTGAATAATGCTGTTTATTTGGTTGCACAAAGAGATTACTAATTTCTGAGTGAATTGCCTGAGGCCTGGAGCCACGGCCCACCGCTGAGGACACCAGAGTGGTATAAGATGGACACCTGTTGTTGGAAATATCCGATGACATCCTGCGGGACGGTGTTCTGAAGATTTTCTCTCCTGGTGTAAACAGAGGATGGTATGAAACTTCAAGCTCCTTCAGAAAGTCGTCTGCAACCGGAACGGAGCTCTCATGCAGCCTTATGAGATCGGTTGCTTAGGAACCGTTGGCTAATCCCTCATTGATTTAACCAATAAATGAGGGATGAGGCGGCAGCAGCACCTGGAATTTTAGTGTTAGCTCATCAAACCCCGAGGCCCTATATTTTTTAGTAAGTCGCTCAGGTTGTGGCTGCGAAGCTGTGTTAAGACAGAAATCTATTTTCTAAGAAGCCTTCAAACCAAGTCCAGGCCACTTGTCTCTGTGCCAGAATATTCTCTGTGCACAAAGGAGATTGCAACTACTGGATTCTCAAGTGAAAACTAGTTTGGTGGTTAGACCTGAGGTACTTAAGAATGATAAGACTGGGGGAGGACAAGGGGAAAATTCCGACATCAGACCAATAACATGAACAAAGGAAGGCATAAGCAGAAGGGAAAAAGAAGATGTAGCAACTGATTTTTATGGGACAAGACAAAACAATTGGGAATACAAGTTCATGATGCATTCTCTACAATCCCAAAGTCCAAAAACTGAGGGTGTTTTTTTTCTTTCTTTCTTCCTCTCATTTGGTGGAAAACCTGACCTAAAACGGTCTGAGGCAAATTAAGATCTTTCTTCATTCTTCATAGGGTGACTGTTCAGAGTCTTTGCCATAGAACTGTTAATGAGTTTAATTATGAGGTACTATCCTAGCCCCTGGGGCTGTGACATAAAATATGATATTTGCACTATATTACCTTCTCCCAAACTGAACATTTCTGAAACCTGAAACACATTCGGCCTTGAAGGTTTTGAGTGAGAGGCCGTGGATCTGTTCAGCATACCCAAGAGGCAGAGAAAAACATAGCTACCGAAAATGACCGGAAAGGAGGACCTCAGATTGCTTTCAGCATGTTATTGTATCTGCATGGTTCTCTCCTTGGGAAATGAAACAACCTAGTGATAATTAGATGCACTCCTTTGCTTGTTTTCTGGATGAAAAGGGTTCAGAGGCGTGTTATTTTCCTGTGGCACGGAGAACCGAGCCGAAGTGTGGAACAAAGGGAATGACAAAGGAAACGGAGCTGAGCCCCGGGGGCCGTCAGTGTGTGGCCCCGCAGGGACAAATTGGGGCCCCCTCTGCCCCGCTGCACAGGTGCAGTTTGCAGCATAGGGCGCAGGCCTGGGTGTGAGCGTGCACACACGTACATGGAGCTGACGGCTGGAGGCCAGGTGAGTCCTTCCTGTCTGGATGAAAACAAAGTAGAGGGTAAGGAGGTGGAGGGTGGGAGAGAGAAGGGAAGACCAATGACTTTCTGACTTCCAGTGAGACAAAAAAAACGACGAAGCCCAACATAGCAAAAGATAAGTGCCGAGTACACACGCACCTGCTGATTGCTGTTTATGACCCCCGGCAAACACCTGAAGCCAACTTAGAGCATCGCCCAACAGAGGCTCCACACACACAGTCATTGGGCTTCAGCACAGTTCTCTACTGTCTACATCAATTTCAGATGACAAACCAGTGCATCGCTTGTTGCAGGACCCATGCTCAAGTTTCTAGCTGAGGGAAAGGAATGCCGAGAGCTCTTGGTTCTAAAGAAAAGTTCTAGACTCGTCGATGCAGTTAAAATAGGACCAGGTCGATCCAACAACTGCCAACCGCAGGCTTGATGAGGAGGCTGGAGTTTCCCTGAGAAGAAGTCTTCGGAAGGAACTCCTGGACACAGAGTACGGTGGGGGCTCTGCTCCACGACAGAGCCGAGTGGAGAGAGCGCTTCCTCTGCCTGCCTTCCCTGCTACCTCAGGCCACAGGGAGGTTGAGGGAGCCTCCACAGAAGGCTTCACAGAGACTGAGGTTAGCTCTCAGCAGCTCACTTTGTTGCCAAATGCTCATTGAGCTGGGGAGACAACACTCAGGCCTGGCCCATGCTGCTACCAGAGCAGACAGTTCTGGAGAGAGTGTGTCGGGTGTCCCTGGACATGTGGGGTACACCTGAGCAGGGAGACTGTAACCAGCCAAGAGAGGGGAGAGAAGGCACCCAGGGGAGCTGGCCACCCAGGACAGATGGCAGGGCAAGGAACGTCCCCACAGAGGGAAATGGGGCCCATGTCATCCTAAAGAATCCTGCCCAGGAGAGGTTTTTAGCCAAGGGGCTGTAGGTGTTATCAGAAATGCAAGATTAGGGGCAGCTGGGTGGCTCAGTGGGTTAAAGCCTCTGCCTTCAGCTCAGGTTATGATCCCAGTGTTCTGGGATCGAGCCCCGCATCGGGCTTTCTGCTCAGCAGGGAGCCTGCTTCCCCCTCTCTCTTTGCCTGCCTTTCTGCCTACTTGTGATCTCTGTCAAATAAATACACAAAATCTTTAAGAAAAACAAAGAAGAAGAAGAAGAAGTGCAGGACTAGAAGATTGGTCAAAACAGACCAGCCCTGGGGTACAGCTCACGAAAGGGAAAGCAAGGAATTAAAAGTCTTTTAAAACAGAAGGCCCAGGGCACCTGGGTAGCTCAGTCAGTGAAGCGTCTGCCTTTGACTCAGGGTCATGATCTCAGGGTCCTGGGATCGAGCCCCGCATCAGGCTCTCTGCTCAGTGGGGAGCCTGCTTCTCCCTCTCCCTGTGGCATTGCCTACTTGTGTTCTTTCTCTCTGTGTGTCAAATAAATAAATAAAATCTTTTAGAAAATTAAATTAAATAAAACAGAAGGCCTACAGGGAGGGCTCTTTGCCTCTGTCCCTGTGCCCCTGCTCCTTCCCGTACCAAACATGGAGGCAGAGGGTGGGGGGAGGGGCCGAAGTGAAAAACCAGACCCGGATTCCTCTTCTTTCCTCACCTTCTGGTTCCCTGGGCTGCAGGCTGGGCCCAAACAGTAAGGGAGCAGAGGTTGCTGGTCGTGCCAGCTGAAATCTGTCCGGTTTAATGGTCTTTCCTGGCTGGGACACAGTGTGCTAGATCAATGATTCACTTTTTTTCCTCAATCCTGAAAAATTCTCTCTCTCCTCTCCGGCTGTAATTCTGATGCGGTGTCTCATCCCTCTCTCTTATCACCTCTTTAATATCTTCGACATCCTTTCGTTCCAGGTAATCAGGTACAAACCTTCATTTATGGTTCTTCCTCCAACTGTCTAATCCCCTATTTGACCCTTCCGTTATGTTTTTATTGGAACTCTTATGGTATTGTTCTCATTTCTAGAATTTTGATTTTTAAAATTTCACCTTACTTTTCCTAATCATGTCTTGCTGATAATCTTCATGGCTGAATTTTTTTATTTCTTATATCACCGATCCGTAGCAAGTCTGTCTTCTCTGACAACTCCAATGGCCACTGCCCCTGGCCGTCTGTATCTGCTGTCCCTTGTTTCCGCTCACTCTGACTCACAGTGCCTTGCTCTCTTGGATTTGGTTACCTCGGACCATGAGGCCACTGCTTGATCAATCTGTGTGGATATTGTGGGCTTACAACCCGGACGGGGAGTGCGGACCTGCAGAGAGCACTTGCTTTGTCTTCTGCCAGAAGACAGGGAGCATCACTCATTGTTTTCAGCTCTTATGGGGAGGACAGGCTCATTGCGGGAGGCGGGTGCGGGGGGGTGGTCTCTTTCCTGACCTCTGTCTGGCTCCATTTCTCCATAACATTGCTGTTACCAGCAATTCCCTACAGACGAGCCGTACCCCCAACCTCCCCACCCCCCTGCCCCTGCCGCAGAATCCCCTACCCAGCTAGTTGTTGCTCTGTGAGCCCAGCAGTGTGTCCACTGCTGTGTCTTTTCCAGGCTTTGTCGTCTGGTAGGGGGATGGTTCCTTGTAGCTCCTAGGCTCTAGTCCCCACGTTTATAATGATAAAGAAGTATTTTAAACATATGGATACATCTTAGCACAAATTCCTCCAGACAAAACCATGGTACTCTTGTCTTTGCTATTGATGGTCACTGCTATTTCGTGTGACTGGGGGCAAGTGGCTTGTCTTTGAAGCCAGAGGTTTCTCATCTGTAAGTGGGGATGTTGATACCCATTCGCTAGAGTAATAAAATGGCTAGAGTAAAGCGGTTGGCTCGATGTCTGGTGCCCATTTCCCTACAGATGGAACCCCGTTTCTGGTCATACATTTGCCACTGTTGGCAAAGATATAAGGTTTAAAAATCTGTGAGGACTTTAAAAAAAATACAAATTACAATTAATCTCATCTAGCAGATTTGTGCAGCAAAGAATTGTATTTCTCAAGAAAAGTATTCACACTGGCCGGTGGAAAATGAACCACGGGCGTGGAAGCATGACTTGCTTAAAAACTATGCAAAGTCTAAAAAAACAAACAAACAACAAGACACAAAAAAACCCATAAAACCAAAACTATGAAAAGTCTAGCGTGATGGAGCAGGAAGCAGGGCTGAGGGAAGTAGGGCGTGAGTCTCAAGACAGGGCTGGGCGTGAATGTCACCAGAGAAGTTTCAGGATTGTTACCCCTGGCTGCACATTCCTTAGTCTCTGTCACGTGTGCTGTGCTGTCCACCCCCACCCCAGCCAGGCCCCCCACCTCAGTGTTGCCAGAGCATGGGTGCCAGCAGGTTGGGTCAGGAACCAGGAACCAAATCAGACCCCAGGGGGGCTCTTAGGATAAGCATGGCCCTGGGTAGCTTTGGGGTCACGTGGACATGAAGAACGAGGAATGTCGAGATAGCCCAGGTCCCCAGTCCCGCCTTCCCAGGGTCAGCAGTATGGGGAAGAGATCCCAGAGCATCTGGTTTCCAGGCCGGTGTTCTCTGCCCTGCTTATGTGTCCCGTGGTGGTGGGGTCAACTCTGACCACCAAGGTGCGGAGCTCTGCAGGTGCAGTTCCCACTAGGAGCAAAGCCGCAGGATGGGCACACAGGCTCACTGGTTCTCTGTGCCAGCCCGCACCCCCTGCCTTGCTCTGCCAGCCCTGTGACCTTGGCCTCACTATGTGTGGAGTCCTGGGAAATGGTGCCATGACCTGGAAAGGGCTTGCTCTGCCTTATAACACTCAGTAAAACTGCTGCTGGGAAAAATCTCCCATTGCCCCAGAGGATTTCAAAGCCTTCAGGGCAACATCAAGGTGTTTTATTCTGACCCGAAGCCCATTTAATTAATTCCTTGGGGAAGCTAAGTATCCCGTTGAGTGCAGGGAACACATAGAAAACCTGGGCTGAAGTGGCCAGCTGCCAAGGAGGTTGGAGCTGTGAGTCAGCCTGGGGGCTCTTGGGTTGACAGTGATTAGGGTCCCATGGTGCAATTTACATATTCCCACAACTGGCCCAAGTCCCTGTCAGAGAGTTACCCACGTGACTTGGGGGGAGATGATAGGACTCAGAAACCCCAAAACTGATGAATTCTCTCTGTTGTCCAAGCACATCCACATCAAGTATGAATAACTCAGTTCCAGAATGAAGGTCTGAGTATTGACAATAAATGTGAGACCAAAACCATCATATGGATTTTAAGTATCGCCAGTGGGGTTTTTTTCCATCAGAAAGAAAATGTGTGAGCATATCTGGAAATACAACTTTCTTGCATTAGGACAGATGCGCGGGAAACTTCAGCTCTTAACAGAGGGTCAGCGCTCTGGCTTTCCCAAATTTGCATATGTAGAGGCCAGAAAAGTAGAAAGTTTGGGAATTAAAAATGCAAGAGTCAGCCACTTAAAAGCATTTCTCTAAACAGCTGGATTTTCGCTGATTTGGGGTATATTAGGACGGTACGGCTTTTCATTTACTGTTGGTTGCCTAAAACATGAAGTCTTCTTTTTCTTATGAAGCCTCTTTAAACTAATTTTCTGAGGATGATTCTAAAAGCCTTGTTCCCAAATGTTGAGGGAAAAGCACCCACCAAGGTGGTTATTCTGTAGAAAACAGGTTCCTTAGGTACATACCATGGCACGTTCAATTCGATTCATTAAGTAGATACGAGAGGATGTTGGACATGAAGGACACCACGTAGAGGGTCCCTGTCCTCCAGAAGCTCATTACGTGGTGGAGGGGCCAAGCATAAAGCAAACGAGCAAACAAGGATTGCAAGTGAGAAGTGCAATGAAGGAAGTGCAGAGTGCTGGGTGGCTCAGTCGGTTAGGCAACTGCCTTCAGCTCAGGTCATGATCCCAGGATCCTGAGATAGAGCCCTGCATTGGGCTCCCTGCTCAGTGGGGAGCCTGCTTCACTCTCTGCCTTCCTCTGCCTTTGCTTCTGCTTGCTTTCTCTCAAATAAATGGAATCCAAAAAAAAAAAAAAAGAATAGAAGCTTGATAAATCCACAGCCCTACTTTTTGTTATCTGCTCTCCCGGTGCAGAGCAATGACATGGGTAGTAGGACAGGCTGTGAGTGGAGGTGAGACAGAAAGTCCTAGTTGAGAAGCTCTGCACAGGAGTTCAGGACCTAAACTGGCTAGCAGAGGCAAGTTCATACTGCAGCAGGTGTGGCCTAGGTCTCCAATGTGTTATGGAGGGGGTGTTTCCTACCCTCCTTGGGCTTCTGTGTTGTTTGTTCACTCCCACACTTTGTGCTGGTGACTGTGCTCCTTTAGGTTGCCGGGACTAAGAAAACCCTTAGGCTGCCCCCAAGTGATATGTTCCCTTATTAGGGTAAAAGACAGGTTAAAGGAAATATCAGGGCCATGCAATGGCCAGGAGTTGGCAGGTGCTGCTCAGCACCTGACGGAGCCTGGTGGTCACTCCTCTCAGGTCTGGGGTATATGGGCACCCTAGTAGTTGGCTTCAGGGAACAGGCACTCATGGCTCCCTACCCAGGCCTCATCTCCACCGTGACCCGGCCATGCTGTCATGCCACTAACCAGCTCCACTCCTCTCACGTACTCCCATATCTCTGTGCTCTGTCCCTGCATTGCCCTCTCAGCCCCTTTATATCTTTTAAGATCCTACCTTATAGATCCTACCCCAGCTGGGGTACCCCTCATCCAGTATACAGAATTGGCTTGGGACAGAGTTTTGGGGGATCAGTCTCACCTCTGAGCAGGAGTGCAGGTCAAGTGCCCAGAGCCCCTGATCCCGCCATCAGTGCCTTTCTGTGAACTAGAAGCAGACGCCCTGTCTGGGAAAATGATTATAGAAAAGACTGTCTCTGAGTGGGTGGATTCAAAAAAGGGGTTCTTGCACCCCGGCTGGTGGAATGGCTTTTTGCAGCTGAGTGTGGCCTGGATCACAGTGCCTATTTCCCCCCTGGGCCAGGGGTCCTGACCAAAGCATACCCACATGGTCACACGCAGGAACCCTCAGGTATGCATCCTCTGTCCAACCAGTTCAACTCCTCTGAAGAGTGGTCAGGTGGTGCAAAGGCCTCCAGGCAAAGAACCATGCCGAGAGCTGTGGCAACAGCAGGAACCCAAGTCTTCCCAACCTAGGCTGTGGACTTGGTGACCATGGAAGCGTATCCTCCTCAAGGGAAGGGAGACGACAGTGGATGGAGCCAAGCAGTACCAGACACAGCGTGACTCACTGATTAATTAGCACCTCGGTTTCTGGTTTTTTGTTTTCTTTCTTTTTTTTTTTTCTGCAGTGGAATGCAGTTTCCATTCCCTAGTAATGGAAAAAGGTATCTTTCCTCTTCCCTTGGACCTTTGGGTTTCAGAGTTGTGGGCTCCTCTGCCCAGGGGCTCTGGGCACTTGACCTGGACAGCTTTTTTTCTGATCTAAGCTGTCACCTTCCCCTAGGAAGTGGGGGTAGGTGGCCCCCCAAATCATCCCTAACCCCAAATGGCACAACTCTTTATATGAACTACCAAGGCTAATAAGAATTACGTAGCCAAGAAGAGCAGGAGGTGGGAGGGGAAAGGGCGAACGTGTTTAGCAGGGGAGACAGGTTTGTACAGTTTGGGCGAGGAGTAGAGCCCTGCCCTGTGCTTCCAGCAGCGCCTGGGGTGCAGGACCTCTGTTGGCGGAGGCCGCGGAGATGCCCGGCACCTTCATCCTGGGAACCATAGCGAGAGTTTGTCTGCATGGCCAAGCTGGGGTTGGGGGTGGGGGCGCTGATCCCACTAGCAGAGCGGTCCACTTCCAAATGGCCTACGCTGGGTAAGACACAAAGCACAGGCCACCGTGAACTGACTGGCAGCTTTGCTATAGAAAAGAGACCGCATGTGGATTTGCAGGTAGGTTGTTCGGGTTTATTTTAAACCGTAGAGAATGCCTTCCTCTGGCAATGATTGGAAACTTTTATAGCAACTGAAAAGCCAGAAGCCAAAAGAGCTATAATTTACAAGCAATCTATTTTGCTATTTTGCGTGTGTGCGTGTGTGTGTGTGTGTGTCTGTTCAAATAGGTTGGAACAAATATTTTCAAGTGTCTGTGCCTCTCTCTTATTATGTTTTTGACTTTTAGACAAGGACAGATGGCTGGCATTTTGGGTCATGCAGATCCAAATTCCTTTTAGAATCAAATGATAGACACAGCTTAGCCTTCTCTAGATGGAAACAGACTGCAAGGCATGCAAGAATTCTGACATCCCTGCTTAATTTTTTTATGTGTGAATACTAGAGTGACCCCAGAGATGGGTGGCCCTCCATGGCATCACATGGGGACCCATGACAATGAAATAAAATCTGGCTCCACGTTGTCACTCACTCTCAATCGGTGAGTGGTCACTTGGAGCCAACTGTGGTTTGATTTCTAAAAAAAGAAATGGAGCATTTCCTGCCCCCTTGGGAGTCACAAGACAGTTCATACCTGCTATACCTACTTCTCTACCACCAGCTCCTGGGTCCACACAGCGTCGTGTCTTGCCTGAACCACTCCAATAGCTCCCTTGCCAAGCCCGGCTCCATATGCAGTGCCCTCAATACGTTCTCCACACTGTGGCCAGAGGGAACTTTTCAGGTTCAAATGTGATCCTCTCATCAACCCTGTGCTTCAATCTACTGTCCTTTTCCACGGCTTCCCATGCTTCTGGGCATGAAACCCCTAATGCTTAAAGGGGCTTAGTGGCCCCTACCTACCTGCTTCATTTTGCTTTACAACCCACCTCATTCTTGGGACTCCATCCATAGCTTTCTTCCTTCCTCTTGAAAACACCACAATTCCTCCCACCTTGAGACATTTGCACACATCATCCCTCCTATCTAATGCACACCCCTCTTTCAGTCCTTTGGTCCCACCCCGCTTCCCTGGGCAACCTTTTCTGAACCTCCTGGACTGGGTCAGATCCTGGATTTATCCAACACTCATGTGAGATGTACCCTTGCTTCATACATGTGTCACAGCCCTAAGTCTACATTGGTGATATGGTTTCATTAATTTCTTTCCGCATGGACTCTAAATGCCACATACTACGGGGACCTCTGTGAACTTTCAGACCTCTGTTATTTTGCTCACTGCTACATCTTCAATGCCTTGTGCTGATGCTAGAAGAAGCAGGTCTTCCAAACTTTGTCAAATGAATGAATGAATACACATAGAACTATGAGTCATTTATCAACAGGCAACCCATGAGGCACTGCCAAGGAAACTTTGGATCCTCTGGTCTGGAAACAAAAAAAAAGCTATATGATCTCTAAGGACCTGTCAGGCCATAAAACTCTAGGACAATGAGGGAGGATTTCTAGACAAATGACCAAAAAAAGGGAACACAAAAGAAACAAGCATTCAGGAAGGAAGACCACAGAAAACATGGCTAAATGGTACTATTTTCTCCCCGAGCTTTTTGTAGGGATTTCCTTCTTATCCACCGAGGTCGAGGAGTATATCTTTTTATCTTTATATTCCCAGTGTTTCGCATCTCCCATGCAGCATGTAGTAGGCACTCAGATATTTGTTGAATGGAAAGAGCAGTTCATCACTTAGAGAGGTAGGAACATGGTGACACTATTCTCCAGTACTAAATCAGATTTTACATTAATAATTGATTGTGGTCATTGAATTCCTGTATTGTGATTTTGTTAACTATTCAGCAACGTTCAGGGTTTGTATTAACCTTCCAGCCTCTTTCATGTAATTGAATGTAATGGCTAGAAAGGGTTTGTGATAACAAGGTTAGGAAGATTCCATGCCCTCAATTTGATTGTCTGCTGTTCTGATGTGTAGCATGGGTGGGTTTGCCCATCTCGGGGCAGCAGACCCTTGATTCCCTGCACTGCCTGTCTGCTCAGCTCCTTCCTGCTCCCTTTGCTTCCTTCCCCGCAGCTCACCTCCTGTCCTGGTGGAAGTCACAGATTGCGGCAACCACTTCCGGTTAGAAACACAGAGAAGCTCCGGAAGCTACCAGATCTGCTTCCGTGAAAATATATTGATTTACAACCCAAGGACTTTCATCAACTGTTCAGAAATGCCTATCACTATTTTCTGGATGGCTCTTTCAAAGAGTTTTAGTAGGGTTTATTTAATTGATTTCTTACCCAGAGACCCAGAGCAAGGGGTCTGAATTTACAAAGGGTCCATGTGCTAACTTCTGGTTCCTTAAGTGAGCCCTCTCTCCAGGCCTTTGCTCATGCTGTTCTTTCCTCCTGGGATTCCTCTCTCTTGCTCTCTCCCTGCCTGAATAAGCTCAGCTCATCCTTGGGTTCTCAGCTTAGACTGTCCTTCCTTCTAGGAGGCTTCTTGGACCCTGTAAGCCTGAGTGAGGTGCTGCTCCTTTGAGCTTCCAGCACCTGTGGTTTCCCTCAGAATAGTTTTCCCACACACCATGTTTCCTTATTTCTATCCTCCATTCCACCTAAAGCTGAATGAAGGCAGGGACTGTGTCTTAGCTATTGCCAAGTTCCCAGGACCTGAAATAATGCCTCGTTGATGAACAGGTTCACTGACCCTGGGAATAAGGTCCCTGAAATACAGAGAATGGGTCGAGCTTGGCTTTTTCCTTGGGTCCAGGGGTCTGGCACTAGCCTGGAGTCGAGGGTTAGCCCAGAGTTCTCCCTACAGGTATACACAAGTGGCATTTTTGCTTATTGTTTCATTATGATAATTATATTCTTTCATCAATAACAAGTTTAAAAAATCTTGCCATATACCTTTGTTTAAAAATATATTTATTTATTTATTTGAGAGAGAGAAAGAGAGAGCAGGGTGGGAGGGGCAGGGGGACAGGGAGAGAGAATCTCTAGCAGACATCGTGCTGAGCCAGATTCTGGGCTCGATCTTACAACCTGGAGATCATGACCTGAGCTGAAACCAAGAGGTGACCACCCAACGGACAGCAGCACTCAGGTCCCCCCCAATTTAGCCATGTACCTCGATGACCAGGTAACTGCTTATTCTTGCTCATCATAACAAAAACAACACATACAGTCAATGATGAAAACACAGAAACCCTTCAGCTATAAAATGACGTATCAGTTTTGATTAAGGTAACCTTCTACGAGGATCACATTTCTTACTAGTCATAACTAGATTTTTCCAAAAAGAGTAATTTGTGCAGTTGCTGTTTAAGTCTATTTTAAGAGTTAAATTATGTAAAAACCTCGTGTGTTTTCAAAAAACATTAGCCATCCACATTCAGTGTTTCAGGAAAACTCAGCTGCAGCAGTAGATCTCGTTGTGGAAGGACTCAGAGTACTTCAGTATGGCTAGATCTGCTATGGGTCCACAATGCCTTTTTGGCTCACCATAGGCTGCTAATACTTTCAATTCAACTAACTTGCTTGGAGGGTCGAGATCATTTTCATAGTTTGAAAAGGAAAGACATTTCTGTTCTTCTTCACATAGACTGATCGGGTCCTCACCTTCCAGGAGAATTACTCTTCTCATGATTCTGCCAACGGCACTGGCGTGTGGACAGGGTAGCTGGAGGAAAAAGTAGCTCCCGGAGAAAGCGTTGATCAGGACACTGTCCTGTGTTAGCATCCTTCTGCTTGTCACGACACAGGATGTAGACTGTTTCTAACAGTGTCCTCGCCCTTTCAACGTCAAGAGATGGGGACAGTATGCATTTCGTTTTTTCACATAAATGATTTTGGGTTGTTTGTAAAAACTTTTGCAAATCAGGATGTGCTTTGTTCACAAGCACACAAACACAAGGTGGGCACCCTGTTGGGCAAACACACTGCCTTCTGGGGTCCAGAGGACTATCTTATTCCTAGGGTTTCTTCCAGGAATTCTATCCATTTTATCACTGAGGAGGGTTGGGAGGTTTTCACTGTAACCAGTAGAGCATCCAGGGAAATAAATTCACAACTTGCTCTTCTGGTCTAGAGAATGTTGTCATGGCCCCATTGCCCTTAAGGAAAACTGACCTGTGAAAATCCAAATAAAAGAATGGGGTTTGGACTACTGGAAATGAGCCTTTGCTTCTTCTGAAATTCTCCTGAATTTCAGGTGCATTTTTATGTCGTGATTGCAAATAATGAGCCTTATCATTCCCGGGGGAACAAGTTGTGAGTACAGGCCTCTGTGTGCAAGGACAGGACCAGACACCAGGTTGTCAAGGTCTGGAAACTCCATCTCTGCTCTCTAGGGCTGGCCATGTTCATATGTACTGCAGAGAGCCATGGGGGGATTGGAAAATGTGAAGATCAAATGGGAGAAGGAAGCTCCCATTACAGGAAAACAGAGTGAGGGGGTGGGGGGCTGGCCCTCAGTACGTCAACTCCATCCCTGCACCAGGTCCTCCCCTGGGTGCCCTTCTTGATGCCAGACTCCTACCTACCCTCAGATGTTAACAAAAATGCCATTCCTCAGACATCCATCCCAATGACAGCCCCAGACCTAAACTAGGTCCCCTTACTGGTCCCCATAGTGTCCACCTATCCTGGAGTTGTGCTGGGTTGAGGGAACCCCAGGGCAGTATGACTGCTCCTGGGATCGACCTTTCTGGAATGTGTCTTGCATCCTTTCATTCATTCCACCATTGTTTGCAATGCTCTAATTTTCTCCCAGGGAATTTACTGTCCAGAGGTGCCTTTCACCACCCTCCCCAAGCCTGGCTAACACTGCCTTGTCCTTTGAGACAGACCTTTAGGCAGCCACATCTGTCTTTATCCCTGCTCTTTGTCACCTCACTTAGCAAAATGAAGCATAATTATAGTCTTCTGTATATGTCTGTCTACCATCCCCCTCCTGTGAACTCCAGTATGGTAACCCAAGACCAACACAAAGTAGGTGTCCTGCTATTTATTATTCTTGGATGAATGAGATCACTTAGTCAAAGTTCTTTTGGATCCAATGAGAGCATGAAATGTAAGAATGGATAGTTTCTTAATCATGGTCATGGCTAGTTTGTTGCAGAATTCAGACTACAGGGTTATTCCCATGTCTTCTCCACTGTGTCTGTTGGTAGTTAATTTCAGCATGTTTTAGTGTAACACTGTTTAAAGAGAGGCTTTAAACATTATAGAAATATAATATAAATATAAAGCAGACTGTGAGGAGGGTCCAAGCAAAGATTCATAATATGGATCTTTTCTGAGCCCTGAAACTAGCCCTACAGATCTGAGAACAGAATGTTATTCAGGGTTAGTAACTTGAGTGTGAATAAAAGAATGCAGAACAACCTTTTTGTCAAATTGTGAAGTGAGGCTGTGAGAAGGGGAACTTCATTCAGTTCATTTCTTCACTAGCTCCTAGTTTTAGATTCAGTGAATGTCTATGTCAAGCCCGAGTTAGGCACTCACAGTCCAGGGACAGATAATTTAAGTATGTGTGTAAGATCTGTGAGCAATAGGAGATGCCCTGAGCACACAGAAGGGGCAGTCACTATTTTTGAATAAATAAAATCAATTGGAGAATCAGCTGGAGACCAGGATGCTTTTAGGGGCAAGTGGGTGGTTACGAAGCTGGGCAGATAAGTGGAGACTAGTGCAGGAAAGTCCTTAACACCACTGATGGATGACCTTTTGCAGCTCAGGCTGAACTCTGGTGACTTGGGGAAACTCGGTCACTCCACTCTGCTCCTAAAAGGCTCTAATGCTAGAGGATAATGGCTCATTCTGTGTGTGGGCACCTGCGCACCCATCCATGTATACGCATGTGTGCACAGGGAGGGAGAAGGGAGGAAGGCAGGGCAAGAAAGCCAATTCTCTCCTAGCACTCTTTTACCCTTCCCATTAATTAAATGCTCCTATGCAGAGACTCACAAAATCATGTCATGCTGCAGAAGAACAATTAAATGGCTGAATGGTCCTCGATGCATATCCTTCATTAGCCAGCACCTGTCGTGCTTGAGTGTAATTCAGAGGGACTGAAACGGGCCTCGTGCAAGATAGTCGTTCCATAATGTTCATACTTTTAAAACACGTCTGTGGACTTCCCGAACATTTGCTCCTTGCTTTACGTAACTTCTTTCCTTAAAAAATTGTGTACATGCTGGAAAAAAAAATGTGTACATGCTTAGAAACTATTGTTAAGTGGAAGCTTGTGACAGAAGTCACCATAAACCCTGGACTTACTGAGGCAGACAAGGCCTCGACATTCCCAAAATTTGCTCTTTCCAACTGTTCTGCTTCAAGGAGAAAGTGTGTGCTCTGCGCTGGTCTTTCATACCTGTTGTGTTTTCCTTTGCTTTTATTTTCCCAGATCCAGAACATACAATTTAATTTCTTTTAAAATCCTGAAAAGTTTGATTTTTAAATTGGAACAAAGTTTTCAGACATTGATTTCATAGCTTTCTGGCAAAGATTACTTTGATTTTTATGTCCCTGTGATTCTATCATCAAATAGTTTTTATTGTAGTTGTTGCTGTTGTTTTTTCTGAAGCTCTGAATGTGAATGCTCTGGGTTTGTCTTTCCCTTTCAGAGCCAAACAAAATATTTGCTGCCCTCCCCACTCAACTGCAGCAAGCTCCATGCTTGCCCCCATGTTCTCAGGCTTTCCTGGGCAAGAGGCACCTGCAACTCGGGTATCATTTGACTTTGATCCCCCTGCTGAGCTGGTTTGCCCCATTTTCTCCTTCATTTTGCCATGAACTGTGAAAGTTGCTTGGTCTCCTGCACTTAACAAAGTCCCATTAACATATGGTCTGTTGGTGCAGCAAATTTTTATTACAGGTATGGAGATAATGGAGAATTATAATAAATAAAACAAGTTAAACAACCAAAGCAATGAAACAAGAAGAACACAACCCGAACCAGGAAACATTTTAAAGCTCAGCCCACTCATTTGTTGGGAGCTGCCTGTTCCATCCACAAGGGCTGTCTCTCACACCCCCTAACTAGACACATTTGCTCTTTCCCTTTAGATAACTTTCCCCCTCGTCTTCTGAAAGGATCAGAGCCCCCACTCACTTCCTTGTCAGGGGACAATTGAATACCCCTGTTAAGGATTCTACACCCAATTCCAATGCATGTGGGGCCCTCCCCCAGCATCCCCTCAAGCAATTCTCTGGCACTAGCCAGGTGTTCTAGAAATCAACTTAATCCAGACACTATCTATCTGGAGACAGCATCAGAGCCCACAGGTTAAGGGCTCAGTCCCACAAGTCTCTCATCCACTCAGATGTCAATTGCACAAGGTTGTTACCTAAATCAGAGATTCCCGCCACCCCCTCTTGGGCTCACAGGACTCAGGAACCAAGTTTACTCTCTAGATCATTGGTTTATTACAAAATATATTAAAGGATATGAAAAAGCCTGCAGAAGAGAGCCACAGGGCAAGGTATGTGGGAAGGGAGTTGGCATTTCCATGACCTTCTTGTATAAACAATACCCCAAATCTCCATGTGTTCACCAACACTGAAACTCCCCAAACCCTGTCCTCTGGGGGATTTATGGAGGCTTTGTTACATAGGCGCGATTGGTGAAATCATGGGCCATTGGCCATGAACTCAAGGGCACCTTTCCCTCCCCCAGAACTGGGGTGGTACTGAAATTTCCAACCCTCTAAACAGAGGGTTGATTTTCCTGACAACACTCCCCATCCTTAGGCAGAGTCCCAAAGTGTCTTCATTAGCATAACAAAGGCATCCTTGCTGCTCTCCTTGCTTGAGAAATTCCAAGGATTTTAGGAGCTCTATGCCAGAAACATGGGCTGGGAGAAAGACTAAACGTGTATTTCTTACTAGAAATCACAGGATCATACTTGCTGGTAGCAGTCGGGGGCTAGCAAGAAGCAGATGGAGCATGGAAGGATTCGACCCAAGACAGTTTAGTGAAGGGGTTATCAACACGGGCCAAGGGAAGTAACAAGAAATGGTGAAATCCCCAGAGATTAGCAATGGTGGGAGGATGTTATCACTGCTGGGTCTGACCAGTCTGGTGAGAATCTGGTGACGGTTGGAGCCTCAGAAGAGCGAGCTCCATGACGAGCTGAGGCCACAGAGAAAGACGGCCAACACTGGACCCTTGGGGAAGTAGGGATTGGGATACGGAGTGGGGTGGGATGCGATAAACACATCTCTCTCTCCTCTCCTCCTCTTTTCTTCTGCAGGTGCCTCTCATTGACTGAACCCACCTGAAAGCCAAGGGGCAGGGGAACCTGGGTCATGCGGTCCTGGAGGTCAGCCTCCCTGGGCACAGAGGAATGCAGCAAGAGGAGTACTACTAATAACCAGCCCGTTCTTTATACGGAGAAGTTTCATCTCTCTCTTTGTTTGAACTTCTCCCACTCAGATTAGTCCTATATTGGCAGTCTTTAAGCAACCAAAATCTTACCAAGTATTTTTTTTTCCCCCTCAAACTGAAGAGCTTTCTCTCCCTAAAGAGAATTCTGCCATTTGTCTAGAACAAGTGTCTCAAAACCACCAGCATTAACAATAGTTGCTCCTTCATGGTTCTTAAGGTTTAGAGCATCAGGTCTTTACAGTCTTTTCTCTGTGTATTTTTTTAATGGTCTTATTGAATGCTCCCCCCCCCCTCCAAACACACCCTCAAGCAGCACAGGGCCGGGCTGTCTTAGCTATTAACACACAACCGGTGGTGTCCCCTAGCTCACCAGTGAATGTCTCTTATTGATTGTGTTTTATTAATATAGAAAATGAAAAAAAATATGTATATATATATGGGGAGAATGGGGAAGGTGTGATACTGATAATCGTGTTCACAAATTAGTAAACGGTAGGTTGTGGGGATACCTGGGTGGCTCACTCAGTTAAGCATCTGCCTTCGTCTCGCGTCACAGTCCCAGGGTCCTGGGATCGAATCCCGCATCAGGCTCCCTGCTTTGCTCCCTGCTTTGTTTCCTAAGGAGGCTTCTCTTTCCCTATCTCCCTCTCTCTGGGACTGGAAAACAAGAAACCCTATAAAGGACTGCTTTTTTGCTCCTTTCCCTGCTTCTGTTCTTGCTAGGACCTGCACCCCGCCTTACAGACGCCTTATAGAACAGATCATGCATGTTCTCCTTGTAAAGGGCAAGGAGTTAATGATTTCTTTGGAGTCTTCCAGCACTCTAGGTGAGATCTAAGGAGTGACCTGGCAGGATCAACAAGAGTGTTTTCCAAGACTACTGACTCACCAGGAAGCCTGATTCTGGGGCATAAGTGACTTATAGTGGACCCCCTAAACACGCCTCCTGTGTTGGGATGCCTGGGAAGACGTGTGTCTCTGACCACAATTCTCAGTAAAAACCCCAGACCCCAAGCAAAGACCAAATTCTGTCTCATTTCCTTTCTTAGTTGCCCAGATGCTCTGTCTCTATGTCTTCAATAAACTCTACTCTCACTTCTTCTTGTCTTGTGTTTGATTTTCATTTTGCTTAAAGTCAATGGCCATCTTGACTGGTCCTGCAGGACCCAGTCTGGGTCCTTCGACCTGCCCACCCGGCATCACCTCTGGGGCCTGAATAGCTAGCTCCAGCTGAAAGCCCCCCCCCCCCATGACCCCAGTATCCTCCCCCTTACTCTAAGAAAGACTGGTGGATATTCAAAGAGATGCTAAGGGTGCCTGACACCTAATTATCCCAGGACAATTTAAGTAAGATTTCAAACAAAACACTGGTGACAAAGGCAATTTGCTCTCTTTTTTTTTCTGTTAGGAGTAATTATTTGCTGGTTTATCTCTTGTAGTGATATTTTTATTTTGGGTCTAAAGGATAGACTGGTTGTTGGCTGCTTTGGTAATGATATGATCTGAAAGTTTTTAAGTGTCATTGTTCAGTTTCTGTGAAGAAAATAGTTAAGGTCAATTATTCAAAATAAAATAAATAGGGAAAAGAAATTATCAGAGTAGAGGTGTGGCTAATGAAAATGGCTCCTAGGACAGAAGGATTTCCTCTTTCCTCCCTTCCCCTCTTAGAGTCGTAGAGTTTAGCCAAGGAAGATGGATGAGGGGGAGGATGGGCCTTGCTGGAGAGGAGGGAAGGGGAGCACCCTCTCCTGGAGGGAGGCCAGGGTGGACCTTCTTCAATGGGCTGATAGCAGGATGCCTGCCCCAAGCTGCTTAATCAGCCTTTGCCCCTTTTATTGGCATGGGAGTGGGTGTGTGTTGAGGCTGAGGTGGGGGGCTGGTTTTCAAGAGAAATAATGTTGCACATGAGGGACAGTTGTCCCAGGATCAATGAATTCCAAAAAGAAAATGCATGTCAGGGACTTACCCTGGTCACCATTCTGCTGATGGCTTCTAGTTCCTGCTATTGTGACAAGGCAATGTTCTAGGTTAGATTCCTTACTGTATCGAGACAGGTTTGTCACGTGCTCTAGGCAGAAGGAGCAGGTACGACACCTAAGGGCATGGTGCCCGCCTTCTAAGACAGACAATGACATAGAAAAGTTGGTAAGAATATGCCATATATACCACCTTTCCCCTCAGCATCAGCGGCTTCATCTCTGGGTAAAGATACTGCCTGATCTTCCCACAGGGACGGTGAGATAATTGCTATTAAGTGCTTTCTAAAGGGGACAGGTCCTCTCATAATGATGCTCTGGGTTTTCTCCTTTAAGACTTGTATGACCTGCTATATTCATTTGACACTTTGAAAGTTCTTTATCCTGCCTGGATCTAGTTTCCTCCTCCACTAAAATAGGGATATTAACAGTCCCCACTTCACAGGGTTATTGTGAAGTCTGAATGGCTTAATGTACGTAAAACACAACAGTACTGTCACTGTGTTGGTCAGAATGTTTGTGCTACTAAGCACTTCTACTTAACATTTAAGAATTTCTCATTCACCCAGACTCTGCTGGGGGTCCAAAGACTGCCCAAGGCCATCCCCTTCCATGGGGTGACTCAGGGCTCCAGGCAGTTTCCACCTTGAGTCTTCTTCCCCTCATGATAGAGAAAGGTGAACAAACGTCTTCAAAGGAGGGAGACACCCAGGCAGCATTTATCCCTGGGATCCCACTCCCTTTTCCATGCATCTGTGAGACACGGAAGTCTAACCTACATGACCTTGGGCTTGACATGATTACACACTAAGACCTAGTAGACAGATGTCCAGGGCTCTTGCACAGAAAAAATCGTGATGTATGGATTCTGGACTTGTTTTCAGTTCTAGGTCCAAGCAGGGGAAAAATGAGTTTCACCCCTTCCCCCACTACCCCCAGCCTTCTGTCACCATAACAGAAAATACCAGTCTGGAAGAGCAGCCGCAATGTTTAGAGGAGAAACTGCTGGTCATGACCAAAGGAGCATAGGAGTAGACACAGGGTACTTGCAAGAGAGAGACTGAGGGGTCATGATCTCAGGGTCCTGGGACTGATTTCCGCATCGGGCTCTCTGCTTGGCGGGGAGCCTACTTCCTCCTCTCTGTCTCTCTGCCTGCCTCTCTGCCTACTTGTGATCTCTGTCTGTCAAATAAATAAATAAAATCTTAAAAAAGAGAGAGAGAGAGAGAGAGAGAGACTGACTGAGGCACAAAACTCTAGCCTTTGGAAGCATGCATCCAGGCAAAGAAAAACCTTCCTTAAAAATCAGTTAGGAAAGGGCACCCTGGGTGGCACTGTCTGTTAAGCGTCCAATTCCTGGTCTCAGCTCAGGTGATCTCAGGGTCCTGATCTCAGAGTCATGAGATCAAGCAAGCCCTGCACCAGGCTGCACACTCTGCATGGAGTCTGCTTGGGATTCTCTATCCCTCTCCCTCTGCCCCTTTCCCACCAATGCACACTCATTCACTCTTTAAAATAAATAAATAAATCTTTTTAAAAAATCAGTTAGGAAAACATCAGTACTTCTGAATTTTACAGTAAGCGAGCATACAAGCAACTACTAAGTTTTAGTAAGTAGAATGCAGACTCCAGAAGCAGGTGTCTTGGTGTTAGAGCACATAAAGACACAAAATCAGGAGTCCAGACTAGACCACAACTATTTCTCTAGCCTTAGAGATGACTGAGTATCAGAGAAGTAGAACTGGAAACAGCATTTGCAATTCTCTGTGTGTTACCTGTGAAATCTCCCTTAATGTCCACACCATATGAGGTAGGGACCCTTTTATTCTTTTTTCTTTTTTAAAGGATTTTATTTATTTATTTGGCAGAGAGATAGAGAGCACAAGGAAGCAGAGCGGCAGGCAGAGGGAGAGGAGGAAGTAGACTCTCCACTGAAAAGGAAGCCTGATGTGGGTCTCCATCTCAGGAGCCTGGTTTCATGACCTGAATGGAAGGCACACTCTTAACCGACAGAACCACCCAGGTGCCCCAAGGGACAATTTTATTCTTAACTGAGATTGACATTGGTCACCCAACTGCCCTTTAGTCTGGAGGAAGTTTGGACGCGATGCCAACTTTCTACAGACTGCGGCTCAGCCAGTGTCAAGGAGTCCTCTCCCTCTCTGGGTCAGGGAAGTGAGAGATGGGGCCTCCTAGCCCAGCTGCAGCACGGGTGTACACCATGGAGGGAGAGACCCTGCAGGAGTGTTTGAGTCAAGTGTCGGAGTATTTGAGTTCTGGCCTGGTGGGTTTCAGTAGTAGATTTTCCTATCTCATCTACCAAAGGCACAAGTTCTTAAATATCATTTCACATCATTTCACAGGACAGAATTTAGTACAAATTATAGTTGCTTCCTCTGTCCCAGAAGAGAAGCTTCTGACTAACACAGCCTGAAGCAGCTTCCATTCAGCTGGACCCTAAGTCCCTCACTTACTGTCCTGCATGCGATCTTTCCCATGGGTGCCTGAAAGCTCTGGGTCAGTCATGTCGACAGGGGATAGATGAGTGCATTCCCACCAAAATGCACATGGGAAACTCCACCAGGACCTAGAAGGTATTGCCTCTCCCTAAAAGTCTCTTTCTGACTAAGCACAATTTAGAGACCAATTTAGGTCTGGGGAAAAGGCCATTCAATGCCTTCCCTCCCAAGCTGGAGTGGAGGGGTCTGGCCCCACAGCAGCGGTGTTTATTGGGAGTTTCAGGAAAGTCTGGGCTTGTGTGGCCATTTATAGCACAGGCTGCCAGGTGCCTATTTATGTGACAGAATAAGGGGTCCACTGGGACAGAGCAAACCCAAAGGAAGGAGTTCCATGCACAGGGACAATGATAGCTACTGAGCTGTTAGGGGGGTCTGGGGGGCTCCTATCCCCTGCCCGGTCCCATGAACTTGTTCTACTCTGAGCCTGGGCATGGGGGTGTGCGCAAAACCAGGAAGAACAGCCATCCCCCAGATCATGGTGAATAGTGTACCAACACAGCAAGAACAAGTCTCCATGAACCGGTAAAGAGCCCAGTCTGATTTAGCATACGGAGGACTCCAGAACATTCTATACAACAGCACTGGCAATAGCAGAAGGTTTGTCTCCAAGTGGAGGCTCAGAGGCCAGCACCATGTTGACTCAGCAGGAACAGGATGCAGCAGCTATGGCTGCAATGGGAGGTGGCTCTCCAGGTAACTTTGCAGGGGCTCCGGTGGCTTTTTGGCACAGGTCTGGCATCAGAGGCCTCAGCAGCAGCCACTCTAGGCCATCCCTGATGAGAGGGAAAAAATGGCCTAGAGTATGGGGAGAAACCAAGGCATGCTATTTGTATCATGATCTTGATTTTCACCCCTGCCTTGGGAAAACCCACAGGCTGTCGTAGTCCACATCCACAGGCTGAAGAAAACTTCTAGTCTCTCCTGGCTCCAAGGAAGAGTAGACACCCCACTACACCAAGCTACGAGGGACAATTATACCTCCCTAGGTCACCTTTTCTGGGATAATTAGGGCAAGACCAAGATATGAGCAGGCCCTAGGCAAGGCTCCCATTGAGCCTGCTAGGGCTGGGTAATTGACCACCTCTTGTGGCCAATATTCTTTATACACATGTTCAACGTTCACTTGGGAGAGAGACTGAGCTGTGTGGGGGATGAGCAGAGGTCACCGCTGGCAGGAGTCTGCATCCCCTCCTTTGGGTGGCACAGATCTCCAGGTTCCAAAGACCCCTAGGGAGGCAGTTTCAGGTGGCCTAGAACCCCAGCAGAGATGGCTGAGTGGAACAGAAACTCTGCAGGTAACAGGTCTGCCCCTCTTCCAGAGAAGCCTTTTATATTTTTTGAGGATGTCAAGGACATACCTTTTGGAGCTCTGGTCCCCTTCAAGAGTGGCTTTTGAGAACACTCCTTTTGCTCGTACCTAGTTTAAGTTAAGAGTGGGTCTGGAAAGTCGTATTTTCTCTATCTTGTTACATTTTAGTGCAAACCTCATTGAGGTTGGTTGCCTAGCAAATCCCCCTTTAATCTAGCTCTGGGAGTATTGCTCCCCTATCAGCGAGAAAGTGCTTTGTGGCTAATTTTCCGCTCACTTTAATTCTGCTTACTGGTTTGTGAATACGGAACCTCACACAGAGGTTTTGGTTGAGGATACACATTTTTTTTTTACTCTCCTTACCCTTTGTTCTCCTTTTCTCCCTCCAGCTGGTCAAACTTCAACCCCATCTATCAAATACATATAAAATAGTTTCCTCAAAAGTTCAGATTAATAGTACCAGAATCTTTGATTTTGTAGAACTACATATTACTTTGATACCTATTTTTGCTTTACCTACTGTACAAACAGAATCTGAAAACAAGTTTTTTGTTTGTTTGTTTGTTTTTAAGAAATAGAGAGAGAGAGTGTGTGAGCACATGAGCATGATCAGGGAGGGGCAGAGGGAGAGGGAGAGAGAGAGAGAGAGAGAGAGAGAGAGAATCCCTAGCAGGCTCCATGCCCACCAGGGAGCCCAGCAAGGGGCCTGATCCCACAACTCTGAGATCATGACCAGAGCGGAAATCAAGAGTCGCGTGCTCAGCTGACTGAGCTACCCAGGCGCCCCTGAAAACAAGTTTCTAAAATGAATACCAGCTCACATAGCTCTCTGTTTGTCCTCCTTTTATAGCTCCCCAATGTCTGTGTGATAAAAGTCTGTATTTTCTGGCTTGATATTTAGACATTTTGTGATCAAACCTCACCTCCTTTTCCACCGTGCTCTCCAAGATTCCCTCTCATGCCCTTTGAGTTGTACCCATACTGAAAATTATAAGCATTCCAGGATTACAACAAAAAGCTCTTAGAGACAGACACCCAATTATCCAGCAGGCTCCCAGGACACTGTCTGAACTTTCTGAAACATCAGGGAAAACAACGAAGTGACATCTCCAGCATGATTCATAGTACTAAATACTTATAAATTCGGCATGCACCAGACCCATGGCACAGTTCAAATCAGCCGAAGTCTTCTCATTGCTCAGCTCCCTTCCATCACCACAGCAGCCCACACCCAGTAGTAAACAACGAGGACCCCCAACAAAAGAAGGAAGACATTAAATTTCAGTGTTCATAGTTTAGAGTCTCACGTAGCTGTCCAGTTTTTCTCTCCTTGTTATCCTACGATATACAATCCTTGAAAGAGTCCCATCTGACTCGGACAGAGAAACCTCTGTGTCTTCCAAGCTGCCCACGAGTGCTCGCTTTGGCAGCACATATACCAAGCTGCCCATGATGGGGTCATAGGATATCCCCAGCCTTAAAAACTAGCCAAGGAAATGACATGAGAGTTTATTTTCATTGGACAAAAGGCAACATAGGGCATTAATCACTGAGAGACGGGAAATAAATGAGATGAGACCTACAGTGGCCTCCATTTATTGCCTGTAGAGTTTCCAGGCTGATGTTCAGAGAGGCGAAGTCCAAACAGAGCTTGACAATTCGGTTGAATTGAGTTTGACAGAGTTCAAAGCTTAGAGATGCCAAATTGGCTACAATTTCTAGGGCAAAATACGAGAGAGGGGGGAGCTTCACAGAGAGCTCCAAAAATCTGTGAAAAGATCCTATGGAGTATGTGGATGAGGACTGATCAGAGTATGTATGCACTACCTGAGGCCAGGAAAAGAATCAGTAGAAAGGAGCAGGCATGGGCGCCCGGGTGGCTCAGTCAGTTAAGCAATTGCCTTTGAATCCGGTCATGATCCCTGGGTCCTGGGATCGAGTCCCACATCTGGCTCCCTGATGAGTGGGGAGCCTGCTTCTCCCTCTCCCTCTGCCTTCCCCTCCCCTGTTTATTCTCTCTCTGTGTGTCAAATAAAAAAAAAATAAAATCTTTTAAAAAAAGGAGTGGGCAAAAAAAAAAAAATAAATAATGGAGATCACACAAGGCTAGAAATAATTTGTGTTCCTATGAGCCAGGGTAGGAAGACCTTATAATACAGTGGGCATTGAGCACAGATTTCAGAAGATATTGCCTTAATGGTGAGACCAAATTAGCCCTAGATCTGCCCTAACAAAATACGAAAGTCAGCCTTGAAATAATTGCTCCCCAGAACAAAGTCCAACAATATACAAAGGTAAACAACATAACCCATAAATTGTGTACTATTTAGCATACAGTAAAAAATTATCAGGAGTGCAAAGAAGCAGGAAAAGGTGACCTATAACTACAAGAAAAAGTGATACCATAAATAGATTTTCAAAAGACACTGATATTAGAATCAGCACACAAGGATGTTGATACAGTGATTATAAACATACTCCTTATCTTCAAGGAGATAAAGGAAAACATAAACACAGTGAGAGACATGGGAGATACAAAAAAGCCCCAAATCAAATTTTTAGAGATCAAGAACACTCCATATTAAGTAAAAAATACACTAGATGAGAGTAACAGCCAATTAAACATTGAAAAAGAAAGATAAATGAATGTGAAGACATAGTAGTAGAAATATTTAAACTGAAAGCAAGTAAAAAGATTATATCAAATTGAAAAAAACATCAGTGAGCTATGAGATTATATCAAGCAATTGAACACACGTATAATGGGAGTTCCCTTTTTTTTAGTTAACATATAGCACAGTATTTTTGGAGTAGAATTCAGTGACTTATCACTTACATACAACACCCAGTGCTCATCACAACAAGTGCCTTCCTTACTCCCTCCCCATCACCCCTCTAGGCCATCCCCCACCCTCCATTTGTTCTCTGTTGTTAAGGTCACTTATGGCTTATTTCCCTCTCTCTTTTTTAACTTTCCCTCTTCCCATATGTTCATCTGTTTTCTTTCTAAAATTCCACATGAATGAGATCATACGGTATTTGTCTTTCTCTGATTTATTTCACATAATATAATACTCTCTAGCTGCAGCCACAATGTTGCAAATGGCAAGATTTCATTCTTTTTGACTGTTGAACATTTAATGCAATTCCTGTCAAAATGCCACCAGCATTTTTCACAGAGCTGGGACAATCCTAAAATTTGTATTGAACCACAAAAGATCCCAAATAACCAAAGCAATTCAGAAAAAGAAAAAACTGAAGGCATCACAATTCTGGATTTCAAATTATATTACAAAGTTGTAGTCATCAAAACAGTTTGTTAATTGGAGTTTTATGAGGAAATTTTAAAAAGAGTGAAAAAGAGCGAAAAAGGAAAAATACATGAAAAAATCATGACCAAAAAGGTCTAAATGTGATGAAAATTATAAATCCACAGAAAGAACAATCTCAACAGACCCCAAGCAAAAGAAACATGAATAAAACAACACGACGGTATATCATAATCAAATTGCTTAAAACAAATGATAGAGAGAAAGTCTTAAAAGCAGCCAAAGAAGAAGACATGTTACATGAAGGGGCTAAAGAATGCCAATTTCCCATGAGAAATTAAGCAAATCAGAAGACCACAGAGCGATATCATTAAAATACTGAAATAAAAACTGCCCTCATAAAATTCTACACTCAACCAAAAATCTTCAAGAAAATGAAAGCAAACTAACAGGAAGTTGAGAGAATTTATCATCAGCATACTAACTTTACAAGAAATGTTAAAAGGAATTTCTTAGACAGAAGGAAGATGATACCCTTGACAATATACAGAAGAATGAAGAGCGGTGGAAATGGTAAACATATAGGTAAATGAAAGTATATCTTGCCTTCTCGTCTTCCAAATCTCTTTAAAAGATAATTGACTGCTCCAAGCAAAAGTAGTAACAATGTACTGTGGAGTTTAGGACATAGGTAGAATGTTATACATTAGAATGTATGAATAATAATAGCACAAAAGTCTGGAGGGGAAGTGTTGAAAAGTTCTTAAACCATATGTAAGTAGCATTACATTATTTGAAGACAGACTGTGATGAATTAAAGATGTACACTGTGGGGGCACCTGGGTGACTCAGTTGGTTAAGCCTCATACTCTTGGTTTTGGCTTAGGTCATAATCCAGAAGTTGTGACACCAAGCCCAGTGATGGGCTCCATGTTCAGTATGGAGTCTGCTTGAGATTCTCTCTCCTTCCCCCTTCCCCTCTCCCCTGCTCACTCTCTCAAATAAATAAATATATAAAATCTTAAAAAAAAAAAGATGTACATTGTAACTCCTAGAGCAACCACTAAGACAAGACAAAACAAAGAGTTATAGCTAATAAACTAATAATAGAGATAAAACAGATTAGGATAGGGACATGCTCAAGGTCATCAGTACTTAACATCCATATATCAAAGGGAAATGAACAAAACTACAAAGCAAATGGGGGGAGGATAAAGGACCTGGGTCTCCCTATGTAACTGTAGCCTAGTCATGAAATGCAACCACAAGGTATCCTAACATAAAAGATAACGTGGTTGTCATTGGCACCACTAATCTTAGAGAAACACACATATGTTTGTAGAGAGTGACATTAACTGACACAAAAGGCACCACCCAGGGACGCAAAGAAAGAGACACTCAGGCCAAATTGGTGAGACAGGTGTAAGGTATTGACTCCAGCTGTCCCCTTTCCGCTGAGAACTCAATCTAGATCAACCCAATTCCATTTTGAGAATTCTATTTTTAAAGCCTCTCTACCACCAAGGACTTGTAGCTACTCAAGTCAACATATGTTCTCATGTTCTTCTCTCTCCTCTGAATGCAACACCTTTCCCTGTCTTGTTACCTTGGCCAAGTCCCAGTTGACTGGTAGGTTTCAGTTAATGAATCACCTCTCCTGCAAAGCATGGCCTACTCTCTCCAGGTGATTGCCACTGGGTTCCCACAGCACCTGGAGCACAACTGTAGCTTAGCATTAAGATACAGTCTATCCAGGGCACCTGGGTGGTTCAGTCGTTTAAGTGGCCAACTCTTGATTTTAGCTCAGGTCATGATCTCAGGGTCATGGGATCGAGCCCCACATCAGGCTCTGTGCTCAGAGTGGCATCTGCTTGTCCCTCTCCCTCTGCTCCTTCCCCCCAACACTCATGTGCGATCTCTCTCTATATATCCCTATCTCTATCTCTAAAATAAGTAAATAAAACCTTTTAAAAAAAAGATACCACCTTCTGGCACCCCTAGAAATCATTATAGCTTCTTACCAAATAACCCTGCACCCTACAACCCTGATGTAAAAACCATCAAAGAAATATTGAAGTATTTGTCTTTATATCTTGTGGTCTTCCTCTCCTATAAAATCATGTTGAGATAATTTGAAAAGTTAGAACACCAGTAAAACAGGAAACTTCAAAATAAAAGTTGAATAAAAATCAAAGCAAAGTCTCAAGAAACAGATACATAGAATATTGGGGTACATTTCTGAAATCAAAGACAAAAATTAGCTCTGTGCTTCAGAATCTAACACAGAATTAGGAACATTTTGGGCCGCAGAGAGTTGAATAAAGAAGTAAAGGGAGAAAAGAGTTCAGAGCCCTTTTAATTGATTGTCCCAGGGCAGAGAATGAGAGCCCATGGTAACATCCTGCCATGACCCTCAGACCTTCCAAAGATTCTATAAAAATGCATATTAAATTACTAAATATTATTAAATCATTAAATATTTAAATATTATTACATATATTAAATTACATCTATTAAATTCTAATATGCTGAAATTGACCAGAGTGGTTCCTGTTTTCTTTTTTTCTGCAGCATCATGGTGAGCAGACACCCGTGAACAGAAAAGTACATATAATAGATGGGCCAGGGATTTCTGGGCTTTGTGAAGTCCATTGCTCCAAGAATCTCCCCTATAGGTTTTTCTGGGTTGGGTTAGTGAGCATCGTCCCTGAAAGACCAAGTAAGTCCAGTTTCTGAAACCTTCCTGTAAGTGGCCCGGATGAGGCTCTGGGGAGCTGTCCCCTTAAATGACTTCTTGTTTTTCTAGCCACAAATAGTATGTTGTAGATAATATATTATAATAAGCAGTTACTCCTACTGTTAACCCTATTTACAGGTGAGACTACTGAGGGTTGGAGTGGTTAGTGATGCACCCATCATCTCAAAGGTGGTGAGACTCCATTGAGACAACTGGACCCATTCCCGTGACCTCGGCAGCAGCCCAGCATCTCCAGAAACTGTCAGCTCTGACTGGATTTCAAACAGCATTGTATTTCTTGATGTAGGGCTGCTGCCTGTCTATTTTTATGTCTATATTTGCAAGTCTGACAAACTTCAAAATAAAAAAAAATACACACAAAAAGAAATATATTTTTGAGAAAGGGAAAAACCATCCAATAATGGCACAGACAGAACTGACTTGGTAAATGTTATGGGCTTTAAAAACAGTATTAAACTCCTCAGCAACTTTCATAATAGTCATGTGCCAGGACACAGAGAAAACCACGTTTTACCATCTGTTAGCTCTTACATTTGGCATCTTGTGAGATGTCACTTTTCAACCAAAGAGCCATCATCAATTTCAGATCAGGTGAAGAGTAACAGGTGATTAACTCTTTTTCCAAAGAAGCTGTCAAATTTTTGCTTGTGGTATTCTATTCATAACTGGGTGGCTATGTATCAGAAAGTAGAACTAAGAAGATACTTGAAGGTGTGTGTTTTTGTTCCTTATAAAACATGTGCAGTGTTCTGACATTTCTATCGCAGCTTCTGTTAAGGACGAGGAACAGATCCTTCGCTCTCCTCCAGTGAGAGCAGCTCTCTTGCACAGAAGCAAGCTCTGTCTCCTGGTTGGGCAAATCCAGGCTGTTGGTTGTGTCTCAGCCTGCACCACCTCCCCCTTGATTAATGAAACTCTGCAGGGAGCCTGCTCTGTGTCAGCTGGGTTGAACATTTCAGGACATAATCAATTTCCTTTGTCAGTTTCTCTGCTTTATCTGATTACAAACTCTTTCCTCTCTAAATATTACTTTCCATAACAATCAGGCAGGAGATTCCATCATTCATCACTCACTCCTTCTGCAACAACTTTTATTTTGTAGCATGTGATACAGGCAATTTGTCCCTCCAAAACCCCTCTCTGGGAGATGGGTGAGCTAATCCTCATAGTGAAGACTCCCCGCCACTCTTCTGGGGGGGGGGGTGGGAGGGCATTTTGACCTAGACCACCTTCCTAATTTCCTTTGGCAACTAAGCAGAGTTTGTTTCTCCGTGAAGCTATTCTTGATTGTGGGCCTCTTAGGATCTAGGTCCTCTTTGTATATGATGTCCGAAGTATTCCAAGAACCCTCCCACGGAGCTATTATCCTGATTTTTACAGCAGAGAAATTTGAGGCTTAGTAAGGTGAAGGTGAAGTGATCTGCCGAGGGTCATAGAAGTTTCATTGATTCTAAGGTACAAGCCCTTTCCACCTCCATACCTCGGTGTCCTCCTGGCTGTTGGTCCCTGTTCCTGGGGCCCGTGGGTCTAGGAATGGGGCTTCTGTGGAATCTCCGACGCCGTGACCCATATCCTCTCCCACCTATCTTCTCGGCCACATGAAAAGCTTCCTGAAGGCTCAGTCACTATGTGTCTAAGACCTCTGGGTGTGCGCTGGGTGGTTGGTATTCAGGTAGTCAGATGGGCAATCAGAAAAAAGCACATGCTTTTTTACCCAGGGACTGACTTCGGGACAGTTATGTGCTCCCGAGGTGAATTTTACTTTTATTTACATTTTTACCTTTTCTGTTTTAAAAGTGGCTATAGTTCCTTCCTGGGGTTTTGTGTTCTCTTTCTGGAGATCACCTTGAACCAGGTCCCAAGTAGGTCCTCACAAAGAGCCAGATGCACGGTCGTTTTCTCTGTGTGCTGGGCAGAGCGAATGGGTGCCCTCAGCATCGTCCTAGCAAACTCTGGGGATGGGGGCATCAGGAGGCTTCTGAAGAAACCAAGGGAATATGACTCACCTTGAACCTGGCTTTGCCACTTTCTTCTCCAGCAAAGAGTAATTTCCCAAGAAGGCTGGGTCCCTCTTTGCCAGCTACTCTCTGAGTCTCTCAGCCCCGTTAAGCCTGCCTGGAAGAAGACTGTGAGGTCACAGCCTTCCGTCCTCCCACAGGGATTCATGAACACCAGTCAAGACCTTGAGATGAGATCCCACTGCCGGCAAGGTCTCAGGGTTTTGTCAGAGAGGGCACCATGGGGCAGCAGCGCAAACACACACCACCGTGGTTCTCCATCACACAACAAAACAAAATGGAAGCACAGAAGATGATGTTCACCCCACTTACTAAGTGTAACCTCAGAAGTTGTGGGCACTTCTGATGTTTTCATCACATAGCCTTCAGAACTTATCATCACAGCCCTAGGGCAAAGCATTATTGCTGCTGGGGGAAACTGTTGGGGCAGCAGAGTGGCCAATGGGAAAGGGACCTGTGTGTCTCCCCTGACACCTGCCTGGGGCCAGGGCTGTGCAGTCTGACCTGGACAGAAAAGTCCAATGGTGAAAGCAAGTTAGGGGTCAGGGCAGGAAATGGGTCAGGGAGATGGTTCAGGAGACCGCTTCTCCATGACAATGGCCTCAGGGCACCACAAAGTGGTAATGAGACAGTGAAGGGTCAAATGTTGTCCTCTCGAAGGACTGGGGTGTGCTGGATGGTTTCAAAGTATTCTTCAGTTCCCTGTCATTTAACACCCTCTTCATGAGCTCATGCTATGTGCTAGGAGCTCAGTACTCCGAAGAGCTGACAGTTTTATGGTTAAGGGACAACATTTTTATAGAGTTCAAGAACATTTATATTAGTTTTCTAACTACACGTATGTCCTGAGCGAGACAAGAAGCTAAAAAAGCAGGGAGGCCATCAGCTGGGTGCTAAAATTGCAGAACAAAATTTGTAAGGAGTCAGCCTTCTGTTGGTTTGGGAACAAACAGCAGTGGGCTAATGGGAAGAAAGGCGTGCGTGTGGGAGCCACCCACAGATGGGACTTGGATCTTGGTGTCACTCCCCACGTATCATGTTACCTTTAAGGAAATGTCTCTGTTTGTATGCTTGGCTGATACCAGCTGGTGGAAAGTTCATGTGTTGCTTGAGATTCAAGGCTGCTCGAATTTACAATCCTTAATTTGTAGGAATTTATATAATACAGCTAAATTGAATCCAGCGCGTCTTGTTGGGGAAAGCATGGATCTGGGAGATAGACACATCCATGACCTGTCTGGGGTCATGTGGCTACCGTGCCACTTGGTTCAGGAGGTTGGGCCTGCAGACTCTTGTTTGTCAAATGGGAATAATCATAAAGACTTTCTTGAATTATATGAGGATTAGAGAAGATCATACACATTAACAACGCTAGCCCAATCCCAGTACTTATAAAAACATTACCTGGGTTTGCACAAGCAAATACGTCTGTCCCCATTGGGTTTTCACAAGAGTTTTGATGAGCCAGAGCAGGGAAGTGGGGGCCCAGGACAGGAGATTGGCTGAAGCGGGGGACAGGCTCAGAGAAGCAGGGCTGCGTGGAACCTCCCGGTGAGCAGGTCAGCAACATCATGAGAACCACGGTCAGAGTGAGAACCACGGTCAGAGTGAAGCCACAAAAGCAGGGAGACCGTGATGGGTAGGCGCATCTGCTTCCCAAATACCTTTTGAGTCCATTCGCTTCTACTCATCCTATTGCCACTGTCAGAGATCTGGGCACCTGGGATCCTCCAAGGGCCTCCTAACTCATTTCTCCACCTCTCCACCCCTGTTCCGTCCCTCTGCTCCTCCACTCCGAGGTAAGATCCACCTGGGCTTACAGCCCTCATGACTGCTCCTTGCCTTCAGTATAAAGTCACAGGTCCTGCCACGGTTTCTGACACCTGCTGGATCTGGTCCCTCACATCCTGCCAGCCGGCCTCCTTCAGCCTTGCTGAAGACATTCTGTTTCTCCACCTTACCTTGCTCCCTGTGGTCCCTGGGTCTTTGCACATTCTGTTCTCCATGCATAGAACATTCTGACCCTCTCCCTGTTTTCTGGTGTCTTCTATTTATCTTTTAGACTCCTGGTTCTACATGTTTCTTCCTCTGGAAAGCCCTGCATGCCTTACCTGTCCAGCCCCAGACTGGGTGGATAACTACTCCAATCTCTAAGTTGCATAAAGGCACCTGACACGGTAGATGGCATACAGTGGAATTCAATACATGTTTGCTGAGTGAATGGATCTCCCTGCCAGAAGAGTTGTAGGTTCGCAGGCAGATTGTGTTGAAATCATTTATGAGATGCTCTCATCTACGTTTTTCCCACCTGTGTCAGTCAGGATTCCACCCGGAAACAGATGGCTAAAACCTGGGTGGCTCAGTGGGTTGAGCCTCTGCCTTTGGGTCAGGTCATGATCTCAGGGTCCTGGGATCAAGCACCGCATCGGGCTCTCTTCTCAGTATGGGGTCTGCTTCCCCCACCCCCTCTCTCTCCGCCTGCCTCTCTGCCTACTAGTGATCTCTGTTTGTGAAACAAATAAATAAAATCTTAAACAAAACAAAACAAAGGGGCGCCTGGGTGGCTCAGTGAGTTAAGCCGCTGCCTTCGGCTCAGGTCATGATCTCAGGGTCCTGGGATTGAGCCCCACATTGGGCTCTCTGCTCAGCAGGGAGCCTGCTTCCCCCTCTCTCTCTGCCTGCCTCTCTGCCTACTTGTGATCTCTATCAAATAAATAAATAAAATCTTAAACAAACAAACAAACAAAAAAAACAAAACAAAAAAACCAGGGTAATCTAGAAGAGTGTGACCAAGGGACTTTTTATAAAGGTGTAGCCAAGTTCGAGGGAATCCAACAAGGGAGGGCAAAAAACACCCGCCCTGGCACTAAGGACAGTGGGAAGCCACCATCTCCTTGGGCCCAACCAGACAAGAGGAGATGGGAGTTAGAGAAACTCGGAGCCATAGTCAAAGGAGAGGCCTATTTGGTATGAGCTGGGGCCTTTGGGAGAGAAAGGCAGCCCCTGCCCATCTGGGCTGTGTCCCCCCCTTCTCTTACTCACGCCTCCATTGGCCAAAACCAACTGGCCAAGACCAGCAGACAGCCAGGGATGAGAAGCCCTGTCAATGCAGTCACAGATCTGTGGGCTCCGAGCAGAGTGGAGCAAGGTGGTGTGTGACTGCAGGGAGAGAGAAGATCCAGTTGTTCTGATCACTTATCTAATAACCTGTCCTTTCCTTGGAAAGGAATGATGTTGACTTGCCAATTGAATACAGATTCAATAGAAGTGATTTAGAAAACACTTTCATTTGGGGCGCTTGGGTGGCTCAGTCCCTTAAGCATCCGACTCTTGATTTCATGATCTTGAGGTTGTGAGATTGAACCCAGTGTGAGGCTGCACGCTGGGCGTGGGACATACTTGGGATTCTCTCTCTTCCTCTCCCTCTGCTCTTCCACCTCTTAACTGAAAAGATTAAGATTTTTTTTAGGGCGCCTGGGTGGCTCAGTTGATTAAGCTTCTGCCTTCGGCTCAGGTCATGATCCTGGAGTCCGGAGATCGAGTCCTGCATCAGGTTCCCTGCTCTGCGGGAAGTCTGCTTCTCCCTCCGACCCTCTCCGCTCTTGTGCTCACTCTCTTTCTCTCTCATTCTCTGTCCCTAAAATGAATAAATAAAAAATCTTTTAAAAAATTAAGATTTTTAAAATGTTCTATTATTACATTTCTATTCTAAACGTTCTATTATTATAATTCTATTTGGACAGTCTTATTTGTCACATAATGAAAGTAGATTTAACATTGTAGTTTCAGTTTTAAAAATCTGCCTTGAGATTTATCCCATACCGAGACATAACTCAGCCTCCAGTCTGCAGGTGAGCTTGCCCACTACCAAACAGGCTAAAGTCTGAGCAAGGACCTTTGTCTGGACTGAGAGGCATCTCTTTCTGCGGTATGAAACATCTCAGCAGGGACGGGTGTGAGTTTCCCCACTGTCTGTCCATTGGTCATGCAAATCAGATGTCAGACCCATGCAAATTAGATGTTGGACCCAGAGAAGCTTGCAATTAGAGGGTTAATATGTCGTCCCCTGGACGATGTCAGCACAGAGTCAGGCCTCTCTTTCCGCTGCAACAGATGCGAGCTTCTTCACTTGCGATTCCATAAATAGCTTCCTGTCTGCTGAACCCTGGTATGCTGGGATAATTCAAAAGTCAGACAGCATGCAAAGGCTCCCTGGGTGTATGAAAGGCTTGCAACACCACCTGCTTTGTCTGTATTTAGGTGCCTAGTTTGTTAGCTCAGAGTACTACAAGTTAAGGGTGGGGGCCAGATGCTACCCAGGACTCATTTAATCTAAAGGAACCCTAATATTCCAACAGAATCAGAGGAGCCACACCTGTGAGATTTTTGTGTTTGTCCTTCCTTCACTCTTCACCAAGCTCCAAGTGCTTTCCTGGAGGGGCTCCAGCTGTGAATAACCCCACATTTGTGGGATGTGGAGCCTGCTCTGTTTTGGGATGGCTTCGGTAGACCACGGGCACCCCCCCTCCCACAGTCACATGCTGAAACCCAAATCCCCTATATTGTGGCATTAATAGGTGGTTTTTTGTGAGATGAGTAGGTCAGGAGACTGGAGTCCTTATGATGGGATAAGTGCCTTTAGCAGAAAAGACAGAAGAAAGAAGATCTCTCTTCACCTCCAGGGGTCTCAGGAAAATGGTAGCCATCTGCTGGCAAACCAGGAAGAGGGCTCTCACCAGACAACTAGATCTGCAGACGCCTAGATCTTGGGCTTCCAAGCCTCCAGAACTTTCGAGAAAGAAGTGTTGGTTGTTCAAGCCAACAAGCCAGCCAGTGCAGGATATCTTGTGAATAGCAGCTTGAACTGGCTGAAACAGTTGGTGTGGGATGGGGGGTATAAGATGGACACTGTGTTAAGCACATTTTCTCCAAGATTCTTTGAGTGAAACAGTTCACATCTGGTTTGTTTCTCCCACCATGGTAAAGAAACTGTCTATCCAGGAGAATTGGCTCAAATATGTATACATGTTGGATTTCATAGTCCCCTTTGGGCTTTTTGTTCAAAATGTGGTTTTTGGAAGAACAACTTTGCCTAACAAATGTTGGGAGCAAAGCTGGGGAAGGGAGAGGGAGGAAAAGAAGGGGGTTGTGTCAGGGTGCTCTTGTAGGCCAGCAGTGACGGGTCCCTTTGTGTCACTGGCTCAGAGAGAGGTCAAGGCCATGTGTGTGCAATCTAGAGCAGGGCAGATGCCACAGCCACAGAACAACAGGATGCAGTGAGCTCGGTCTCTACAGTTGATGGGGCATCTGCCAAATCAAGCAGAGACAAATACAGGAACTAAGGGGTGGGAGTTTGCTGTCAGGAACCAAAAGGTGTGTGGGGAGGGTGGGTACTGGCAGAACCTGAGGAGCCCACTGGCAGTGTCTTTGCTGGGCTGGGGCCCCTTGTGGAGGTCCCAAGTCTGAAACTAACCAGCATAAGACAAAACTGGAAAGGGTGAGGGTGACGTGGCTTTGGATGCTCAGAGCCTGGACTGATCCCGGTTCCACTCTGCACTGTTGTGAAGGCACCTGTTACTGATCTTCCATTTTTTCCTCTGTAAACACAGCTTTCCTCAGAAGCTTTCAGCGAGGACTACCAGTGAGCCCATACTAGGGTCTCAGGAAACGGGAGCAGTTGCCTTTATTAATGCAGGAATCAGTGAACTGGGTAGGGTAGATTTTCCAGAATCCACACACACAAAACAGATGTAAATGCTGCCAGTCATGTGTTCTGGTGACATTTATTTTAAGCATCGTTGTGTTGGAGGGGCTGCCAGTACAAACATGACTAAGCCCTGGGCTTCCCTGGTGAAACTGGGGCACAGGGAGGGTCCTGGGATACAGGGAATGACATCCCCGCGCCTCCCTCTCCCCGCTCCCTCCCCAGAGTCTGGGGAGATGCAACAAGGAAGGCTATAAATAGCTAAGCAAATCAATAAGCAATGCACCCAATTAAAGATGGTTTTAATTATATGAGCCTGCCTGGCCACCAGACACTCAAGTCAAACAGAGTAAATGTAATTTCCTTGAAGCATCACCTTCCCTAAGGTCGAAAGTTTATGGATCATCTCTAAGTCCCTCCAGAAAACACATCTCCGGTCTCACTGGTCTGCCAGTGTCCATGCAGCACGCCCCTTGGTCTTCCCTGAGGTTTCAGGAAGGCTCTGATTCTAGGCCAGTGGGGGGTCGGAGATGCCTTCTGCAGTGTCTTTCATCTACCAGCTTGAAATCAGCTAAGCAGAGCCTGGGAACAACTTGCCTGCCAGCCAACACACAAGCAGGGAGCCTCTGGTTATGGTCCTATAGGTATGGCGGGTGAAGGTTTCCCAGACTTCGAAAGTTCCCCCAGTCTAACTCTTGAGAGCAAGAACGTGTCTCTCTCCACGTTCATGGGGCAGGTCAGTATAGTGGCACTCTCAGACCAGGCGCCTGCCATGGGACCCTGTGTCAGGGGTCACATTCAGAGAGACAATCAATTCCTTAAAGAATATGACACCTCTGTTACTCAGGACCCAGTGGTCTGGGCTGGTTCAGTGCTCCCCACACCTCTAACCCCTCTTCAGGCCCCAGGGAGACACTTCACTCTCTTGCCCCAGGACTCACATACTGAGCAGATCTGCATGCTGACACCAGGAGGGGCACTTCCTTGGAGTCCAGGCAGAATCTGAACTGTGGAAGCTCAAGAGAAGAGAAGAGAAAGAGGAATGTATCAACTTGTCAAGTCCTTCCTCTTCCCATAAATGCAATCAGTTCTTGCATAGCAAAAATCTCATTTCCCAGAGGGGCTGATGCCCATTTCTTTGCTTCTCCTCACCTCTGAGTCCTAGCTCCAGGCAGGTGCTGGCTAGTAGGGTGTTCGCAGTAGAGGCTGGGGAGTGCTCCGCTCCTAGGGCTTTCAAATGTGTGTACATAAAGGTGGAAAATCAACATGGGCCAGATAATGACACGGAGTCTCAACCTTGACAATGAGATGGATCTTCAATGCTAGAGTTGTAACTGGCTTTATTTTTATAAAAATATTTAATAGGGTGTAACCACTTTTTCAAAAATATAAATAAAAGTTGCAATTTCATTTAAGTAATTTTGACTTACACTTTTGATATTCATGAATTATAACCTGCCTGCTTTTAAAATTCCTAGATGACTTTGTAAACTTCAGACTTTAAAGAATGAATGTTTTGAAAACACAAACTAATTTTAATTTACATTTTTTATGAGCTAACATTCAGATTCTATATACTTAAAATACAATTCTTTATATTTTAAAATCTTTGGGGTGAATCATTGAGTATGAGTATAATCGAGATTGTGATGGGTATAGAAAGACAAAAATAGAGCTTAAAAAATAAAAAGAGGATGAAAAGATAGAAAATCTTCAATCTGTTTAAATTTTTTAGAACTGGAACCAGTGAAATTTAGCAGACCTCTGGTGAACCTACCTCACAATAAATTTCTTTATTTAATGATGCTTTAATTACTAATCAAAACAATGGAAATGAAAATGAGAAAACTATTTGGATTCAATTGATAACTTGAAGAGGTCAAGTAAGATCTCTAAAACATACTCTCTACTCTCTGAAGATTTAATTATCAATCAAAACGATGAGGTTATAAGAGGGCTGTCGTTTCTACTCTTGTTAGGGTTTGATCCATGTTCAGGGTGATCCCGGCTGCTCAGATTCTTGTCAGCCAGTGTGGTCCTGCAGGGGTGTGGGGAGGTCCATGGGCATAGCTCCCCATGTTCTGAACCTGCGCTTTGCCACCGAGCCACCACCCATTGGATCAAATCCTCTCTAGAACAGTTTCCATTCAAGGTTACAGAGACGCTGTTAAGCAATAGCACATCCCGTTAAGAATCAGGAGTGAGGTACAATCTCAAAGTTTCTAGCACAGTGGCTTGCAAGAAACAGACCTCAATAATGTTTTCTAAATTTACTTGGAAATCACCAACAAGCATGCCCTTCCGTGGTCGGGAGAGAAGCTGCTCATTCTTTAAATAAGTGTATGTTGAGCATCATTGTGGCAGGGACTGGAGGTGAAGACAAGGACCCGGGCTTCATGAAATCTGGTTGGTGGAGAAGACAGATGTGATTCAAAGAATTAGGCAAGCTGACAGAGGACGAGGATGAGAAAACGTGACTTCTCATCACAGACACTCACAGCCAGAGCTGCCTGGAGGAAGGAGCGGATGGTGACGACATCCTCCCCTCCCCCACCCCAGGAACCTGACCTTCTTCATGCTCCTTTCCCCATTTCTGATTCTCCCTCCCTCCGCAAGCCGCCCTGTGGGGTTATCTGCAAGAAACATGACATCCTTACTAGGAAGTGCCAGTATTCAAATAAATGGAAATTCAGAGCAGGGAGAATGCATCACAGGGGCTTATATTAAAAATAATAATGATGATCGTGATGAATGCTCTTGTCCTTGGAGAAACAGGTTTGTGTCTCCATGTATGAGAAATGGCTGCCTGTAGCATCAGGGCTGTAAATGTGCTTTCCTGAGATTCTAGTGGGTGCTGTAAAAAAAAAAGAAAAGAAAAAAAAAGGAAAGAAAGAAACAAGGCTGTGGGAAGACTGAGAAAAAAAAAAATAAGGGGCTGGAGCCGCAGATGGGTGGAAATCTCACTGATTCCTATAGAAATAGAGCATTTAAAATTAGCTTAGTATAAAAATAATCAGGGATGTGGGGTTGATTTTACTATCTATATTCCCCACTGCTTGATTCAGTTTCTGTTTTGAGAAATCTATCACGTATCCAGTTTCCTCCAAAGACTCAGTCCCTGCTCTGGGCCCCCGGAACAGCAGCCACTGCAGCTTCTTGAGGGTCTGTGGAGCTCCAGCCTGGGCCGTCAACCTGGTCCCTCACAGCCTGGGCTCTTGACCTCTGAGTCTCCTGTTGCCTGTGCCTGGCTGAATTCTGAGTTTCCTCTTTCACGGCATCTTGTTATATCCCCAAGTCCAGAAATCCTTGTGCCTTTTTATTTCATTGTATTTTATTTATCTTCCCCCTCCCCAAGACTAACGCCTAGAGCCACACAAGGGAGCCCAGGCCCAGGCCCCAATCATTAAGAACCAGGTAGGTAAATCTTTTAATAAAGTTGAAAGCACAGGGCAAGGGCTCAAGCCAGAAGGCTAAGGGCCTTCTGGTCATTGTGATACCTTGTGTGTTTATAAAGGAGTAGCATGGGTATAAATTTGTTCCAAGAAGTATGAACTGCAAGAAATGTATTCCTTCATTCTCCTCAGTCGTTCTATGCTGGTCCAGCCTCCCACCACTGCAACAGTGGCAGAGAAGACCTCTGCCACTTTGAGGGTGACCCATCACTAGGGAAACAGGAGACGCTGCTGTCCTTTGGAGAAGTCCCTGCCCTTCTTCTGTGCCTCTTGCCCATGAACCTGGGTACCTGCCAGGAAGGAAGTCTTGTTCAGGATCCGTGCTGACGCTCTGGTCTCCCCACAGGCCAACAACCACTGCTGTTAGGGGCTCATCACCTCCACAGCCCCCCTGCAAGTGGGTTGGGACCCCATTTAAGCCTCCCTGGCGTGGAAAATTCCACTGTCCTGTCACAGGGCTCCTGCCCCTCATGACCTTCAGAGGCTACTCCTCTGTGTTTATTAACCCAAACTTTAAAAAAAAGGGGGGGGGTGCGTAATGCCCACATGCAAAATGAAGTTGGGACAAAGGAGGAAGGAGAGTGACTGTTTAATGAGCACAGGGTTTCCCTCTTGGGGCACTGCCAAGCGCAAGGGGTCAGGGTAGTCTCAGCTCTGAACCTTGTTGAACCCTCCATGACAGCTTCAATGAAACTCCACCATTTCCTGAGCTCAACAGGGTCCTGACCACGCATCCCGTTCCTGCCCCTTGGCCCAACCATAGGCTCAGCTCCTTCCAGAGGGGCTCCTCCAAGTCCCAAGCCAGGTCTCATGGTGGGGAGCGAACAGAAGCTCCAGGCGGCGTCCACGGCATCCCCCATTTCTTGTCCCCTGTTTCCTGTTTCCCTGGAGCTGGACTGAGTGCCTTCCACAGAGTGGGGGTGTCCTCAGACTTTCAGGACCACTCAGGGCCATGGCGAGGAGGGAATGTCTCCAGGGAAACCACACTAGGGCCACCTGGGCCCAGCCTCGGCTCAGGTTTCCAGGGGAGGCGTCTGTGCCATGTGGTCATCCCAGCAGGCTGCTGGCAGGTCACGCCAGCCTCCGTGAGACGTGGAAATGGGGTGGGAGATGGGGCCCAGCTGTGGAGTCACACGCAAGCCCAGCCTCAAGGAGAGCAGAGCACCAGGCACTTAAGAAGAGTTGGCTGATGGTGAACAAATAATAAGGCTTGCAGCTGATGGGAGGCTGGCCGGGCCAGGCAGTCTTTCCAAGCCCGAGGGCGTAGGTCCCATCATCCGCTTCTACTGACGATTCATTCCTGGGCCCAGGAGCCCCTGTCGGGGGCTCAGACTGCCCACAAACAATGGTAAGGGAAGGCAATCCTTTTCTTCCATCTTTCATTCGATCTTACTTCCTCCTATGTTTATTACAGTGATGGAATTCCTGCAGAAAGTCCTGAAGTTACGGAAGAGCAAGAGTTAGAGGTTTAAAGCCAAAGCTCGTCTAGTGACTCATTCGGTGGCTCATTCCGTTAAGCCCCAGACTCTCGATTCTGGCTCGGGTGACGATCTCTGGATGCTGAGACTGAGGCCCACGTGGGCTCCGCATGCAGCGGGAGATCTGCTTGGGTTCCCTTCCCTTTGCCCTTCCCGCCTGTTCACGCTGTCTCTCTCTCTCTCAACAAATAAATAAATATTAAAAAAAAAAATTAAAAACCCAAGAACAACAAAGCTTTGTAGGTAAGAAACAGGGTGGCAAAGACAAAAGGCCAGCAGCAGGATACAGAACTTGGCCTTGGCCTGTAGCCTGGGAAATGAGCAAGGCTGTCATTAACCTAAGTCGTGGTAGTGTGGTAGTTGGGCCAATACCAATATTATGACCATTGCTAATCAGAAGATGCTACTATGGCAGGGCTGGAGGGCCTCTCGGGGTCTGGGACTGCCTCGTAGGTACGTGAAACCTGGACGTCCAGCAGGACAACAGGGTTCTTGAGAGACAGAGCAGAGCCACCGCAGGAGAACTCCCAGGCCTTGGAAGAAAGATGTATAATAAAAACCAGGAAGCACTCCGCCAACAGCACTGCCCCCCACGGCAGCTGGTGGCCCGGGCTGTTGGTCTCCACAGCTGAGTCAGAGCTTGGGTTAGAGGACAGGAGCCTTTCCAGGTCCTTGCTTTATACCTGAAGGTCTCTCACAGCTAGAACGCTCCAGCCTGACTGTGCCCTGGGGAATGTGGGCAGAAGAAGGCGGGCACCCCCAGCCTGGGCAGTGGTGATGTCACTTCCATCCATCTACAGGCACCCTGATTTGCCCCCAGGGAACCCTCAGGCACGTTTGGAGGGTTTTCAGACTTCAGTAAAGATCAACAAATGCTTTATTGATACGGGGTTGGCACATCACCTCAGTATCCCTCTCACAGGAGGACATAGAGCAAATCTGCCATTACCGTGGGTGATGACAGAGACCAGTGTCGCTGGGCCCGTGTGGGACCTCTGTTTCCTCATGACTCCGTGGGCCATGGACTAGTGAGGCCAAGGATACACACGCCAGGCCTGAGCTCAAATTCAAGTTTGATTTAGATCTGTAAAATGTTGGGGAAAGTATTTAATCTCCCCGAGCCTCAGCGGACCCACCAGAATAAGGTAGAGAACATCATAGTCACCAAAATTTCTTTTGGGGGAGAATACGTGGAATTTGTGTGGAAGAGGCGCTTTGTGGTCAGGTGTGAACCCTCAAAAAAAAAAAAAATCTGTCCAGGGAAACTGCCTTCTGAAGAGTTGGGGTCTGGTTAAGGGGAAGCCGAGTTGTCTGTCAAGCCAGCAGAACAACCGGGCATGTCAGCACATAAGACACATTTGGGGGCAGGGGAAAATCTTCTGGGAGAGAACCCAAGGCCTCCCCGGTCCCCACCACCACCGCCACTTGCCCTGGCTGGCCAGAAAGGCCTCCAGGGGCTAGACAAGCCTTTGCGGGAGTTTCATGAGGTTGTTCAAGGGCATGTGAGATAAAGACCTCCCTATTCAGTCTTCCCTCAGGAGCCCACAAACTTCCCCTATGACTCCCCAAGGCCCTCCCCGGAGCCAGCCCCCTGTTCTGCTGCAAGGAGGGGCTTGCGGTATGGAGTAAGCAGGAACACGGATAGCCCCCAGACAGTTAGGGGCCCTGGTCTAGATCCCTGCAGGGGGCCAGCGCTGCCCTCTGCAGGCAATAAGTCCGGACCACACAAGGGGGGTGCTGCTTGCAGGGCCGCCGCCTCCAGGCACTCGACCCAGAGCTCCTAGACACCTGTACCTATTTTCTGACTTCACCACTCCTGGATGAGAACTAGCTTGTCTGCTACACCTCCCGCGGGGCACTTTTTTATTGGATTTTGGGTTACGTTCATGCTGTTGAAATTGTTACTTCACCGTGTGCGGCTTGAGCTCCTTGAGGGGCGGGGCTCCCCATTCACCCCTGCACCCCTCACAGGCCTAGATGTGCGCTTCCGCCCAGGCACCCTTCATGAACACACGCGTAACACCCCCCCACCCCCCCACCCCCACCCCGAGAGATTCTGACGCGGGTGTTAGAAGCTCCGGTGCCCCGCCCACAAAGATACTCTGCGACCTGGAGTTGCTCAGACCTCTTTGAGCACAGATGGGCATGGAGGGCTGACTGGCCATGTCCCATCCTTGTGGTTAGAGCCACGTATAGCTTAGTGCCCACGCCGGGGCACACTGAGTGTGAGATGGGGGTACTCTTCATAGCTGGCCAGGACAGCAGACACAGGATGGGGTCTTCCCCGGTGCTGGGGGTGCGTGGGCACCTGTTCCTGCCACACGTCCAGCCTCGGGTCTCCCAGCACATGCCATCAAGCAGGATTCTCATTGCAGCCCAGCCTCTCAGAATTGTTCCAGAATTACATGGGGAAGGGGAAGAGTGCTAGTAGCCAGGAATTTTAGAAATCAGGGATGATTATTCCAATTAAAAAAAAAAAAACGGAAAGAACATGTTTCAAAACTAGGCAGCAATTAGACTAATGCTGATCTTTATTTAAAAACCTAGAAAAATGTGGGGGCACCTGGGTGGCTCAGTTGGTTGAGTGTCGGACTCTTGGTTTCCGCTCAGGTCACGATCTCAGGGAGATGAGACCAAGCCCTGCTTGGGGCTCCCCGCTCAGTGGGGAATATGCTTGAAATTCTCTCTCTCCCCCTCTCCTCCCTGCTTGCACACACTCTCTCTGTCTCTCTCTGAAACAAATAAATAAATTGTTGGGAGAAAAAAAATACCTAGAAAAATTTTAAAGAGCTGATCGATATTGAATATGGGCTTGAAAAGTCAGATGGACCCACGTGCTTATAAATCATTTGGTTCTATATCCACGAGCAACTTCTTAAAGCTACATTTTATCATTTGCAGGCCAGAGGTAAAAGTATTTATCCCGAAGAGGTCATTGTGAGAATTAAGTGAATATGCGAAAAGTCTTTTGCATAGTGTCCAGCATAGGGTAAATATTTGATATAATGTACTATAATATAATTGAGAATATAGCATCTATTATATACAGTACATATAATTCATAAAGCAGTATGATGCATAAGTAGGAAAAAACTTTGGTTCACTTAGAATGTTATACTAATTTAATTAAAATTTTTTGGATGCTATTATAAGTCTAGCCATAGTACATCAGGATTTTAGCAGAGATTTTGACAAAAATCCTTAGTAACATCATTACGCTGTGACAGGAATTCTGTTAGTGATTTCCTCTGGGGAGGGAGGTAGAGAACAGTTGGGATGAATGCGTTGGGAACTTTGTCTCTACCTGCAGTGTTTTATTTTTATTTTATTTTACTTTTTGAGAGAGAGCAAGAGAGAGAGAGAGCATGCGAGTGGTGGCAGGGGAGAGGGGCAGAGGGAGAGGGAGAAAGAATCCTAAGCAGAATCCCTTCTGAGTGCAGAGCCGGGCCGATCACCACGACCCTGAGACCATGACCCCAGCCAAAATCAATACTCGGGCATTTAACTAACTGAACTACCCAAACACCCCCAGCAGTGTTTCATTAATTAAATAATTCTAAGGAAATAAGTTTGAGTGGGTGGGGAATGCTCACTTCCGACCAAGAGCACATTTTTCTTTCAACCATGACTTCTCCCTTAGAAACTATTGAACAGCCTGGATCCTGACTAAACCACCTGTCTTAGTCTGTTCTGGTTGCTAAAACAAAACACTATCGACTGGGTGGCTTATAAACCACAGAAACTTATTTCTCACAGTACTAGAGGCTGGGAGGTCCATGATCAAGGCGCCCGCATGGTCGTGTTCTGATGAGAACCCTCTTCCTGGCTTATAGCTGGCATCTTCCTGCTCTTACAGTAGAAGGAGCAAGAGATCTCTCTGGAGCCTCTTTTATACTATTGTTTTTAACAGATTCATTTATTTATTTTAGAGAGAGACAGAGCCTGCAAATGAGCACAAGGGGGAGGGGAGGGGGACGAGCAGAGGCAGAGAAAGAGAAGGAATCTCAATCAGACTCTTCACAGAGCACAGAGCCAGATCGATCCCAGGATCCTGAGATCATGACCTGGGCAGAAATCAAGAGTCAGACACTCAGCCAACAGAGCCACGCAGGTGCTCCTCTGGAACCTTTTTTATTAGGGCATGAATCACGTTCATGAGGACCCCAGCTTCATGATATAATTAACTCTCAAATGCCCCATCTCCAAATACCATCCCATTGGGTATTAGGGTTTCAACATAGGAATTTGCTGGAGGAGGGGGTTGGGGGTGGGGGCAGGGCTTGCAGGGGCGGGACACAAATATTCAAACCTTAGAACCGCTGATTGAAACTGCTCCTTAAACAAGCCTGCATATTTCGTTAAAAAAAAGAAAATCCTTTTTTTTTTAAGATGATTACATTTTGACCAATGCAGTTCAGCCCATAACATCATAGAGCCATCAGAAGAACTGCGGTTGATAGCTAAAATCAGGAACAAAAACATTACATTTTTACAGCCCAATCTGTGTGGTTCCTCATGGGAGAATGACATTTTCAAGACTCAGAGCTCCGGAGCCCCGACTTGCCAAAGTCAGCCGAGATGCGGAACGTTGCCTTCTCCAAATCACTGCAGGCGAAGTCTTTCCTAGACAGCAACTGAAACATTAAAAGAAAAAAAATCACTTTTTAAAATTTGGCCCTGACATTTTAAAATATTCCCGTGACAGTGAAATCAATCGTTATGGAGCATTTGTACTGCCAGCCAGCCACATTAGATTGATTCCTTATTTTAGTCTCTTATTTTTAATAAGTAAAATGCAGGTTAAATAGATGTGAACTATATGAAATACAACCGTTATCACAAAATCTAAGCAATACACGGTGACAAGAGAAGTTACAAGTCCAGTTTATGCCTGATCTGATTTATGCGACTGAGATAATACTTTTTTTTTTTTTTTTAGTAGGGCTGGTAGTAGAGGAAACAAGCATTGTACAGTGTCTGAGGGGTAAGGTATACTTGCTGTGTTTTTAGCTGTCCCAGTTAGCTACTGCTGCCTAACATATCACCCCAAATGTGGTGGCTTAAAAAAAATAGAAATATTTATTATTATCCACCATTTGCAAGTCAGCTACAACATTGTGCTCATCTGGGCTGAGCTTTTCCAAGGGCCGCAGGATCTTCTTCTTCAGGTAGCTGGGGGTCCTATGGGGCAGGCAGATGAGTTAACCTAAGATGACTTTATTCATGCAACTCTTAGGCAGCTGGCTGTTTAGTTTAGTTGGGCATTGAGATAAATGAGGGTGTGTGCATGTGTACACGTGTGTGTTGAAGGGAATGAAGAATAGGGATCTCTACTGGGGGGAGAAAGGATGTTACATATAAGAGGACTGTGGGGGTGTCCACCGAGGAAAACTGTGACATGCTTTGCATTTCTGTCCATAACCTTGGCCTTTGTTAAGGTTAAGAGAACAGACTTTGAAGTTAGAAAGCCTAGATTTGTGGCAAGGTCCTAAACTTACCGCAACTTAGTTTTCTCATCTCTGGATTTCTCAATCGGGATAGTGTTACCCACCTCTCGGGGGCAGGAGTGAGGGAGGTAATGTACACAAATCACTTAGCGTGGTACTGGGCACATAGTAGATGCTCAACAATTGGATTAAAAAAAAAAGGGGGGTCAGATCTTGACCTTCCAGGCATTTATTTGCTTCCGTGATTCTAGACATCCCCAGCTTCTTCCTCTTCTTTTGCATATAGATATAAATAGCTTGGTGTGATCCTGGTGCAATGGGCCATGCATTCTATTTATACTCTCATCAGCAAAAGGCAAGGGGAAAGGTTCTAGCTTAAATCTTGATTGGAAAGACACTGGTCCTACGATTAGCCCTTAGACTGGCCCCTCAGAAAGAAATAGAAGGGAAGTATTAGCTGTCCCTGCTTGGTGAGATTCCAGCCCTAATTCCCTGGTGTCTTTCAGGAAACTGTCAGGAATTAGGGATCCCATTTGTCCCTCCTGTTGTCCAGCAGCTCTGCCTAGAAGAGCAGTGAAGTGTTGCACAGGGTGCGTTTTGGCCACAAGCGTGTGAGGCATCTGTCTGAAGTGATGCTCCCAGAGTGCCGGATCCTGAGGCCCTCAAAAATCCAGCCCCCCTTGCCTGTTGGCTCTCAGAAAGCCCACATCTGACTTCTATTCCTCTCCTTAAGAATGTGCTCTCTGGTTAAATGCAACAATCCTTGGGAAAGGTCATGTTTGAAGTGGCAGACACAATCCATTAGCGTAAATGAAGGACAAAAACTCTGCCCTAGAACCTCTAGGGATCTGTGAGCACAGCTGAAGATTATCGGAAAAATCCATCTGAGAGTCCGTTGCAAAATCTAGGTTCGCCTCTATCAGCCTTGCTGAAGGAGACCCCAGAAGTCATAGCCGCCGTGCTCACAGAAGAATCTACCCAGTGTCTACCCACTACTCAAGGCCACATCTTGACATCATACCTATATTGGCCAAAACTCAGTCCCTTAGAGCTCTCCTTCTTACAGAGCACTCCCAAGTGGGCCTGAAGCTGTCTCCCTATAGCTAGAAACAGATGCTAGAACCAGTATATTAGAGGGTCATCAATTTGCCCTCCGGCAGAGATCAACAAGGTGGGACCATAAGCCTTCTTGTTGAGAATAGTGTCCCTTAACTTTTCAGTCACACACACACACACACACACACACACACACACACACAGCCTGGAAACTTCCACACTTCCATCCTGGCTGGCACTAGGCCTGCCATTGAGCTGGCGCAAAGAGAGTTGGGAGCACATGGCAGATTGGGGGTTATTTTTAAACACCCTTGCTGGGAGGCAGCAGTGACCTTAAAGTAGGTTGTCTCTCTTTTTCTGGCATTTCAGTTTTATTGTAAAAGCATTTATGTGTAGAAATAGAGAATGTTTAGCTGCAAAAGCACACGTTACTCAAATGGCAGATGTTGGCTGTTTCCCATGCTGGCAAAGGGAAATGGGGTGGGACCAGCAGGGGCACACTCTTGAGGTGAAGGGGAGCAACTGGCCGCCCGATATTGGGTCTTCTTCAAACCCAGGGAACCTGGGGGTCCCAGGGTCTTCCTCAACAGAGAAGGGATTACTCCCAGGAACCTCCAGGAAGACAAAGCACGTTTTGTTAGTGGGATGGTACCACGAACCCTCCCCCAAAGTCCCTTTGTTGGCGATGATTGCCTTAGAAAACCAGTGGCATTTCTTGCCATCCCCCTGGCTGAATCTAGGCCATCAAAAGAAAGGAAATAAAAGGGAATCAGCTTCAACTCAGAGAGCCAAGAAACATGGTGAATACCTGAAGATTTGTAAGTATTCTGAGAAGTTGAATCTTTAAATAATAATAGTCATAATAGCAGTGTATGAATATATTATACTAATATTTATTACTACATTAATTAAATAATATATGACATATATAAATAGGCTAGTATAGTACTTTAATAATAATAGGTTAGCATAGCATTTCATACTATTATTCATATGCTATTATCATTTCAATGAGTAGCTCTGCAAAAATTTATTAGATGTTTTATGTATGTTAACACAATACCAGACATTGGGGGTCCAAAACACTCAGGGGTTACAGTGTAGTGTAGGGGGAAAGATAGATGCATAAACGGATAATTTCAGTAAATTAGAACAGCATAGAATGGAATGGAAATGAGTAGGACAGAGGAGGGCACAGGCCCAGCGAGGGGTGAGGTGACAGAGACATGCTATCACCATTGCTTGTTGGAGGTGTCAGGCTAGTGAGAGGATTAGAGACCACATCCACAAAGGCCTAATACATGGAAAGTCTTCTAAAACAGCAACAACTATTGATGTCCTGTTCTATGCCTGGAACCTTCTTGCTCAAGGCCCTGCTTGAAGACCTGCTCAACTCTCTTGGGAGATGAGCGGTCCCTTGGCCTTGTGCCCCCAGCACCTTCCACTCCTTTCTCCTAGAGCTTGGTGCATTGCAGCTTCATGATCTCATTTGACCCTTTCTCTCCCACTGGACCTTGGGCCCAACACAGAATGCTGTCACCTCTGTGTTCCCAGAGCTGGGCAGAGCGCCTGTCACACAGCCAGTCATCAATAAAGGTTTCTGGCATGAATGAGCAAATGACTACCTGAGAAACATTACAGAAAGTTAGGCTGCTCTTCAACCCCGTTTACTAAGGAACCTTGAGTTATTTTTGATTGAATAGAGCAAACACCCAGATCACTGCTCCCCTGGGTTTCAGATCAAATGCTAGGCTAGAATTTTATGCTTCCAGGGGCAAAATAAAGAGCAAAGGGAGTTAAGTGATTTGTTAAGATGATGGTTACAGCTCTCCTCTGAAGTGGAAAATCCATGAATCAGAAAAGCTCACTGGTCTCCTTCCATAATAGGAAGTGTTCAGCCAGAGACCAAAGGAAAGGTTCACTTCAAGGCAGACTTAAACCCAGAGCATCCGGCCATCAGCCCTGAGCCTCCTACAAGCGTTTGTGCAGCTCGAGTCCCCTGATCCCCAGTTGCACCGAGAACGGAGTGACTATATCCAGGGGATATTTGAACATTTATGAAACCAGAGCCGTGTCCCAGTTCTTCAGCATCTGGTTTGGAATAAAAATCCACACAGAAGACTCGCCACCAAAAAGCAAAGCTGTTGCACTTGGATGGGGCAAGCCCTGGGAGCGCCACAGGAGTTTGCCAGATCACAGGGGGACAAACAAGAGAGAGGCAAACCAAGAGACACACTCTTAACTATAGAGAACAAATTGATGCTTCCCGGAGGGCAGGTGGGGGAGGGACGGAGAAAACAGGTGATGAGGATGAAGGAGGCACTTGCCATGATGAGCACTGGGGGATGCATGGAAGGGCTGAATCACTGTATTGTACACATTGTATGTTAACTCACTAGAATTTAAATAAAAACTTTACAAGAGCAGTTTGCAAAATCCTTTGGCTTCTCACTGCTGTTCTCTTCTCAGCAAGAATCCCTCCTACCTCTTTCCTATTATCAGATATTCTTCCAGCCCAGATATCCTGGGCTTGCTTTCTGGAGCCCAGACATAAGGAGGTAATAAAAACCAAAATGAAAACACAACACTTACCAATAAAAAGAAGCATTGCCCCCCTTTTATTCTGCTAGAATCATCATGAGCCAAGACACAGGCTGCCAGTTTCCAAAACATGAACTCAAGCGTCCTAGGAATGCTCCTTTTCTTCCCTTACAGAAATTTGTTAAATTCAACATCATCCGAGCAATTTATTTAATCTTCTCAACTCTTATGGTTTCACGACTCCCTGAGCATTATACCGGGAACAACAAAGCCAGACCCTGAGTGTCGATATCAGGGATGAACTATTATGTTCTCCCTTCACCGTAAAGAAAGGGAGAGTAAATTAACATATTTAATTGTGCATATCTCTACATGTGACTGCATGCATCTCTTAAAGACATGGGATTTGAACGATTCTCTGAGGCTATAAACTTGTAAGGATTGAAATGACCTTATTTTTACTCCTACGAGGACCAGGGCAAACTGAGAAAGCCTGTGTAACATCTGTCACTTCTTGCATTGGGTCCTTCACAACAAAGGACAAAGAAGGATTTCAATAGCAATTCTCACCATTTTTTCATTTAATTGTCTTGGATTTTTCTATCATACAAATAAATTGTCTACAAATGTTTTTCCTGCTTTTCTGACATTGGTACCTATTATTTCTATTTCATGATATGTTGATTTGAGCAAATGAAGCTACCAATAGCGCTGATATGAGAGGAGCTCGTAGGCAGAGTCTGAAACTTCTGAGTTCTGGGACCTGAGTTCAAGTCCCGGCTCTGAGCCTATGTTGGTCAGGTAACCATCCAGGGCTCCTAGTTCCTCCATGCAAAGGGGAAGTGACGGTGCTTTCTTTATTGTCCTGGGACGTAGATGCAGCATCTGGTGTGTGGGAGGGGTAAGTAAATGGCAACAATCCCTATAATCTTCATGGCGATTGCAGCACACCTTCCTTTTAACAACCTCTAAGATTCCACACTAAGGATGAGGGACATTGGGGGTTCTGTGTGAGCCCAACCATTCCTCCTCCTTGCCTCCAGATTTCAAGCTAGTTGAGAACTAGACACAGATCCCAAAGGATATTAACATCCAATATTCATTTAATTGCTGTTATGGTTATTTGCAGAATGCCGTTTGCACCTGCTGCTAAGGCGCTTCCCTTCCTATCTGTCCTCTCCCTTGCAGTCTAGATCTTGAGATTTGCATGTTGAGGGAGTGGGCTTGGCCTGCCCCCTAACCCATGGAGCCTAAATAAGACTCAGAGCCAAGTCAAAGGGCATAGAATGAATAGTTACATTCAACATATTCCAATCATTTGGAAACAGAAATAAAAGAATGTCAGATCCTGACTATTTTCTCATGGAGAAGAAAGAAAGGGGAATGCGAAGGAAGCAACCAACCAAACAAGAAGTTATTCCCTAATTCTTCCTCACTGAGACCAGGAGAATCGGGGACATCCCCATATTATGGACCAGGGCAGGATTGTGAAAGGAAAAAAGAATGGTTTTCTTTTTATTGGCTCTTTAAAATATTCATCTTTTTATTCATTAAGATGTGGGTTCCCAAAACAATGAATTCAAAAAATTCAATTCACCTGGTACCCCAACCATAAAATTCAATTCAGTACGTCTGTACTGAATATTTACTATATGTAGGGCATCTTGTCAGAGTTCATTGTATTGCTTATTCACCATGGATAAAACATTGTGACAAAGTCCAATTTAAACTGGAAAAGATGGTATTATGCCAAGGTAACCATCACAAGACTTCTCAGAGCTTTGAATATTCTACAGTGCTGTATGGAGTTCCAGTACCTCTAAAGCAACACAAACCCATTATAGCCCATCCTGCCATCTGCTTATATTTGACCATTCACTGGATGGTCAGGCTGTGCCTCAGGATAGAATATAATGTGAGTGTGGCCAAGGTTAAAAGGCAGATAAGTGCATCCAGGGAAGAAACCAGTGCATGATCTGAAGTCACTAACAGACAACGCCTACACCAGGTTCAAGTGGTGCAGTGTTTACTTACAGCAAGAGGAGAGAGTGCACAGGACCCAGGCCCTGGCATGCATTGCTTTTCCCCACACCTCACACTGCCCCCCACCCCCACAGTGGATCCAAGGCACAGTTGATACAGGTGATGTGTTTGCATGAATCCCACCTTGTACCACAGCGGAAGGCCCCAGACCCCTCTTCTGTGGGGTCTGAAATACAGAAAGCTGGGGATGTGCCTGAGGGTCATTGATATAAGTGCTTAGGCAGAACAAAAGAGCACTCACTGAGTCTGAAATAGGAAAAGATACTCTCTCACAAGGGCAAGCCCCGCATAGGCTGCGAGAGCTTGTTATGTCAGAAAATGGACCTGTTCTTATGCAGCCAAGCAAGAGTCAAAAGACTGCACGGGATCCCCCTTTCCAACAGAATACACCTGAAATTTTTGAATGAAAAAATAAAAATAATAACAACTGAGGATTCTGACTCTGAAAAGTAAATAAAAGCAAGTAGATTGTGGAGAGGAGTCAAAACTTCAAGGAGGGAACACCAAGGTGAGCTTCTGTCTCTCTCTCCCTCTAGCTTTGTTTTGAGGGTGATCTCTAGCCATGTTGCAGTGTGGTCCTTTGATGTCAATAGAAATTATTTCTTTCTGGTCAGAGGAACCAGAGACATATCCTGAGGTCTGGTGAGTGGAGGAAGCCAGAAGGAGCAACTCTCCTAATTCTGTATTTAACCCTTCCCAAGTCCCAACATTACATCCAAGCCATACACATGCACAAGACAGACCCAAACCAATACAGTGAAGTCTTTGAGAACTAAGCTGGACTTGAACTGATACCCATAGAAAGTAAGAAAGAATTTGGGGTCTGAATCAAACTCAGTTGGTTGTCTGCTAAAACAAATTTCAGCCCTTCGTTAGTGTTATCATAGGACTGAGTATACAGGAGTATTCACAATGTCCAAAATTATAATCCAAAAGTATAATCAAAATTACCCAGTATACAAAGACCCAGGAAAATGTGGCCAACTCTCAAGAGAAAAGACAAAGAAGAGATGCCAGCCCAAAGATGACCCAAAGACGTTAGGATTATCAGGCAAAGACTCTAAAGCAGCATTAATACTATGCTCCATGAGCTAAATAAAAATATGCTTGAAATGGGGGCACCTATGTGCCTCAATTGGTTGAGTATGTGACTCTTGATTTTCCTCAGGTCATGATGATCATAGGAATGAGCCCTGTGTTGGGCTCCATGATCATCATGGAGTCTGCTTGTCCCTTTCCCTCGGTTCCTCTTCTGACTTGTGCTCTCTCTCTCAAACAAGTAAATAAATAAAATATTTTAAAAATATACTTGAAATAGGGCGGACGGCGGCGGCGCGCACTGGCGTAGACACTCTCGGGCCATGGTGGTGGTGGCACCCGCGCAGAGCCCGGCCGCTGGGGCCCCCAAAGTGCTGCTTCTGTCCGGCAAGCCCGCCGCCGCCGCCGCCGGAGCCGCCGCCGCCGGAGCCCCGGCCGGCCGGGCTCTGCCACTCCTGGTGCCGGGCCCGCGAGGGGCCAGCCCCGAGGCGGCAAGCGGGGGGCCGCCCCAGGCACGCAAGCGACAGCGCCTCACGCACCTGAGCCCGAGGAGAAGGCGCTGCGGAGGAAACTGAAAAACAGAGTAGCAGCCCAGACTGCCAGAGACCGAAAGAAAGCTCGAATGAGTGAGCTGGAACAGCAAGTGGTAGATTTGGAGGAAGAGAACCAAAAACTTTTGTTAGAAAATCAACTTTTGCGAGAGCAAACTCACGGCCTTGTAGTTGAGAACCAGGAGTTAAGACAGCGCTTGGGGATGGATGCCCTGGTTACTGAAGAGGAGGTGGAGACCCAGACCAAGGGGAATGGAGCGAGGCCAGTGGCCGGGTCTGCTGAGTCCGCAGCACTCAGACTACGTGCACCTCTGCAGCAGGTGCAGGCCCAGTTGTCACCCCTCCCGAACATCTCCCCATGGATTCTGACAGCGTTGACTCTTCAGACTCTGAGTCTGATATCCTGTGGGGCATTCTGTTCAACTTGGATCCAGTCATGCTCTTCAGATGTCCTTCCCCAGAGTCTCCCAGCCTGGAGCAGCATCCAGAAGCCTATCCCGAAGGACCCAGTTCCTTACCAGCCTCCCCTTCTCCGTCACTGGGGACGTCATCAGCCAAGCTGGAAGCCATTAATGAACTGATTCGTTTTGATCACGTATACACCAAGCCCCTAGTCTTAGAGATACCCTCTGAGACAGAGAGCCAAGCTAATGTGGTAGTGAAAATTGAGGAAGCACCTTTCAGCCCCTCAGAGAAAGATCACCCTGAATTCACTGTCTCAGTGAAGGAAGAACTTGTAGAAGATGACTTCATTCCAGAGCTGGGCACCTCAGATCTACTTTCATCCAGCCACTGCCTGAAGCCATCTTCCTGTCTACTGGATGCTTACAGTGACTGTGGGTATGAGGGCTCCCCTTCTCCCTTGAGCGACATGTCCTCTCTGCTTGGTGTAGACCATTCTTGGGAGGACACTTTTGCTAATGAACTCTTTCCTCAGCTGATTAGTGTCTAAGCAATGATCCCGGGCTGTTACCCTTTTCTTTTGACCATTATAACTGCCTGGAAGATAGCAAAGAAGCCTGTGCTTCATTTTAAAAAGCCAAAGTAGAGGGTGTACAGTGCTAGGGAATTCCCTTAAAGTATTTGTCTGTTAAACTGTAGAGGTCACCCCAAGTATTGTCTTTGTCATCCAGCAGTCCAAGGTACTCAGATATATTACTACAATCCAGAATTACAGTTTTTGAGGTTGTACCCTTAAGGGCAATAGTCTGCCCTAAAATTCTTATGTAAGGGTCATCAGACAAGCATCTTAGACATGAAATTTATGAGTGGCCCTTTAACATTTCTTTTACTCCTTCTTGGCATCCCAGGCTTGCCTCCAATTTTAAGTCCTTTAGTTTGCTTCTGCAAGCAAAGAACCTACCTGAGGGGGCTCCTTTCCCTCATGTACAGTTCACGTAAAGATCAAGAATCTTGTGTAAAACTATGGAAATTTACTATGTAAATGCTTGATGGAATCTTTCCCTGCTAGTGTAATTTTTGGAAGGTGCTTTCTCCATTTATTTAAAACTACCTGTGCAATTAAAAAGTGCAATGCAAAAAAAAAAAAAAATATATATATATATATATATATATATATATATATACACTTGAAATAAGTGAAAATATAGGAGTTTGGATTAGACAAATAGAAACTGTAAAAAAGAAGGAAGTGGAAAATTTAAAAATACAATATATGAAATAAAAAATTCAGTGGGGGATCCAATAGCAGAATAGAGATAATGGAGGGAAGCCCATGATATCCAACGTGAAGACAGAAAAGAGTGAAAATAAATGACAGTTTATTTGAAATAAAACCAAACGTGTCAACATGCATTTCACCAAGTCCAAGAAAGAGAAGAGACTGATGAGAACAGAAAATTACTTGAAGAGATTATGGCCGCAATTTCCCTAATTTGGTGAGAGACATAAATTTAGAGCTTTAAGAAGCTCAGTGATCTCTGAACAAGACAAAGTCTTTAAGAAATACCTGCACACATCATAATCAGATGGCTAAGTACCAATGGAAAAAAAAATCTTGAAAGCAGCTAGAGAAAAATAACACATTATGTACAGGGAACAATAATTTGAATACTAGCGGGTTTCTCATCAAACACCGTGGAGACCAAAGAGACCAAAGAAATAGCATCTTCAAAGTGCTTGAAGGAAAAGGATTGTCAGCTCAGAATTCTGAATGCAGCAGAAATATCCTTCAACAATCAAAGCAAAAAAAAAAAAAAAAAGACATTTTCAGGTAAAGAAAAACTGCAAAAATCCATCAGCAGCAGACTGGCTGTAACAGAAATGCTACAGGAAGTTATTCCAGCTCTTCTGGAAAGGAAACCAGAGAGAAACCTGGGTCTTTGGGAATGAAGGAAGAGCCTCAACAATGGCAAATATCTGAACAAGTATAAAAGGCCGTTTTCTCTTCTTGCGTTCTTTAAAATATGTGTCTTTTGAAAGCAAAATTTGGGATTATCTTTGTAGTTTACAATGTTTGCAAATGTAATACCTATGACATGGTAAGACAAAGATCAGTGTGGGGAGAAGAGAGCTTACCAAGTTTCTAATCTAAGTTTCAATATTGACTCTAAGTAGACTTTGAAAGGTAGATGTATATATTTCAATATGTAGGCAACCACTTAGGAACAAAATATAACCCCCCAAAATCAAACAAATTAAAATGGAAGATTAAAACTTTTCTTAAATAATGCTCCAAAGGCAGGAAAAGATGAAGAGAGGAATCAAAACAAGAAGAGACAAAGAAAATACAAATTATAAAATTGTAGGCCTAAACCCAATCACATTAATAATCACAGTAAATATTAATGGTCTAAACTCTCCAATTAAAAAATATAGATTAATAGAATAGATTAAAAAACAAGTTTGTACTATATTCTACCTGCATGGCACATATTTTATTTTTTTTTAATTTTAAAAGATTTTATTTATTTATTTGAAAGAGAGAGGATGAGAGAGAGCTCCGGGGGGTGAGGGTCAGAGGGAAAAGCAGACTCTCCACTGAGTGGGGAGCCCAATGAGGGACTCAATCCTGAGACGCCAAGATCATGAGCTGAGTCAAAGGCAGTCCCTTAACCAACTGAGCCACGGAGGCACCTGACACATATTTTAAATAGAAAGTCATAAATAGGTTGAAAATAAAAGTTGTACCATGCAAAGAGTAGGCATTAGAAGGGAAGAGGGGCTACTTCAGTGTCAAGTAAAACAGACTTCAAAACAAAGAGTGTTACCAGAGATAAGGATGGTCATTCCATAGGCATAAAAGGGAGAGTTCTTTAGAAAGACATAACAATTATAAATGAGTATGCAACTATTAACACAGCCTCATGAGTCGTGAAGCAAACATGGACAAACTGACAGAGGGAAGTAGACAATTCCAAAATCATCCTCAGCAATTGATAAAACAACTGGACCAAAAAAAATCAGTAATGACATAAAATACCTGAAGAATACTACTAACCTTGATCTTACTAACATTTTTAGTCTACTATATATATCCAACAACTGTAAAATAAACATTCTTTCCAAATGCTCAGCATATATTCACCATAAAACAAGTTCCAATAGATTTAAGAGAATTGAAATAATACAAAGTATATTCCCCGAGTGCAGCCTGATTAAATTGAAAATCAGTAACAATGCGATATCTAGGAAAACTAATATCTGGGAATTAAGCAACACACTTCTCGATAATTCAGAGGTTAGAATGCAGCATAAGTGTCCCAGAGAAGGTGCCAAGTATGCAGTGTTTGCCTAATTTAATTGAACACAGAAGTGATTTGTTTTTGTTTTTTGTTTTTAAGATTTCACTTATGTATTTGGTAGAGAGGGAGAGCATACAAGCAGGGGGACCGCAAACAGAGGGAGAAGCAGGCTCCCCGATGAGCAAGGGGCCCAACTCGGGACTTGATCCTAGATATCTGGGATCATGACCCAAGCTGAAGGCAGATATCCAGCTGAGTCACCCAGGTGCCCCAAAAGTGATTTTTTTAGTGGAGTACTTCATAAGACTAGTGCTTAATGAGGCATGTTCTGGGAAGCTTACCTAGAATTGGCCCCTGAAACCATGATGTCTTTTCTTTTAGGAAGGGAGTGATATTTCCATCTGCACCTGCAGAGAATGTTCTATCTGTCATAAATGTTAAGCAAATTCTTACTGATGGAAGACTGCCCCTGTAGCATGTCATCCATGTCCATCGACAACTGTTTACTTTTTGTTGGTGCTTTTCCTAGGCTGAGATTCTTCAACAGGGACACAGTTGGCTTGTATCCCAGAAAAAGCAATTCATCAAGTAATTGCCAAGTGAGGGAGCTATCGCTGGAGTGATGGGCACAGCAGAACCTGCTAATAACAAAGCAGAGTCTGACCCTATGGAGGAGGGTGGAGTTCTTCCCGTGGTCCCCACAAAAGAATGATTGTATTTCAGATCTATTAGAGGAGGTCTTTCCCTTTTTTGTTTTCTTAAAAAAAAAAAAATTCCTTTGAGTTGCTCACCCTAGGGAGAGCAGCTTGTTCTTGTTTAAGGGTAATTGCAGATAAAATCCATTACGACTTGCCAAGGAAATGAAATTGAGATTGGAAATGGTTTGCTGGAGATGGGCCATGGAGGAGGATGGGGTGTGATGTGGAGTGTTGAGAGGGGTCTGGGCTGGAGGGGAGGTTGGGAGAAGGGCTCCAGCCTTCTTTGGCCAAAGAAGCTATAGGCTCTAAAGATCCTCCCCACACCCCAATCCATCCCCTCTGTCCCCTGGGTTTCCTCGAGAGTATCCCCGGATGAGCTAGCAGTGACCATGCCCTGGGGGGGTGCAGCCCCCCTCCCCATCCTGGCCACTGCCGTGGTGACAGCTGCTTTGTGTGCACAGATGTGCTATGTTCTGAACTCAGCCTGCACAGAGATTTCTGAAAATAAAAAGGTGGGATGTTCAGGTACAGATCAAGAGCTCTGGCATGTTATTTCCATGCCAGGGCTTGTTGATGAAGATCCCCTTGGCCCAGAAAATAGCCCCTACAGCTCATAGGTTGCTGACTACTACAGTTTTTCTGCTCAAAGAGACCCCAGCTTACAAAAGAGGACTAAGGCAGTTTTCCTCTCCTAGTATCTTCTCTGTTCAGTGCCTGGGGACTGGAGCCATGACACATCAGAATCACTGGGGCAGTTTTTCAAAAACAGGTTTCTGGGCGTACTCATGGAGAGACTGGTCCGGCATGCTGCGATGAGCCTGGGAATCTGGAGGTTTGGCAAGTGCCGCTGGTGGGCCCTGTCTGTAGTCAGGTCGAAGGAGCCCTATTCCTTAGTCTCTTCTTTTGGGAGCATCTCATCACCAAGTCCTGATGGGTGAGCACCAGACCCCTTCTAGTTCCTGATCCACCTCTCCCGGTGTTGATGGCTGTTCTGCCAACAAGCGGGTGTCTCTGTGTCTGTGGCCCCTGTAGGCTCTCACCATGCACTTGGCCCCAGCATGCTGGTCTTTGCAGTGCTGGGTACTCAGTGAGTTGCTGGGAGAACTCATTGACCATTACGTGGTTGGAATATATCTCCCAAGGGTCTGAGGTTAAGACTGTATAGTATATACTTTACCATCTTTCATTTTAATGTTTAAAATGGATACAAATGGGACGCCTGGGTGGCTCAGTGGGTTAAGCCTCTGCCTTTGGCTCAGGTCATGATCTCAGGGTCCTGGGATCGAGCCCCGCATCGGGCTCTCTGCCCAGCAGGGAGCCTGCTTCCCCCCGCCCTCTCTCTGCCTGCCTCTCTGCCTACTTGTGATCTCTGTCTGTCAAATAAATAAATAAACAAAATATTTTTAAAAAATAAAATAAAAATAAAATGGATACGAACTTGGCATTCATCTACATAGTAAACTTCCATTAAAAAACCTGCTATCCTCCCCAGTCCAATCTTAAATCACGTGATGTTCTTTGTGCGGTGTTCATCTCGTTGGATTGGTTGTCTGTCACAAAGTGTCATGTTTCCAGGGCATACACACCCCAGCGTGAGATGTAAGTGTGAGAAAGGTTCACTTGTCTTAGAAAAGCTCTCGGCTGAAGAATGGAAAAAGACCGAGCATAGGCTCCTTCCAGAACTAAGGAGATCCACTCCAGCCCTAAAAACTGGGCCCAGAGTTAAGCAGCAGAGGGACTGTATGGAAGAAAGGATGGGATGGAGATCAGGGACCTCCAGAAGCTCATCTGAGACTTCCACTGACTCTCCTAGCAGGTCCGTTGAAAATAAAAGTAGAGAGAGGTGTTTTGCACGATCCCCTGATGAGGGAACTAGTTTTCCTTCTGGTAGTTGATGGTTAATTGATGGTCCAAGCTGACCATTCTCAATGTGGCTGGGCAAATGCAAGGACTAGCATCAGCGAGCCACTGGCTGCAGGTTATGAGAAGCTTTAGGGCAATGCACATTTTTCCCCCCTGTTTTGAATCGTTCTGTGCTTTTTCAGCAAGAGGATGTCATCTGGCTTTGAACTGAGTCCAATCTTTCAGCCACTCTGCTTTGTCCTTTAAGCAAGTTGCTCTCCATCCCCTCCGGATGGAAAATTTATTACAGTGTCTTGGATGGCCCTCCTTTTAATTGCCAACTTATTCCCCTTTAAACATCTTGTGCTTTATGACCCAGGCCTCTGCTGGTGCTGGGTCGCGGCTTGCGGAGAAAGGTCGGAGCTGAGGTCTCTCCTCTAATTATGACAACCCACCCACGGAGCAGCCAAAGCCCTTGAAATAAACAGTTCACGCTGCCCTTTTGTCGTTTATCTTTACTGCTTGAGGAAAATTCATGGAGCAGAGTTGCCGCGCTCGTTTGTCCTCAGGGTCTCGCAGCTGCGTCCGTGAGCATTTGGCCACTGTGCACGCAGATGAGATCCTTCGCGTTCGCCGTTCAAGACAGGAGTAAAGTGAGATGATATACAAAGAACCATATCCGAGGGATCTAAACTCACAGAGATGTATTTTCTGTCTTCCATTTTTAGCAGGCTGCCCTCAACTCTGTGAGCAGCCTCCATAATTCATTTGCTCATTCAATTCCTCCTAATATGTGGTCCCAAAATAGATTCAGTGTCCTTGCCTTGACGATGGCGTGTTTCACCAGCAGGATCCAGGGCAGCATCTTTGTGCACTGGAGAATTATTAATGCGAAGAGAGGCCCGTAGACACACCCTACCAGAAAAAAAAGAAGCAGAGAGGGATTTTTGGACTCTGAAAGATTAAAATCTCGGTTAGTTACAGGACACCAGCAGCTGATGGGTAAAGCTCGAATCTATGGGAGCCACTGATAAAAACAATGATAAAACAGAGAATTTTCATGCTGTTATGGAACAAGCAAATCATGGAACAAATTAATGATTTTTTTTTTTTTAATTTCTGAGAAACACGGAAAATTCATATGTCCCCATTTCTCAGAACTCAAGAATGAAATAAAGAATTTCATTTTCCTTAAGGTCTTCATGTGCGAAGTGGTCTGTTTGGCAAAGTGAGTAGCTGGGATTGTTTTTTTCTGGGTTCCAGAACCAAACACCAGCCACAGGGGATTAAATCTAGGGTTTTTGCTGCCGGAGGCTCCGTCCTTGGTCCTGATCGAGCCCAGATAATTCTGAGCTGCTGTGTAAGAAACACAAAGGATTCTGGTGAGATCCTGGGCAGGGCCACTGTGGCTCCTGGATGTCGGCCCTGACTCAGTCTTTCACTTGTGTTAACTTGGAAAAAATCCCGTAACATCTCTTCAGGCTTGAAGACTCCCATCTGCACTGGGTAGGGAGGGAGAGAGGGTTAAGTGCGGTGACCCATGATAAAGAATGCAGGGAACATCCGTCACCACAATATCACCCTGTGACTTTGCAGGGACTTACTATTTCTTCCATGTTGGGACATTTTCCTCTGAAGATTCAGGGTGTCTATATAACATTTGAGTTCCCTTTCCTTTTTACAGGTGACATCTTTCTTTTTTTTTAAATTTTTTTATTTTTTATAAACATATATTTTTATCCCCAGGGGTACAGGTCTGTGAATCACCAGGTTTACACACTTCACAGCACTCACCAAAGCACATACCCTCCCCAATGTCCATAATCCCACCCCCTTCTCCCAACCCCCCTCCCCCCAGCAACCCTCAGTTTGTTTTGTGAGATTAAGAGACAAGTGACATCTTTCTATGATGATTTGACAGCATTTTGTTGGTGGTTTAAAAAACAATTCCTAGAAGAGGGACACCTGGGTGGCTCAGTCGGTTAAGCGTCTGCCTTTGGCTGAGGTCATGATTCCTGGGTCTTGAGATCAAGCTCTGCATCAGGCTCCTTGCTCAGCAGGGAACCTGCTTCTCCCTTACCCTCTGCCTATTGCTCCCCCTGCTTGTGCTCAATCTGTCTGACGAATAAATAAATAAAATATTTTTTAAAATTCCTAGAAGAAGTAAGATGTGAGGGACAGGGAAAGAGGAGTCAGAAAGAATAAAGATGCATCTGGCTCAAGGTGGTGGGGAGGAAGGATGCAGAGTCCTATTTCCTGGCTTTGTATTCTGGTTCTGCCACTTCTTGGGTATGTGACTTGGACAAGATATTGGGCTAAGTTTCCTCATCTGTAAGATGTGATTCTAATGGTACCTGCCTCACAGAGCTTAGTGAGAAGTAGGTAGACAGTGTATAGGGAGCCCTCAGCAGGATGCTTGGCTTACAGCAAGCTCTCCAGAAATGTACACTGTTCACTGCTACATCTACCTGTGCCCTCAACAAAAATTTGTTTGAATTCATAAATGAATTCATAAGTGAATTCATAAAGTAGTAATAAAAAACCAAAATGGAGGGGCACCTGGGTGGCTCAGTCAGTTAGACATCTGCCTTTGGTTCAGGTCACGATCCCAGGGTCTTTGGATCGAGGCCCACGTCAGGCTCCCTTTTATTCTCCCTCTTCCTGTGCTGCTCCCCCTACTTATGCCCTCTTGCTCTCTCTGTCAAATAAATAAATAGAGAAAACAAAACAAAAACAAAATGAAGGCAATTAAAGAATGAAACCCTTCCAAATGTCTTCTCTGAATACCACCAATGTAAATTTGCAGGACAGTCCACAAGCATGGGTCTGGTCCCAAGCATCTTCTTGAGCCTTCTGTGCTTCTCCCTCCACCCACACTGCTTCAACCCCACCAGATGCACAAGCAGTTCTCCAAATGCTCCGTGGTATTCCATGCATCAAGATTTTAGCCTAAAACACTGCCTTCCCTTTAAATACTGAGGGAATCCTAATTCCTTGAGGCTTTATTCAAACACAGCCTCATTAGTAAATATTTCCCAAATCGTCCTGAGTCAGACTTAATCGAGTTTTGAAAATAGGCTAGCAGAATGTCATTGTGGTTGTTATTGGTGTTTGTTTTACCAGCTGGGACATGTCCCGTTGACTCTTTGCCCCTCAACAGTTTTGGGGAACCACGAGTTCCATACATGCATCAAACTCTCCCTAGAACCAGGAGGGGCACTTCTATCTTTTCCTAAGCTTGGTTCCTTCCTGGTGGTGATGTCAGCCATTGGTGGAATAGATGGGTATTTGTTGTCTTACGAATGAAGGGGTTGGACTAGTTGTTTGAGGCTCCTCCAGCTTTAAACTCCCATTATTCCTGGGGCTAGATGACCCTTACAAATTATTCGTGGACATTTGTCACAATTCCACCCCAAATTTCTAGCTCTCAAAGATGCCATAACAAACAACAAAAATTCCTGCCTTCCTCCCCAACACAAACAAATGTACAACTTGTCCCTTAAGTAGATTTTTTAAAAAGATTTTATTTATTCATTTCAGAGATATATATATATATATAGAGAGAGAATGTGTGAGCAGGAGGAAGGGCAGACGGAGAGGGAGAAAGTCTCAAGCAGACGCCATACTGAGCTTGGAGCCTGACATAAGGCTCCATCTCACGACCCTGAGGTCACAACCTGAGCTGAAATCAAGAGTCAAACCCTTAGCCGACTGAGCCACCCAAGTGCCCCTGCCAAGTAGATTCTCGATTGCTCCTTAGAAATGCCTGGCCTGGGGCACCCACAACAATGTCTCAGGTTTATAAAAATTCTTTGGGACACTGGGTATGTGCTCATGTCTCATATTTTCAATATGATCATGAGACTGAAACAAAGCAACTTATCCCAAAGAGAGGCTGTGAAAGACAGCAGGTAAGGGACAGACATGTGAGCTCTGTGACATCTGTAGGGGTCTGTATTTAGTTGCAGTGGATGCCAACTGTCACCCTTTGCTTGAGGAAAAATGTATTCCATTCTCTGGTAAAGTTCTCTACCTTCACTCACCATAAACAACATGTGGAGGAATTTTCAGTCTATAATGTTCCTTTGTAGAGATAGAGCAGGTGACTACGGCTAAGTCCTTGTTCACCCTGCAATTCTTTGCAAGATAAAATGGCATTTTATTACACTGTGATAGCGGTTTTGATTACACAGGGCACTGAAAAGGAGAAATGGTGATTGAGCCACAGACTGAAATTCAATCTCATGATTTTAGAGGTTCCATTATGCCAGGCCAAGTGCTATTCTCAGGCTTTCTGCTTGATGTTCTGTAGCCATTGCCTCAGACTAATTATAATCCATCTGACTATCTAATTCTAACAGTCTAATTTTATCATTCTGTAATTAAGTTTCTTCTGGCAGCATGTATTTAGCCATAAAGGGAAATATTTCCTTTCCCATTTTCAAAATTGGTTAAGTGAGATGAGGAAAGGTAATTGTAGCCACTGAGTTCAACATTTTTTTTTGAGCAATGGTTTTCCTTTTGACTTAAAGAGCTGATAGATTCATCCAAGAAAAAGCTTTCAGGTATAAAACGTTTGAAGCATTTTTCCTAGAAGGACAGTCGTAAAACACTTTAATCACTGCCTCGAGGCCAAAGGCCTAAAGGGAGAATGAACAAAGTTTCCTCAGCAAATATGTCCCATAGTTGATAATCTTGTGTATCTGAGAGGCAGGGGCTGTTTGTTGTTTATATACTATCCAATGTCATCTGACTATATCGGCTGTGGAAGATGCCTAGCTGAAGAACTACATTTCCCAGTCTTCCGTGCAGAGAAAGATGTCATGTGACAAAGACTGGCCAATGAGATGTAAGCAGAATGGGTGGGAGGACTTCTGCAAAAGATTATCCTAAGAAAGGTGGTCTCAGCTAGAGGTGTTTCCTGAGCACTGCTTCCTTCTTTCTTCCTAGAAAGAGAATTTGGTTCCTGGAGCTGAAGCAACCTTCAGTGATCAGAGGGAAAGGTGGAGAGAACTGTGGAGGACTTGGCCCTGACATCCTTAAACCAGTAAACCAACACCAGCACCAGCTCACCATGGACTTTTCATAATGATGGAAAAATAAAGCCCAGTGTGGTTGAAGCCATTCTGATTTTGCCATCTGATTACATTCATGCATTTATTTGTTCATTTGTCTCTCTTCACTGGAATGTAAAGCCACAAGGACACTGACTTTGTTCATCACTGTATATTATGCCCGGAATGTCACAGGCACTTGATAAAACATTGAATGAAGGTGGCCAATTCACTTACTGATACAATCTGTGAGCTAGTAAGAACTAAATTTGTCACTGGGTCTTCTCCCAAAGCACATCCCACTCTCAGAGGGTACTAAAAAGCCAGCTTTCCAAAAGGAGATTTAAAACTCTTCATTTTGGGGTGCCTGGGTGGCTCAGTCAGTTAAGCATTTGCCTTTGGCTCAGGTCATGATCCCAAGGTCCTGGGTTGGAATCCCAGGGTCAGGCTCTCCGCTCAGTGGGGAGCCTGCTTCTCTCTTTCCCTCTGCCTGCCCCACCCCACTCTTGCATGCTCACACACTCTCTGTCAAATAAGTAAACAAAATCTTAAAAAACAAACAAACAAAAAAAAAACAACAAAAAAAACAACCTCCTCATTTAAACCATGAAATCTTTAGGATATTTCTACATGGATGTAAGTTTTTGGTAGTCACTAAAGACCTTTTATTAACATAGTTCCCAAATCATGGAGTAAAGGGGGAATTTTAGATATTCCCCCCAGAAAAATCCACCTGCCTGTGTCTAAGCCTGAATCCAGTGTTAAGCCAGGTAAAGCATTCCTGACCATGGGAGGGACCAACTTTGGGATCCCAGAAGCCAGTCTAATGCTCTGCAACGCGAGCCTTTGGGGATTTTACAGCTGGGGAGGGATGTCACAGTTGCTTTGGAACAACTGGCCCAGGGCGAGGCAGAAGCCCAGGGAGCCTTCTCTCACTCTTGCCTAAAATGAAGGGAGCTGGGCTGAGGGTTGGGCTTGGCATGTCTGCTCAGCCAACACCTCAAGGGGCTTCCCCTCTTGAGAAACCATTGATTTGGAACCCCCCACGCTCTTTCTATGTAAAGTTTCTTGGTAGTGTGTATGGTGTTATTTACTTAGTGAATGCATTCTCCTGGCTTATTTCGGTTTGTATGTAGTCTAAACTGGATGAACACGGTCCCTTTCTACTCAAATTATTCCCCCCTTCACTACAGCTGCATCTAAATCATACTGTACGTTAAAAAAAGAGTAAAAATTCCAAGGTCAGAGCAGGGCTCTCCTAGTCCTATGAAAAATCTTGTCGTCCTCTAGAGACTAAGTGGTCTGCATTGCATGACCCTTTTTTTTTTTTTTTTGAAGAGGTTTCCCTGTTGTTTGTCAGCAGATGTCTGATGAGCTGTGACTAGCATTGGCCACTCCAAGTCTGGACAGGAGGAATAGGGGGGACAGGCCTCTCCACTGTGTGGCAGTGTTTGGCCAGAACCCCGGAAAAGCCCATTAAATATTTATTTAGGTCAAATCACTGAATCATCAACTTATCCTTACACACACAAAAAAATGGAGCTGGAATAGATTTTAATAAAACAATGAGGAACTTTCTATTTCTTCTTCTTATTGTTTCCTGGGCAATCAACTCAAATTTATGCTACACTGGAGGTTGTGTCATGAAAGCTGGTCAGGGAAAAAAAGAATAGTGAGCATTTATACACGAGTTAGCATTTATGAATTTAAAAGCGTTTTCACATGCATTATCCTTACCTCTTCACTTAACTCCTTTGTATCTCTATTTACTCAACTGCGCATTGGGGATAACAATACTCTCCCCACAGAATTGCTCTGAGATGTTGTATGTAAAGCTCCTAGCCCAGGGTCTGGCACACAGGAGGCCCTTAAAAAGTGGAGGTTAGTGTTTTCTCAATATATCCTCCCCTTTTCAGTGTCTGCACACTGTTTCTCTACATCCTCTCCAATACCCCGACCAAGGTCTCCCCAGCACCCTCTGAGGAAGGATGTCTGTCAGCTCAGGGTGCTGAGCTGATGTCCTTCTTGCTCTGCACCTCCCGTGCGGGGCTTCTCTCCATCGTGCTCATCTGATGTCCTCCACAGACACCCTCATTCACTGAAGGTCTGGTGGATGGCTCACAACTTTCATCTCCTCCCTGTCCTTGCCGAGCTCCTGTGACTTCAGCCCCCAAGGGCAGGGCCCACCAACACTTCTCATGTCCTTCCACTTATGCCTCCTAGCCCCCGACCCTTCGGCCATGACCCGAATGTTCCATTTCCTGGGATGGAGCACAACACCTCGAATTCAAAGCTGTCACTTTGAATTTAACAACTGCTTGAAAGTAGATTTGGGATTCTTTTCTTTAATGATTCCACTTTGTTGGAGTGTGGGGTGGCAGACATCTGTCTCCCTGCCTGTGTGTAGGCCACGGGCTTCCAGGACAGTGCCAGAAGCAGAGAGAGCCACAGCTCCCCAATCACAGTGGGTCCAATGTGGACTATTGTATCTGTTTTCCTTAGAGGGAGTTTCAAGGTCTCCCACCCCAAAATGGGAGGCCAGTTCTCCTCAGCCTCCACTCCTCAGGGGGCCAAGGGGGTCTAACAGCCCTTACCCCACAAACTCAGGGGTTTAGATGTCACCTCTATGCTTATTTACACCTGGGGCCAGGTGCCAGGTGCTGCCACACAAGGAAGTAGCAGCCACCTCAGAAGAGTCCCTCATGCCCTGTTCCTTATAGAATGGCAGCCCCAGCTACCCAGCCCCCACCGGGCACTCGATGATGATGTCATCCCATCCTGGGACCAACTGCATGTGACATGGCCCTGTCTGAGCACGTCTGGTCCTCCCCCCTCTCTCAGCTGCTCCGCTGGTCGCTGCACCCAAGAGACCATCACCTGCCACGTTGTCTGGCTTGCAGCATGTGCCCCTCCCCGGGTTTGGGGCCATCCCTTCCAGCACAGCTGCTTTACTGCATCCTCCGGCCCGACTTCACGGTCACGGCTCTCGTGTCCATGGCTGCTTCTGGAAAGGTCTTCTCTCCCACCCTCTTCACCTCCACCCCTTCCTCGCGCACCAGTTTAAACAGCGCTGACCGCATGGAACTCTCCCGAAGTCAGCTGGGGCTCACAGCTTGTAGAACCTACCTGTGGACTGTCCTTTGTCGGCACTGCCTATGCCTCTGGCTTCCGGGAGCTCAGGGGAGGAACCCTTTGACCGCATCTCATTCATCACGCAGACTCGGAGCACCTCTCTGTGCCAGGCTCCGACACCGTCGCTAGGGGGCGTCGGTGAGCACAACGGACTGAGGTCCCTGCCCCCGCAGCGGCTAGTCTAGGAAACCTGGCGGTCAGCCTTCCACCAACAGGAGGTAATGTGGAGTGTTTTAGAAGGTGATCGGTGGCCTGGAAAGAAAGAAAAATTAGAACAGAGTAAAGGAGATGAGAGTGCCCTAAGGCAGTGCCTGGTTTCCAGTACATATTTGTTTTTATTTCCATTTTAATTGGTGTTTTCTTTTGGTTTTGGGTGTTTTGTTTGTTTTTTGTTTTGTTTTGTTTTAATTAGAAAAATGGCACTTGTTCCTTAGGCAGACATCACTCATTGCAGACCCAGGAGCCTCTGCACTCCCTCCCAGGGCCCCAGGAGAACCTGCACTGTGAGAGTATATCAAAGGAGCAGTGTGGGTCCAGGAGGTTTTCTGGAGACAGGGGATCCGGGGTGGAGTGGAAAGTCCCTGCAGGCTCCTGTGGCTCAGTGGGCTGCCTGTCCTGTGAAAGCCTGAACAGATAAACTGTGGCTCAGCAGTCAGGGAGCCACCAAAGGGCCACCTGCCTGCTCTTTTATATCTGAAGGGACTTTCTGTGTTTTGATGACACCTGGCAGTCCTTTCTCACCTTGAGTCGATCTGAACAGAGAGCCTGGAGCTTTCCTCTTACAATCATCAGCACCTGTGGCATTGACTTCTCTGAAGAGAGACATGTGGATCTTCACAAGGATATCAGGTGCCAGTTATACTCAGTGTCACCGTGGGGCACACAGGATTTGCATGGACTAGCAACCAGACGGCTCCTTCTGTACTGCATAACTTGTAAGTGCATCTCAGAGATCCCCAAGTGTTGGTGGACATCCTCCATGCCTTGGTAGGCACACTATTCCCGAGTCTGTTTCCCAGGCCCTCGCCAACTTGTGGTACCCGTGGGATCACACCAAGAGTAATGATGAGACTGTCACTGTACTAGCCCCAGCACGGTCCCCTCCTAAGGTTTTAACCACTCCTTCGAGCGCATCCCTGAGGATACCTCAATTGACATAATGAATAGGCCTTTATCATCCTTCATCCCAGGGTTGTTCTCTGCTGTCCTCAAAGCCTCACCACTGATGCTTCCTTGGGGTCCTCACTCTTGTATTCTGATCATCCAGCTTTGGAGGTGCTGGGGCAGTCTGCATTCCCTGGGCCTCATGGGGCAGCAGACATCCCCTCCTTCCTTACTGCTCGGACAGGCCTCTCCAGAATGGTCCCTGGAAGCCACTTCTTCAGTGTCGCTCTGTAGTCACTTTCCCCAGGGCTCAGACCCAAGTCACTGGGCACCCGACCCTGGTATCCCTTTTCCCCACCCTGGTCTTGCTCAAGCACCCATGCCCCAAATCTCCTCTCATTCAAGCAGAACATCCCCTTAGTGATGCTTTCTGGAGGCTCTTGTTCATAGCTCATCACACAGGTCTGGGGAAGTGTCTAGAACCAGAACACGGCTCTCATTCTGTATGTGTGTGCATGCGTGTGCACCCGCATGTGTGTGTATGTGTGTACACGTGTATGTGCTATACACCAGTGTTCCTTGTTTGGTAAACTGTCAGAGTGCCTTTCTGTGGATCAGTCCCACCCAATATTATAATCATTTTCACAATTAACAGAAAGTAATAATCTCCAATAAGAATTTGGCTCTTGATGCTGAAGCCGGGTCACGGATGCCTCCCTGGCTAGGCTTCTCTGGGAGGCTGTTTAACATGGGTTCTAGAACTTGGAGTCCTGGGACTTTTTTATTTTTTTGCTTTTTCTTTTTTACTTTTTACCTCTTCACCTTAATCCCTATTATGGGCTGAATTGTATCTGCCCCCCTCCATATATCATACCTCAGAATGTGACTGTATTTGGACATAAGTTGGTTATTAAAAAGGTAATTAAGTAGAAATGAGGTCATCTTGGGAGAGGGGGGCTCTCATCCAATCTAACTGGCATCCTTGGAAGAGGAGAAATTTAGACATAGATGCATCCACAGGAAGGGAAAGTGACATCCACAAACCAACAAGAGATGCCTCAGGAGGAACCAAGCCTGTTGACCCTTAACTGTAGACTTCCTGCTTCCAGAAGGTTGAGAAGGTCCATTTCCAGTGTTTAAGCCACCTAGTCTGTTGGTACTTGTGATGCAATCCTAAGCAAGCTTATACAGTCCCTTTAAAATCTTTTGTCTGAATTCTAATCAATGAAAAAATAATTATTTTTAATCTTAAAAAAAACAAAAGTTCTATAGGTATCTTGAGAAAAGACATAGACTCCTTTGCTCAAAATTAAGTGATTGATTCTTAATTGCTTCTGACTTCAAACCTTTAGATGCCTTCATGTCTCTCCTTATTGAGTATTAATCCCGTTGTCTATTTGCTCTTCTACTCTTATCAAGACAAGCCCCATATCTGATCTTGCTTTTGTTCAAAAGAAGTAGATAAGCTCCACTTTGCAGAAGAGGAAGCTGAAGGCAGGGGGATTTGGGTGCTCCTCCTGTCTCACCTGTCAGAGAGGAACTCTAGCTAGAATATATTCTAAGCTTCTCACCAGACCCTGACTGCTGCTGCCCTCAGCAGCCATCTGAATGTGAGAAGTGGACAGTCAAGATCCCAGGCATTGAGCACATAGCAAAGCTGGGCCTTGTGCCTGGCATAGAATATTGCCATTAAGATTGGCTTTACTTTTGACCACATACTCTTATGGATGATTCTACCCACCACACTTTTGTTCAGATGAAACAACAAATTTCCAGGGTTTTGTTTTGTTTTGTTTTGTTTTGTTAATACCATGGGGAAATCAGCGCAGTGTAATCATAAGATAATTAAACTGTGATTCAGATCTAGGTTCAGATTCTGACTGTCCTGTTCTTATTGTGGGACCACAGACAAGTCCTTTATTTCCCTGGCCCTTGTTTTTTTTTTTATCTGGCAAATGAGAGTGTTGGATTCGATAATTTTTAAAAAGTTCTTCCAGCTCTCTAATGCCAGAATTCTAAGAATTTTGATAGGAAATGCTTGTGGGTTCTTAGCTTCTCTAGCCTCTGCTTCTTCTCACTTGTCATGCAGTTAAAGCGAGTTTTACTTTCTACTGTCAGCCATCTCTCAGTTATCCACGGGGAAGAAGGGACACTTGGTGTTCACAAGAGCTTCTCTAGCCTGAGGCCAAGGTGCTAATTCCTAGGGCAGGAAGGGGCCTCTGGGCTTCAGTGCTGCCCATTCTGACCAGTGAGGTGGCAGGGAGATTGGCTGGGCCTCGGCAGTTCTGGGCCTCCTTCGAGGGCTCCTGGCTCTGAGCATCTGCGTTCCTTGAGCCGAGCATTATGGGTATAGCTAGTGGGCAACCGACATCCTGGGGCCTAATGGATGAAAATGGCGCGATCCATTAGACTGAAACCCCCCACACCTGGAGCTTACTGTTGTTTCCCTTCTGGCATTTCTGTTACTGCTGCTCATTTTGGATCCCAGGGTCCTTGGGGGAAGGACTGTGGCTCACATTCATGCTCTGTATCCCTAAGGGCTCAGTTAGTGCCGCTGAATGAGGAAGTTGCCGCAGCATTCAAATACCCTCCAAGGAAGAGCGCCTACTGTGACTGTTCAGTGCTATTCTAAACTGGACTCCTCACCAGCTGACGGATCTCATGTTTAGGAGGGGAAATAAATGACGCTTAATTACTGTGTCCTTTTCCAGGTGGCTGGGATTACATGACCCTGAAGAAAGCCAACACGTAATGAGCTTCAGAAGGACCTCCTCGCTACCTAAAGTAGGCCAAAATGTAAACAGCAATAGGCCTGAAAGGGGTGGCCTCCGTTCAGAGGTGGTGTGAAGGCCACTGCAAGGTGCAGGTGAGCTCAACTCCCCTGCCCGGGGCTGCTGATTATCCCGGAAGGTGCTGAGTGTGACGGGGGTTTTCATGAGTTGGCGGTTTCTATGGCAGAGCCCATTGGGGCGGCTGTGCTGCCCAGCTGGGGCTCAGGCTACGTCTTCACAGACACCACAACTTGAAAAGTTGCCTGGCCTGTCTGTTTAATCAAATAACCAGGTTTTAAGGGCTGAATAACTGGTTGTTTCACTAATCAGAAAATCAATGGTCTTTAACTATAGAAATGGGCTTTATCCCTTAGCTGCCAGTTTGAAGAGGATTTATTCCTTCTTTGTTCCTTGGCCCTTTTTGGCATCTCAAGCTTAAACATCAGTCTAGCTTCTGCATGGGGTGTCCATTGATTAAGCATCTGCCCTGGGCTCAGGTCATGATCCCAGCATCCCTGAGCCCTGCATCAGAGTTCCTGCTCAGCAAGGAGTATGCTCTCCCCTCCCCCTGCTCTGATGCTCTCACTCTCTCTGTCTTTCTCTCATTCACTCCCTCTCAAATAAATAAAATAAAATGGAAAAATCTAGCCTCTGCTTGAGAGAGGGGCTGCATCCTTATTCCAGACATAAGCCTAAAGCCCCGTGGGCCGGTGGAGCCGCCCTGCTGAGACCAGGCATGGGGCTCCAGAGAGCAGAGAACATTTTCAGAGAGAAGGGAGAATGAGCAGAAGGGCATGAGGTTGTGTGTGGGTAGTGTGTGTGTGTGTGTGGAATGGGTTAGAGCACAAATTTGTGTGGGCTCAAGATGTATTCAAGCTCAAGAAGGGTTTAGATGAATTTCCAGATCACTAGCTAGAGGGGGGACGTGAAGGATGCTGATAGCATCCATCCTTCTAGGCTAGAGCTTGAATTCCCACTTCTCTCCAACCAGTCCCATTTCCAGAATATGGTACCATTGTCCTCTCTACCTCACTTCCTTTGGACAGACTTTCCTGAACATGATCCAGCTCTGCATCAGGACCCCATCACCTCCAACCTAGATCTCCGAAGCCCTGTCCAATCTTGCTCCCTCAAACAGAGAATCTCACTTCCTGCCCAGAGTCTGACTGTAGTTTTGTTGTGCCCTATTTGGGGCTTGATTTATGGTGGTAAACATCTGCTCCCTTCGTGCCTCCCAAGATGCATCTCCTTCCTGCGTCCCCCAGCTCAGCTCCATGTACCTCACTCCAGACAAGCCCTCAGCCTCGGGGTGAAGAATGGGTTCGCATCAGAGGGCAGGGGCCATGCCTGTGTTGGTCACTTGAAACCCAGTATCTGTCAAAAAGCAACATCTGCACACATTTGTTGAATAAAGGGATACTATTTGCCTTATGGGAGCTATTTCTGAAAGTCGTGAACAGAATACTCAACTGGATTACTCTTGGTGTAACTCAGAAAATTATGTATGTAACCCAGCTCCCTCACTACACAAGTAAGGTAGTTTTCCGCTACTGCCAGCATTTACCAAACACTGTTTTCTTATTTTTTTTAAGATTTTATTTATTTATTTGACAGACAGAAATCACCAGTAGGCAGAGGGGCAGGCAGAGAGAGAGGAGGTAGCAGGCTCCCCGCTGAGCAGAAAGCCCGATGCAGGGCTTGATCCCAGGACTCTGGGATCATGACCTGAGCTGAAGGCAGAGGCTTTAAACCACTGACATACCCAGGTGCCCCACCTGGGTTTCTTTCTGTGGTTTCCTCTGCTCAGAGAGTTGGCTCCTCTTAGCATGCCATTCTCCTTAGCTTGGCAGCAAGACCCTCCAAAGCCTGCCTCTCTTCCTTTCTCAGTACTTGGCTACACAACCATTCACCCAGTTAGCCTGCCCTTCTACCTATCTCTGAGCATGCAAGCTCATTCCTACTTCTGCATTTCTGTTCATCCTCCCAGTCACTTCCCATGAGCCAACTCTTACCCATAATGCCAATGTGCTGTCCACTGGTAACTTTGTCTATGGATCCTCCTTGAGCATTCAACTCACAGTATCTCTGTCCATTCATGAACATATGAGACTGACAACCTCTGCCATTCATGAGATGCTGCAGTTTTATGACATCATGGATGATTAACCCCCATGTGTGGAACTCCTGTCCATATAGATTAGACTGTAAGTCCTCACGCTGCTTCATCCTGACCCGCCCCCCAAATATGCCTATAGGGGTGCAAATTTTGCTTCCAAAAAGCTGGTTGAATGAATGAAGGGCCAAGACTTCTTCTCCTTCTCTGGACACACTGACCAAGGCCTCCAAGGGCTGCTAGAAGGGAGAAGTAGAGAGATGTCCTCTGCCTGCATGTCTTGGGAGCAATGCAAGGTGGTGGCATGCCAGGGACTATCCCACGCTGAGGAGGGTGAAGGCAGCTCACAGGCAATCTGGGACAGCTCCCTCTGAGTGCCTAAGCAGGCGACACAGGCTGGGGACATGCTTGGATGCCTGAGGAAGAGACTAGTGCCCCCAAGAACAGGCTCTGGAACCCAGTCATTTGGAATGCATGCTGTAGATGTGGCAGCCACTGGGGCTCTTTTCCATAAGAATCAGTGAGTCATAGTTTAGAGTATTGTGTTAAATGCAGATTTGTCCTTCAACTCCAAAAACACGATCTGTTGCTTTTGTATCAAACCAGCTGGCTTCACAGTATCTAAGGACAGCATATTTTCCAGGAATGAGTCTTTAAATCTCTTTTGGCAAATGACCTTAACTGGCATTTCTCCATCAGATGTGCCTTATCATGCACAGCAAAATTGATTTTCCCCTAAGAAGTTGGTGTATAAGTAACTGTCATGTAGTGACAGTACATGTGATGTGTCATGATACACCTTGTCATTGTCATTAGTGTGTTCACTCTCTTGGTTACTAAAAATTGATAAGGCTCAGGCTCAGTCTTGAAATATTTCTAGTAGATCACGGACTTTTTCTTCTCCCTGAGATTGTAACAAAGATCTAGTTGTCCTCCGGTATCCAGTCTCCTCCTTTTACATGGTAACAGAACTCTTGATTTTTAGCTGCACACAATACTTCTTGGAATACCTAACACATTTCTAGCCCCCTTTGGACATAGGTGTGCTCATGTGACTAAATTCTAGCAACTGATGAATCACTGAATTCTACCTCTGAAACTAATAATACAGTTTACTCACTAATAATAAAGTTAATTAAATTGAATTTGAATAAATTTTAAGAATAAAATTTAATTTAAATTTCAATAGGCAATGTGGCTACCATATGGATAGCACAGTTCTCACCAAAATGTTGTTTATTCTTCTCTCCTCCCCTTATCCTCATGGGGAGATCTAGAAAACTCCTGCACATTATGGATGATGAATTTAAATATCATTCTCACTATAGCTTTCTGTCCTCTCATCCTCACCCCATGAGAATTAATTACTCCCTCAGCTGTGTTCCTCTAGCACTGTATGCATGACTATATCTATCACACAGCACAAGACTTTCTTCCTTCCTCCCTGGCATCTTATTTTTCCAACATTCTAACTGCACAGTACTAATTGCATTTCTCTAGGTGAGCCATGCCCTCTTGCCTCGAGGCTTTTGCATACACCGTTGCCTCTGCCAAAAGCACTCTTCCTTACCCATCTCCCCTGGCCAAGTAGTGCCTTAAGATTTCAACTTATCAAAGCTTATTTCAGGAAGATTTCTCTTATGCCATCCCATGTCCAAAGACTAAATTAGGGGCTCTCCTTTCTGAGTACTCCCATAGTTTTTTATGTCTATACATTATACTTCTCTCTATCTTACTTGTGTGTGTAGCCTGTTTCCCTCTCTGTACTTCAAATATTTTTGAAGACTTCAAATCTTTTTGAAGACAAGGATCTATTGTTATTCAAACAACTATTACAGTTCCTGGCACAGAGTAATACAGACTGACTATGACCAAAATACTCTCCTTGGTTTGCAGTGGGGAGAGGTGGGAATAGGTCAGGGCTGCTGTCCGTGGTCCTGACATAGTGCTGCTGGAAATTGCACCATGTCCAAACCCTGGGGCAAAGCAGAAACCAAGTTACAAGGTATCTTATGGGGAAAGGAGAGAGGCTATAAGGTATAAATAATAGGAGAATGACAAAAATGGAGGGAGAGAAAGAGAGAGAGATGCACTCCTACGGAAAAAAGAAATTGCTGTCATATCCAAATCATTTGGTGTTAAATGAAAGAAACCACAACCCAAAATTTACTAGTGAACCCCTGGAGGAGAGTAAGGATTGTATGTGCAAGTGTCAACTCGAACAAACACATCCACACAGACTGGCAATGCCAGCTAGGCAGAAATAGAAAGACTGAAGTGAGATTCTCAGCTGTACTTAAGTGCTGATAGTTTGTCTATGTTTTGACTTTCTCCTGAAAATATCTCTTCTTCACACTGATCAAAACAATTTAGAATTTATATCTCTTATGCTTCAAAATTTTGTAGTTTATTTTCTGTGGGTGTTTTACTTTTTGTTTTGAGGGTTTTGTTTTTGTTGTTGTTGTTGTTGTCAATTTTATTATGTCATTGATAATTCAAGAAGAATCAAATTCTCGTACTCTCAGAAGTTTTTCTTCTTTTTTCTCAACCTTTCTTAAATTCACAACACTTTCTCTCTACTCCTTCCCCTATCACTCTTAGCTGATGGCCTCACTTCTTATTTCACTGAGTTGAAAACAATAAAAAAAAAACTTCCTTATCATTTCAATTAAAAATAAAGTACCAATATAAATGTCTTTATATCCTTTCTTCCGATTTGTCCACATGACTACTAAAGACCAAATCCTTCACCTATGCTCCAGGGCCCATTTCCTCCCATTTGTTTAAAGATTTTGCTCCAGGAGTTACATTATCCTGCATTGAATATTTTCCCTCTGCCAAATCTTTCCTGTGCATAAAAATGTGCCCTAATATTTCCCATCTAATAGAAACCTCCCCTAGCCTATATCCTATAGTGACTGTCCCAGTTTCTCTGTTCTCTTTTATAGCAAACTTGAAAAGGGTAGCTATGTTTTCTGTCTCCATTCTCTCTTTGACCCACTCCTGCCAGGGTTTTGCCTTACCACCCTACTAACATTACTTTTTAGAGATCACTGATGATCTCCACATTGCAAATTCAGGGATCAGTTTTCATTCCTCTTCTTTCTTGACGCTTCACCCCCCATTTGAGGCAATTGATCAAACCTGCCTCCTTGAAACACTTTATTCATTTGGTTTTATTTGTTCTTTTTCCTGGCCTTCCTTCTACCTCCCTGGTTATGCCTTCTTAGTCTTCTCTACTGGATCCTATATATATATATATATATATATTTATACTGTGTGTGTGTGTGTATACACACATACATTCACACACAGGTACATACATATTTATATACTGGTGTTTCCCAAATTTATGTTTTATATCTCCTTCAAGATTTAGTCTCAGCCCAATAATGACCATAAGTAGCTCAAACCTCACATAACAGAAACTAACTTGTCCTCAGCTAGATTTGTTTGTCTCCACATATTTGAAAAGTCTTCAGGTCACCTCCCTAAGTCCACAGAGCAAAAACCCTCAAGGCATCGTGGACTTGTACTACTCCCTCAGAGTAGTTAGTTCTTATTCAAATACGGAGCCTTGATGATCCATCATTCTACTTGATCCTCAAGTCCTGATGAGTTGAAACTATATTTTCCAATTCTTGACTTCTGTTCTTTCCTTATAATCAGGTTAGTACAGTGCTTTGTTAGCTCATCTGAATTTTGTTGGCAGCCACTGGCAAGACTCTCTACCCCAGTTATATTACTACTCTAAGCCCATCCTATATACTGCTGCCAGAATGAAACATCTAGAATTGACTATGTCAGTCTTCTGTTTAAAGCCCTCCCCTAAGCTCCTCATCTTCTGAAGTCCACACTGCTCTGAATATCCTACCAAGACAATGATTTCTGGGAGGTAGCTCCTCTAGCCTCATCACATACCATTTCTTTGAATATTAGATGAGAGTCATATAAATTTTCTTGTAATTCCCCCATAATTACCAAGTGTTTGGGATCTAAACAATTTGTGCATAATGCTACCTACTTCTTGAAATGACCACCATCCCCCTCCATTCTTTGTCCTATCTCCTGATCAAGTTTCAAGTGTCAATTCAAAGGTCACCTCCTCTGAGAAGACTTCTTTGATTCCAACACCACCACCAAGGATGAGCTAATAAACAAAGCTCTTACAAGGAACCTATAGCACTTATTGCACTTTTATCTCAATCACCAAACTATTGTGTTGGTCTACATCTGCCTTTATTCTACTTTAAGTTCTGAGAGCTGTAACATGTCTCCCTTAAAACTATATATCCATCAATTAACCCAGTTCCTGGTGCATAAGGTTAATTTTGTAAATGTTTGTTGTCATAAACATATAAAATACACCTTTATTCTCTCTACATAGAAAAAACTATCTACATAAAAATGAGTTCATAGGGGTGCCTGGGTGGCACAGTCATTTAAGGGTCTGCCTTTGGCTTAGGTCATGATCCCAGGGTCCTGGAAGTGAACCCCACATCACAATCCCTGCTCAGCAGGGAGTCTGCTTCTCACTCTGCCTCCCTCCTACCCCTTGTTTGTGTTCATACTTTTGATCTCTCTAGTAAATAATAAAATCATTTAAAAAAAATGAGTTTACAACTAAATAAAGCCAACAGAGTGAACAAAAAGTATAAATAAGATAATAAAAACAGAGGAATCCCTGAGAGGTGAGAGACAGAGAACAGGGGAAGAAATAAGAGAAAATTTCTATTTAATTTCAAGAGGTAGAAATAAGTAAGTTAATACAATAGACTTTAAAAATTCAGGGACGCCTGGATGGGTCAGTGGGTTAAGCCTCTGCCTTCGGCTCAGGTCATGATCCCAGGGTCCTGGGATCGAGCCTCACATCGGGCTCTCTATTCAGCAGGGAACCTGCTTCTCCCTCTCTCTCTGCCTGCCTCTCTGCCTACTTGTGATCTCTATCTGTCAAATAAATAAATAAATAAAATCTTTAAAAAACTACAAAATTCAACCAATTAATACATTTGCTAAGTTTATAACATAATAATATTGGGTATATTTATAGTGAGGTAAAGGTGGTGGTGAGTTGCTCTGTTATACTGTAGTCAGCTTTACTCTTGAAAATAATTTGAATATTTTTCACCAGGAAAGTGAGTATAATTCTTGAAGAACTCCAGAATACACTTGCATTATAATCTATACAAACAGGTTTATAATTATCATAATCACAAGTATAGTGACCTACACATGTAATATTGTCCAGATTATATCCTCTTGTTAAAATTAGCTTCCCAGAGTTCCTACTACACTGAATTAGAGCCACGACTATGCCCAATTAGATAACATTAAATATCTGTATTTATGTTATTTTCCTCTCGGTTTAATTATAATCTAACATTACTATACATTCTTAATGCAATTTTCTACAGAAATTAACAAGCTTTGGTATAAATTGAGGTAAAATTAAAATATCTCTCATCAACCAGAATTTTTATATACTTTTCATTTTTTTTCAAATACATCATTTTTTTAGTTCTCTAGTAATTTTTCTGCATAATGAGCTTAGTAAAACAGTTAGTTAATATTTCATGAGGTCTTTTTTTAGTACAGACTCTTCCACAATACTTTAAAACTTTTGTCACTACATTTATTTCTCTGTTGAAATGTCTAAATATATGTTAATGGATGTTAAAAATTTAAATCCCTGACTTTAACTTCTCCTTCATTAATACAATGTAGTTCAGCCTCCAAAGTTCTTCAAACAGGTCAGAGACTCCTGTAATTCACTGAATGTGTATAATTGAAAAGTTAAAAAAAATAAAAGAAGAAGAAGAAAAAAACCCTCCCTATTTTTAAAAGCAAACCCTTGAAACAAGCCAGTTAATCTGTTAAGCATATCGTATTTTTAAAACAATGTCATAGCATTTACAAGAGCAAGAATTTGGGGGACCTGGCTAGCTCAGCTAGTGGAGCCTGCTACTCTTGATCTCAGAGTTGTGAGTTCAAGCCCCATGTTGGGTGTAGAGATTACTTAAAAATAAAATCTCAAAAAAAAATTAAAAAAAAGAAGGGGTACCTGGGTGGCTCAGTCACTTATGGATCCAACACTTGGTTTTGGCTCAGCTCATGATCTCCAGACCCTCAGATTGAGCCCGGGGTCCAGCTCTGTGCTCAGAGCAGAGTATGAGATTCTCTGCCTCTATCTGGGCTCCACCCCCCAACTTGTTTGCATGTGTGCACATGCGTGTATGTGCATGCTCTAATAAATAAATAAAATCTTTAAAAAAAAAAGAGAGAGAACTCAAAAAGTTATAATCCTATGGTGATCTACCTTATTTTATGGTCCTATTCTAATTCTAAAAATAAAATCAAGCAATGCCATTTTTCTACTGTAATGTCTTTCATTATTTGATAAACACAACAAAAGACTACCTATAAAATTTAATTTTTCTCAAGCAATGATGAAACTTGGCAATAAAGTATCCTTTAAGGTCGTCCGCATCCTCTTTGACTTTTACATTATGCATTACTAAAAAGCGTTCCTCTTTTGTCTTAATGTTTGGCAGAAAATATTACTTGGGATAACAATAGCTCCTACTAGATTTTTCTGTTGCATTGCAATTACTTAAGGCAATCTGCTGTCACCTGTCACAATTCAGACATTCCAACAATATGTGAGGCGGCAAATATTTACATTAGGGTATCTATCTCTTGTACAAATGTTTGAAAGTGTGTTGGGTGAAGAGATAAATAGCTGCTTTTCTTATCTAACTTTTATAAATATCCAAGTACTTCAAAGACCAATATTGGCCTGGGCCATTAATTATAGCTGGCTTGGTGTTGCCTGTTACAGCTCTCCCATATAGGACTTGTGTGCGGTTGTGATAAATGGAAACATGCCGCAAGGGCAGCCTCAAAAGAGAATGTTACTCTTGTCATGTCCCTGGTTGCGCCTACCGTCACCTTGCAAATTTCTAAGAAACAGAGGAAATCCGACTTCCCATGCATCACCTACAGATGTTCCCACAACTTCTCTCTCTCCCTTCTTTTTCAAATTTCCTCTTCTTCTACCCTACCAATGCAAGTTGCCAGTCAGTGCAGGAGTCATTATTCCTCAATTAGGTAGCACAAGACTTCTACCTAATAAATTATGGTTAAAAAAAATAATAACTGAAGCTTACATCATCAGATGACAGGACACAGGTTTAAGTACTATTTCCTTTTTGACCCATGATGACCCTTGGGATAGGTACTACCTTTGTGGCCATCAAACTTCTTACTCGGTTTTACAGAGTTTCTTGCCATTGCTTGGCAGAAAAGTTATTGAGTAGTCTATTCCCTCACCTTGTGTGGGTCTCAAGTCCAAAGACATTGATTGGATTTGAAATTAAAACTCCTGTTGCAATACACTTCCCTGTCAGTTTGGCTTGTCCTGCCCACTGCCTGGTCCCACAGGACGTCTCCATCAGGAATTATTTCTGTGGAGGCCTCTGGATGCTCACATGGGGCACACATCCCTCCCAGCCTAATATCTCTGGGTTCTGTTTCTCCCCTGTATGCTCTTCTAAGTTTCTTTAAAACCTTTCTGATCTAGTTTTTGAAGCTCTTGTCCTTTTGCTGTGCAGCAACTCATCCTAGATTTTCTCTATGAGATTCTATAACAAAAGACAAATATTCATTCCACCTGTCACAATGAGTTCACCCAGGCTTCATCAGCCCACTTTGCCTAGTACCCTTAATCTACAGATTGGGAATTATTGTAAATACTAACCAGCCTCATAAAGATTGCCATGTGCCCCGCTCCTAAGTGCCAGACTCATTTTTCTTCAAAGCACTGCTACTACAAACGCAGACTGACAAATATTTTTGAAACCTCCTCATTGATGATAAAGAGTTTAGGAAACCTAGCCACAGTCCTTAAGAAATGTAGCCTTTTGGAGACAGACCAGTAAACAAGCAATTTCAAAGTATGGTGGAGCTGAGAAAAAGGTTCTATGGAATTATGGCTGGCGTCCAAACCACCATGATAGGAACACTTAAAATGCTAGACACAGCTTGTTTCCCAAAGACCACAAGTCAGAATCAATTTGGAAGAATAGGATTTTTTTCTCCCCATAGAGTCCAGAGCATTAAAAGGAAGAACCCATATCTAAGAAATGAGATACAATTCTTTTGTGACATTTTGGTGTAGAATGACATCGTAGTATTTTCCTCTGTTATTTTCTGCTTCAAGTAAGAGACAGTAGGTTAAAATGTGGTCATAACTAGTTGTGCAGGTCTTACATTATCAGACCAAGACAAATCTTCAAGTAAGTCATTATTTTTTTTTCCTTAGTTGATGTGTGTGGCTGTGTTGGGACTTTAAAATATTTCACTTCCCTAAAAGGACTTGCAGCAGCCTGGACTCGAAGTGGTACAAGCTGCTCTTCTCAGGTGGTCAAGTCGACCAGCTGGGACATCTTGGTTTCTACATTCCCATGTCCCCTGAAAATAAAGAAAGATGGAGGCATGAAGCAGTATTCCAAGCAGACGAGCCAGAATGGAGAAGTGGGAAACACAGGAAAGGATGTTCCCACCAACTCGGGTTACAGGGGGATCTTCTGAGAGGGCCTTCCCACCTTCTCCCTTACTTAAAATTAAATAAGTTTCATGTGATGCAAGGGGTAAATAGAGGGGACATTTATCATAAAGAAGGGCACACACCATAAACAAAAGTATCTATACTGGGCCCTAGAATCCATTTTTTAAATGTCAAACCATTGAGAACAGGTTAGTTTTCATGCACTTTTATTGTATAAGGAGGGACAGGAACAATTTAAAAAGATACTCCACAGAGAATTCTATTGCATTCCTGAAATCCCCAAGTTTTGTTGTTCTTGTCATTGCTCTTGTTGTTGTTTTTCCCCAGATCATATTCTCCCCTTCTGAAAAATCTGACTTAATGTGAAACCTTTGTACATACCAAGCCCAGCTTAGCTGTTTCTTCCAGCATGAAATGTGACAACATAAAATATTTCAGTGGCAGAATTCATTAAAGTAATTATATCTCAGAATCAAAGTACTTTTATAGCCACAATAACCAACTCCTATGCACAATATTGTCCTTTCCTTTATAATATATACCTTCTCAGAAGTCTGGATATATGTTTTACTTTACGGCACCAAATTACTCTAGATGGTCATAATTTCCCTGAAGTTAAAAGTTTATTTAGAACATACCATATTTTCAACCAAGCAGTACATTAAATTTATTCCCAAATAAATATACCTCACGAGTAACCTAGATAAAGGTGAATGTTTTATATATATTTCTATTTTACAATGAATATATGAATCCTCGGACTTGAAGGCCCATTGCCTTTAAAGGACTATTCTCTATCAATTATAACTTGCCTTCACATTCTAAGGGGCATACATTGACGGATTATGACCTAGTGCAGTACGAATGCCATGGCGCCACTTTTATCCTTAAAATATTTTCATCATTTAAACACCCTTAAATTCTCCACCTGCTCATATAGTGAATATGTATATCCAAATATAGGTCTGCTGTTTGGCTGTTCTTTGCTAGTCTGCAGTAGATGAAATGACTGCAAATTCTTTACACATCTCTAATGGACACAAGGTGCTGATTTTCCATTTTGTCTTTGGGTCGACCCTGTGGTCTGGCTTTCGCCAGTAAAAAAAAAGTGTGGCAGAAGAGAAGGTCTGTAATGTCTGCAGTTACTCCCTAAGAGAGCTGCAATCCCTGCATTCACGGCTTGGGGTGTTCCTTTTGAAAGACAACTACCTGGTTAAAAGGCCGTAAGACTCATGATGTGAAGAAGTCCAAGTTAACCGTGTGGAGGGCGACAAAGACCATTTAAGCAGTGCCAAAGTGCCAGACATGAATGAAGCCTTCACTGCCTTTCAGCTTAGCCTAGCTACTAGCTGAATTCAGCTGAGTTAACGGCACCACATGGAACAGGAGAGCTGCCACCAAACCCGGCCTGAATTTCCAACCAACATCAATCGTGACAAAGTGAAATACTAGTTGTTCAAGCCACCAAGTGATGGGGTAATGGGCTAGGAAGCAATAGATAATCAAAACAGAATTATACCTGAGATGCTCTCAGAACACCGTCAGGTTAGCACTATTCACCAGACTTTTTTCTGCAACTTCTTAAAGACAATGAAAGCTGCTCATTTGAAGAATTTTTGCAGCAAAACTGTTTGTCTGAAAATTGTTTTTCAAGGTCTAGGATAAAAGAAACAGATGTGCCTCGTGAGGTCTTAGCATAAAGCAGTTTCATGCTAGAAAGTGGCTTTTAAATTTTCTGTATTCACAAATCAAAATAAAGGTGAGGTGTTTTTGTTAAGTGATGCACATTTTCAGGAGGAAGAAAGTGATTTTTATTCACTTTTTTATTCTTCTTGTCTCTTTATGGAAGGAAAAAAGGAAGGTAGGTTGGTTGGTTGTTTACTATGACCGGGAGTGCCTGGTCATATATTGGAGACCTTCCAATATAAGCACTAATCTCCATAGATATCAAGGTGAATAGGCAAAACATCCCCTTCATACTAATTTAGAAGAGTTTTCCTGGAGCACAATCCTGAGTCTCTATATACAAACACATATTTCTATTGCAGAATTATAAAGTTAAATTATATATATATACACATATATATATACATATACATACATATATATTTTTTTAAATTTAATAATTTACCCAACAGGTAAGTCATGAGACTTGGGACAGTCTGGGGAAACAGAAGGTTTGCTGTGTCATGGAACAAACTAACATCCCTGGGCCAAAGAATCCCTGACTTCCCTACAATCAGCTGTTTCAGCATTCTTATGTTATCTAACCTAAGGTTTCCAGGTTCATCTGGAAAAGCAATAGTCCCAAACTAAGAGACATTGGATTAAAATGCACAGGAGAGCTGATTCCTCAAGATAAAAATTGAATGGTACCACTACCTGGTCTTTATGCATGAATATGTGATTAGTAACCTATTAAGGTTTATTGTAAGTCATATTCATTCAGCTTTTACAACATGAAATCAAGAATCTTTCTGGCATTGTTTCAAACATCATTTTTTGTCTGGGTCATTTAAAAAGATTAAAAAATATATAAAATAAAAAATATAAAAAATATATAAAAATATAAAAATATATTATAAAAATATTAAGATAAAATATAAAAGTTTCTATCAAAGTACCCTGCTAAACTGTGTCCCCATTCTTCTAATATCTCAGTTAGGACACCAAGGGTTAATGCCTTATCCGAACTCTAAGAACAACCTTCCATTCCGTAGTTTGACTTTCCACAGCCATCAGGAACTAAATGCTTTTTCTTAGTGTTTAAAGATTAGTAGCTACCAAGTATGTCCTACCATAATGCAGCAGGTGTATTGTAAAAAATTGATTTTCCTTTAAAAATTTTCAGAGAAAAGAAGTTATTTGGTTTTAAATAGCTCTGTAATCTTTACAGAATCTTAAAAGAAATAAGAAAAATAAACCTGTCTTTCCCATTGTTAAGAACAGTCTAACTAAAAATTCTTCCTTTGAAAGTAGCTGAAGTCTTGGATGGCTCGGTCATCCTTAAAGGACTAATAAAACATTTCATTACTACCATTTTTCTTCCTGGTGTGTTTATTAATAATTTTCAGTACTACTTGGTGGAAAGAATGGGAGTATTTTGACGAAATCAATTTTCTGAGTTTGAAATGGTTCTCAGCTTCTTCATTACATGAGGTAGTAAGAACATAAAAATTCATGAATTTCTAATTTATTGAAGTAATTTTTCTTTGAAAATAAAAAAGGATTCTGCAAAGGCCAAAGCCTTTCATCTCTTCCTCAACTATTGTTATTTTCCTTCTTCTTCACTAGGAGAATAAATAATTGGGAATGAAAGCAACGTAGAGCCTTTCCAGGCCAAATAAGAGCTATAAATGAAGTGTAGTATGCTCCCTAAAGTGGTGCTTCCCATTTCCCAAATTAGGTTAATCCCAAAGGATATAAGAAAATGCAACCACAAGACGTACTCATCATTGCTTATTAAAAGTCTCTAGGTCCCTTGACAAAATTACAAGAAACCATATTTTCACAATGCTGGGTCCTGCCCCTTAGCAGACATTTGGCTTCATGATACCATTCATTCTTCTACTAACACAAAATCTTCTTTATTTTTAAAGAAAACACAGGATGCTTTTAAAAATTCTACATTAAAATTTGTAAATATGGTCTCATTTCCTTAACATGAATAAGGCATAGAGTATAGCTCTGTCTTTAGAAGTCTGGGAAATGCTCACCACTTATCTCTAAATTTTTAGACTGCAAAGGCTGGCACTTTTCCTGAGTCTAAAGCATAGGATACGAAGGAAGCTAACCTCTTTTCAAGATCTAAAAGAATCTCATATAGAGACCAATGTTATATAAAAGTATACAAATACATACACACACACATATAAATACACACACACACACACACACACACACAATTTTACAGCAGTGAAGTGAATGCTAAAAAACTGAATAATTTTTCCCTTTCAAATTGAATACTTTTACTTCAGTCTTACAAACGAGGAGCTGAGGTTCAGAGAAGAGATGCCCCTGCAGAACAGCTAATGAATGGAGAAAGTATCTTTTTGGTCACAATCATACATACCATAATAACCATCAGTTGGTTTCCTTTATTAAAGTTAAATGATTTATTAGATATTTACATGATAATGATTTAAATTATGTTGAATAATTTGCTGGGTCGGCTGATCAATAAATCCTAATTTGATTCTCTTCCATAGATAATAGTAGTAATACTCAAACTGATAGTTAATGGAATAATTGTCATCAGAACTCTGTGCAAGTTAGACCAGTTTTCTCATTTTTTTTCAAATTTTTTTTGTTTTCTTAAAGATGAGAAAACAGAGATAGAGAGATAAAATAACTGGCATGCAAATGTCTGCACTAAGACTAGCTATCAATTATGAAACACATATCGAATTCATCATGAATAAAGGTGGAAAATTCATTAGTGAAGAGAACAGTTAGAGGGTCTATCTTGATAATGTTCAGGTTTTTATAGAAAAATAAGCAACCTAAAACTGCAACACACTTTAAAATAAATGTGTATATGGCCTTTATATAAAAAGGGAGGGGCACCTGGGTGGCTCAGTAGGTTAAGCCTCTGACTTCGGCTCAGGTCATGATCTCGGGGTCCTGGGATCCAGCCCCGCATTGGGCTCTCTGCTTGGCAGAGAGCCTGCTTCCCCCCTCTTTCTCTGCATGTCTCTCTGCCTGCTTGTGATCTCTCTCTCTCTGTGAAATAAATAAAATCTTTAAAAAATTAAAATAAAAATAAAAATGGAGATGGAGAAAAAGTGGGATTAGCCTGTATATGTGAAAATTTCTCCTGAACAAAAGAAAAAACTGAAAATAAAAGTAGTCGTGATCTATTAGGAGAATGAGTGAATAAGAAATTGAGTTGCTGGAGAACAACTCCAGGAGAGAAACATTCCACTGCATTTATTTTTATGATATGTGAAGTCCGAACCATGTGAATACATTATTTAGAAGTTAATGAAGACTGTGCTTTATTTAAAATCAGGAAATACAGAAATAGACTTGGTTAACATTTGTCACTGGATTAAACAAAAAGACAGACAACGTTGTTCTGAATAAGGCTTAGATATTACACCTCAGTTACTGAATAACCAAGGCCAAAGCATTAATCTTTTCACTCATTAAAACGATGAAGCCAATTTGTTGCCCAAGGTTATTGCAAAGTAACAAGGAAGACAATTTTAAGCTCCTCTAAATTGTGAAGTTTATACACATGTGCACACATGGAAGTGTTTTTTATGTTTTAAAATACTATGGATAAACATGAAATTATGCACAGTTAAAATTTTCACAGTAAACTCCATTTGCCATGGAACATAGAGAAGACAGGAGCCATACTCTTAACACAGCGCCTAACACACAAGAGATACTCACTAAACACCCTAGAGATTGTCAAGTAGAACACATGAGAGTGTGGACCTAAAAGACAAACAGCCAGGGTTCAGAATCTTGTTCTGCCACTTGACATCAGGGGACCTTAGTCAAATTACTTTTTCTCTCTATCCCTCAGTTTGCTCATCTTTAAAGTAAGGAAACAATACTAAATTGCACATGGTTTTGATGAAGATTATTAACTACCTGTCTATAACTACTGTTATCTATGGAAGAGAATCAAATTATGATTTACTGATCAACCACACATAACAAATTCTTTAATATAAATCATTTAGTATCATGTAAATATCAAATAAATCATTTACCTTCAATAGAGGAAAGCAATTGATAATTAATATAATGTGATTCTTAGCTTCTCATTTCCAAAACTGGAATAAAAGTTGTATCTATTACATGGAGTTTATGGTGAAGTTCAGATGAGATATAGGCACCTAACCCTTGCATGACAAACAAGAATACTATGTGCTCAAAATTTTAGCTTTCAATTATAGTATAAATGCCAATCATTTCATCACTAAAACTATTATCCTTTTATATTTCTAAAGCTATGCCATGAAATTTTGTTACAGGCTTCCAGACTTATATTCTATGGCAGGTGTGAACCTAAGTAAACTCACAAATTAAAATTTAAGCAAGAATCTTTGCTGTTGAGAAATACAGCCTGGCTTAGAGGATGGTCCATAGAGAAAGCATCATGTTGTAAATGCAGAATCTTGGACCTCATTCCAGATTCCCTGCGTTGGAATCTGCTATCCTTATCTCCAAGGACTTCCATGCATGCTAAAAGTTGGAAAAACGAAGGTGTAGAAATAATACGGCAGCTACCAGTCACATATGGCCATTTAAATTTAGATTAATTAAAACCAAATGAAATTGGAATGGAGTAGTTTAGTGACACTGGCCATAATTCAAGTGTTCAGTAACCACATGTGGCTGATGAGCACCACACTGGAAAGCACATATGGAACATCTTTATCATTCCGGAACGTACTACTGGACAATGCTGATCTAAAAGTTTTCCGTAGGTAGTAAAAGATACTTAAAGAAAACAAGTTTTAACAACTCTATAAGACTGTTTAAACTCCACATTCACAAACCCCTTTGCACACAGGACACAAATATTCATTCAAACACTTTTTTTTTTTTTTTAAACTCAGATTAGAAAACAGAGGGCCAGTTAGGAGTAGCTTGCTTCATGTGTAAGTCATGATTCTTTCTTGAGATTTCCAGACCCATTTCTATGTTTCTTTTTTCCTGTCCCTACTCCCTCATATACGTAAGGCCTTCATTTTCTATGGCCCCAGTCCACTCTCATACTAAACAATAACAAAGAGACAAATACATTCAAGTCACACATAAATTGCTACCACCCCTTGGTCACCATCAAAGGAACAAATAAAGCCATGGTAGAATTTCAAATATATGCAGATGGATGAGAAGAAGCTATTTCTTGACTGGTGATAAAGAAAGTGATTATCAAGGGAAGGAACACTTACATGTGTCTTAAATCAGACTGTGTGGTTAGGTATGGTATCTCCTCCCAAGGGCAGCTCGAAATGCAGCCATCTTCTGGGGACAACTACCACCATGCAACTTGATCTAAACCTTATTTTGCTAAATCTTCAAGAATGGCTTTTCACTGCCTTGTGTGCAATTATTCTTTTCCTCAAACAGCTATCTGAAATTATCAAGTTGTTCTCTTCCATTCCTCAAAAACACCTGGACCAATTTGTTGGGGTGAACCCGACAGATAGTATTGACTGACTGTCACCTTCCAGGACCTCACTGCAGGTGAATCAGACTTGACACCTGAAGCTCCACAGCGCTCATCGAAAGCTTTGATAAAATTACCTAAGAAGCTGGCTATGACATCCCAGAGGGCACCATTTTTGTGAGTTAGGGGATGTTAAGAAAATTATTGAGAACTTGGAAATAAAACTTAAGTAAACCTGCATGTCCATCTTTTCAATGTCAGGCTGTCATTATCTAATCAGCCCACACAAACATTATTCAACTTTAGAAAGAGACACCTTTCTTACACTTACCATTTATTTTTGTCACAAGTCCACAATCTAAACTTAAACATTAATTGTAGAAGATAGAGAAGTTGAAAAACACTTCAGTCTGCTAGAGATAACCACAAAAGTTATTATTTAAATGCTGTCAGATATTAACCAGTGGTATATCAAATTTTGCAAACATTGTACATCATTCCTTTCCTATATATATAAATCCCTTTGCTTGAAATGCTCTTTGAACGAGTTTTATGATTTTCATGGTTCCTTTATTAATAAGTGTTCATTATACATTTTCACTGTATGTTCACTATATATTTAGATGAGAGACAGGATTTTTTTTTTACTTGGGAACATATACTTTGAGAGGGATCAGTGCTGTATTCTGCAGACCTTCCCATATAATCTGTACCAGACATTCCTATGCTCTGCCACTTCTGAGAAATGAGAAATGGCAGAAAATTTAGGTTTCATCCAACCATTACACATGTGACCACCTGCTCCTTGATGCTTCCAGATACAATCTATATAATATATCTAATTTTATTATACCCACTGCCTGGAAAAAAGTTAAATTAAAAAACAACAACAACAATTTTAAGACCAACGGGAAACCTCTCAGTTTAATTCTCATCCACTTTTTCTTCATCTGATATCAACACGTTCAACCAAAAATGATTTCTATGATCCTAATGATTGAGTGAGTCTCCTACCAACTCCCAACTGATGAGAGAAAAGCTCTGACTTCCAATCTACCAAATTCATCACCAGCATGACCCTGGAGTCAGTCTTTATCATTCCTCATGTCTTATCAGCAAATGAGGTGACTTAATCTTCATGGTTGGTTCTAAGATCCTTTAAAAAGAACTGTGTCTCTAAAAAGGGCAAAACTTGGGTGCCTGGGTGGCTCAGTTGGTTAAGCCACTGCCTTCTGCTGGGGTCATGATCCCGGAGTCCTAGGATTGGTCGGGTCCCACGTAGGGCTCCCAGCTCCATGGGGAATCTGCTTCTCCCTCTGACCTTCTCCCCTCTCATGCTCTCTAACACTCTCTCTCTCAAATAAATAAATAAAATCTGTTTTTAAAATAAAAATAAATAAAAATAAAAAGGGCAAAACTGAAGGAAAATGACATTGCATTATTTCAAACTCTCAGTCAGAAGTAGGGACACACAGCACATACAACTAATAAGCACCATCTATGGATTTGATGCCGGCAATTTGACTGTTAGTTCTCACACTTGGGTCATTTGATACGTGTCTACCTACAGCATACCCATAAGAATGGATATTTTCTCTTTAAAAATTGGCTTTAAATGGAAGTCAGCAGATGGTACCATACAGCAGTTCCGTGATATGGTAACTGCTTAATCTTTTATCCCCTTTATAACCTCTTGGTACTTTGTGACCTCTCTGAAACACCTTTCCTTGTTATAGAGTGACTCATTTTAGAGTTTATATAACAATTATGAGTTTGTTATGTTGCATAGCTCCAAACCAGCAATTTTATAATATGATGCTTTTGTCCTGGGTCTTCCCTTAACTAAAACTGCCTTATGTGACCAATAAGCAATACCAAGCTGACATTTCTGAGCCCAAGCAGCTAATCCTAGATTGTATTTACCTATTTTCAAATATTTGCACCATCTGTGATTCTATATTAGTTTTTTTGGATTCGCTGTTACAGCCGGAGGACTACAGCTCTGAGTAGGAATGAAGCAGCACTCCAAATGCAGAATGCATTATAAACATGAGAAGAGAATTCAGCCATGGGCTAGGGAAAGAAAAATAAAAATATTCAGGAAAAGCAAGTGCATATTCAATTCTCCATCTTCAAAATGCAAACTCTGTTGATTTTCCTGTACTTGTAAGTAATATAAAAATGGATGCCATATATTTTCTTAATTAACCCCTGATCCAGGGTGTCTGGATGGCTCAGTGAGTTAAGCCTCTGCCTTCGACTCAGATCATGATCCCTAGGTCCTGGGATCAAGCCCCGAATCGGGCTCTCTGCTCAGCAGGGAGCCTGCTTCCCCCCTCTCTCTCCGCCTGCCTCTCTGCCTACTTGTGATCTCTGTCCATCAAATAAATAAAAATCTTAAAAAAAAAAATAATAACCCCTAATCCATGTTAGCTCTGGAGCTAGGATGCTTCTATATAATACCCATATCAACAAAACTAGGGGTTTAATATGCTCTGAATTTTGGTCAAATTAATGGAGAAATGAGCTTTAAAGCTGATATTCCCAACATCTAGGAATCTCACCACCCAGCGTAGCTTGATTTCCCATCATGTTGCCTCTGTTGGTATGACAGCCCAATACATATTGATAAAAAAAAGAGCAAATAAATAAACACACACTGCCATTTTTCAGCACCTCCTGGATAAAAAACCCATCTCACTGCTAATCATCAAAACACTTCCACAATGTAACCATCATCCCATTTCCAGGTGAAATATTAATTTCAGAGAGAGACTGGGTAACTGCTCAAAGTAGTAAATAGAATTTAATCTGAGGCTAAATGAAGAGAAAGCCCTAGTTCTTTCCACAATAAAGAATTCTGTGTCGTTCAGAAATTCTTATTTATTTTGCATATAGAAGTTTCTCAGGTCTCGTATTGGAACTCAGTACTCTGACAAAATTATCACAGCTTCTAGAAATACCCTTACCTTCCAAGAAACCTAGTGAATCAGAAACCTGTAATTTCTATTAACTTCTCAAAGAAGCACCGTAATTCACTTACACGCTTTCCAGAGTTCCTAAGTACACGCCTTCCTTCAGAAAGGAGTCATCCAGTCACTGGTCTGTTCACTACAGAATTGTAATTTCAAATGCTGAGGGCTGAGATCAATGGGAGGTCATTCATGCTGAAGGGAAGAGTTTAAGAATGCCAAAGTCTGCATGTATGATAGTGCTGGCATGTCTTTCAAACAATGGCTCTGGGTTGACTTTCAAAATGGCTTTATGGCACTGAGGAGACTTCTTGTCATAGCAAGTTGGAGAAGATCATACAGGGTTCTCTGAAGTTTTGTGGCCTGGTACTAGAAGTCTAAGGACCACTAACCTAGAACCAAGGAGAAACCAAGCAATGTCAAGTGAGTTTTGGCTACAGATTCAAAAGTCTCAAGGACAATATTTTTTTTTAGGTTACTCTGCTGTTATGTGTTAACAAGCACGTGTGTCACCAATGCACCAACAAAGGTGCTATAGCAACAGCTGAATCCGGCAGCAGGATACACAGCAAATGGCCATAAGTGAAGAGGCCTAGAATCAAGTACTGCCTCTTGATTCTACCCAACTGTGTGACCTGAGACAAGACACTTCATCTCCCCATTGGCTATCTCCTGATCTGAAAGCAAAGACATAAGATGCAGCAATCAGAATCCTTTCTCAAAATGCCATCAGCATTTATGACTTGATGGCCATTTCAAGGAAGAGTTTAGAAAGGCAAGGCCACTGTGGACATCACAGGAGTTCAGACATCAGGGACTCAATCCTGGCCAGAGACCAATCTCAGAAACGTAGAGGTGGAAGGAAATAGATTTGGATATGGACATGGTACAAGTGCAAGTGGAGACGGGGGAATCAAAATGACCATTCTGGAACATAAGAGACACTGACTCTACAAGCAAAGAGACGTGTGTAAGGGATGGCGGATGCACACGAAACCACCTGTCATGCCACTGTGGTGGGTAAACCTCATTTCACAACGATGAGACGCATCCTCCATAAATGGGAACAAGGTGGATCTCTTCCATATCAACTCCAGGTTTAGTTCATACCCACTTACCCCTGCCAGTATGACTGCCAAAAAGTGAAACACATGTAATTCCTAGGATCAGAGGAAAGGAATTAATTCTCTTACAACCCCTTCATGGTACTCTAGAAAAGAAACAAACAGGAAAATGTACAGTCTTTTCCCTTAAAAATGCCTAAAAGGTAGTGGAGTAGATAGACAATCTATTCATTAAACTCACCCACGAGGAAATGTAAATTATATACTAATCTACCCAAACATTACCTAGTTCTACATCTGAGAAATTCATGAATATTATATTTCTCCTCTTGAAAAGATATATTTCTGACCTCTACTCAGAAGGTGCCTTGACTCTTAATCTTTGAGTCGGTGTGTAGAAAAAAACAGTGTGCAACTTTGTGAGACACTGATTTAAAAGGTCATAGAAAAAAAAGAGTTTCTGGTACTTGTTTCAAAACATGTGAAATGAAAAAGAAAAAAATTGCCATGTCTTGCATTCATTAGCTCATATTAAAACCCTTCCTGGAGGTAAGAGGTGATTAAAGAAAGGAAGAATATCAACAGTTTTCACTTACTTGATTCCTTTTGCCAAAATCAAACCCTAGTACCAATAACAGGAAAGACCTACAGCTAACCCAGTGCAAGCATTATTAACGTAACTTCAAGTGGTCTCTCTGGTCCATTATTTGAAAATAAATCGCAGGAGAGCCTGCCATTCAAGTTTTCAATTATAAAATTCCGGTTTGTCATATTGTTTTCAGAGAAGAGGCTTTCAGATGGTATAAGAAATTGAATCTTCATTTAGATCTCAAAAAAGGGGTGAGAATAAAGATAATAAAAATACCTTTTTTCCCTCACTTTTCTTCATTTGCTACCTTGTAACCTGATGTGCAAGCTTTTATACTGACCTCAGAAAATCAGTAAGTATGATAAATCACGATAATATGAAAGTCAGATAATATTCAACTGGGCTGGAGAATATACAGCTTGGCTTGGCTCTCTCAGACGTAGAGTCAGTTTTGATTATGCATTCAACTAACTCTTTTCAAATTTCAACTCAACATATCATCAGCACCTATATGCAAAGAATTTCTAAATCAGTCCTTTCTCGAAACCAAACTTCCAGAAAGAGAATATTAAACCACGAACATTTCAAAGATCTTAAGTCTTTCAGGAAAACAAGTTATCTAAAAATAGAAAAATCAGTCAGATTTTTATCAGTTGTTTTCCTCCTAATGCTCTACAATAATCCAACTCTAAAATACCCTATACATTGGGGCACCTGGGTGGCTCAGTCCTTAAACACCTGCCTTTGGCTCAGGTCATGATCCCAGGGTCCTGGGATTGATCCCCACATCAGGCTCCCTGTTCAGCGGAAAGCCTGCTTCTCCCTCTCCCACTCCCCCTGCTTGTGTTCCCTCTCTCACTGTGTCGATCAAATAAATAAATAAAATATTTAAAAATAAAAATAAAATAAAATTTTATTAAATTTTAAAATAAGATACCCCACATATTTAGATCATAAGTGTGTATATGTATATATGTGTGGTGTATGTTTGTTATGTATACACACCCAGATATATATATATATATATATATATATATATATATATATATTCCTCATTTCATTATGGTAAATGGAAAACTGCCTTTTCAAAAACATGAAAAAAAATCTTCTCAGATACTCTAAAAACACAGTAACAAGAATAAAAATACTGAATTCTATCTTCAGCCAGATGTTATGCAAGTCCATTCACACAGACTGTCTCTAACTCTTATAATGTTCTCCCCATCTTCTTCCTTTAAAGATGAAAGAATGATTTTAGAGGGATTTGTTTGCCCTAGATTGCGTAGTGAATGGTAGAAGAAAGATTCAATATGAAATTTGTTCTGACTCTGTTCCCAATCCTACATCATGTTGCCTCTCCCCAAAATATAATTAAATTTGAATATCATTTGGCAATTCCAAAAACATTGTAGAATATACTATTCTGGCTAATGGAATTAGCATATTATCTGAAAGTTGATTTAAAAGATTACTAATGTTTCAGATACTTTTAAATTAACTGGCACGCCAACCTTGAAAAGAAAATGAAAATCATTTTTTATCATATGGAAGACATTCTAAGGGGTACTGTTAACATCAATTACTGAACGGGATAGTTCGAAGTAAAATATTTTATCAGTTTCAGATAAAAGCAAATTTTCTGTATTTAGCCTGGTGGTGAGTGTTATATTTACCATTACATAAAGTATGACTGAAACCCTGAGGATTCAGGACAGCTCACCAAAAATGAATTCGTAAGAGAAGCGCTCTCTCTTCAGCAACCCCATCCTCCCCACTGAACCAACCTTCCACTTTTCTTGATCATACTAGAAGTAACAAGCATTCCTTTTAGTTAATACATAATAAATGAGACAAATTTCTAGCGAGGTGGCGGGGGTGGAAGGTGTACAGTTTAAAAGCCTTGGAGAGGGGCGCCTGGGTGGCTCAGTGGGTTAAAGCCTCTGCCTTCGGCTCGGGTTATGATCCCAGGGTCCTGGGATCGAGCCCCATGTCGGGCTCTCTGCTCAGTGGGGAGCCTGCTTCCCTTCCTCTCTGTCTGCCTCTCTGTCTACTTATAATCTCTGTCAAATAAATAAATAAATTCTTAAAAAAAAAAAAAAAGCCTTGGAGAACGGGACTGTCTAGTTAGGAAAATGTAGACCAAGATTGTCTATTGTCAAAAAGCTTGTGGATCAAGTCATTCAAACTTTAAAACATACACTAGGGTATACACCAGGAAGAAACACTCCTAAATTTATAGGAGGACATGTGTTTATAAAGATCTTTACAGTCCACTATTTTGTTTGCCCCTTCTGGGGACCTTTTAGAGGTCTTCAGATGGGATAATCTTCCAACTTTCCTAGTTGATGCATGCCTCAGGTTATGCCCTCATTAGTCATCCCTCCTCATCCACGAGGAATATATTCCAAGACCCCCAGTGGATGCCTGAAACCTCCGACACTCTTGAATCCTACATATACTGTGTTTTTTCCTATATATACGTGACTGTGATAAAGTTTAATTTGTAAATGAGGCACAGTCTGAGATTAACAAAAATAACTAACAAAATAGAACTACTATACTGTAAGGAAACTTATGAGAATGTGAGCTCTCTTTTCAGGATACTGTGCTCACTCTCTGCCGATGATGGTAACAATGTGAGAAGACAAAATGCCTGAGTGAGGAAAGGAATTGAGGAGAGTGATGGGGGACTGAGTGCGAGGCTACCCTAGTGACCTTCTGACACTACCTCCGACAGAGGATCATATCTTTCTGGGATCTCAGCTGACAGTGGGGACCTGATATCAGGGAAAGCCAACAACGAATGGGGGTAGGGGGCTACTGTATAATGTGGTGGTAAAACCTGAACCTGATTACAACACATGTAAAGTCATTCAGCAAGTATGAAACTATACGGAGGCAGTTTTATACTCGGAATACCAAGTATGAAATACTAATTTAAATATTAAAGAGGATTTCAAATACCCCATTTCTCTATGCTGATTATCTTAGGAAGTGGATTACGCTGAACACAATGCAACATATTCTGTAGCTAATTCACCTGTTTGTGAGAATTAACCAATGCTTACTTCCAGTTTGGCCCCTTACAGAGGTAGGAATGGTAAAGAAGTGTGTTTTGACTATAAGAGACCTAAGAGTATTTTGAAGTTTGCATGTTTGCCAAATCAGCCCTGACATCCAAACCAAAGAGTATATATTATTAATATGTGTGTATGCAACTTCATATATAATCATACAAATATGTACTAAACAGTGCAGTGTTTTTGTAAAATGTTAAAATAACTTACCAGTTGCAGGTGGCTCAATAAGCCTCCCCCCACCTTTTTCTAGGTGCCTATTCTTAGCCTAGGGAATGAGAGCACACTATGAGACAGGCTTTATTCAAAAGCCTTCATATATTATTTCATTTAATTCTTACAACAAACACGTAAAGGATCTGTAGTCATCTCCATTCACAAATGAAATGTAGAAAATAAGTTATCCTGCCCAAGAAAGCAGTGAAGACTGGTGGAGCTGGGATATGAACTTGAATCTGTGGTTTTCAGGGCATAACCCACAGATAATAGTAACTTTATGTAATCATAAATGATTCAATAAACCAAAATTTTAAGATAGCTTTCTTCTTTACTCAGGTTGGGTGAAATCTGGTTTCGGTATTTTGTTTCTAATGTAATGCACTTCATAAGATAATGCAGCATTAATATTTAATAATACAATTTTCTTTAACTTGTTTTTATATAGTTTAATTTTTCTTAAATGTGCAATTTCCTCAGTTCCTGAAATAAGCAGAGTAGAAACTTACAAGCAAGGATGCTTTGTGGTATGTTCTAAACTCGGTAGATAAAACATCATATATACATGTTATAAGATATACATTATGTAATAAGAAAGGATAGTAAAAAATGCATAATATCTCCTAAGTCAAAAAGACTTCTACATCATGCCTTTATCCAATCTAAATTATCCTTTGTAAACCAAATCACAAACTTTCCCATCAATTAGACAGTATATACATTATATTCAATAAAGAATAATAAAATGTCTTTAAATTATTTTCAATAGGATTTCTAAAAGCTACTTTTGAAGTTCTATGTTTAAAAACAAAAGTTTATAGGCCTAATTATGACATCTTTTTATTTTTGTCAGGGAAACATGGAAGAAAGACTGAATCCTAATTTCTGTATGGTAACATTTGGGTTAATATTATCTAAAAGTGAAAAATGCAATACATATTTTACAAAAGGCACTTTACATATTACATATTTAATTGCAGTTTTGACCATGAATTATTTCATCAAGAGACTGCTGCATACTGAACGATGAGAGATTGGTTTTCTATCAGAATATGTTTTTTAGAGAGAAATGCGTAACTAATGATGTTTCTGCTGCCAAATTGTTGCTTACAAAAATATACCTTATAGTTATACTTCAAAAAGTAGGGTTGTGGCTTTTCTTTTGTTTGCTTAGTTTTTTGTTTTATTTGGGTTTTTCTTTTTTGTTTGTTTGTTTTGTTTTTGTTTTTGTTTTCTGCTGTTGTTGTTTTGTGTTTTAGTTTGTTTTGGTTCAGTTTTTTGGAGCTGAGAGGACCACCAAACATTTTAGGAAATATTTTTACCCATTGGATTCAGCAGAAGGGTGCCACCTGGTGGCAATGTGGGCAAACTCTAAACCAGGTCTAAGTATTAAAAATGAACTCATTTAAGAAACCTTAAAAGTTCCATCATTACCAAGATTTTTTTTTCTTTTTGTAAAGTTCCTATGTACTTATCAAGACCTACCTGGTTATTTTTATATTATTTCCATCAATGGAAGAGATATTAAGTTAACTTCAAATTTTTCAAGAGCTATTATTTATTTATAATCGAAGCTTTAAGCAAATTCGTTGTTTTGTATTCAAAGTAAATATGTATACACAGAATATTGGCAATTATTTTTCATTATGCTAGTAACAATGTGTTGAACTATAACTGGGTAGAGGTTAGAAGGTTGGGCTCTAGAATTCAATGACCCTATTTTATGTAAGTTATTACAGACTGGGGTTAAGTCCTATCTCCACCACTTATGAAGACAAGCTTGATTAGCTTCTTTAAGCCTCTGTATTTTCATCTCTAAAATGGGAATAACGACACGACTTAACTTTGAAAGTTTCTTTGAGGATCAAGTAGAAAAATGCATTTAATGAATGTTATCAGTCCAGAAGACAGTACTCTGCACATGGCAAGCATTCAGAAGTGATTTTTAAAAACAGTAAGTTGCAACTTGTCACTCAAGATTTTAGATCCCTCAATGTAAAGTGGGATTTTGATCATATTCAGAATGACTGTATCTACCCATATCAAATTATTTATCTAGATACTTGTAAATGTGGAGCATTATGAAAACAACAAAAATAACTTTCATAAACATTTAATCATTAAAGCTTTGAAAAAAAGACTACTAAAATGATAAAAAAAATATTTCCAATGATTCAGGATGTTAATAAAAGTACACAGTCCCTGCTATTCCCATTGCCGATTCTCTCTGGGTAAGAAGTGACTCTTCCTGGCGCCAAATCCCAGAGGACAGCCACAGATGAAAGAAATAGAGGGGTCATGCTCGCTAAAGGAATATAACAACCAAACCACAGGATCCATAACCATCTCACCCAAAGGAAAGACCACAGTCTTCCACTGTGCTGTAGGTGGAAATAGGTACTGATGGCCTCAGGACAAGTTGTTTTGGAGATCTCATAAAAATCTCTACTATGAAAAGCCAAAGACTATTTTGGCAACATTTGAAAGCTTAAATCACTCAAAATCAATACACAGTTAAGTGATTAGCTGGACTATGCACCCTATTTAACCATCAAGTAGGACTTCATAAAGCTATATTTTTATTTAAAGTTGTGAATCTTTTTTTTTTTTAAAGAAATATAGCAAGCAGAAATATCATTCATGTCTATTTGGGGGGTATTATAACAAGTACCACATGAGAGTTGTATGGCAATCACAGCATCAGACCACAATATATAATCCTGTTAATCAAAACTTAGTACTCTTAGAGCAAGTAGTTTAAGCAATCGCAGCAATCATCCTCATTATCTGGTCATCATTTCATAGGTCAAGCTTCAGACAAAGAACATGCAAGATAAAAGGTATTTTCTAGGAGTGCTTGGAAAATCTTCAATGGGATGCTGCCACGCATATTTCACTCTGCTTTCCTTCCCCTAGCAAAATCAATCTCTTTCATTTTAACTTAAGCATAATATGCATACCATTGACATTTTAAAATCATGTAAATGTTCAGAAAGTCACTTTAAAAACTCAATTAAAACAAGAGTTCTGCAAATGGCCACTCCCTGAATATCTGAAGTGGCCATAAACCAAAATGCACGCTCACAAGAAAAAAGGATTCAAGCTTGACTCTCTCTCTTCAGATGAATTTTAAGTACCCGATTAGTCCTGACAAAAGGCTTTACTGTGCATAGGCGGCTTGTCCACTGTTTACATATGTATTTTCAGTTTCTGTGTTCTCTGCTCAGCTTCTCCCTCCCCACCTCCACTGGTACTGAGCAGTTTGCAGCACCTCAAGTAACCAGCTGGTGTCACAGGGTAGTGAGCAAAGATTTCATGTGGGGACTCTCACCTGACTAATCATTCTTATTGGAAGCATCATTCAAGAGCAGTAGAGAGGCTCGGCGGCTGGTTAATGAAATTTAAGAGCTGTCAGCTTGAAAGAGGATGTTAAATCCATGCTCCTCTCCTAAAATCATTTTTATAATCTGCTAACCAGTTGCTACCTTGTGGTGTGTGTTGGAGGGAGCAGAGGAAAAAGATGCAAGGGAAAGGGACACATAATACAGCATAAATGTTGTAGTATTTACATATGTATCTCTGGATAGGGAGTAAAGCGACTAGTTGAAAAAAACAACCTGCCTTGTAAAAACTGCAACATCCACTCCAGTAAATGGAGAGGGAGCTTTAAGGCATTGAGCAATCCTCACCACCTGTGTGAAACATATGTGAGGGAAATGAGGAGGAAAGGGAAGAGGAGAAGAGAGAGACCACAAGCCAGGAGAGATGACCAAGACTAGAATATTAATAACAGCAGCCCTGGCATGTCCTCCTCCGCCTCATCACCACTCGGGCCATTTGGACAGCTTCCCTTCACTTGCTCCTCAGTGCTTAGACTATGTGAAAAGCGGAGCCGCTACCGGAACCTTGCTGCTTGCACCCCTTCACCTCACTTCTAGCAAAGAGCTAGGAGAGTCTCTGGCCGAATCGCATTGGGCAGCCTTCAACAGTGCACTCTGGGGGCCAAGGGTACTCGGGTGCCTCCGTAGTTATCCGCTGACCTAACTGTTGCCCTCTCAGCTCAGAGTCCCTGACTGATGAAAACGTGACAACACCTGCAGCCGCCTCCTCACAGCCCCCCTCCTCTATGCCAGGGCACTTCAGCGCTCCCGACCCCTACAACTTTGGGAAAAAGCAACACCGAACTCCCGAGTCACCCCCAATCCAGGGACAGAGACGAGGTAAGGATCCACGGTATGGTTATGCTACAAATCTCGAAACAGCAAAACCAAAAAGGGGATGGCCAGTGTGGAGAGACAGAAAAGGTACAGAAATAAACCTCAGCCAGTACAGGGCACCCCATCTCTGCAGACACAACACATCTGGCCCCAACAAATCACTAAAGCCAGTACCTTGCCAGCTTCCCATAATAATGCCTTTTTATTCCCAAGCTCCGCTCGACTCAGCAGACCACAGACGCAGGGTACACCTCATTCCCTCTTTCAGCGCCCCCCACCTCGCCCCGTCCCAGTCTCCTCAAAAGAAAAAATAAAGGAAAAACTCTGCCGGCCTAAAGGTCATTTTCCTTAGTGGGGTACTTTGGCCAGCGCTCGCTCGTTTCAGCTGCGTGTAGACCGGCTCTAACCCTGCAAGTGGACGCCTCCAGGAGCGCAGTATCTCCTCCAGCGTGCTTTTATTTCAGCCAAGAGGCCCCCACTCTGTGGCCCTGGCCGCCTCTCCCTTCCTCGGTGGCCCGCCCGCCCGGGCTCCCGGGCCACCCCCAGCCTTTACCTCTCTCCCCCCTTCCCCGCGGCTCTCCACCGTACGCATCCTCTCGCCCGGCCCCAGAGCGCGCTCGGATGCTCTAACTTCCTGCGGAGTCCATGGATCAGCGGAGGAGAGCCTGGAACTGGGGCGGAGGGGAGGGTGGGGAGAGGGAGGCGTGGGAAGCACGGACTGGAGCCACCCTTCCCGGGAGGGCCTGGCCGCAGCTGCCAACTCTCACCTGGTCCGCCGGCTGCGCCTGGCTCGCCCTGGCCCCCGGGGTGGGCTGCTGCTCCTGCTTCATGGCTGTCATCGCCGGCGGCCCGCGTTGGCGCTCACTTCCTCGCGGGCACTTCAGACTCAGGGACTGTCACTTGGCAGCGATCGCATGTCACAGGAGCCCGACGCTCTCCGAATTGGCAGAAGGGAAAGCGGCAGCGACGGAGTGGGGGGAGGGGAGCGACAGGGAGGAGAAGAGAGGCACCGAGCAGGCTCCCCCTTGCAAGATCCCTCCTTCGGCTACCGCAGACCCTCGAACTCCCCACTCCCCCCGCCCCCCACCACTCCAAAGCGTAGAGAGCCTCGGAGATCTAACACGACCAAGTGGCAAGTTAGTGGAGCAGAGAGAGGCACCTGACCGCGCTCGCACGACGTCTCACAGCGCCGGAGGAGCCCGGCTAGCATTCTACCGCAGTCCGCGCCCCCCGCCCGCCCCCGGGGGCTCCCCGCGCCGAGCTCAGTGCGCCAGGTGGAGCAGCCAACCCGGAGAAGCGGAGCGCGCCCGTGCAAGGCCCTCGGTGGCTCTATCGCTGCCACTGGGCATGTTCCAGCGCTCGGAGAAGACGGGGGTTAGCTGGGGTCTAAGGGCCCACAGCCCCACTGGCGTTGCCAACACTTGCCAGGACCCAAGTGGTAATCCCGGGTTATGGCCCGAGGCTCTGCGTTTCTCGATTTGTGGCAATGGACAGCCTTATCCTTTAGCCTCTAGCCTGGATCCCCCCCCCCCCCCAGCTGCTAGTGTAATTCTGAAAGGTAGATTACAAACAATAATAACTAATGATGATATTCTACTACTCCCCCCCCTTTTTTTTCTAGAACACTCAGACAAAAGTTTTCAAATTTTAAATTTCTTCTCCAGCCTTCCCTTGGCTTAACACAAACCTCTCCCCTTCAAAGTTTTCTGAGCACCTACCATGTGTCAAACACACTGTTTGGAGGGATTGCAAGGAAAAGAGATTAAAATACCTAGACAAACTTAATAAACTCCCTGCCAACAAGGAGTGTTCCTGATACTGTGGGTACTGGGGGATAGGAATCAAAGAGTCAATTTAACTCTTGGGAAGGTGAATTCCTGTGGGTAGGTATAACACAAAGTCCACCGGTTTCATCTAGAAACATTATTACTTTTCCCCATTGCTAGAAAGGGCCTACCAAAAGCAGATGGGCAAACAAGCAGTCCCCAGTCTCAGGCACAGGTGTCTGAAGATTGCTTACCAGAGAAAAGGTTGGAGGGAGTTAAATATCCAGATGTTCCTACACTCAGCCCCAGCATTGTGACTATGTTCCAGTGGGAAGGGATTGAGCATATGGTGGCCAGTAGCTTGGAGTATGCTTTTATTGGCTAAGCCTGGCTCCCCCACCCTTGTCTGAATTACTCAGTCCATGAACTATGCACTTCCTAGAGACAGGCTATCTTAGAATATTAGGAGTTGTGCTCCTGCCTATTAGTGAATTCTCACATTTGTCCTAAATATTGTGACAACAGTTCCTTTAAAATTGGTCTAAAAAAAAAAGTGATCTCTAGATTTGATTAAATTAGAAAATAAAAATATGAATTTTTTTCTTCAGGAAGGTATGATTTAGGTGATGAAAGCTTATTTTTCAAAAATAAGAGTTCCAGTGGATATTAAGTGACTTCTAACAGTGTGTTGGTCTAACAGAAGTAAGTTGAGAGGAATAACTTCACTGGTTGTAAAAATATAAAGCAAATTTTCAAAATGAAACATGGCGGGGCGGGGGTGGGGGGTGCCTGGGTAGTTCAGTCCTTAAGTGTGGGACTCTTGATTTCAGCTGAAGTCAAGATCTCAGGGTCCAGAGATCAAGCCCTAGCCCATCCAGGCTCAGTAGTACATGTTCTCCTACTGCCCCTCTTTACCCATCCCCCACTGCTCTCTGGCCCACTGGGTGCTTGTGCCTCCCCCCAATAAAATAAATAAATCTTTTAAAAAATGAAACATGGGCATAATAGCTACAGAGTACTTTATCCAGTAAACATGTCAATCTCTATTTTCCCCATCCCTCCCCCCCCCCCCAGGGAGAAAGGGGTCTACATTATTCCAAAAATGCTTCTGTCCTTATATTTTGCTCTTCTGTTTATCATTTTAGTACATTCATCCTTTGGATGTGTTTTCATTTTGGACAACTGATTTGACTTGAAATTTTATGTACAGAGATTTCTGTTGACATAGGACATGCATAGATGAGGGAATTATTCTCAGCCTATTTGATTGAAGTCAACTGTCCAACTTGCATTCTTTCTCAGTATTCTTTTTAAACTCCATTTTGTGGTAACAAAGATGTAAATTGTATGCGTTTCATGTATAATGTATATATGTATCATTTTTTTTTAAAAGAAAGTGTTTTTGATTGGAGTCCATCTTTTTGCATGGGTTATTTTGTCTGAGCTGAAAGCATTATTTTATATCTGTTGGGGTCTAAGTTAAGGACATTAATTAAAACTTAACCACATGTAACTTACAACTTAAACACTATTTTTTGAAATGTGGTACACTGGAATTACAATGTAGGATTTTCTACTTCATTTCTTATTGAAGAAAAATGCTAATGTCCAAGAAGAAAAAAATAAGGAATACCTTACATTCCAAGAGAGAATGTCTGCAGCTCAGATGTCTATAACTTCTGATAATAGGTTGTTATTTTTAAAAAAAAATTGTAATCAAACATCTGCAAAATAATCAATTTGAGTAGATATAACCCTAGTGCTTTGTGGACAAGAGGACATGTGCCAGCCTACATGTCAGCAAAATGGGCTCCTGCCTTTGCTCCGTCACCTCATGGAGGTATGGGCAAGAATGAAGTCACTTAGCTCTGGCCTCTGCTTCCTTATGAGGTAAAACCAAGCATTTTAGATTAGATGACCAAGAAGATCCGTTTCTTCTCTAAAATTCCATAATTAGATCTTAATTTTGTGAATCAAAAGACTATCATCTGAAATAATAAATTACTTACACATGTTCAGATTTTACTGGGAGTCAGTTAGGTGCTTAGAAAAATACAAAAATTCAATAGGTAAGGATTCTTCATGAAGTGACTGATTTAATATCCACCAAACTTCCCCCACACTCTCTAGTTATACATAAATCCAAAGTAACAATTCTTTCCTTGATAATACTTTTAAAATTCAGAAACTTGAGTATCTCCCAACAGTGTATTATTTCTGAAAATTAAAGATTTAAAGAATGTTGTAAAAATTAACAGAATATTTTTTTAGTACTTTTCTTCATACGTTTGATGAACTAACTCATGGACAACCATTAAACTTAAAATACTGATACAATGGGAAAAGAGGTTTTCCTAGTTTTTATGGAATGGAGTTTCTCATAACTGCAAAAGACCTGGAGAGATTGCCCAGAATTCCCTCTATTTTAGGTTATAAATTTCTTACTTTCGCAACATATTCAGGAAGATTTCTAGGATTTCTAGGATTTAGACTTCATCACTTCCTTCTGAAATTTTTCATTGACTCAAATCCTAGTTTCAGGTTCCCATGCAGATATAACCCACTGTGTGGGATCCTCAACTTACTGACAGGAATTTCCAAAGTCCCTCAAAAATTTTCTTGCACAAAATACTGTGAACATCTACAATGTCTTTCACTGATATTTGATTCTTTTAAAGAGAAATGCCAATTCAGTACATTTCATTTTACCTAGAATTACTGACATGAATAATTGAGGACTGGTGATGAAAGTTAGATAATAATTAAATTTATTCAAGATAATCATGAAAATGTGTAAGCATAAGTGGCAAACAGGATGTTCTAGAAACATTTAAGTCATGCGTGCTATATTCAGTCTTCCATATCAAATAGGAGATCCAGGACCCCCAAATCCCAAATTTACTTTAACAACCGTCAGTAACAAGGCCTAGCTAAACTCTGATATATTAAAGAAAGAGAAAAGCCTCTTGAGAGTCTGAGAGCAGGGTAGCCTTTAGAGATAAATCCTCCAGTTTCAGATAAATCAGATAAGGTAAATAGAACTGTGTAAGCAGCTAGTGCTTACAGCTAGTGCAGCTAGTCCTCACCTTTCCCTCTCTCTCTCCCGAGGTAATTCTGCAGTGTCATGGAAAGGCCACCTTGATGGGGATTTCCCTAGAATTAGCCAGTCCTCTATTGAGTGTCCTTAATGAGCACAGCATCAGGAAGACAGAGTTCATGAGCTGTGCCTTCAGAGACCTGGCCTGAAATGTGTCCAATTAGCTTTTCTCAGATCAAAAAATAGCTTTAGTTCACATCTTCTGCTATCATTTGCTTTCGATTGATCAATCACCTCTACTCACCTCAACCGGCTTCTTGAATTTCCCAAAGTGCACATCATGTCATTGGGCAGAAAACCAGTATGTTGAGCAATCCTCAGAAACAAGCTGTATTTTAGAAGCTCTAACTAGTAAACTATCTCAAAAAATTATTTTAGGAAGAACAAATAAAAAAGGAAGAAAAAGAAGGAAAGGCACTGCATAGTTAAGTGATAACTGGGTACACTACTCATACTGTTCAGACATTCTCGTGGCATTAATTTAACTAAACTTTTTGTGAGTCTCTAGGACAGGAAGACTTTCCTGTTGTAAAAATTCATAGCCCAATTATGATCTCTGGTGGAAGCAGACAGAGTTGCACTATCCTGAGAGCCATTCTTGTTGCTCACTGGAGACCTGAAGATATTGACAAACTGCTCACTCACACGGAGACCTGGGGCTATAGTCTGCTTAGTTATTATAGTAACATACCTCCCATCTTCTTTAACCAAACAGCTCTTCTAAGATATATATAATGGTATTAAAGCAGGAAAACAATGCATAGGATTTTTCTGTGTAATGTTTTCGCTTCATATATGTAGCTGCATCAACAGCAAACAACTGGAGAATGTGTGAAATTTACCTGTTGTCCTTGTTTTTACCCACTAGATGCTTGACAAGGGGTCTGTGTTTGATTTTTTTTAAGAGTAATTATTTAATGAATTAGTTATGTTTGTATAGTAAAAAAAACAAATTTAAAAAGACCTTTTTTGGCTGATTTAGTAGTCATTTTTTTTGTCTGATTTTCACATTTCTTTAGAAATAAAGTAAGGTTTTCCAAATCAGATTCTGTCTGCAAATGACAGAAACGTTGTCAGATGTGGAAGAGTATTTAGAAACACAGACATAAACATTTTTTCTTTTCAGGTAGTAAGTTGGCCTTTGATGAATAAATTTCCCTGAACTTGGTATTTCCTGTTTTCATGACTAAGACTAAATTTTCTAATGATTCAAAATACCTCTTTATTTTTGTCCTTGGAAAATACATTATTACTGAGATGTCTCTTACACTCAGATTTCATAATAGTTAACTGATTTTTTTCCCTCATGTAATTCCCACAACAGCACAAAGCACATTGCTCATTCAGGGAAATCTTTCATGAATTGAGAAAGAAAATGCTACTCTAAAATCCTGTATAATTTCTGGAGGGAAGGGAAGGGAGAATTTCCATCTTTTGTAAAAATTTCACCATGATCAATTTATTCTTAAGGAATTAGTACTAGATTCAGACTCCCCCATGAACTCTCCTTTTGGAAACAAGAGATAGTCTAGGATAGAGGTGAACCAGCTCCAGAACATCCACTGACATTAAAAGGCCCCTGGTATTTTTTCCACTAATTGACTCTCAAACACTCAGAAGTATTCTTCTACCATCTTAAAAAAAAAAAAAAAAATTGAGGCCAAGTCCTTGGATCCACAGCTAGTCCTTTTACCACACGGAATCATCGGTTTAGATTATATAAATATAGTTTCAGGACATCTTGGGATGTGACCTCTATTGAAATGAGGCACATTAAGATACATCTCTCATTACTGAACACTGTTTAACCTATTAGCCTAGATGGGTTGTTTGCTACCAGTCTAGATCACTTCTTATACTCTTATATTCTTCTATCTCTCATCCACCGATATCATTTTGGGAGAATATCTTACACATCTAAATATTCACTAAAGTCATAATTTCATTCAAATCAGAGAAAGAGGAGAAAGAGATTAAACAGAAGTAGAAGGAGAAAAAGAGAAAAAAAGCCAGGAGAATGCATTCTGAAGCTGTTAGAGATATGAGAGTATATTAAGCCTTTTATATTTTTTACTCATGCTCTCACATGAAGACTAGAAAAACTGTAATTCCTATTGGTTAGATCCTACGTATTGCTCCTGCCATTGGCTATATTCTGTGTATTCATAAAATTTTAGAAAGCATAGTCCAAATTTTAATTTTCTTATTTATCTCTAGGTGATTTATATTTGATGTTTTCCATCAATATCAAGCTTACATTTTCTTGTGATATTTTATCATTTTTTCACTTAATAGTTGATTGTAAGCACCTGTGGAGGTATAGAGAATCTATAACAAATAGCACAGTTTATACAAATCAATGACTATAGAAATGCCCTTTAATTAGTTATTTTACTGAACCAGCAGGGTTTGTATGAATATTTAATCCAACTGATAGGACATCAAATTTGCCCCCAGATAAATGAGAAGCTCTCTTCCATGGTCCACTATTACCCCCTGTGGAGAAGCCGTCCACTCCTTCTTCCATCTTCCCAAATGTGACTGATCTGTTGGAACCCAACTCTGCTCCCATCGCCCCCTAACTCAAGCTCACAGAGATTTTCTTCATTCAGAGTTCTCACAGTATAAAAGTCACCACACAGTTTATGCTGCTTTCTGGACTGGCTTGTGCAGCATCCTAATTATTACAAATAACTTCTCTTTCCTCCCAAACAGTACATTCTTGGGGAGAATGACACTTGGGACTTATGGTCAGTTGGGGTTGTGGGTAAGGGTCTATATCAGTCTTCTTGCTGAAGTAGAGATGTTGGAGGATATGCATGTACTTTAAAAAAAATTCTTCTCCTCACCCCCTGAATATTAAGCTCTGTCAGAAACCTTCATGCACTTGTTTTGTTTTGTTTTCATTTATTGAACGGGGTCACCCAAGGGAAATATTTTTTCTCTCTATTGTCTATTGTTTACCATTATTATGACTTGTATAAATTATATGATCTTGATGCTGGCTATGAGTAAAGGCCCACAACTTATTGCTTGATTGCAAAACATTAAGTAAAAGCCAGATAAATTTGGAATTTTCCACACTAATGAGCAGATACCATTTGTTATAAAATACTAAGCCTCCAATGCTGTGAACTCAAAGGACAAAATGAATCTGGAGATAACAGCTATATTGTCACTGTCACTCCTAATGTATTCTTTTCCCCCTAATGTAAAGATATTATACTCCTTGAGAAAGGAGGAGCTATACTGAGTAAAATATTTAACTGGATTAATGAAGTGTTTAATTAATGTTTTATTATAAATATAGCTTAAGTTTCTATAGTCTGCCTATATAATGCCAAAAATTATTACAAGTTCAATAGAATCTTCCAGGATTATGCCCAATGTTAGTACATAATTATTTTTGCCTTGCATCCTCTACGTACATTTTAAGCAAATTTATTTATCTAATCTACTAGCCTCTGGACCATATTTTAAAAATAGGGTGAGAGGTCATTAGATGGGATACACAATACCAAGAAAGGAAAATATAAAATCTTAGAGAAAAAAAGAAAAAAAAGAATTGGACCTTCCACTTAAAGTAATAGAACAACTCAGTACCACGTAGTGTGGGGAGGGAAAGAGAGGCCACTCTCACTGAGAAGCTCAGTAGGATCTTAAGAGTATAACCATATTACAGCATAGTAAAGTTGATGTTGGAAATGAGTACTTTAGAGAAAGTAAAATCAGGCTAGGCACACTTTCTTTAAAAGACAGGGTTATTTTGAGAAGATGAACTGCAGTGATGCCAGCATGGGTTTAGGCTAAATCGAGAACTAGGTATCAAAACAAAAAGCACAACATTTACAACAAATCTAGATAGCAAGATATCTCTCCAAATTTCTAAATACCAAAAACCACACAGCTTGAATGTCTATGGTACCTAATAGGACAAAACAAAGGAAAGTTGTGGAACAAATGACCAACTTGATAATCCCAAAACATTAAGAAAACCCCCAAATTGTCAACAGATAGTCACTAGAAAGCACAGTGGATCAATTTAAGAACATCCTATAGAACTAGCAGATTTCTGTGCATTCCCACAGTGAGTAGTAAAAGGGACCCTGTTGGGAGATTTCCCCTTGAGCTCTCACAGTTCTCCGAGTCTTATTACCAAGAAATAGTCTTTTGTTCTAGAATATCATTTGAAGAATATCTGTATAGAAATTATCCTGGAAAGGGGAATAGTGTTTTCCTCTGGAGCAAAATACAAGTTTGTTTAGAGTCCTGCAAGATAAATATCGTTTCCTCTCCATGGCAAGAAATAGGCATGCTTTCTGTTCAGTATAAAAAAGATAATGTCTCCTTCTGAAACCAAGAGAAGGCACACTACTGTCCACTATAAAAGATTTGGGTTTCTTTGGCTTCTTCTATACTGCTACCCTCTGTGCAAGCAGGTGTCTATCTGGTTCTGATCATTCATCTCCATGGGACTTGGGGACAAGAAGAGCTTACAAAAATATGCTGATGTTCATATTATTTGCTGTACCATGGGTAATAAAGTTCTCTGTGTCTGACTCAATATTCTTATGTCTTGAAAATGTCCATAAAACTGGATGACTAACTTGTTTGCTTGCAAGTTATATAAAATCTCTGTTCATAATAGACTGATGTCAAAATCTAAGGTGGCTGGAGAAACACAGATCCTATGAACCCTTAAAACTGACATGACAGGGCCACCTGGGTGGGTGGCTCAGTCATTGAGCATCTGCCTTTGCCTGGGATCATGATCCCAGGGTCCTGGGATAGAGCCCCACACAGGGGTCCCTGCTCAGTGTGAACCCTGTTTCTTTCTCTCCCACTCCCACCATTTGTGTTCCCTTTCTCTCTGTGTTTCTGTCAAATAAATTTTTAAAAAATCTTTTAAAAAATAAAATACTAAAACAAACAAACAAAAAAACAAGCAAAAAACTGACATGCCAGGCTTCTTCCCAACATAGAACCCAATACTAGGAAAAACTATTGGAAGTGGAATCAAATTTGAGCAGAACAGAAATAACAGAGATAAAGAGAAAATCCAGCCAAAAGGTAAACAGACCCAGGCAATCTAAGATCACAAGCCATCATGTATTTTCAAGTATTACATAAAAACAAAAAATAAAGATCTCTTTGAAGTTAGAGAAACAATCTGAACTTTTAACTATTTAAAGTTCAGGAAAACTAAATTCACATAAAAATGATCAACAGAAAACTATCATGGTCAAATCCCATGAAAAGTTTCACCTTGGCAACAAAGCTGTTGGAAGAAATAAAAAGGATAATAGCCCTACAGATAAGGGACTTGCAAATTACAGTCCACAGGCCAAACCTAGCCCCTTCCTATCTTTATAAATAAAGTTTTCTTGGAACGTAGTCACACTCACTTATTTGCATATTGCCTAAGACTGTTTTCATGCTACAGTGGTAGTCTTAAGTGTTTGTGACAGAAAACATATGGCCTGCAAAGTATAAAATATTTACTCTCTTGCACCTTACGGGAGGTTTGCCAACTTCTGCTATTGACAAAGAAAGCTTGCCAAAAATGTCATGCTCAAAAATTTTTCAAAACTGGAACATACTATTTCAAAATGAGCTAAAGAACATTTAAAACAAAGTATACAATATAGGAGAGAATAAATTAATCAGAATTAGAAAAATTTAGAAATAAACAGGAGATAGCACTCAAAGAATCAGAAATAAAAGAAATATCATATTAGAAATAGAAACTGATCTAGGAGGTATATCAGAGCAAATAAGCACAACAAATGATTCTCTAAGAGAAACCAAGGTGGGAAGGAAAAACAAACAAACAAACAAACAAACATGTTAACCAAAAGCACGTGAATAAAGACACTCAAGAGAATACAACAAATGTTATAGATGGCAAAGAAGATCCAACATACAGATTAGGGGAGTTCTGAGCGGGACAACAAATCAAAGCAAGGTGGGGTTGGGGTGGGGATAAATACTAAGAAATTTAGTTCAAAAGAATGATCCTGAAATTAAAAAAAAAATAAAATTACTTATTGAAAAATCATATAGTATACCTCAGATCAGCAGAGCACAACCAACACCAAGTAAAATTAAGAGATCTTAAAAAAAAGAAGAAAAAAAGGAAAGAAAAACAAAAAAATATTTGGGCACTTAGACAAAAGTAACATTTAACTTAAAGAGTAACTAATGTTACATTATCAGACTTTTCTACAGCAACATTTTATCTTCAGGGGAAAAATGAAGTTATACATAGCATAGTCAAAAAAATAAAATGTGGGCCAAGGATTTTATGTATTTATATATGTTTATATTTTTTTAAAGATGTTATTTATTTATTTAAGAGAGAGTGAGAGCAAGCACAAGCAGGGGAAAGGGCAGAAGAGGGAGAGGCAGACTCCCAGCTAAGCAGGGAGCCCTAAGACAAGGGGCTGGATTCTAGGGCCCTGAGATCCTGACTTGAGCAGCAAGTAAATGCGTAACCAACTAAGCCACCCAGAAGCCCTTATATGTTTGTATCTCTTAGATTTAAAATATAATTTTGATGTGGGGAACAGAGGCAGAAGAAAAGTTATTAAATTTCCTTACCCCCTGATAAGACTTTGAAACAGAGTGACATTCATCTAGGGACCCAACTACCTCCACTTTAGGCTTTGCTAAGGGCAAAGGGCAATCCTAGCCCAACGGACCCCTATCCCCAACCAGGATCCCGTTAAGTCTACTTTAACAATTCCTTTGGAAACTTCCTTTATCTCTAAACCTTCCAAGATACATGCTGACAATCATTCCCAAGCATATGGCCCACTGATATGCATCTAAAGGGTCTCACACAAAGGTTTTATTACCGGTAATGAATAACATTTTCCCCAACAACAGCTAGCCCCTCAAGGTCCTGGAAACCTTGCTTCCAAAATTCCTTAGAGACTTATGCCATCCCTGACCCCCTCCCAACTTGCAAGTATATAATGGGCCACTCCTCACAGCCTCAGGGCAGCAGATCTTTCTGTCCACCAGTCCTGTCGTTGAGTTTTAATATACCACCATCTTGCCCCAAAGATGTCTCAAGAATTCTTTCTTGGTCATTGGCTGCAGACCTCACCCCACCGAACCTCACTTATATGCTAAAACTTCATCAATTTGAAACTCTTATCTAATTCTTCTTCCCTCCTCTGCCCTTTACAATGGTGAAGTCTGCATCACTATCTGAAACTGCTCTCTACTTCTTTAAATGCCTCCCTTTGCTCCTCCATAGGCATTTCTTCTTGCATATTTAACCACACCTCTTTCTCCAAGCACCTAGATGAACACAGACTAGCAATAATGACCAACCTACTTGCTATCAACTGTCAAATAAAACACAAAGTATCCAATTAATTTTGAATTCCAGATAAATGGACAAATTTTTAGTGTAAGCTGTCCACTGTGGACTTTGGGGGTTATACTTATACTAAAATGTATGTCATTTATTTGAAGTTGAAATTTAACTGGGTGTCCTGTATTTTTATTTGTTAATTCTAGCAACCCTAGTAGCCATGATTATCACTTACACTCAGATTATAGTCCTAAAGGAAACCAGTGCTTCTTGGATAAATGAATCTGTGTCTGGAATGAGAAGTGTACCAGACCGTTTGGAACATTTTGACAAACTAGTATGGAAGTGATCAAATAATACTAGGATAATATTAAAAAGCAACCCTGAAAAAGTTCTATCTCACCAAAGAAAAAATTGAACTTTGATAAGGATAGCAATAATAGTTTCTGGGAATCCATTAGGTATGCTTAAGTTCCAGTTTGTCCCCTCCTGATCATGACTGGGAACCAACTTATTATCAAGAGAACTAGGTAAAGAAGAAAACAGAACACTGATGCCTGCCCTTTTTGGGAACTGCATGATTGAGTAATCAAATTGTAGATGAGAGGATGCATCTCCTTCTAAATAAAATTATTCAAGCAAATGGATAAAAATAATGGATATAATTATTATATTACCATGCATATTACCATTTTGGAAGCTCCAATAAAATAACGAACTGACGCATTAGGCATCAGTGTGTCTCCTGATAAAAGAACAGAACACGACCTACAGTCCTGCCAAACACTTCAAAGCTCTGTGTGACCAAGGGTCCACTCCCATTTGCAGGAAATACAAAGAAGAGAAGAACAGGCACAATTATCAGCTCTACCCTGGGGCAAACTCTGTAAGGCAAGGGGCTCAAGTTCATCAACAGACAAATTTTAAGAAGAGCAAAGAGCTCGGTGGGGGTTGGGGGAAGGGACGACTTCATTAAAATGAAGTTACATATCAACCAGAAAATTGATGACTAAGCCGTAGTGCATCTGGAGACACACTCCAGTGATAAACCATCATGAAATACAAGGAAATGATTACTATAAATATCAGGACAGTGTTTACTTTAGGAGGGAGGGAGGACAGGGCGTATGGAGAGACCTAAGTAGCTAGGAATGTTTTCTTCTTTGACTTGGGTGGTGGCTCAAATGGTATCTGCTTTAAGAATAATTATGTGTGAGTTCCTGTATCTGTGTTTTATGGTTACATAAAAGCTTAAAAAGTGCCTAATAGAGTTCTTGGCTCCCAGTAAACACTCAATAAAGGGTGGCTATTAAAAACTATAAAGATAAGGACTGCATTTAGAACAATTCCTTCCATCTTGTTTTTGTAAAGTGACGTAAACCTCCAGCTCTCAAGGTCATGCTCTCTCTCTCCAATGTATGTAGAGCTACAAAATTTCTCCTGCCTTTCCAAAATGTGTTTGTGGCTTCAAAAGTGGAAAGCTAATCTTGTTTATGCAAATACCAAGACAGACAGGAGGTTGTAAGGCGAAATGCACTTATGTTTTGCTGGGGATCTCCTCTGGGATCTTCATTGCAAGACCATTAAGTCACTTGCATCCTGTTAAACACCAAAGCAACTTAGCCTGCACTTGACACCATGGAGAAAACTGTAGATTGTGATCTATTTGTTCAATTCCAAGTTTATGTGGGAAAAGCTATGAGTCTCAGCCCTAACCCACTCTCTCTTATTGACTGCAGAACTACACAGGGTGTGTGATGTACAGAACAACTTGTGCTCTTCTTAGCAGGATTTGTGGCTTCAGGTGGCCATGCCTCTTGCCTTCCCAGACTCAGTGACATGCGTGTTTGAAGTGCTGTAGTCTTTGGTCTGCAGTTGCCTGGCTATAAACAGGTGTACAGTTGCTATTCAAGCTGAGCTTCAATTAGTATAAGAAAGATGCCTTCTCCTCCCTTTCCTCCATGCTTCTTTCTTATGTAGCACCTGCCTTGGCACTATCTCTGCCCACAGTGCCAGATCTTGGCACAGGGGGCTGTGTCTGAAGGTCCAAATGGGGTTCTTCCATCTGCCAAGAAGTGTTAAAATCTGTGAATGTGCACATCCCAGAAAAGATACCCTCTCCAAATGCACATTTTCTCCACCTAAAAACATTTGCAAATTCATTTAGACTCTTCCAAGAAGCCATCCCTGCCCACTCCAGTGAGAAGTGATTTCTTCTGTTTTCCATTTCTGGAGCACTTAATCTCTCTACCATGCATTTGTCACGTACCATTTATTCCCTACATCATCAGCCGTCACACTGGTGTTTTAGCACTCTTTCCACTCTACCACTCTCTCGCGTCTATTCCCATTTTGGAATTTTTCCTATGAATAATAATAATAGTGAAAATAATAATAACTCACATTTATTGACTGCTTAATGTGACTCAGGCACCATCTAATGCTTTTAATGCAACAACTCTACAGAGTAGGTGTTATCTCTACCTCCATTTAAAATCATATAAACCTAGGCTTAAAAGAGGACTTTCAAGGTTCCACAGCTATAGTGAGGCATAACAAGATTTGAATGCAGGTGATACTGTTACAAATATCCTTAATAACATCTCGTCTTACCTCAAAACTGGCAAAGAATAGCTGTCTATTTAATTCAATCCTTAAAGTTTCATAGAGTGCTTGCTATGTTGATTTTTTGCCTGGAATTACTATGTAATATATTATAAACTTTATAAATCTACGTGTGTGTGTATATATATATATATACACTACATATAGAGATAACTGTATGTACATAGTATATACACATAGCTACCTGATAGAAAGGCAATAAATACACTTAAATAGAGGATTTATAACATTGGAAGTATTTTATATGATCTTTGTCCAATTTATCTAGCACAGAGGGATATATAGTGGTTGTGCAGTAGGATTTTTTTCTGGCTATCATAATTATCTCTATGTTTCCCCATGATCCTTGTAACTATTGGTTACATGCAGTCTTCTTCATTCAGATTTATTATTTAAAAATCTGTATCTAAATGAGAAGAGAAGACCTGTATTTTAAAATCTGTATCCAAAAGCCTACACTAACAATGAGAATCTTTGGCAGAAATTTTCATATACAAGAATGGAAAGCTGTGGAGTAAAATTTATATATTATTCTCTAATAAGAATCCACAGGAAACCACCTATTCACCTACACTTAAGATATTTTTGACTGTTCCCAGAATAAGTTATTTGATGTAAATAACTGTGTTTTGTAAGACAACTGCATGAAAAAAGATGCAAACAAAATATCAACACTTCTATGTGGACTTTGAGTCATCTGAGTGTGATAGTGTCGTGGTTCTCAGTCTTGGGCGCCTCTCAGAATCTCCCACTCCACATCTCCATTGTGAAGATGCAATGGAGTGGGAATTAGGAATCTGAATTTTTGCCAGCATCCTAGTAGATTTTGAAGAGATTGAGGGATCACACTTTGAGACCAAATTTAAAGATACAGTGGTTAAGGGATGAAATTTGGAATCAGAAAAAGCAGAGTCCCCAATTAAACATTTACTTGCAATGTACTTCTCTAAACTCCAGTTTCCTCTTCTCTAAAATGCACAATAACAGTGTTATCTGACTCATAGCCTTGTGAGAAAATAAAGTGATTGGCTTAGTGCCTGGTACATAGGAAGTGATAATTGTTAGCAAGCAGTGGTAGTGATGGTATTACTGGTGTAAATAAATCTAGGTGCTCTCAGAATCATATATCATGCGGGGATTAAAATTAAAACAGCAAGGAGGTACTACTGCACACTTACTAGAATGGAAAAATCCAAAATACTGATCATCCCAAACACTGGTGAGGATGTGGAACAGGAATGCTCATTCACCACTGGTGGGAATAAAAATCTGTAGAGCCTTTCTGGGACAAAGGTTGACAGTTTCTTAGAAAACCAGATGGACTCTTGGGGGACCTGGGTGGCTCAGTCAGTGAAGTGGTTAAGTGTCTGCCTGCTGCTCAGGTCATGATCCTGGGGTCCTGGGACTGAGGCCCCATGTCAGGCCCCCTACTTAGCAGGCATCCAGGCTCAGCAGGGAGCCTGCTTCTCCCTCCCCTCTGCCTGCCCCTCCCCCTGCTTCTGTGGCCACATTCTAATAAATAACATCTTAAAAACAAAAAACCTAAATATACTCTTACCAAACAATCCAGCAAACACACTCCTTGATATTTACCCAAATGAGCTGAAAACCCATTCATACAAAAAACATGCAGATATTTATGGCAGTGTTACTCATAACTGCCCAAACTTGCAAGCCACCAAGATGTCCTTCCATAAGTGAACGAAAGAATAAACTGTGGTATATCCAGACAATGGAATATTATCCACTGATAAAAAGAAATGAGCTATCCAGACACAAAAAATACATGGAGGACGCTTATGTGTATTGCCAAGTTCAATAAGCCCATTGGAAAAGTCTGCATACTGTATAGGTCCCACTTTGTGACATTCTGGGAAAGGCAACAACTATAGAGACAGTAAAAAGATCAGTGGTCGCAAAGGTTTTGTGGGAGAAGGGAGAGAGGGATGAGTAATGGGGATTTTTAGGGCAGTGAAACTATTCTGTAGAATACTGGGACATGAACATATGTCACGATACATTTGTCAAGACCCACAGTATAAAAAAACAAAGCATGAACTCTGATATAAACTACGGGTGATAGTCAATAATACACAGATATTGACTCATGAGTTGTAACAAGAGTATCATGTTAATGCAAAATAATAATAGCAGGAACTTGTGTGTGAGTTTGTTGGGGGGAATATGGGAACTCCACTTTCTTCTCACTCTGTAAACATAAAACTGCTTTAAAAAATAAAGGCAATTATTACAAAACAAATGAAGACAAAAAAGGTAGGTGTTACTTGCATGGCTAAATATGAAAATGTGATATCAAAGAAAGAACACTGGCTATGAACTCAATGCTCTGGGTGGAAAAAAAAACACACAACTGGATTTTAAAGACAGTACAAAGAAAGGAACCCATCTCATTTATAAATTTTATATTGATTACTATTTGATATAATATGTTGCATTAAGTATGTTATTAAAATTAACTTCATATCTTTCTATTTACTTTTTAAATGTGACTACTAAAATTCTGTAATTATATGTATGGTTCACATTAGACTTCCATTGGTCAGTGCTGATCTGTGAAAAATGCTCAGCATCTTTCTAGCATATAAAAAGGCCTTCTAAAAATTAGATCTCTTAGATACTCATCAGTGTCCTGTCTTGTAATGATCTTTCATTATTTTTCTTTATTACAGTAAAAATTTCTTTTTTATTATCACTCTTTTCCCTTGATGAGTTCTAATAAAAAATTAAGGCCAGTTTAATCCGTTGGACATCACCTCAATATTCCTTTCCCTCTTACAACTGAACTGTCCAGTCACCAACTCTGGACTGAAGTCATCTCCATGGCCCTGACTGGTAACATGCCAGTCTCATCTCCAATCAGCCAGTGCTGCTTGGTCTCTCCAACGTGTGCATCCTTCCTCCCATTCTGGGGCTTCCTGACCAGATAGTCCTGGCTGCCTTTGAGAGACTCTGAACTTTGAATGGTGTTTCAGGAGCTTTCCATCCTTCTCCAAGCAACTGAGTGGCCCAATCAAATGGTTTTATGTTACAAAAAGTTTTACTGCTTAAATGCTGAAAAATAAACCTAGTGACTTGTACCGTCTGCTGTACACAGCCAATTCTGACATAATGCAATGTACAGGATCTCAGCCTAAAGGATATCTATATTTTCTTTTTAAAAATATTTTATTTATTTATTTGAGAGAGCGAGAGAGAACACAAGGTGGGGGGAAGGGGCAGAGACAGCGGGAGAAGCGGACTCCTCACTAAGGAAATAGCCCTATGTGGGGCTCAATCCCAGGATCCTGGAATAATGACCTGAGCTGAAGGTAGTTGCTTAAGCAACTAAGCCACCCATGCACCCCGGTATCTGTATTTTCTTCCAGCATTTTGCTTGATACAGTTTGAAGTGGACCTGGAACCAGGCCCTGGAGAAGGGAGGACCATCTCCCTGAAGCTAGAGGGAGATCTGCTCAAGGGATTTATGGACCAGAAGCTGCATCTTGGAGGCTCTCTGCTCTCTAATGGTACTAGGACAGAAAACAGAATGGGATGTGCTAGGACACCCTTGGGTGTCTGAGAAGATTGTTCGAACATAGTCTCATGATGTCAAACAGATTTATGTCAGAAGATCAAAGAAATAACCCAAGCTTCAGAAGACTAAACTCCATTAACATATAGCCATTCTCAGCAGGATCAAGCCTATTGTACTCTACAATGATTTGGCATATTTAAGATCCCAGTGCCTTTTAAACCTTTTGTGCCTTCCCTGGCATTAACTGCGTATCACAGAATTCATAGTCTTGTGGAAATTATTCTGTATCTTGAGTAATGCCCCCATTCACTGAGCAGATCCATTCATTCTCTGTCATCTATTTCATCTATTTTACTAATATTTCAGGTCTGTTGATCAAGTCTGTTCTACTCTGGCATCCTATAATATTTTAAATATCCCCTGAGCCTGGGAAGTACCAATGCTGTTGTTGTTTTAATAATCATAATGAGCCATCACTTCCAGCTGCCTATATATTTTCTTTAGTTTCATAACTAATGCCTCAACCTCCAACTTCTAAAAGGAGCTATAGTTTATCCATCCAGTCATGTGCTAGCAAAGGGAAATCCTACCAGTAGAGATGATGAATCCCTCTGCCTATTGTACGTCTACATTATCCAGGGCAATTCCAGTCAACCTCACAGTATCATGCTCGTCCATATCTGTCATGGTATGTCCTCCTAGGACCAGATAACATCCTAAGGCAAGTGTATCTAGAAGGGGGATCTAGAACTCTGTACCTCCAGAAATCTCAAGCCCAATCATAGAAAGGTCAACAATGGACCTTCTCCAGGAGTAGCAAACCACCAAAGAAAACTAGGTCAAAACCCTTGCCCCTTAATAAAAGCTCAAATTCAATTCTAGGATATACCCCTCAAGCCCAGGCAAGAAGTCACCTCTAAGATACCACACCACCACTACCAAAGGCCGCAGGCCCCTCTTATAAAAGATAAACACTGCTCAGAGTAAGGTGGCTTTAAAAGAAGAATGGAAGTAGACCAGGGTCTCTAAAGGAACTCTGGAGCTGGGCTCTGGGGTCTGTAGCTTTGTTTCTTCCTTCTGGTGTGGCAGTAAGCACTCCCAGGGAACTACCCCCCCCCTTCCCATAAGTCTTGATAGAGAAAAATTATAGAGCCCTTTCAGAAGAGTGTGAGAACCACATGGATCTGGAGGGGTATCTCATCCCAATTGGTCATCTCTCTCTGGAAGCTTATGGGCCTCGCTCCATCCACTGCTACTTTTTAGTTCATGTTTCAGCAAAACCTCCTCTCTGAGTCACTTAAACTTCTGAGCTGGAATTTCTGAACTTTTTCTGCCTCTGTTTAGACCAGCAGTGTTAGCTTCCATCTGATCCCCACTCGTGGGGCTAAACTCCTGGGTTCAGTGTACCTAAGAACACACATTGCTTGGTTCCCAGGCTTTGACTTTGCCTTTAGAACGTTGGGCCCTGGCTAGCAAAAGCTTTTCTTGAATTCCAAAATCCAGACTTGTACCATCCTTACTTGAGCCCCTTTGTGACCATGCTTGATTAACTGATCACTACAGAAGTCAGTGAATGATTTCTGCAAAGCCCAGGATTATAGGCAGCTGATGAATATTAAACAGCAAAAGGAGTACAGCCTTTAAAGCAGAAACACTGTGCTATTATCTGACTCTCCTGACAGAATGGGAAATCCTTGAGAGTAAGAACTGTGCCTTATTTGGCCATGGAGTACATAACTCCTTGCCTATCAAAAGCACTCAATGAATGTTAGATGAATGAATGAATGTAAGAATATACCTGTATGTAAGAATGTAAGAATATACAGGAAAGCATGGACTATCTCCTCATTAAGATTATAAACCTGGATATGTTTCTTTCCAGAATCTATTCTATTAATATGCTGAATGCACTTAAATTACTATTCCCCTATCTTATACCGAAATACTTGGAAGCATCTTTTCAACTTCTTCAGATACAAATGACTGCAGGTAAGGTAAAATGCTAGCATTATCCCATGCTAGTTATGTCACCTAGGTATAATGATTCAATCTTATTTTCCCCACTCCTAAAACAGAGCTCAGAGTCTAATCTCAAAAGTATGTTGGAAGGATCAATTAAGACAATATGTAAAAAGCAGCAAACACAGTATCTGGAATACAACATACATCCTGTGAATTTCCCTTTGCCTACCTTCAAACATGTCAAGTTTCTGGGTATTAGTTTGAGAATGCTCCTGAAAGATGCTAGAAAAATTTCTTTCCTGCATTCACACTGGTTCTTTTCATGTTGGGTAAGAGGCTGGAGAATCAGCTAGGGAACATTTCTAAGCCACACATTTTGTAGCCCCTCTGTTCTGATACCACGATTATAACGTGTAGATGGCAGAGTATTTCCAAGTAATTTCAACAGCCTTAACGATGTCACTGGACACCTGTGCCTTTTTGTCCTACTCAACAGTTTTCATTCCTGGCTTAATGTTACAGTCCCTCAGGAAAATTCACAAACTTACAGTATTCTTCTACTTCACACATTCTCCTGCTTTCCAAGATAAATGCTCGCATCTTCTCCTCTGTCCTTGAATGTCCAAAAGGCATCTCAAAATTATCATGCACAAATAGAGACCCCTGATTTATCTCCCTCACATAATCTACCCCATTTCAGTAAATGGCAGCTCCATACTTCTAATTACTTGGATTAGAAAACCCAGAGTCATCAATTACCACTCCTCTCTTCCTGTCTCTCTCTTACAACATAAACTCCACAGTTCGAGGCCTTTGTCGATTTTGTCTCACACACCATATCCAATCTATCAGCAAATTCTGTTGCCTGACCTTCAAAACACATCTGGTATTCCACCACTTCTTACTACTTCTACTGCTAGAAACACCTTTCAAGCTATTAGCATCTTTTGTCTGGATGATTTCAACAGCTTGGTGTCATCCCTTCCTAAACCCTCCCTTCCCTTGAATTTACTCAGAGAAGCCAAAAAGAGCTATTTAAAAAAGAAGCCAGCTCATAGCATTCTTTTACTCAAAGGCCTCTTGTCTTAATGAAAACAAAAGCTAAATTTCTCACAGTTTCCCAAAGGCTCTCATTGATCTGGCTCTTTTGTTGTCACTATCTCTGAGCCATCATTTCCAATCACTGCCCTCCTGCTCATGCCCCTGCAAGCTTTACTGGCCACGTTGTTGATCCTTAATCAGAAGCTCTCTTAGTTTCCCTGCTATTTCCTTAGTCAGGAGCACACTTTTCTCTACAATCCACATAGCTCATTCTTCACTTCCCCCCAAGTCTTTGTCAAATACCACTGTGCCACAAAGCTCTTTCCTGGAGTACTCTGTCTTGAATAGCAGCCCTGTTACTCTCTATCTTCTTTATTCTGGATCATTATTATTATTTCTTAATGAAACCCATCACCACCTGGAAGATGTTGATTTATTTGCTTTCCTCTCTTCTTCTGGTGTAACAAACTCCACAGTTCAAGGCCTTTGTGGATTTTGTCCACTTGCATACCCTAAGTACCCAGCATGGGGTCTGCCACTTAGGAGGCATTTAATGGATAGGTGTGAATCTTGATCTCAGTGGGACCCAGTGCTCTAAAGCTTAGATTTTCTAGCCTGAAACCACTGGCCAGGGGCAAAGATGTTCATATTCAAGCCAGTTTCATGACCCAGTTCAAGTCTTGATGATGGGTTGATTCATGTGCCATTAACACAAAATGATCAAATTATTTTATTACAAAGTAGTCTCAAGATTTTATTATTTTTACTTCTCAGATCTTTTATTTTTAATTTATTTTTTATTTATTTTCAGCATAACAGTATTCATTATTTTTGCACCACACTCAATGCTCCATGCAATCCGTGCCCTCTCTAATACCCACCACCTGGTACCCCGACCTCCCACCCCCCACCGCTTCCAACCCCTCAGATTGTTTTTCAGAGTCCATAGTCTCCCATGATTCACCTACCCTTCCAATTTCAGGCTTTTCTATTAGTGCCCAAGATGTATCACAGAAGTACCTTTTCCTTCTTGCTTTTCACTTCTAGGCTGCTTTGAAACTCAAGCCTCTCTCCTGCCTCACAAAGCTTAATTTACTAAACTTTTGATACTGAGCCCAAACTGTCCATTTTTAAACCAATGTTTCTGGATGATTGTGGTTAGATTTACAACCAGATGCTTACTATATATTTCACTGTCTCAGTAGTATTTACCTGGCCTTTTAAAATGTGAAGCTTTTGTTGGGTGTGTGTGTGTGTGTGTGTGTGTGTGTGTGCATGCATGTGTGTACACGCACCAGAGAGAGAGAAAGAGAGAGAGAGAGAGATGGAAAATGTTTTCCCAGAGTTCTTTGATAATTTCCACTAAATAACTTAAAAGCTAAAAACAAAATCTATGAACTTAACCTTTTGTTTTTGTCTCTGACTTCACCTATGAGTTCTATAACAGTGATGTTATTTTCTCACATGATTAAAATTTTGAATACTAAGTCTCCTGATTCCCTTTTCAAAGATAATATACCATAAATTAAATAAGATAGTTATTCTGGTTTTGCATATATTTTTAAGTTCTCTGTTACAATTACTGGAATAGTTGTTATTTTAATTGCTAATATGCCTTTGCAAACATCCTCTTGGAAAATGGAATTTTCTAGAGAGATTATAACTCTCAATCATATCTGTGTGCATCACACATTGCAGTTTGTTTTCCTTTACCATCAAGTGAAATTCATTATTTTTTTTTCTTTTACTGCCTGGAAGTCACTGATGATTTTAAAGACATCTTCCCCACATCTAAGCTATAAGAATTTACTGTAGAGTATGAATCAAGGAAATACATGTAAATTAAACATAATGCAACAAAGTCATAGAGCTTAAATCCTCATAAACAGATATTGATTGAGGATCCTGATACCATCTACAAATGCAACTCATATGTGAAAATTAATGATATATAATGCTTCCCAATGCTTTATAAAATTGTCAGTTAAAAAATTAAATCACCTTGGTTTATTTACTGAGGTATTGCCGGTGCTCTAATTAATAAAAACCACATTTGCATTTTATTTTCCCAAATGAAATATATAGCAATCATTCTTACTCCAGGAGTTATTTTCCTAGTGAATAATTATATCTATGTTTGTCTTATCTTTTAAAATAATGTTGAGTGAAAACACTGAGTTAATATAAATTAATGCAAACTGTAAATGTGTTCTAGAAGAAAAAGGGAAAAAAACGGTTCTTATTAAATGCATGTGCAACTATTTCAACACAAATGCAAATCAGCCCTAATTTTATTTTCAAAATGCCACTCTTTAACCAATATAATGCACAATCAATTTTAAGTACCAGGCAGGATGCTTTATAACGCTGCTCTAGGGAAGACACACAATTTTTCATTTCATCATCAACACAGTTAAGTTGTATCACCAAATAATCTATAAACCTCTGATTAACCAGATGCTATTTTTCCACCCTCTGTTCCAGATTAAAATGCAGTGATGTGTTCAGTAGGGTACTAAAATAAATAAATAAATAAATACCTGATAAAATTTTTTCGTTTCCCTCCACAGAGCCACCCAAGCCCCCCAGGTGGAGGGGAAATGGACACTGGCAAGCCCTTGTGTATGTAACTGTTGGAAAAGTACATTTGAATAAAAAACGTATTTGTTCCAATTTATAAAGTCCATCTCAATGCAGTTTAGTGCACGCTAGTGTTTCACCCCCTACACCATACCGTACCTCTGGTTTTCCTTTCTTAAGCTCTGAAGGTCTCTATCTGTATGCTGGTGACCCACATTTCTCAGGCTAAGTCTGGCGGAGCTACACATAACATGGTGGGAACTACTGGCAGCCTACATCTCATAGTTGAAGAGAACTTGGAGTTAGTTCTTGGTCTAAAAGCACAGTTGCTTATACTGGTTGTATAAGCTCTATCACAACATTTTCTAGATCTTATTTACCTAGCTAGCTCTCTTGTTTCTTAATAGGCCTTTGTTAAAAAGAAAACCACAAGCCGAAAGTGGTGTCAGTTAGACTGAGTCCCCAAACCAGAGCTTGATACCTAGCTTAACTGCAATTTCAACCTCTACCAGAAATTAGTCAGTAGGGAGTTTCTGGATCCACACAAAGAAGTCTGCCAGAGCGGCCCCTCTCCATCCCCACAAAGAAAGATGAGGTCGTCTGCAAGATCAGACTCCCTGCTCTTCCCCTAAGGCAAAGATACTGTGCCTGAAATAATCCTTCCCTTTGTTAATAACTTTCTTGCCCCACCCGCCTTCCACAAAAACTTTCCATTTGGTACATCTCCTTGGGATCCTCTTCTGCTTGCTATTTGGGATGCTGCGCAATTCACGAACTGTTTAATAAAGCCCATTACATCTTTTACATTTATTCAGTTGATTTCTTGTTATTTAACATCCTCCTGGTTGGAGATCTGTCAACCTCTTAACCATTCTTCCAACCAGGGAAAATTTTCTCCCTCCCTTAGCTCTTACTTCCACCTCATTGTGAATGGACAATGCCTTCCACACCTGGCGTGGCCAAACACACTGGACGTAGTGATGTGGACCACTCATTTCCTTTTCCGTGTTGATAGCCTTTGCATCCTGGGTCAGTCCTGCCTCATCCTGCACTTTCTCACTAGCCTGTTTGCTAAGGGGCTAGTCTGCCTTGAGGCCACACCCTTTGCTGTGCTGATACACTGGTTTTCTGCCAGATGGCTCAGTCAGATAGATGTGCTAGAGCAAATCAAATCATTGGCCAGGGCTGGCATTCTTTTGTTGCACTCCCTAAAGCTCTATTTATTGTATTAGTTGTAAATCTATCACTCCCTATCAGAAAATGGAAAGCAAATAGATGCCCTTCACATACGAAGGTGAGACTGGATATGCCCTTTGAGTTTATTTTCCATTAGCACAGACGACCTCCTCTTCCCACCCACTCCTCTCGCCTCCCCCACCAACACCTGTGCATGGTTTGCATGCTAACTGCTGGGGCATTGCCTTGTTCAGAAAGAGTGAAATCACCTGGACCACATAAGGGAGTAGCCGCCACCTGCACCTAATGTTAAAAACACTGCATTAACTGAATCTCGGACTGAAATGGAAATAACACCTACTTTATCCCACATCATTGGTAAGGGAAATGTTCTCTTTAAGTGAAAATATTTTAAAATCTATTTTGGATGGACAGTTTTCTAAAATTACTACATTGCTCTCTGCTTTCTTACCCTGGGGATTTTAAATATGATGACTTTGGTCAACATTTGGAACATCAATTTCTGTGCTATGCCCCCAAAGATTATTAGCGGAGGTATAATTGTTGGCTCCTAAAATAGGTGTCCTCACACTGCTTGGCTCTGTAAATCTCTATGTCTGCTTTAGGGTTGTTCTGTCTATCTCTTTGCAGTTTTTGCCTTTACCAATTGCTAGCAGCATTTCCCCCTTTTAATCTGTTTTGACCTGCGAAAGGAGATAGCCATGTCTGGTAGAATAGGTCGTAACATAAAAATATATTGGTTCTGACCAAGCGCCTGAGGATATCTCTTGAGAATATACACATGAAATTTTAGGAAGAATAATTTTGGAAATATTATGGACTTCCTTTCTTGCCCATAGCTGTAACTCTGCCCAGTTGATGTGCCCCTACAAATACTATGAAATACATAAAAGCCAGAAAAACATTGCCACGTGTTCCAAATATCTTCATAGCACACCCACAATCCTCACCGAAATACTGAGACAGAACTCACACAGGTACAGGTACCTACGCCCTTGTGGTTAGAGACTCCCAACACATCTTCCCCGACAGACGATTTGCACGCATAGGCAGGCTTGCAGGGATCTGAGTGTGTGTGGAACCCACCTCAGAGCCTTCGCTGCATCGTGATTTGTAGTCACTATAGTTTTCTTTTCAGTATAAACCAAGTAGCTGCCATTTTGTCCCATAAAGTTCCATCAAAGACACAAAGACCCCTCAAAGACACAAGGCCTCTCTTTTCTCTCCCCCATTCTTCCCACTTCTTAAAAATAAATAATTAAAACTACCTCTTTACCTGAGTGCCTGTTTCCTGCTTTTCACGAAACTCTTGGGGTGGAAGATTCCCAAGGACAGCAGGAGGTTGGATCAGCAAGTCTGAGGGCTGAAGTTAAAGGGGAGAGGGAGAAAACCTTTACGACTTTCCTACTTTCCGGCAGGTTCAAACGAAGAGTCGCAAACCGTGAGAAAAACACGTTTGATCCTTGAGATGAAGTCAAGAAGGCATTCTGCAGAAAGGTCTGCCATTGGGTGTAAAATGTTAAAGTTGAATATCCAGTCTCAAAGACTCATAGGAAATTACCCCATGGGCGGGGTTGGTGATTTGATGTCCCCACTTACATTCACTGGGAGAACTAAAAAGATCCCAATTTACCATGTTCACATCAAACTCCTGAGAAGGTTGGAAAACCAAATTTCATTCTACTGGGGGCCAGAAATGGTTTCACCAACCTTTATAGTGTTCCATTTTAAGTCATGAATCGTGTTCTAATGGGTGGCCATGCATTCTGGCCATGACTTCTTTTCTTTCTGGGCATTAAAACTGGAATGTGTAAAATCAGTTTTGTTTTGCATTCAACACAGTAGGTAATTGAGTGCTGCTGATAAAGAAAGCCAAAATCAACATATTCCCCAGACCTGTGCACTAGACAAGGAGGTAACTGGGGGAACTGGGACAGAGGACACATACTTGGAAGAAAGGAGGCCGGGAGTTAAAGCTATGTGGGAGGAAAACTACTCCGTTTCATTTGCTCTCCTTACCGTTCTACTCTTCTCTTTGCAGTCTCTGGATCGTACTTCATCAACAGAACTGCAGGGAGAAGGCACACAAACATAGTGAGATGCAGCCTGGGTGCCCCATCTCAGGGGGGCTGTTAAGGAGTAGGACCCTATAGGAGTAACGTTGTCTGTTCCCCAGGATGCTGGACTTCCCTGTTGCCTGGCCACCTTTCTATCCCCAACACCTGGCTTACTGCCCGCCCGAACAATTTAGTACCTGCCTGACTGCTCCAGGAAATAAATAAATAGAAGTCTTCACCACTGTTCTCTTCTTTAGCATTCTCACCCAGCCACAACTGCAGTTCCTATCCTGGGTCTGAAATGAAAGTGAGATTTCACAAGGCATTGCTAACTGCCATAGTTCGTGTTTAGTGAGAGCAGCCGTGTGGAAGGTTCCCTCCCTCCGCCCAAGCTAAACGATGGCCTCACAAGCCTCCTCTCCCACAATTCTTCTATAATATGATATAGAGCCTTGTCCTAAAATGCACTTATCGTGCTTTATTATGAGTTAAAATTTTTCCATTACGAAATAACAAAATGTAATGCAATGAAACCACTGTTCCCATTGTGGTGTGTTTCCTTCCAGTCATTTTTTTTTTCCAAAAATGCACTTATCCTTGACCCTGTAGATATTATAAATATTTTATTATCCATTACACTATTACTCTGATTCTTTTGGATGAAGGCTGTATCTGCATCACTGTGTCTTCCTTGTATTTCGAGTCATTGGAGTTAGTTCCTATAAATAAAACAGACAAACACTTAGGAATCAGATACGCAGTTTCAAATTCTGGCCTTAACAAGTAAGGTGGGTGGGTTGTGCAACTAACTTAACCTCTCCCAGACTCAGTTTCCACTTCTAGTTAAGATTATAGGAATAAAAAAAATTATAGGAATATGGATTTCCTATGACTTTTTTGAATATCAACATTAGGCAGCCTATGTGTACCTAGCTAGCTGCCTAGTGCAGAGCAGACACAGTAAATATCATCTCTCTTGCTCATGTGTAGAGGATAGAGCTCAAATTGTTACACTTATTTGGGGTTATCTGATGAGTAGCATATATATGTGAAATTATCTATTTAGAGATATTTGGATACGCAAGCATAGGATAGTCATTTCCTTATAAGAAGTTCTGTGAATTTGCACTTAAATCTACATATCAAATAATTATTATTCTTTATCATGAGTCATAAAGGAATGTTCTGCTAACCCTATTCCCGATCTAGCTACTTAACCGTATTTAAGATTGACACCCTCAAAACAACCCCAATTAATAATAAAAGTCTCATTTTCACAAAACATGTTTTCAGAGGAGTGTAATTTAATTTCCTTTAAAAGGTTCATCATAATCAGTTGTTTATTAACATGGGGCCAAAACAGTTCCTGGAGTTTGACAATTGTTCCCTAAGAGCACACTAAAGATCCTCCATCAACTGGGCCAGTGTTTATTAGTACCATACTGGAGTACTGTGTTCTACCATTCTGGTGGGCACGGGGTTGGGGGGGGAGTGGGCAGATACAAAATATCTGGAAGACACTTTTACAGTGAGACCTGGTTAAAAAGCAGATAGATAAGGGCTTGGTTCCTTGTCTCCAAAATGGTCTTCACCTGTCTTAAAGATTGCAGGTGCTTATTATAAGGAGAGCTGCTTGGGCCTTGAAGGCAAGTAGGAAAACTTCACATTCCCTTCTACCACTTAAAGGTGGTCTTTCTAGAAGCCAGTCACCTGTGATTTCTGAGCGGCATGCCTCATCTGCAGAATGAGGTTCCCATAATAGTGCACATGTCTAATAAAGTCCTGGGCATTAAGTAAGAAGTCAGTTGTTATTTTCACTTATTTCCCCCCCCCCCCCACTTTTCTCTATAGATAACACCTGCTTACAGAGATTTTAAAAATATCAAATGAGAAAACCTATCTAAATGCCCATGAGTAACAGATCTTGGAAGGTAATAAGTTCTCAGTGTTAGTTCAGATCCTTGATGTTTTTAAAGATTATTTATTTATTTATTTACTTATGTATGTATTTGAGAGACAGAGCACACGCAGGAACAGGGCGGTGGGATAGAAGCTGGGGGGGAGGGACAAGCAGACTCCACACTAGGTGCTGAGCCCCACATGGGGCTTCATCCCAGACTCCAAGATCATGACCCAAGCCAAAACAAGAGTCAGACCTTAATCTGCTAAGCCACTCAGGTGCCCCTCAGTTCCCTGATCTTTAAGTTCTTAAAAAGAAATGTTCCTGCTCAGTCTATGCTTTTTAGGATTACCCATTAATGTCACTTTTGATGTGTAAAGTTTTATTTACATGTTATTTAGAAAAGAAAATAAAGCATTAATGGATCATACATTAATTTCTGTATTGGAATTCAAGGGAAGCATGTGCCATACACTCACTTTTGTAGACATGATACTGGGATTCTTTAATAAAGCTCTTAGCTCTTCTGACTCTGGTAGCAGTTTGAACATGTTTCAAAATCTGTCCACATAGAAGGGTTTAATGACAGTATATTAAAAATATCCGAAGGACACCTCGGTGACTCAGTCAGCTAAGCATCTGCCTTTGGCTGAGGTTATGATCCTGAGGTCCTGGAATCAAGTCCTGAATCATGCTTCTTGCTCAAAAAGGAGCCTGCTTCTGTCTGTCTGTCTGTCTCTGTCGCACCCCCATATGTGCCCCCTCGCTCTCTCTCTCTCTCTCTCTGACAAATAAATAAATAATTAAAATCTTTAAAAAAAATAATCTGATTAAATGGAATGTTTCTAATAGTGCAAGTAGCCAGGAGATGAAATTTCAAGTTCGCAAACAATTTTTCTCTTAGTCGTATAGTTCATAGTTACATTTAGAAATTTTCCAAATGGCATCCAGTGGGGCAATATTTTTGACCCTATGGAAGACCTGCTAACCAAAGGAATGCCAGATCAGTCATTATAGACAAACCTGTACAAGTTTCATCTTTGGTCTATTTGTTTCAACTGTATGGTCTTTAGTGTTGGTTTCTGCATTTATCCTGTGTTTGTTTTTTGCTAATTACCACCACACAGAATAGGTCATTACAAATGATAGACTTGCATATTAATGAACTTAGAGGGCCTATAGGTGTGACAGGCCCCAGAAGACAGATGTGAATAAGATAGCTCCTCCCCGGAGGGAGCTGCCAGCCTTCTCTCTGGCAGGAGTTGCTGTCACTCTTCTTATTAACCTACAGAACCCTTATGCATCCTTATTGAAGTTGTTCTTCCCCAAACAGTCACATTTCTAATGTAGAATAAAACATACGATGGTAATAAAAAGCATTTGCTCCATATACCACAGCTTTAGGGGATGGTGCCTGTCCTATCCGGGTCCTATCAACATTGCAGGTTCAGGTCTGAGCCCATCACGTGCTTAACCATGAATACCAGCCCTAGGCAATGAATTATGGAATATCCCATTGTAAATACAAGTGATTGTCACATAACTTTTCTCCCTGTACGTGCTCTTATCTAGCAGGATCTTGGATTTCTGGTTTTCTAGGACTTAGCTTCGGTGCTGGCATTATGAAAGGTCTTTTCAGTGGTCCTGCTCCCTACCTTGGGTTCATCAAATGGTGATTTTTTGAAATTTCTTCTTTGTTTGGATTTTGGAATCCCTCACCAACTCCTGGAATAATTCTCTTTTCCCCAACATAGCCCAGGAATTCTAACTATAAGATGGTCTCTGGACTCCCTTTCAGAAGTAGGTTTGGGAAAAGGAAAAGTAAAGGGTATGGAGAATTCAGAAATGAGAGAAGGTTATCCCTGAGCAGAGTTTTCAGGTATGAGTCAAAGATGTAAAAGAGGAAGATGTTGCACATTTGGGAATAAACCACCCCTAAATTAGATGGGCAAGTTGTGGAGTTTAACCAGTACTAGCTAGTGGACAACACAGAACACTTTAAAAACAATTTGCAGTCATACGTTTGACCCAGAATCAATTTGAACTATTGCTTTATTTTCATTTATACACAGTTTTTAGAAGGAAATGTTGCCTGAGGAACCACAACGCATTTGGATTATTTACCTTCCTGTCCCTTTCACATTGTTGCAACCTCAGGAGACCTTCCTTGCCTTTTGTGGACCTGCGGGGAGAAACCCACTGAGGTGACTACAGTTTGAGGAAGGAAGCTTCCTCACTCTGGAGGGAGTGAGAAAGATTAATCAGAAAGAGCCCTGCAGGTGAAGAATAAGAAAATCTAGGAGGGGACAGCTATTACAGTGCAAGTAAGAAATCATGAAGAAATGCTAAACTAAGTCAGTAACATATGATAGGAGAGGTAGGAAAGAAATGAGAGTTATTAAGATAGTGGAATTGGCAGAACTCAGAGATAATTGGATATGGAGGGTAAAAGAGAGGAAGAATTGAGAAAGGTGTTTCAATTCTACCAGCCCAGCTAAGGAATATAGACTAGAATGAGAGAAGAGCAAGTAAGTTCAGCTGGAGGCTTGCTGACAAGCAGAGGTATCTAACATGCAGAGAGACAGGACGCTGCAGCTCTGGGGGGAAGGTACAGCCATACATCGAAGGAGCCAGTGACACTAAACTTGGTAGTTGAAATCTTGAGAGTAGGCAACATTACTTACAGAAAACGTGTAGAAAGATAAAAGAAGACAGTGAGGATGGGTGGGCGAGATAATAAATTTAATAAAAAAGCAGAGGCAGGGAAATGAAAATGAAAGATCTGAGTCTTTGTAGAATCAGAACCGGATTAGGCCATGGAAGCTGAGGGAAAAGATGTTTAAGGAGTAAGGACGGCATCAACTGAAGTTTGGAAATTGCTCAATGTGTTCAGCAATTTTAAGTAATTGTGACTGTAAGAAGTTTCAGGAGAGTGACAGAGCAGAAAGGCAGACAATGAGCCCAAGAATGCCTAGAAAGCGGAGTAGGCTACTCTCCAGAGTATCTTGAAGGAGAAGGGAATTTTATCTGAGCTAGCAAGCTATATAAGAAACGCAGACTCAAATAATTTTTTTTTAATTCTTTTTGGGGTGGTAGTGGAAGATATATGGATAAGAAGGGCTTTAACTGGGGAAAAGATAAACTGTGAAGGTGGTGCAGAGTGTTCCAAGCAAGGTGAGTCACTGAAAGGAGAAGAGATAAAAGCTGAGAAATCTCCCTGGATGACAGGGACAGTTGAGAACACCATGTTGCCCCCTTCTCATGTCAGCCATGTACCTGAGACTGCAGTGGAAATCCAGAAGACAAATAAAGCAAACCTTCTCATACTTTAATAAGCATAAGAATTACCAGGGGAGGGTGCCTGGTTGGCTCAGTGAGTTAAAGCCTCTGCCTTTGGCTCAGGTCATGATCCCAGGGTCCTGGGATCGAGCCCCGCATCGGGCTTTCTGCTCAGCAGGGAGCCTGCTTCTCCCTCTCTCTCTGCCTGCTTCTCTGCCTACTTGTGATCTCTGTCTGTCAAATTAATAAATAAAATCTTAAAAAAAAAAAAAAGAATTACCAGGGGATTGTTTTTATGTGTATATTCTGATTCACTGTGTCTGGGGTTGGACCTATGATTCTGGATTTCAAACAAGCCCTCTGGTGATGCCCGTGCTACTGGTTTTCTGACTACCCTTTGAGAGATAAGGACATTGAGGAATGTGCATGAGCAAGGAACATGGATTTTGAATGTAATCAACATAAATGCAAAGTAAGGACTTAGTTTGGTAAGTCAGAAAACATGGCAAGGAGGCACTCAAAAATGCATCCTACAAATAGTTCATGTATTAATTAAGAATGTACTAAAGTCTTATTTAACCTGCATGATCTGCCTCTCTTTTGCAGAGCATAATACAAGGTGCATTAGGTACAGTCTCTGAGAGTTCATGGGTATCTTCATATGTAAAAGAAACAGAAACAAATAGCTAGTAATTAATACAGAGATATGTAATTATTTCAGAAATAAACAATGGTCAATACTTGTTAGAAATGGTAGCTAGACAGCTCAAATATTTTTTTGGATTAACGTTTTTAGATGGAGATGTCACGAAGGGTTTTCAACTGGCCATTCATTTCGAGGTTGAATACATACTGAATATCATCCATCTTTCCTACATTTGTCTTTAAAAGAAGATATGACAGATGTAAAGTTTCCATCAATTTGAGAATAGTAGAGGGAAAAATGAGGCTTCCCTTTGAATCTAAGTGATCCTATCTCTTTAAGCCTCTTTCACAGTGGAGAGCTACATGAAGCCTGAGTCTGAAATCATTTGGTTCAGACAGAAGGGACATGACAAGGAACAAGTGTCAGGAAGAGAGAGACAATGTTAGATGTTCAGAAAGTACCTAATGTTTCTTTAGGCATTTCCTCCTGTTTACTGAATGAGGGACCCACCCTGCCTTTTGCTACTGCTCCAGCCTGTTAGCCAATAGATAACACATTGCTTGTGCCATTCTTACCTCCATCACATACCATTTGCTCATAAGTGTTCAAGGACACCGGAGCACAAAAAGATTAGCCAGAGCAAGTTCAGTGTCTTTAGAGACTTGCTTGCTGGTTTAGAGGGAAGGGTTAATCATAAAACTACATTACTAAGTAGCATTGCCCATAGAGCCCTTTGCCTTGTAGGACTGCATAAAATTCCACTAGAAATATGGACTGAAAGAGAGTCTGATGCTGTTAAGAGTTCGTAAAATACTGTAAATGAAAACTTCTCTTCCACAATAGGAACAGGGCAGCATGCAAATTGTAATGGTTCCAGGAGTTACCACCGTAAATAAATCTGTTCTAAAGTTTTAAAAGTTTTTTTTTTTTTAACCACTGAACTATTTTATATCATAAAACTATTACTAATTCAAGGACTTAGTATTTCTTAGAGGACAAATAAGGGAATATTGTTGTAAAGATTAAAGTGTTTGCTACAGTCGGTTTAGTGCAATTGCTATTAGGGAGGCCAGCGATCATTTTAGAAATCTGGGATCACAGTAATAAGGAGTTGGAACTACCACTGAATGATGTGGGTAGTTTGAGCATTGACAAAATAAGATATTCTGGGTTTGGATGGAAGTTGAGAGGGTTAACAGAATAAATAAAAATGTAGAGGAGGAAACAGTTCAGGGTTCAGGTGTGTTTAAACCACAATGAGAAAATCAATATGCCTGGAGAGGAGGGTTTTGATTGAGTGAAAATCAATTTGGCAAGGCTGATTATAAAGACCCTTGCATTTTGGGTTAGGTTCTATGAAGATTGAACTATGCATTAATTACATCCAGAGGGGAACAAATAGGGAATATGTCTTTAGCATTCTGACCAAACCATTTCTTTCATTGTTTAAAAAAATTTCATTGTTGCTTCTGTTTTTAAAAATAGCACAAGCACATGGTGAAAATTTCATAATATAAAAAAGTAAACAAAAGAAAGTTAAAACCACTCATAAACGCAATGACCAGATAATGCAGTTGACATTGGAATATTCTATGCCAATTTTTCCTAAGCATACATGCATTCACACACTCATTTTTAGAAAAGTCAGTTCACTCCATATCATCGTGGCTATAAACTAAATGCATAAGACATAAGTAAGTTAGCATAATATGTGGTAGCAGGCTAGAGTGGGCGAGGTATTGAAGACGCAGTCTTTCACACAGACACGTTACAAATTAAGTACATGGAATGTTCTTTGCCTTCCACAAGGAAATATACTACTTCCTCACCCTACACCCTTGCACTGTGTTTTATTTCAAACCTATAGCCATATCTGGGTCCATGTTTAATGTTACTACATTTGATGGGAATACAGGTATAAAAAAATTCGATTTTGTCAACTCTAACCTTAAAAAACAATAGATAAATGGTACCTGACTCTCAGCCTGAGTGTGTGGGAGGCTGACAGAGGGAGAAGGGCGCTGACGAGGTGCGGCCAGCACTTGGCAGCAGCTACTGCTGTCAACCAGGAATGGGGATCAAAGCTGGCAGATCCTCACAGTTTTCAAAAGAAGACAGAAATCCAGTACTTATATGTTAATTTCTGACTTTTTAAAAATAGGAATTAATCATATTAACAATAGAGTCAGAATTCAAGAGTGAAAAAAACAGCTACATTCTAGACTCTACAGTTGTTTCCTTGTGCTTATACATGTACCCACAAAACAAAACAAAACAAAACAATCGCAACAAAACTTCTTGTCTCTTTACAGTTAGGAAATGATACTACCCTGCTTCCTTTCTGGCAGAAAATCTTGAATGGGTAATGGACATTTCTACTTACTAGACTTTTCCATCCTTAGCTGTAACCTGATATAATATTTACATTTGTATTAGCATATTATGAATCTTTCATTGTAAAAAGACTCATTTGGAAAGTCTGTAGCATTCCAAAAATATGCTTACTGAATGTATATTTTGTTGATTTGAATAGGTATTTACCCACTGGAGGAAGATCTCTTCCCAAATGCCACTTAGGTTATTTTCAAGAACTCCCTACTGAATATTGATGCAGCTGTGTGCCTTTGCAGAAGTGGGAACAAAGCCGGCAGTGTCGAACCTTGGAATCACAGTGAGTAATTAGCACAATGTCTGTAATCAGGGAAAGGTTAGGTTAGGAAAAGAGGAATATAAATGTCTGTGACACACAAAAAGGAACAAGAGGGAGATCATCTGAACAAGAACAACAAGAACAAAAAGAGCACTTGAACTTTAAATGTAAAAAACAACTGGATTTTATATTTATTTACCATATCTTCTCCACTTTAATCATAAACTTTTCTCTTACTTGAAAAACCCTAGGCATGTGATACTATACTTTTATCTACTTATATCATTAGTATTGCTTTTAAATAAACAGGCTTCAACTACTCCAGATTGACAAAAGAGAGCTTTCATAGTTAATCAAGATTGCCTAAGCACAGAAAACACAAAATAACTTGAAATGAATGAAGTACTATCTAATTTTTATCAATAGCAAAGATGGTATAAACTACAACAAAATGTTATGAATAGAAACATCCAACAAATGAAGTTGTTTCAATAAAACTTTGTATTTGGTCTATTGTGAAAATAGAGATATAATTCCAAGCAGGGAACAGGTATTTTTATTTAGCCTAACAATGTGTCTTCTTAAAAATCTAACTGAAATATTTTTGAAATCAAACTATGGATCTGAACTGGATCATTATTTAAAGAAACAAAGATATGAAGTAACTTTAAAAATTGTGCATTAACTTCCAATTTTTCTGATTCCCAAAATTTATATTGTATGTGTTTGATTTTCCTCAAATTAGAATTTCATTTTTTTCCATATTGGGGGAAAAAAACAAGTTAGATTTTAAGATCCAAGTTTCTAAACTTTATTTTGCTTTTTCCTACTTGGAATTAGTCTAAAAAATCTTTTAACAATATCTATCATGATTTATATGCATGCCCAGGGATGATTTTCACCAATGAGGGAAGGGAAACACTTGCTTATGGTCCCAAGATTTTTTTTTTTAATCCTATTATTACTGATATTATTACTTCTACCACATGAATTTTGGACCCTAAGATGAACACTTTTAGCAAAGTACAACTTTATCAATTGGTTAACTAATCTTCCTTAATGTCCATGTTAATTTTGGGACCCCTTCTGCAGTGACAGTGAATAGGAAAGCAGTTGAACTTTTGAAAGAAGAAAAGTGGAGAGAGCCTTTTTATATTACTGCATGGACCTGGTGATTTTATCTAAAATGGAAATAAGGATGGATTATCTGAGGTGTCCCTGGTTCTTTTCCTGGTAAGTAGATACAAGATGAAGCCCCATGTAAGTCAAAGAACAGAATCAGAGTACCTCTAGAGTTATTTTTCTAACCCATTGGTTGATTGATCGATTTAATAAGAATTTATTTAAAAACATCTAGATGTCAGGTACTCTTTTAGACACTAGTGATGTAATAAGTAACAAATAGACATTGCCCACTTATCCCTACAAACTTATGTAGTAAGATTTACATGCTAGAAAGGAACAAAAACATATAATTATATAAGTAATGAATTAGTTGTAATTCTAGGTATTATGAAACTTCACATAAATGAAGATCTGATCTAGTCTTGAGTCACACAATAATGTCACATAACAAATGCCCCCAGGGAAGCGGTCTTTAAACTGGGTTCTGAAATAACATCAGGAATTAAGGAAAGAAGTCAAGTGATCCAGCCCAAAGAAGATGGAAGGAAGCTGCTCATGTGAAGGCTTAGACCAAAATGCATCCTCTATGTTTAAGACATTTGAATTAAACCAGTGATCCTAGAGACCACATAACAAACACATTAATGGCAAAGGTGTGGCTGGAGAGGTGTGTAGGGGTCAATCAAGCAAGCTTCCTTGGAGCTACAGAAATCACAACCTCTCTACTTATTTGATGGTAGAAAGAGATGGAAATTAGTTTGAAGAAGTAAATGGTTTAGGTAAGAGATGGTCTCAGTTCAGACTATTGTGATAGTAATAGACTGGAGAGAAACTGAAGGACTTAAGAGATATTTGGGAGATAGAATGAGCAGAAATTGGTGTTCAGTTGGATGTAGTAGGTGAGAAAGAGAAAGGGACAAAAGGTAACATCTAGGTTTGGGGGTGAGCCACTGGCTGGGTAGTGGTGTCATTTATCAAAATTAGAATCTATCCCAAAGAAGGGATGGGTTTAGATAAAGAAGGCTTTGCTAAGGAAAAGTTACTGTCATGTCAAATCATTCCTGAAAGGCCACCCTAGGGGATCCTTGCATTTGGGAATCTGGTTTTACTTAATATTTCAGTGTTTTCTCTCTCCTCCATGTTCTTTCACCCTCCCCCAACATGGTTATTCTAAAGGGGTTTGCCTCTCTCTCTCTTTCTCTGTCTGTCTTCTCTGTCTCTCTCTATATATACATATATGCATATAATTTGAGAGAACCAAAGGAGAAAGAGAACAATTCTTTTCCCCCTATCTCTTACACAAATGTGTGATTGTACCTATTTATTTTCATACCTCCACAAAATTTTTAACAAGATCAGCCAAGTCCTCATCATCTACTTTTTCATCATATGTCGAGCTTACAAAAGCTCTTCAGGAAACTGTGCACAAGTCGGTGCTCCAAAGGTGTGAAAAATATATGTGAAACATGGATACACTTGGAAATATGAAATAACAATTATTTTCAGGCAATTCACATTCAAACACAGAGCTCTTTGGCACACAAAAGAAAAAGCTGGCTAGTAAACTTGCTATTTTGATTTTCTACCCATATGATAGCAGGCAGTGAATTCCCAGCCTTTGTAATTCTTTTTTTTTCTTTTTAATAATAAAAGATCATATTATTTGACTTGATGTACCTTGTAAATAAACCATACATTTGCTGTCATGACCAAAATCAATCAAGCAATCACCAAATATTGATTGAGTACCTACAATGGCAAAGCAATACACTGGGAAGAGTGAGGAGCTACAAGGAAGTGTACAAGTTTTTTTCATAGAACTTTCTGTCTAGCTGGCAGGACAAGATCTGAACATAATTTAAAAAGGAGATTTTTACAGATGAGTAATTACAATGAAGGATAAGTAAAAAGATACAGCAATTAAGAACAGATTGATTTACCATGTATACATTCTACTATTTGCAAGAAAAGAGAAATTTTGTGTTTTGGAAATTTGGTAAAGATTTATGGAAGATAAAGGTTTTGAGCTCAATGTTTCTCTCTCTCTCTCTCTCTCTAAATATATTATTTTAGCTAGGAAGAGAAAATGAAAGAAAAGAATGGTATGATATTCCAATTATGAGCTGCTCAAGAGTAAATTGTGGTGTCATGGGGGATGTATCAACAAGATTAAAAGCTAGAAATTTGTGTTTTAACTCAACTACTCAACTTTCTTTTTTTAATAGATTCTATTTATTTATTTGACAGACAGAGATCATAAGTAGGCAGAGAGAGGGGGATGCAGGTTCCCTGCTGAGCAGAGAGCCTTCTGTGGGTCTCGATCCTAGGACCCTAAGATCATGACCTGAGGTGAAGGAAGAGGCTTAGACCACTGAGCAACCCAGGCAGCCCATCAACTACTCAACTTTAACAATAATTATGTATGTGCAAAAGCACTAGCCTTCTCTGGACATCAATTTTCTTATTATTAAAATGAGGGAACTGGATTAAGTGTTCTTTACAGAATCTTTGAAATTAAACACTAGTTTGTATTATAAAGAAAGAGTAAGTTCTTCTTACTTGTCCAGCATTATATGAAATCAACCAAAGTTAGAGCATTTTTTAAATATGCAGATTATAGCTTAAATCTGACAGGCCAGGATTAAAAAATGGCAGACCCATTTGGTATCTAGGAAACCTGGACAAGAAACTTAACCCTGAGGTCCCTTTGCTCTTCATCAATCAATTGATAGATGTAATTGTATTTGTAATTGATAGATATGATGTATTTTGTAATTGATAGATATAATAGATATAAATATAAATATTAACAAAAATAGTCTTTTGAATAGTGAAAATAATATGTAACAGTGCTGTGTAACATAGCTGGTCATATAAGAGGCTCTGAAAAAGCTTTGGTTATATCCCCTGGCACCCATGGATGAAACCCTAGGTTGCAGTCATGAGATCTGAGTTCAAATCTCTGCTATGCAATAGATTGAGGGTCTGAAACTAAAAGGGGTTTGAACATGTTCCTTGTTTACATGTATCTTAGTACTACCCAACATTTTACAGGAAAACAAAAAGTCAAAATATATATGGGACAATATGGATTGTGTAGAATGTAGCAGTTGACAATGCTAAACAATTAGGGAATGCTGTAGTTATTTCCGTTTCACAGTATCTTTTTTTCTTTTAACTAGACTTGTATTCCCCTCACACCATTCCCCACTGATGCTTGTGATAACTTACAATTTCTCTTCAGTGTGCTTTGAGATTCTTGGATACTGTTTAGGCTGCACAACATTTCCACTCCACTGTGCTAATTAACATCACAATGAATAATTATCAGCAGCTTCACAATGGTTTCTAGCATACTGTTTTTATTTTATTATTTTTATAGATTATGAGGAAAGCAACATAAAACACACCACCAGTTTTCATGCCAAGAACGCTTCATCCAACTAAGAAATGTCATATAGTACATTTCAGAAATAAGTGCCACTCATAAACACGGTATTCTAATGCATATTGAAGTTTCATGTACTAAAGATTGGAGTAGCTATCGGTAGTCAATGAATAATGGATAGGAATGATTAATGACTTTGTGAGATAAGGGATAATTAGATTTGGCATGTGCATCCACCATTTAAGCAAATTGGTATGTGGAATGTGTAGCTGAAAGAGATACAGACAAATGACATTAAGCTTCGATGATTCAGATGGGTCTCCTGAGAATGGATGATCCAAATTCTTTTCTAATTTTCCTCCAACAACTCAACACAACCATAAAGGTAACAATGGATCTTATTTTTATGCTAGCAATGGTTGCCTCAGCAACAGTGACAGAATCTGAAGCCCAGCAAGCCTCTTCACACTTTTCTGCCTTCAGGTCATTCATTCACCCTTCTTTTCCCATATCTCTGTCATTTATTCAAATAATGCTCTATAGCCCCACTACCTCTGGACACAGTGATGTTGGGGAACAATAAAAGCTCTTGGCAAAACTGTGAAGAAGGAACAATTTTCTATAACATCTCCTGCCAATCCTCCATCCTACCTCCTCAATGCATTCCCACAGCCGTATACATAGGCAAGTACACCTGTAACTGCTTATGTGATACCCTATAGCTAATCACCTCTTCTCAAAGTGGAACAATAATAAGGACTACCCTTTGCAGGTGATGGCAAGTTTTGGATCCTCTTTATTCCTAACAAACCAATGATGTCCCACTCCCCTTGTTTGAGCTTTCTAGTTAAAACAAGGAATTAATGTACGCCAGTGTGTTAATGCTACATTTTCTCAATCTGAAGCAGAAACACATTGGTATGCCCTCATCAAAAGAGAGGTATGCCAAAAGTAATTTGTTACTAATCATAGATAAAATGCAAAACTTATATAAAGGAAATTTATTTAAATTAGAATTTCTTAAATGTTATCTGTATAAAAAAATACTCACTTGTATTAAAAGGTGTTTTTATTTTCTCCTAGCAGAAATGAAATAGTGCAGTTAAAATTAAAATGAAGTAACCTGAATGGGCTGGGGAAGGAAGGTGGGTGGGTGGTTGGTGGCACATAAAGAAGGTCTAAATTGTAAATATTAGTCTTTAAGAAAAAATGTTGGTGGAATTTAATTGAAAAAACGGGCTTATTATTGATATTTTTTTAGCCAGGGAGGAGCAGAAGAAGAGGGAGAGAAAGAGAATTCCAAGCAGGCTCTACATATAACGTGGAGCCCAGCACAGGGCTGGATCTCAATCCCGAGATCATGCCCTGACCTGAAATCAAGAGTTGGGTACTCAACCAACTGAGCCATCAAGTCACCCCATAAATAAGTAGATTCTTAATAAATATTTATAATTTTAAATGGATTAATGTAGACTTAAGAAAACAAATGAATGAATACTGTTAGGAATTAGGGTGAGGTACTCATTAAATCAAATGTCTGCCAATCATACTTTCTTTTGTCCGTGTTTTTAGAAGGACAATACACAAAAGGAACAATTGTGAATAAGAAGCAAAACATATTCTTATGTGTTGTACAAAATCCTGGTACCTTAGACACAGCTCTGGTAAACTCTAGTTTCTAGAAGCCTAGGTGGGACCTTATATGTTGCTTCAAAATCTTTACATTAAGAACTTATTTATGGGGCACCTGGGTGGCTCAGTGGGTTAAGCCTCTGCCTTCAGCTCAGGTCATGATCTCAGGGTCCTGAGATAGAGCCCCATATCAGGCTTTCTGCTCAGCAGGGAGCCTGCTTCCCACTTTCTCTCTGCCTGCCTCTCTGCCTACTTGTGATCTCTCTCTCTCTCTGTGTCAAATAAATAAATAAAATCTTTAAAAAGAAAAAAAGAACTTATTTATGTGACTCAGACTGGTCACAGAAATTCTAAAAAAGTATAGACAAGAAGAAACTTATGATAGCCAGTTCTAGAAACCTAGCCCTTAGTGACCTTGTCCGCCTACATGTAAGCACCAAGGACGATAGAAAAGAGATGGAAAAAGAATAGAGATAGAGATGGAAGTGGGTGACTTAATGCACACTTGACATTAGTGAGAATGACTTTGTTATTGTTTGCTGACTAATCAGATCAGAAATGTCTTCCTTGGGCCCCAGTGTGGGGTTGGCAATAAGAAGTAAAACTAGAATGGCTGTGGGAAGAAAAGAACAGAAAACATGACCAAAATATGCCTTATGAAAGTACCTAAAATAATGAGAATTTGAAGCTAATAGAGGAGACATTTGGGAACAGAAGAACCATTCAGAACATTTAGATTTAACATGCACGCACACTTATAGTATGTATGTGTGTATGTATAAGGATAAATACAAACATGTATGTATTTGAATATATACAAATATATAAATCATATATAACATGACATGTGAAAAATATAAAACATAAAATATAGCATATATAAAATATGTAACACATACAAACTATTATTTTTTAAATATAGAAATATGGGTGCCTGGGCGGCTCAGTCATTGGGCATCTGCTGTCGGCTCAGGTCATGATCCCAGGGTGTTGGGATAGAGCCCCTCATCAGACTCCCTGCTCAGCAGGAAGCCTGCTTCTCCCTCTCACTCCCCCTGCTTGTGTTCCCTCTCTTGCTGTGTCTCTCTGTCAAATAAATAAATAAAATCTTAATAAATAAATAAATAAATACATAAGTAAATGTTAAATATATACAAATATGTCATATATAAAATATGTATACATGATATATATGATATAATATATCATGACACATATACAGTGTGTGTGTATATATAAATATATAAATAAAGCCTAGCCCCTAGTGATACACACTTAAACACACCACATGCATATTTAAGAGTCACTTAGGGAAAAATATATTTTTGCAGAGTAACCTATGAAAACTACCTATAGTAATTAAACTAGTTGTTTTTATTCATGAAATAATGAATCATGAATCACCAAACATGAACAAAATATTAAAGAAAATACCAGGGTGGGGAAACATACAGCTGACTAGGCAGAAACAGAAATAACACAGAGCACAGAAGAGCATCTATAAGACAGATTTCGTGTATTCAGAGGAAAACAAGCATTTATGGCATTTATAAGAAACTGCTGTCAAAGGGAAAAGGGTATCAAAAGGATGTAGACAATTTTTAAAGTCACCATATAGAATGAAAAGTAAGTTGAACAAAGCTAAGGATCTAGCTGTTTAACTGAAAGAGAACAATTGACAAAATACCCTGCAAGATTAAATCAACCCCTGGTAAAACTGGAGCCCAACTAGTTGCACTACAGATGTGAAATTTATAAACTTAGAAATTTTAAAATAATAAATACGCAATAAACTTTAGGAGTCAAAAGAGAAAAGAACACATAGTTCGGTAAGTCGCTATATGATTAATTGTTCAAAGACTGGAATCAGATAATACTGTCAAAAATTAGTAACTCATAAAAAATATTTATTTTAAGCATGTAAAGGACAGTACCCAAAGAAATAAAATTCAGAAACTATGAAAATAAATGATCCAGAGTAGAAGTGGATACGAATGTGAAAGAAATTTTGCACTCTTAATTTGAGACTCATCTATACAGACTCTCAGGAATTTTGTAGATAGTTCTTTAACCTAAAATATAACTTTAAAAAAATTAAAGAGGACCCACATCAATAAAAGACTAAGTAAATAAATTACAGTAAAATAAATTTTAATAACCACTTATGGCTCTCAATTTAGATAATGCTCATACCTTCTCAAAGTGCTTTCACATGTTGTTGAAGCAAAAATCATTTATTGATCACTTCTTCTGGGCAAGCCATTGCTTTGCCTATTAAGTTATTTGTTTTGATCCCTGAGACAGGTTAAGGGAAAATGTCTTTCATCCTTTAGACAGTTAAGAAAACTAAAACAGAACATCTGGGTGGCTCAGTCAGCATTTGCCTTTGGCTCAGGTCATGATCGCAGGGTTCTGAGATTGAGCCCCATGTCTGGCTCCCTGCTGAACGGGAAGCCTGCTTCTCCCTCTGCTGTCCCCACCCCTTCTTGATCTCTCTCTCTCTCCCTGTCAAATAAATAAATAAAAATCTTATAAACAACACCACCTTAAACAAGAGTAAATTGCTTTGCCTAAGGTCATCAAACTCTTCCTGGTGGTACTTAACCTCTGTTCCCTGTCTTCCCAAATGCAGATTCTTGTGGCTAGCCTCTCCTCCCAATTAATGGGAAATAAAAGACAACCAAAGGATTTAATCCAAAAGAGCCAATGTGAGAAATGGATAAGTCAATAAGAGAATTGGGAAATGCATAAGCACTTAATATATTCCACCTGACTTCTATTTGCGAGGCACTGTGGTAGGTACTTACATGGATTTTATTTCATTAATCCTCACAAGCCCTATGAAATAAATGGTATTATCCCCAGTTAATATGTTAGAAAATTGAGGCTCAAACTAGTTACTTAGGACAGTTTATGCAACCAGAAGATGGCAGCAAACTATCCAGTTCTCTAACTTGGGTTTCATTTCCCCCTAAGCAGAGATTCTCAGTCTTGGTATTATTGACTGTTTGGGTTGGATAATTATTTCTTGTGGGGATGTTTAACAGCTTCTACCCACTGGACTCCAGAAGCATCCTCACCTCCATTTGCAATAACCAAAAATGTTCCCAGATTCCCCAGGGGTTGGGATGAGGGATCAATCTCAACTGAGAAGCACTCCCTATAGGTATGGATTCCCTTCTTGAGCTTTATTATATTGCGGAATATCCCCCCCAGTGGGATGCTAGTTCCTTAAACTTGGATTCTCTTTGGCTTCCTCTATGTACCTTATTGTGAAATTCTTATTGACAGTGTTGAATTTTGTCTGGGTCTCCAGAGTCTGGAGAGAAGCAATGATTAGGCAATCCCTTTACCCCCTGGTGTTCGGAAAGAGGCTTAACTTCTAGCAGCCACCATTCCGCATTTGCTTTGATAAAACAACAACTGATCACTCTCCACTTTCACAAGACCAGATACAGACCCTCCAAATTCCCCTTCTTTGTCTAACAAATGATTAGATGAACTGTTTTGTCCCCACTGATAAATCAGAATGCTGGTAACCAAATTCCTTAAGTTTCTCTGCTCCCAGGCCTCTGGGCTTGGATCTATCCTAGGCTGAAGCTCTGCATAACTCTTCCTTAAGATCCCCACCCTGAAAATAGACCTCCTGAGAAAACCTCCTACCCACTGCCTGGCCACCTTATCCTTGCTAATCCACTTCCTCAAAACTCATCTTTTTGTAGCTTTGTTTAATCCTCTTTATGAAGAAAAGAGCTTTCCTGGCTGATCTTTGAGAAGCTGGCAATCTCCTGGTTAGACTTGGTTAGACATTCTTCCTCTTGCAATAGCCCCCTCCTGCTATTACAATGACTCATCCCCCCCACTCCAGTGCAAGAATTTTTTTTCAAATAAAGTTTCTCTTTACCTAAATCCAGATTTTTTATTTGACATTATGATAACATACAGAGACAAACAAAAAAGAAGGCCGATGACATGATATCTCTATCATTTAGGACAGACTCAATATCCTGCATTTAACCTAAAATACAATTTTAATTAAAAAAAAAAAGTATGTGGAATATACGTTGTAAATATATAACTGAGTAAAAAAAAAAAAAATTAGGTATTTCATTCAGTGATTTCAAAGGTTGCTTGCTTATATTCACAGCCTTCTAAGTGGACTTGTTTGGAACCCTCAGGGCTGAAAGCTGCTCAAGAACTAACATCTATGCATTTGTCAGCATAGGTCACAATTGACATGTCAACTGAGTAGTAAAATGGTCAGGGCAAAGCTAGCTGGAGTGAGTGACTCAAAATGAGAAAAGAGTGTGATGAGATTCATTGCCTGAGGCATAGAACCTTTGCTTAAACTGCCTCCCAAAGGTCTGGATTGATGAGAAGCCAACTTGTCTCCAAGAGCCGTCTAGGTGACGAAGAAACGGTTCACCACTGACAAGGTTACATCAAGGGAGCAAAGGTGGAACAGAAATAAAGCCAAAACTTGATCTGCCATGGAGAGGTTACCTTTTGTAGTCATGTCAGAACTATCCCCTGAGTGTATTTCTTCTATCCTGAAACCACTTTAATTTATTCTGTAATTTAACAGGAGGCAGAGCCCATGTGGTGGTAGGGGTGGGGTGAGGGAGGGAGAAATGGGGGAGGAAAACCAGCTCCACCAGCAGCTGAAGTCTCTCTACAGTAATTTTCTACCAATTTTTCATTTGCCTCATCTCCTAATTATTGCCTTCAAAAATGATTGCTTCTCGACCCAAATTTTGAACTTGGTTCCAACTCTTTTATTTTTTTCACCCCCCACCCCCAGACTGATAGTCTACATTAGCATTTTCAGTTGCTATTTTAACATAAAACACCATTAATGACATGAATTCAGGCTTTTTTTTCCACATACCTAGGGTTACCCAAATGGATAAAGAGGTCCCACTCTTGACAGAGGAGAGGGATTGTCTTAGATCCTTGAACCAGCCTGTCAACCAATCTCCTAAATATCTTGTCTCCATTTCTCAACCTTACACTCACCCTCTCTTCCACTGATAAGCAGTCACACTAACACTGTCATTGGAATTTTTTGACCAACACTGGTGACAATCTCAAGAGATTCAGAAGTCTAAAATCATATAAAAGGATATGGGGGGAAAAAAAGCTAACAGGCATGACATATTAAGAAATGATAAGGACCCATGACTGAACAATGTTGAAAGATACTAAAATTCAATTGAAAAATTTTTTTGCAGATTTCTGCTATAGTAAGTTTCTAATTTCTCCACGGATCTATTTATAGGCTTAAAACTGGCTGTTGGAAGACCACAGTGATGTATTTTGTGTGGTTTCTATATTGTTCAATAATTTGAACTAGATCCCACATTTAATTGAGAGTTGATGTAAAAGAAAAAACCTATTTCTGACTTGTCTTCCTTTGCCAATAATATCTAGTCCACATTGCAGCAGGGAAACAATTGCTTGACCTTTGTAGATGCTCTCTTTTTTTGAGGGAGCATAGGCTTTCATGTTCACTACAACCCATTGGATTATACCTACCTGTTCAATCTGTTTATATTAACTTCCAAACCTCTGCTGGCATCCAAGTTTGAAAACTAGTCTACAAATGCTATGATTCTTTTATCCTACTCCAGATTCACACATCCACAATCTCCTTCCCCTGTATACTTCATCTATGTCATTTAATACACACACGTATTGATAATGAATAAATTTTTTTTCCAGGGATAAATATCCATTGAGGGTCTATGTGTAACCATGGGAAATAGCCTGGTCAAAGAGAGAACCAGGACCATAAAAAATAATGTGTGAATCAATATCATCCTGCATGGTCAGATTGACAATAACAATTACAACAAGATTAATTTTGTCTAAAGTAATCTCAAAAGCTTATGTTGATCAAGACATGTGCATACTCAATAATTTGCAATAAAATAAATGTTCTTCAAGCTTATTCCTCCTCCAAACAAAGATGAGAATATATTAATATATTCCTTTTAAAAAGAGAATGTCTTATTTAAAATTTTGCATGTTCAGATTTTCTTAAAAAAGAATGCCTAGAAAAGTTCTATAAATCTTTTGAAATTATAATAAGTAAGACAGTAATGGCACAAATCACAAGTACTATAAAACTGCCTTAGGCATTATATTTTCTAGAAATTAGCATTTTAGAGTACATTTTGAATTTATGATCACTGGTAATGTATAAGAGCATTTTAACTTAAATTTAAAAAGATGTTGCACTATATACACATATACATGTATATTATATCCTATCTATCTATCTATCTATCTATCTATCTATCATCTATGCACCTATCTACCTAGTTTGAGTCACTGTTAAAACAGTATCTGTCCAAATTTATAGGCTTGGTTTTTAGAGTAGAGGCTTTAAGTTTCTAGCTATCTGACATACAGTCAACCTTATAAATAGTCCTTAAAAATGAAATAAAATAAAAATAAACATGTAACCAATCCAAAAACATTTTTGTTGTTCCTTCTTTATTATAGTTCCTTTTTTCCCTCTTTCTCTACTAAATCATTTATTTTTAAATATAGAGTTCTAATATTTTAAGGAAATTCAGCTTTGTAAACAATTCAACTAAGCAACAAATTGTCAAATAGGTGATTTCTATTCCCTTCAGGATATAATACCCAAATAAAGTAATATAAAAATCATTAAGATAGAAGATTTTTATATTTCTGTTACCACACAAAATTCTGTGTTTGGAGTTATAATAATCTTTGTTAATTAGAGATTATCAGAATTTAGAAAATTGTTTGAGAGAGAATGCATCTTCCAATGAAGCTCTATTTTAGGAAACTTTTTTTCATTCATTTCTAATTCATGCATAGAGTTTTCTCTTGGGACTAGAGTTCTTGCTTTGGATGCCAAAAAAGCCATCTTGTAGGAAATCAGTCACTGTAAGACATTGGCACAGAACAGAAAAATATTCACTTCCTACTTCACTAGAAGATGCTGTCTGTGGAAATTATCAGTAATTCTAAGCATTTACACAATCACTGTTCAAAGTGACATTATCAGAGACATGGCATTGACAGGAAGAATCACAAAATGGTAAGACAGATAAAGTAATTTGCAGAAGTACAGTAGGCCATCACAATGATGTCAACATAGCTTTAGATGATGGAAATCACATGTATCCATGTCTTTAGATCTAGAAAACAAAGTTTAAGAAACTCAGTTATGTCAGGAATTAGTCTGACCCATGCCTTTAACGTGTCTAAACTACACTAAAACAAAAATTAAAACCTTCGTGTTGCCACCGGTGTACTGCATCACTTCCAAATAAGGTCACTTGTTCATTTGGAGTCTTTGCTTGTTTATTTTTCCATGTCATCACTGAAAACTTGTGTAATGAAAACAGTAACAATAACAAAACACGGAAGAGTGAATAATTCATCAGATATGTGTGCTTAACTTCAGTACATATCTTGTTAGAAAATATAAATATCTTGTTTGCTAAGGACTGATATCAACAATAGGCTTTGGAACCTACTCAATGATCTATAACTGTGCTAACCCATTTTGATGTGTTAAAGCATATGGATTTTTGGAATCAAAATGTGGCCATCTAAGAGAAAAATTAAAAGGAAGTACTATCAATAGTGAGGAAGACCTAGACCCCAAATAGGTGCTAAGGATAAATGATAAAATATAAAATCAGTTCTATGTCATCTTAGGCAAGCTAGAGTTTTACCTTGTAACCATGGGGAAATTCAGTCAATTCAGGCAAACACTTATTTTATAAAACAGATTTTTCTTTTCTAACAAAAGATTGAGAAAATGTTTTCTTTGTTGCTTAGGCATTTTTTGATGTTATGTATAAATGTTGCAGGGCAGAGATCTCTCACTGAATTATTGGCAAGGACAATAAAAAAGGATTACCTCTTAATCACACTGATGAGATTCACTTAGTGTGGAGAAACAGAAAGATCACGTATATTGTTGCTAAAGATGCAGTAGATTGCTTCTGTTTTACATGTACATAAATGATTTTCCAAGACCCTTTAATGTGGTCATACAAAATATTAGCAAGACATGTATTTAGTTCTCAAAATATAATCTTGACTGTGAAACACAGTAAAGCAAACTACTTAATGGTTATATATTGATATGTGCTAGGAGTCAGGCACAGCTCTAAATACAGATGATTAAGTGATGAAAGACAGACATTAAACTCATAAAACTTATACATTAGTAAGAAAGGGCATGTATTAAGCAAGCAAAACCAAGAAATAAACATGATTATTTCTGATAGTGGGTAGTTTTGACAACCCTAAAAATGGAGAATGGTACCAGGAAATGGGGTGTTGTTATAACAGCTAAATAAACTACAGTTTAGAGGTTGGGTAGCAGGCAGGAAGGGAACCGATGATATTGGAAGCAGTCCAGATGGGAACCAATGTGTGTAGTATATAGCTGTAAACTGTTTGATAAAATTGTTGCCCATAATAATCTGGGAATAAGACCTGGTATCTATCTACTCAGACTGTACCTGGAGAGAAAATTGTTGAAAAAAAGAAGGGTAATATTGTGTATTGAGATAGTAAGATAAGAAAAAAGTTTATCTGGAAAAAGATTGGTTGAATCACCAAAAGAAATAAAAAGGAATTAAAAGAGTCCAGATTTGAGAGTACTAAATGGTTACCAAACTTTATAGCTTAGACCACTAATAAGTGCCTCTGGTAAGAGGCAGAATACTTTTAAAGATTAAGGGCTATTCATATGCAGCCTGGAAGCAAGGATCAGATTACAGCTGTGGCCATCTCCTCTGAAACCATTGTGCCAGGAAGCCCCAACATCTCCACCATTGACTGAAATGTAAAGTGGGAACATAAAACAGTTAAATAAATCAACCTGGCTTAAGATCTAGGAAAAAATTTTGGATGGGATTACAAGTACAAGGAACATGACTGGAATAAAATAGATCATATGCCTACTAAGTTTTTAAAGAAATTGTATTGCCAAAACTTCTATAAATTTCATCTTTAAAAAGCCTTTGGCATCTGCAGCCTGAAAACAATTCTTGGACTCATAATCTTCCAGGAGCAGGAAGCATGTGGTGAGAGACATTCTTCCCCTACGTGCATTTTTAGAAAACACTGTAGATATCATCATGGAGAGTAGAATCAAGAACCACAGAGAACAACAGACAAAAGGAATTTCTGAAAGACAGCAGAGTCAGGATCTGATGAAGAATTTATCCATCCCCAGTTTAGGAAGGCTTCAAGATTCATACAAGAGTTCCTAAATGTTATTGGCCAAGAATTGCATTATGTTTCTTCCTTTACTGAATGAGGTAATCACCACTTATTACCTGCTGGGTTCATCATTGTACATTAGTCAGCATACAGATAATTTTTACATCGGTTGATAGTTTGCTACATCATGAGGAGCCACACCTGGATCTGAAAAAAAAGTGTACCTCACCTGAAAATTCTGAAATTTGAGCTGGTGGCAGTAGCTGGGTGGAATTTTGGGTTATCTCTCTCTAGAAGGTGTTTAATATGTAGAAGGATGGAACAGAAGGATATTTGAGGCACATAAAAATGGGCTGTGACATCTCAACTGACACCCCTTTCTACTTCTTTCTGGAATGATTTCTCATTATTGATTGCAGTTAAGGTAACCACTTGGTCTAGAGAATGTCAGCAAAGTGATATATGCTGGTTCTAGGCCTACTCTATTAAAAACCTCCCTTGCAAAATGTTCCGTGTTCTTTCACCCGTTTCTAATGGTGGTAATGAGGTGCTCTCCACAGTGATTTTGAAGCCAGATTTTGAAGACTGGTGGCTCCAAAATTTAAAGGAAGCCATGGTTCCTCTATCATTGTTTGGAGGTGAGTCACCTGACTGGGATCACCCTGATTTAAATGTCAAGTGAGAGAGATCTGATTTGTATGGTATCGAGCTACTGATATTTTGGCAGCATGATATTTTTACAGCATGTATTGTTGCATTAATTAATCCAAATGGCTAGAGCTTTAAATAAGAAAAAGATCTTAGTGTACTAAGAACTCCAGGAAAGTTTTTTTTTTTTTAATATTTTATTTATTTATTTGACAGAGAGAGAGATCACAGTAGGAGAGAGAAAGGGAAGAGATCACAGAGAGAGAGAGAGAGGGGAAGCAGGCCCCCTGCTGAGCAGAGAGCCCGATGTGGGGGGCTTAACCCACTGAGCCACCCAGGCGCCCAGAACTCCAGGAAAGTTTTGCAGCTCAAGAATATCAGTGATATCCTGGGAGACTATCATCCTTCCACCATTTTCAGTTCATTTCTCTTTTGTTCTTGTGTTTATTGCTATATGGTCACAAAGTAGTTGCCATAATTTCAGACACTATGATTATAGGGTGAGAGGAAGATGTGGAATGGGTAGGGTGCAGAGAGAGTGATTGTGGCTATAAAAGTACGTTTTTTATATTACTTTTCTTTTAGTCAATGAGGGAAATCTTTACCAGAATTCCCATATATTGTGGACTGAATATTTGTATTTCCCTAAAGAAATCACATGTTGAAACCCTGTGCTCTGAGGTGATGGTATTTAGTGGTGTGGCCTCTGGGAGATAATTAGGTTTAGATGAAGTCATGAGGGTAGGGTCCTCATAGTGGTATTAGTGTCCTTACAAGAATAGGAAAATCTATCAGCTCTCTTTTTCTTTGCCATTTTAGAATTCATAGAGAAAACAGAGATTTGTAAGACAAGAAGAAAAATTCCAACAGGAACCAAATTTGCCAGTATCTTAATCTTGGACTTCCCAGGCTCTAGAACTATGAGAAAGAAATGTCTATGTAAGCCATCAGAGTATTGCACCTTGTTACATTGGCCTGAGAAGACTGGCATACGTTACTGTATATTCACTGTCTTGACCCAACACTATGTTATTTTCTCCATTCTTCCTATTCATAGTTAGTGAGAAGAAATCTGGACCATGTAGATACTCTGCAGAATTGGTTCTTGTACCCAGACATTTGGATTAGCTCACCATGTCAATGATACATGTTAATTGGACAAGAATAACATGAAATTACAAAAGTGTCAGGTCCTCAAAAAGACACATGTATGCCAGATAATAAAAGAGAAACCCTATGAAGATTTAGGAGCCAGCCACATCAGTGATATTTTTGAGAACCCAGTGGTCTAGGCATGTTGGAAAAATCTAACAAAATTGAAAGACAAAGTGATCATACCACTTTGGACTCTAGGATCAGCATGTGTCATACTTTGGAATATCTCATTGATCCATTAACTGGGTGAGAGCAAAGGCTGCCAGTTTTCACTGTATGAGAACATAAACTAAGATCTCTGTAGCAGGTCCAGAAGGCAGGTGGTTCTATCACTTGGAGCATATGACCCAACAGATTCTATACTATTACATGTATTAGTGATGGGAAAGGATGCCATGTGGAGGTTTATTGTAAACTCTAACAAAAGAATCACAACATAGACCTGTGGGTTGTGGTACAAGATTTTGCCACCTTCAGTGGAGAACTGCACTCTATTCAAAAACATTTCCCAGAAGATATGGGTTAGCTGACCATGAAATATTCAAGTGATCATTCATCTAAACCTTTCCATCATTAACTAATTTCTGAAAGATCCAAAAAGTCCTAAGCTGGAATGAGCCCCAAAGAAATTCATCATAGGTTGGAATTGTACATTTGGATTGAGCAAGAACAGAGGCAGAAGGCACAAGTAAGATGCACAAGCAGGTAGCTTAGACCTCCTGTCATCCATCACTCTTATACCCATATTTCTCTCTCAGCTCACACCTATGGCTCACCAATACAAGCAGAAGGCCAGTATAACTAGCTAACAGATGAGCAAATGATTGGTAGTTGGCTAATTATGAGAATGCAAATTAAAAACGACCCTGAAGAACAGCTGTATCCGTAAATCTTCCCAGAGTTTCCCAAACAGAGCTTTGGGTGGTACATCTGGTTTTCTACTTGGTGTGTTAAGACCAGTGTGTCAAGGGAAGAAGATATATGGACTCATGGACTATGGTGAGTAGCCTAATTGGTTGGGGCCCTAAAAGGAGGGAGATTCAATGACTGAGATAAAGACACATATGAGGAATAGTTATGTGGATGGATCTATGCGGATAGTCACAAAGTGTGAATAGCTTTTTGTCATAGGTGAACACTCAACAGAAAACATGTAACATAGAAGAAGCCCTTATCAACCAAACTGAAGGGAGCTGGTTTAGGTCAGCCAGGCCTTCTCATCTGCCTTCTCAGAGCTGGTGCACTAGGCAAATAAACAGAGCAGCTGTAATGACTGGGATACACCTGTCCATCAGTCCAATGGTATGGGCTCATACTCCGTCTGATTGAATTACTACTACTTTTAAATATCCAACCTGCTAACAACAGAAACCAATGGTGCACCTTTAGTATGACACCACCCTTTGAAGAGACCAAAGCACATTGGTAGTGCATCAGCTCCAGTAGATCCCTTTTACCCTGGAAGGAGCAGAAATTCATCTCGACTAGAATTGCCCATATACCAAAGAGTGGATTTGCCTTTCCTTCCCACAGAGCTTCCTCAGCGCCATTAAAAAACAGACTAAAAAGTGTTTGATATTACGAACATGGATTCCACATAACATTATATCGAACCAGGGAATCGACATTTCAACAAGAGAGATAACCGTGGAATTCACTAACTCCATCACACACCACAGCACTCGGAAATTTCCAGCCTTATACAGCAACAGGAGACCCTTATAAAGGCACAGTTGAGAATTCAGCTTGAGAAGATAGGGCCCCATTTTCCAGTGGATAAAGTATGCACTGTGCATCAATGACCATTATGTATAACTGTGTCCTTAACAGATATAATATACGATATGGGAACAAAGGGATGGCTTCACTTATCATTACTCCCAGGGATGCAGTTAAGGAATTTGTGCTTCCACAAATCTTGATTCCTTACATTTAAAAAGCTAGATCACAGAGGGTCACAAAAGCCTCATTAAAATTTAAGTTATTGCTGCTACCAAGTCACTCTGAGTTTTTCATACAGTAGACCAGCAGATAAAGAAAGAAGTTAGTCATTATCCTGGGAAGATAGTTTACCTTGACCATCAGGAGAATGTAAGGCTATTATTACACACTGGGGACAGGGAAGAAATTTTGTGACCCCCACATGATTTACCAGGCATCTCTTTATATTCTCTTACAATTTTTTATGGTAACTGGACGGTGCAACAGGCAAGGCCCGAGAAACTTATAATACGATAGCCCAAGCCTTTCTAGCAAGATGTCCAATAAGGTAAGGCCCAAACTGTAAGGCACCTAGACTAGCAGTGACACTCAATAAAATGGAGGGGATTCTAGAAATGGTAATGGAGGAGAGAAACAATGAGTATAACTTATGGCTTTGAACTAGCTGTAGGATGTGGGCTATAGCTCATCTTATTTACCATTTGTATGCTTCCCCAAGAATTCTGGAGGAGCTTGTCCTAGAATTTAATGTATGAAGCACAAGGATCTGAGTAGTAAAGGAAGTGGAATGCAGTGGTTGCTCTTGGATACCATCATTTCTCATGGCAGGACTGAGGCTCTGGGAATAGTTTTGGCTGATAGCTCTTAGCCAGGACCTTCCTCTGGGATTTACCCTCCCTCAGCCAAAGAGAGTTGATATACCCACAATTATATCCCCACTGCTCATCAATGCTTGACTGAAGAGGAGGTATAAGTGTTTTTCTCCTTTGCAACAAGTTGGGATAATTTTCTATTGACATCCTAGCATCAGAGCTTGTGGGAAAGTCAGTCTGCTGAGGCCTTGATTCTGACTGCATGCCTCTGCCCAGTCTGGTTTCCTTCACTCCTCCATGGGTGTTAATTCCAAGGACATTGACCACTAAACTTCCTACACATACATCTTTGTACCAAAGTCTAATTTCTGGAGAGACTTATCTAAGACTATGATCAATAAGGGTCTCCCTACAAATGTGATATTTGAACTGAGACTTAATGACAAGGATTCAGCCATAAGAACTATATAAAAAAAAATCCAAAAACCAAACACCAAAACCAAAACTAAACAAAACACTTCCAGGTAGCAAGATAAACTTTATTGTTTATCTGCAATCATTGTCCCACTCAGGGTACCCCAATCATACCTATATTCGTTACCTAAGGAAAGTCAAATATGGTTTCCAAGAAGTTTCAGAGACTTATTACACTTTAAAAGTTGTACTCAAATGAATTTTGAGCAATACTTGCACATTTCATTAATGCCATTCTTTAATCAATTACAGGCAGAAAGCAAACTAGTACTTTTATCATTTAGAGATTCTGGGTCATGTTTATCGAGGGATTAATGTGTTACATGTTCATGGTATAGTTTCTTAACTAGACAATAGTGACCATTATCTAAAGAAATTCTTCATTAGTGAGATTTCAGTGATCAAAGAGTACTTAAATGAGAATCGATATTTCTAATCTCTTTCAAAGTATTCTAGCAAAGATCTTCACATTAGAATTCAATACAGATACAGATCTGAAATATCTATATTTTTAAAAATTTGATCCTTTACTAAGATCAGAGATGATCTTAACATGAAGTTAGGGGAACACTGATTATGTGGAAAAGATTTTTTGAGGGTCTTTGCTAGCCAGACTGCAAAAGCCTTATTACTATTATCACCTTTAATTATATAAAGAAATTGTTCCACTATCTAGGGTCTTGAAAATGTAGCCAATTGGAATGTCAGCCACACAGTTACATAGCTATTTCAGTTTAATCTCTACCAGACTAGGCTATCTCCTTAATATCAAAGTGGTTATTTTCACAAGAGTATAATACTGAGATTAGGCAGGCATTCAGCTTGAGAAAACCTTTTATTGCTATTTAAGAGATAGCACCGAGAGAATGAATTTAAACTTGAGAAATAGGTTTAAAATGAGCATTCATTGATTTATTTATCTGAAACACTTACAACTTTCAGAGAAATATAAACTAGATACTATCATATCTGAAATAAGCATTGCCACAAATATACAATGAATTTGCTAGCAATGATTCTTAGAGAAACTGACATAAATACATATAGGTATACATATGTACATAGAGGTACACATTATACACTAAACTTATTAAGTTGTTTACTCATTCCTTTTGACCCAGGCTATCTCTAATCTACCTCCTATCTTCCTTCTTCCCATTCCCCATTTAAATATTTATTTTTCATTCTATCTTATTTGCCAACCAGGAAACTCTTCATATATTTGAACAATGTGTATCTATATGTCTATGTATCTAAATCTAATCTGAGTTCAGCAAATTACAATGTGGGATGGCCACCCCTTTTTATAAATTAAAGATTACTTAAAATATAACATGCTCATTAAAAAATATATATTATATGGTTGCTTTTGTCCTACAACAAAGTTGAGTAGTTGTGTAAGAAACTATGCCCTAACTCGAAGAGATTATGCTGAGTGAAATAAGTCAAGCAGAGAGAGTCAATTATCATATGGTTTCACTTATTTGTGGAGCATAACAAATAGAATAGAGGACATGGGGAGTTAGAGAGGAGAAGGGAGTTGAGGGAAATTGGAAGGGGAGGTGAATCATGAGAGACTATGGACTCTGAAAAACAATCTGAGGGGTTTGAAGGGGCTGGGGGGGTGGGAGGTTGGGGTACCAGGTGGTGGGTACTATAGAGGGCACGGATTGCATGGAGCACTGGGTGTGGTGAAAAAAATAATGAATGCTGTTATGCTGAAAATAAATTAATTAATAAAAAAATAAAATATATCTTTATTCAAATGATTAAAAAAAAATAAACTATGCCCTACAAGCCAAAACTATTACTATGTGGCTGTTTCAGAAACAAGTTTGCTGACCCCTGATATATACACGCTGTGTTAGTTATCTTGTGTTATGACACTAATCATCCTGAAACTTTATGGAGTGAAACACTGGTCCTTTATTTGCTCTAGATGCTGAATATTGGCAAGTTAGGCTGAATCCATTTGGAGAGTTCTGCCACAGGTTTCCTTGAGGCTTACTCACTCAGTTGGTTGTTCAGCAGGGAGTCAACAGTCCAAGAGAGACTCTCCCTTGTGTTTAGTGGTTGGTGCCAACTGTTGCCTGGGACTTCTCTCACTTGGTTTCTTATCCTTGAGAAGGCTAGCATCAATTTTTTTTTGTTATCAGGGCAGCATTCTAAGAAAATAAGGGCAGAACCTGGAAGGTAGCTTAGAGTCCTAAATGTGGAATATCACTGCCATCAAATTATGAAGGTCAAATTAAGCCATGAGACATAAACTGAAAAACTAACTATTTCTTACTTGGGAGAATTAGAAAGATCAGATTTTAAAAATCACATTTCAAAAGCCTATCATAAAGAAATCAAAGACATTTATGCCCCCCCCCCCTTTTGGTAATGTGCTTTCTTATACATACCCTAGATTATATGGATACTGTATTATGTGGCAATTTCAGGAAATGCAATGTTCCTTATAGGGGTGCCTGAGTGGCTCAGTCATTATGATCTGCCTTCAGCTCAGATCATAGTCTCAGAGTCCTGAGATCCAGCCCAGCGTAGGCCTCCCTGCTCAGCAGAAAGCCTGCTTCTCCCTCTACCATTACTCCTGCTTATGTTCCATCTCTCGTTGTCTTTCTCTCTGTCAGATAAATAAATAAAATCTTAAATAAATAAATAAATAAACATTTTTTTTAAAAAGAAGTGTCCCTTGTAAAAATGTTTTCCAGCACCTCAAAAACGAATCTATGAAAAAAAAAAAAAAACGAATCTATGAAAACTTGGAAATATTCATGAGAGAGCATTTTCACTACTGTCTGGCATTTTATCCTATCTTCCAATAGAGAATATGTTGATTATAACTTAACCTATATTCATGAACAGCTTTGTCACTCTCTAGTATCATTTATATATAGTCCTCTAATATAGCAGTGGTCTTGGGAGTTACTGATGGGTATAATTGCATGGAAGAGTTGCCCCTAAAGCAAGTGATTAAATAGCTCTTTATAATTTTCTTTGATGGTTTAGCAATATCCTCAGATTTTATTTCTTCTTTCTAATCTTTAGTTCCCAGATATTGCCTGGAAATTTAAATTTAAAATGATATTAGGGTGCGCCTGGGTGGCTCAGTATGTTAAGCCTCTGCCTTCAGCTCAGGTCATGATCTCAGGGTCCTGGGATCGAGCCCCGCATCGGGCTCTCTGCTCAGCAGGGAGCTTGCTTCCCCCCTCTCTCTGCCTGCCTCTTTGCCTGCTTGTGATCTCTATCTGTCAAATAAATAAATAAAATCTTAAATAAAATAAAATAAAATGATGTTAGGATTGTGTCTAAAGCAAAAACATATACATTTTTAAAAAATTTTTATTTATTTAATTATTTTGAAAGATTTTATTTACTCATTTGAGAGAGAGACACACACAGAGCATGAGCAGATGGAAAGGCAAAGGGAGAGGGACAAGCACTGATCTGGGAGCCCGATGTGGGGCTCAATCCCAGGACCTGAAGTTCATGATCTGAGCTTCCAGAACTATGAGAAATTCATTTCTGTTAAGAGCTACCCAGTTTGTGGTATTTTATAACTGTCCATACACATAAAGAAAATAAGTATTAGTGATGATTTGGAAATTGTACTAGCTCTCTCTGTACATACACATACATGCATTATATTTTATATAATACAAAACTTTTTTTTAATCAAATAACCACTAATCTTTATATACTACTATTGGCGAAGTTTTTCAGTGAAAAGTATACAAAACCAAAATTTTTCTTTGGTCTTCATGTGTCTATGTGATCTTAATGGTATTCAAAATTTTGTTTTTAATTAGTTGTCCGTATATTAAGATTAGGAGATTTCACATACGAAATCTAGCTCTCTGACTTATCTAAAGTTAGAAGATCTGACAATGATGGTAGCGCTTTCCCACCTCAAAATCATCTTAAAAAGCTGGAAGATTGATAACATATTTGATACATTTGAATCAACACATTTGAACATTCTGTTTTACTTCTCTTTCCTACAACCGATGTCCTCTCATTCTTCTTGCCCATTCTATGCACGTGGCATTTAAGTCCGAGAGCCCAGGTTTATATTAAACTTTCCTTGGACCTGCATCTGTCCTCACTAACCTGGGTTTATTTACTCTTAGCAGTGCCCTAGGAAGTTCTCTTCTGTGGGGCTCCCCTGACTGTGCACATAGTTAAGATCAATTCTTAAAACACCGGCTTTTCTGCAGGTGTTGATTTTCTGTTTCTGTGACTTCCTGTGGGCTGATGTTTGTTCCTTCACACCTGTACATTGCATGGCATCATGCTGTCAAAAAAAAAAATTTTCTTTTTCTCAGTCTCTTTAGGAAAGCAATGACCGTTCTTTTGTGTGTGTGTGTGTGTGTGTGTGTGTGTGTTACTTTGGCCCATATTTTAATTTCTGCTGGGTTTCGTTTCCTATGTATATTGGATACAGTTACTTCTGATGTAAGAATTTTCTCTAGCAGGAAGCTCACTCTTTGAAACTGAAGGTCTGAAGGTCTGAAGGTGTAGTTTTCCTTTCCTTTAAGGAGTACCCATACCTTCATGGAAAGGACAATTTACTACTTAGTTGCATCTGTTTTTCATTTTAATGATTGCCTGCCCAGGAAACATACTCACAAATGGGATCTCACCCTAACGAACTGATGCAGATTGCCCATCCAGATGTTTAATCGCTGCCGGTGATTCCCCTCTGCTCACTTTCTTTCTCTACCCACCACTGCTTTTAAATTCTCGTCATACTCCTAGGAATGTGTGGAAATACAACATAGTACTCAAAAGATTATAGTGAGTATAAGGTTTCCTGCATATGACTGAAATTCCCTCCCCTTCCCACTCTGCCACTACCATATTATTATGGAAAAATGGTGCCATAGGGTTCCGTGCAATTCTTTTAGAATCCTCACTTCTAGTGGGCCCAGAGTTGCTTTGTAAGTCTGTGTGGCTTTCTGGTTAGAACTGTGCAGAATAAAACAAATGTGATTAAGTTTTTTTTTTTTTTTTTAAGATTTTATTTATTTATTGGACACAGAGAGAGATCACAAGTAGGCCGAGAGGCAGGCAGAGAGAGAGGAGGAAGCAGGCTCCCCACTGATCAGAGAGCCGGATGCGGGACTCGATCCTGATGCGGGACTCGATCCCAGGACCCTGAGATCATGACCCGAGCCAAAGACAGAGGCTTAAACCACTGAGCCACCCAGGCGCCCCTGTGATTAAGTTTTTAAATCACAATTACTCTGACAGATATACTCAATATTTGGCTTACTTAGCCTCAACAAATCAAATGTACTAGAAAACCATGACCCAAGAAAGGCATATACATCACCTGAGAGATTACCAAACTTTCTGGATCATAGGATGTTTAGCGGCTTAGTAGTATTTTGCAAAAGTAATGATAGTTTATGTCCTAACAACGTGTTGAGCAATGTGCCACTTCTCAAACCTTGGAATCAGATTGTACACCACCCTTCACTTCCCACCCTGCACTGATTTTCACATGGGGCCTGCTAGTTTGCCAGAGCACCTGCCTAAAAGCCAGCTCCTAAAAGGCAGGACATGACTAAAAGGAACGAGTTGAAACTGAACCACAGGTATCTCCCACTTTTCGCAAGTTCATGTTATGAGGCCACTTTGCTTTTACAAAACACCTGCATTCGTACCTGTTTTCTCTAACCAAAAGAAACCTAAAAAAGATTTTCACTTTTACAAGAGAAAGAAAAAAGCAAAGGCAGTGTTCAGCGTTTGTTTTAAAGTGATCTGCTAGGGAGAACTGCAGGCGCCGGGAGCTGCGTGCACGGCCCCGCCAAAATCCTCCTGGGGGAAAGTGTTCGGCATCTCAGCATCAAGCTGCCACAGCATCTGGGCTTCGTCTGACTTTATTTTGTATAATGGTTAGCAAAATATTAGCTTCTCCTGGTGACATTCAGTATCAGAGAAGCCTAAGTGAGGTTACTTTTTGGGTCTGGGAACACCGGAAAAATTTTTGTATTTTAATCAATGGTAAATGCTTCTTTGTTCTATGCTATTTTTGGCTTATGAATAATTTCATGGGAATGCTCTACTTTTGGATGGTGGGGGAAACCTGTATCTCCATATAAAAGTTTGCACAGTGTCTCTTTTGAGTTCCCTGTGGTGCCGGAGGAAGCTCTGGCATACAGTTTGGGAGCTAAGGGTCTGTGTGTTAAATGAGTACACACACTTACACCTGTGCATCTTAGGGGGTTTGATGAGTCATTCTGCACTTCAGACGTTTAACTAATAGAAAGTTCATGTCTTCCTGGCATTTCGGAGATGAATAGGTCATTAGCAACCATCAGGTAAACCTCTTCACCTGACCCATGAGATGCTAAGGCTCCACAAAAGGGTAAGGGCCTTGCCCACCTTCATAGTGCTTCAGTTTTTCTTTCGAAGTTTATCATTACACCACTTGAAGTTTCCCTAGGTAAGATATTTTAGTTTGGAAAATGGCACGTGACTCCTTTTTTAATGCAACATTAACGGACCGCCGTCTCATCTCATTTAAAATACAAAAATGAGTTGATTATAGTTCGTTTCCATTGTTCATGTGTGTTATATTGCATGTGCTGTTTAGTTAGAAGTGCAGAATTCTCGAACACCTGGGCTACTCAGTTGGTTAAACATCCAACTCTTGGTTTTGATTCAGGTCATGATCTCAGGGTCCTGGGATCGAGCCCCACACCGGGCTCTGTGCTCAGTGGGGAGCCTGCTGGAGATTGACTTCTTCTTCTTCCTCTCCTTCTCCCTCTGCTCCTCTCCCTTCTCTCTCTCTCTTTCTCAAATAAATAAAATCTTTAAAAAAAAAAAACCACAAAACAAGTGCAGAATTCTTTTTGGCAAAGGGGAGCACAGTTTCCTCGCCTCTGTCTAATATTTCCTAGTGCTAGATCCTCTTTTTTTAAAAAAAGATTTTATTTATTTATTTGACAGCGAGAGACAGAAAGAGACAGAGAGGGGGAACACAAGCAGGGGGAGTGGGAGAGGGAGAAGCAGGCTCTCCACTGAGCGGGGAGCCCAAGGCAGGGCTTCACCCTAGGACTCTGGGATCATGACCTGAGCCAAAGGCAGATGCTGAACAACTGAGCTACCCGGGTACCCCTAGTGCTAGATGGTCTTGTGTCAGAAGTCAGACCTCAAGGACAAATGGCCTGCTTTGCCCATCGAGCAGGCAGTGGCTCCTGCTCCAATGATCTAACCCTCACATTGTTCTCAAAGTCCATTTGATTATGAACTTCCTACTGCCAGGAAGGGTATGTTCTTTTATCTAGATCTATCTGTTTTCTAAGGTGCACTTTAAACTCCATTGATTTTTGTTTTCTCCTGATGATGTCATTCTCAGTAGAATCTCCATATTTATTTAAGCCCTATTATCCACATCACCCACACAGGTCCCAGAATTTGCTAACTTATGTGCAAAAGAAAGGTATAATTAAACAATTCATTTCATTTGTTTACTTTGAATTCACAAGAAATTGATTTCAATTCATCACCTGATTACCATTTTGTCCATAAATTTGCATCATGAAGGACCAAATCTACAGAAATATTTAGGTCAGCTCTGTGAACAAAATCTTCAAATTTATTGCACAAGGTTCTATTTCAGAGGTCAGCGAAGGACAACCCATGAACCAAATGTGCCTGATACCTGGTTTTGTATGATCTGTGAGCTAAGAATTATTTTTATTTTTTTTATTTTGTATTTTTGTATTTTTTATGATTTTAAATGGTTACTTTTTCTTCTTCTTCTTCTTCTTTTTTTTTTTTTTTTTTTTTCCTTACAGAGAGAGAATGGGAAAGAGGAGCAGAGAGTGAGGGAGAGAGAGAATCTTAGGCAGGCTCCATGCCTAGTGCTACGGCTGAAGCAGGGCTTTATGTCACAACCCTGAGATCATGACCTGAGCAGAAATCAAGAGTTGGATGCTTAACTGACTGCCCCTTAAATGGTTACATTTTATTTATTTTTATTTTTTAAAGATTTTATTTATTTATTTGACAGAGAGAGAGAGAGATCACAAGTAGGCAGAGAGGCAGGCGGGGTGGCAGGGGGAAGCAGGCTCCCCACTGAGCAGAGAGACTGATGCAGGGCTTTATCCCAGGACCCTGAGACCATGACCTGAGCCAAAGGCAGAGGCTTAACCCACTGAGCCACCCAGGCGCCCCTTAAATGGTTACATTTTAAAGAGGTAAATAAATACCACATCATAGCCTCAATTTTGCTTTTTGATACTCTAAGCTTAACATATTTACTATCTGGCCCTTTATAGAAAATGCTTGCAAAACTTTAGTATACTTATTTCAGTGCTCATTTTAATGCTGTTTGTCACCATCAGCTAAGTATAACTAGTTATGTTTCATGCATTGCTTAGGTAATTCAACTACATTTGAATACAGATCGTTAAATTCTGCTAACTTCAATAAATACGCATGGAGCTTCTCTTTCAAAATAGGCATTGTGCTAAGTCCAGGGGATGTAGAATTTAATAAGACAGGAAGCTCACAATTCAATAAAACCTCCTCATTTTACTCAAAGAACATCTCCTTTACATTTCATTTCGTATATTACAATTGAAGTAGTTTACCACCTGTTGTAAGCTAGAGGATTGAGGATTGCCTTTTGACTCTTAGGATCAATGAGAAAGTTTGCTGAAGGTAGGAAAATAATTTTTTCTTTCTCCCAAGATGTATACCCAGGGCAGATATTTGACTTCTTTTATCACTTTCACTCAATTCACACTAGAAATTGAATAACATCCACAGAGCTTTTGTTGCAGTAAAGCATAACCATAAAAGTCAGCTGCCATCATATTTTTAACTCTGAATGGAATAAACCTATTTAAATGACATGATCTTGATTCTAATTGGGGCATCACTATGTAGAGTAACAGTGATTAAACCTACTATGGAACATTTTTCTCTTTACATTTAGTAGAAACATGAACTCCATCCTTCACAATTCATTACTTAACACTTCAAAGTTACCTGACACCCCCTGAAACAGTAGGTGAGGCTCAAATTCTCCCACTCAGTTTTAAAAGAAATCATACTGTAACATATGTGACGTTTTTTAATCCCTAAGTTACCCATTCAGTTTCATAAAATATCACTGAAAAGATATGTTTCACAAACACAAAGAGGAATTTCTTCTTTGTTAGAAAGTTAGAAAGGAAAAGACGATCTCTCTCTCTCTTCCTCTTTCTTTCTTTCTTTTTTTTTTTTTTTTTTTTTTTTTTTGGTGTGAAATGGTGGTATGTGAAAGCATGGGGCAGGACCTGTGGGCAGGCAGAAAGAGCTGCACACTGGGGTTGTGAGAGGTGGTTGGTTTTATACTATGGGGTTGAGGGAGTAAGGAAAGGGAGGTTTCAAAAGAAGTTTCTTCTAGGAATCTCTCAATTATCTCTATGTTAACGCCTTGCTAGAAAGGGAAAAACAACCTAAACTTGACAATGGCAAAGCCTCTAGTATCTTATAGGTTCTTCAAGATGGTCTCTTTTTAAAGTAGTTCACAAATGTGTCCACACAGAGGCAAAATACACTCTCATAAATGATAATAAATTTACTTAAGAGAATAATCAATGCGTTAGGTGACATATAATACATTTCCCTAAAGCTTACAGTTCTTTAAAAAAATTATTTTTATTTATTTACTTATTTTTAAAAGATTTTATTTATTTATTTGACAGAGAGAGCACAAGTAGGCAGAGAGGCAGGCAGAGAGAGAGGGAAACAGGCTCCTAGCTGAGCAGAGAGCCCAATGCAGGGCTCGATCCCAGGACCCTGAGATCATGACCTGAGCTGAAGGCAGAGGCTTAACCCACTGAGCCACCCAGGTGCCCCACTACTTTTTAAATATGAATTAATGTCCCAGTACTTACTGGTCAAAAGAATCCTTGTTACCGCCTTGTCATTTACCCAGAAAGACTGTCTCGCTTATGTTTTGGTGGCTGCCATTCACTGATTCACTCAACAAATATTAGGTATATACTGCTTCCCAGACATTAGGTAACATAAAAGTATTGCTATGTCTCCAAATTTGGCTATTCCACGAAACAAAATAAATAAACTTTTTATAACTATGCATTTTAAAGTCTGGATTAAACATGGAAAGTTTCATTTTTAATTATAACTATCTTTTAGAATTGGCAAGTAATAGTGTAAAGGATAGTGTAGTCCTTCACTCTAGTATATTCCTTGTGTTAGTCAGATCAACACATTACTCATTGTTGATATTGACAATACTATCCTGTGATGCATATCATCATGTCTATCGGATTCAGAACACATTAGCAGATTCAACAGGAGCACCCCTATGTCAACTGTTTTACACAACTGTATCTCTGTGTAGTGAGTCAGTAACAGTTTTCACAGGTCCTCTCTACCCCTTCTCTAAGGTGGGTCTTGACTTATCATGGTTTGTTTCCTTGAATTCTAGTTAGACTTTTACCTTATATCTACAATTTTTCCTGCTTTTTATCTTCTAGCCTTTGGGAAAGCCAGGAGGCAATGTAGAGCTAGGTCATTTAGGCCGGAGGAAAGACCTTGTCAACAACTTCTGCAACTGTATTTGAGGTTCACAGTCTTGGCTTTACATGTTGTTTTTGTTTGTATTTATTTATTTATTTATTTATTTATTTATTTATTTATTTATTTATTTTTGTGTGTGTACTATATAGCTGCCTAAAAGTCACTTCAATAATTAGTCAATCAATAGTTTTTTAGTTACAATGATAAAATGTAATTAAATAGCACTTTATGAGTTATAAAACACTGCTGCATCCATTATTCTATTCAATTCTCTCTTGAAGTGAAAAGTAATGCAGTGTTGTTATTATTATTACCATTTTTCCAAGAACAACATGATTACGCAATACCATTGCATCTGCTAGCATTACACTGCTAGGAAGTGCTAGAATTGAACTTTAAGTCTTATGTCAAGTGCTATGCTATTTTTTTCTTCGCTTTTTCATGCTTCCTCTCTTCACATTATTTTTTGAAATCAAGTACTGAAAACAAAAACAAAAAATAAGTGTGTACCAGATAGAATGGAAGATGCAAAATACAATTCTCGAGACCTAAAGATGGTAAGTGTTTTTCCAACATGAACTGGTATGTTAAAAATAAGCATTAGAAACAGGCAAACCTTAGTAGAATAGAAAAAAGAAACATTACTTCATTCAGAGTAGTCAGGGGAAGGGAAAGATAGAAGATGAGATACAAACTAGCTCTTTAAGACTGGAAGGGATATTTTATGTTAAAAAGAGTGGTAGAGGGGCGCCTGGGTGGCTCAGTGGGTTAAGCCGCTGCTTTCGGCTCGGGTCATGATCTCACAGTCCTGGGATCGAGTCCCACATCGGGTTCTCTGCTCAGCAGGGAGCCCGCTTCCTCCTCTCTCTCTGCCTGCCTCTCTGCCTACTTGTGATCTCTCTCTGTCAAATAAATAAATAAAATCTTTAAAAAAAAAAAAAAAGAGTGGTAGAACCATTTTGGAAATGAATGATAAAATGAACAAATTAGTGAAGAGGTGAATCTTCACCCTGTGTCTACACAAATTGTTTGGAAAGTGAGTTATTCAGTATTAGTTTGGATAGTATTCAAGTGTATAGACTGAAGTCAAACAGGGAGATTCTACCATCTATTAGGAGGAAGTAGTACAAATTATTTAAGCTTTCTGAGGCTTAGGTTCTTTATTTAAAAATGCTACTAGACAAGTCCCAGGCTGCTGAGGTGATTAAAATTTATAAAAGCCCTTAGCAGAGTGCCTGGCAAGACACATGCACTCAATGACACTTACTCATAGTAGTAGTAGTAGTAGTAGTAGTAGTGTCTTCATGTAGCTAGAGTCAGGATCCCTATTTTTTTTTTAAGATTTTATCCGTTCATTTGAATGAGAGACAGAGAGAGAACACAAGGAGGGGAGTGGGCAGATGAAGGAGACAAGCAGACTTCCTGCTGAGCAGGGACCCTGCTGTGGGGCTCTATCTCAGGACCCTGAGATCATGACCCTAGCCAAAGTCAGATGCTTACTCAACTGAGCTACCCAGGTACCCCTCAAGATCACTATTTAATGGCATGCCCAGAAAGTCTCAGAGCACCACTGTGACTATTTTCAGTTTATACTAATAACGGGATGTTTTTCTCAGTACTAAATGACAAACAAACATAAAACCAGATAACACAATAAAGAGGCAGGTGGGCTGCATGTGTACAGTAGGTCCCTCTTATCTACTTGGGAGTATATTCTAAGAACCCCCAGTGGTATCTGAAGTCACATATAGTACCGAGCTCTGTACATACGGTGTTTATATCTATCTATCTATCTATCTATCTATATCTATGATCAAGTTTAATTTAAAAATTAGGCACAGTAAGAGATTAACAATAATAGTAAAATAGAACAATTATAGCAATATACTGAAATAAAGGTTATATGAATGTGGTCTCCCTCTCTCTGTCAAGATATCTTTCTGTCCTATACTCACCCATGTTGTGATGCTGTAAGATGATAAAATGCCTGTGCAATGAGGTGTATGACACGGCGACTGTGACTTAGCATTAGGCTTACTATTGACCTTCTGACAATTCCTCAGAAGGAGGATCAGCTGCTTTCAAAAGGCAGTGGACCGCAGGTAAGGAAATTGCAGAAAGCAAAATCGCAGATAAGAGGTGCTACTGGACACTCCGATGGAGAGAAACTGAACTGAGCTGCAGGTCAAACGAAAAGAAAATGAAGCCTTTCCTCAAGCAAAGTATAGCTACAAACAGGTTTCACTTTTTTCTTTGTAATTCTGCCTCTTTAGTACATTGCTCATAAAGATCATTTCCATGTAACTTGACAGGGCTTCCAGTGAAAATGGCAGAGTTAAGTCATTTTTATTCTACCCCTTCCCTTAAGTCTCACTGAACAAATATATACACAAAGGGGAAGAAGGGAGGCAACACATTTTTTTCAAAGTGCCGAGAAAGCCCCTCACTGCAAACCTAAAACCAAAAAATGTTCTTGTTACACGCTAAAATTTGGACCAAACTGGCTATGGCTGCTTAAAGTCAATATTTATCGTCTCAGACTTTGGATAACTGCAGCCTTCTCTAAAAGAGATTAAGACTGTCGTGAAAAGGTGATTTAAAAATACTGTGGGGAGAGTGTTGACAAGATCCAGAAGTGTGCATGATATGAGGGAGGAAGGGAGAGTCACCCTGTGCAGACCCCAAAGTAACAGGGCAGAGCAGGAGAGGGACCCTACGATATGGATTCCTGCTGATGCGCCATTTTATGATCTTCGACTGTGCTTCTGAGCACAGGGTGGTGACTGGCCATAAGAGAATAAGGACAGAGGACTTCACCGTGAGCTGCAGTTTTGCCCTAAAATCTAAATGCTAAACAGAGAGATGTTCCTAAATCCGAAGACATATTAGATTTTGTGAGAGGGAATTTGAAACAACAAACCAGAATGGAAGTTTTAGTGTGTTCCAAAGCACGTGCACCCCATCCCCCACTTTAGTCTCCACTCCATTCATCTTCAAGTAACTGCTCTCGGGGGCACTCATGGCCATGCCACCACCTTCTCTGAAACAGGTGTAATAACTAAGAGAAACCAGCAGGAGACTCAAGGAGGACATGTTTTAAATATGCATAGTGTTGTGTTCAGAATGTCATTTAATGAGTGCCAATAAAGGTCACCTCTGGGTGAGCAGAATTCTTCTTTGCACTTTTATGTCTTCCTTACATTAAAAAAAATAAAATGTAAGCATTTGGCCAAAGGATAAGGAAATGGAACATCATGCAAAAAGTAACAGCGAAGAAGAGAAAAATAAAGGGAAATAACTAGGGGACACAAAATAAGAATCAGGAAAAATGCGGCGATGGAAAGAGAGAATTCACCCACAGGTTCATTTACTGAGCTGTCCCTGTGATGTCCCAGCTCCTAAGCCAGTTGTTGGAATCAGAGATGAAAGGTGAGAGTTCCATGGAATCAAAAGTGTACAGTCTAGTTTGGGAGACAGGGCAGGAAAAATACGGTTTCAATAGAGTGAGGTTTTGCTTTTGGTTTCATTTTAATGGTAAATGGAAGTGCAGACCACTATGGGTAGGCCCTGTTTCTGAACACTTAAGGGTTGCCTACTTTCTCAGGCACTATCCTGGTGACGGGACATAGAAAGTGCAGTGGGGAAGTTCCCCACCACTACCCCTGTGCTGGCTCTCATTTCTGCTCTGTGCTCCTCTGAAGCAGCAAGCAGTGAGACACAGACTAGTGAAGACAGAAATATCAGCACAGGGAAGGATGAAGGAAGCGGAAAGGGATAACTGACTGGTGGTATTATTAATAATATTATTTATTTTTTTACTATTACTCTTATTTCATGTGGCTGGCATGGGAGGAAAAGTCTTTTTCCACAAGGTAATGGACAAAGGGACTTCAGTGGGCTGTGGAAAATAACAGGAAGGACTAATCAGGGGGCATAGACAACTACTGCCTAAGTAACGTTGCGGTTCACACCTTTCTTTCTTTTTTTTTTTTTTAAAGATTTTATTTATTTATTTGACAGAGAGAAATCACAAGTAGATGGAGAGGCAGGCAGAGAGAGAGAGAGGGAAGCAGGCTCCCTGCTGAGCAGAGAGCCCGATGCGGGACTCGATCCCAGGACCCCGAGATCATGACCTGAGCCGAAGGCAGCGGCTTAACCCACTGAGCCACCCAGGCGCCCGGTTCACACCTTTCCACTTGCAAATTCACATGATGGCTCTACTGTCCATTTCTAGCAATGATCAGTAATGTAGAAGTCAAAGGGAAAAAGAGGATTGGATTGGATGACTTTGGCCACATACAGGAATGACAAGCAATGACATTTTTAAAAATAGAAAGACATGATCATTTATTTGTGACTGTGATGACTGCCCATACAGTCTAGGTGTGTTCAGAAAAATAAAGAAAACCAAAGGAAATGAATTGAGAACTTCAGAAAAGAGGGGGAAAAAGAAGAAAACAGATCCTGGAAGCTTCAAGGAGGTAAGAGGATGGCATATAAGAATTTAAAACATAAGAGACGGAGGAGGGTTGCATAATGACAGTTTTCCAGGATGCTACTCTGGGGGTGAGTAGCCAAAACGGGAGAGCAGTAATGAGTGTGGACGTCTACTTGTGCAGGAATTCAGATCTGGCTAGAATTGAGAGTTTTCCACTCATTGTTCAGTGGAAATGGAATGCAAAATTCGTAAAACCCCATTGTGTGTGTGTGTGTGTGTATGTGTGTGTGTGTATGCTGTTTTTTAATTCCTTGTGGAAGTCAGTGACATAGCACCATTTTTTGTTTTTCTCAAACAATTCTCAAGTAATGTTTTAGTTAATTCTGATGAAACCCAGGTTGAAGAACCCTCTTTAATAGTTATTGCTCTAGGATCCCTGAGGGGCTCAAGAGGCCAGCAATCTGTGGTTTAACCAGACTTCTGTGTGATTCTGATACATGCTTGAGTTCTAGGACCACTGCTCTAGAAGTTATTACATTAGTTCATCGGATGATTCTTTTTTTTTTTTTTTTTGGTGAAACCACAGTTTTCTACCAGTTTTTGATATTCGTCTCTGCCCTCAGCTCTTTTCTGGACGGTACCGACCATCATCATAACACCACTATTTTAACGTCCAGTGTGTTCAGCTGGGGGTTTCAGTTTGGCAGATTCAGCTTCTTTTAACCAGGATGGATCGAACCTGTTTACTATAAGACAAGATAAATGACAGCACTGTGAAAGAGAGCAGCAAAATAAATAAAATACATTAAACTTAAGTTAGAACACACAAAGTGTTTATTGGCTGAGGATGTCGTCCTGTGACCGGTTAATGTTCGTGGGATGAGAGGAAGGCACACACCCAGAAGTAGCTGCGATCATGGGTTAAGGCCACAGTTTGGAGGATAATGTAAGGTAACTTAGCTGTTTCTAAACCATATTTTATATTATAAAGTAGTTTGCATATAAACCACATTGTAATGAGCCAACACTTAGAAGGCTGATTTCAGTGGGGTATTGTTTGAAAGAATGCCTTTTTCGCCCCCTTCTTTCCTTCCTTCCTTCCTTTCTTTTAATTTTTAGATAGAAGTTGGACGGGGAACCCTGAGATTTCCTACCCTATATTTTTATGGATTTGGCCAAATATTCATGTGACATCTACTTCTGATTTTTCAGTTTAAAATACAGCCTTTTGGGGAAGTATTATTTTATTAGAATGCTTCCTTTGAACTATGGATTTTCTCATTTATTTATATTCGGGTGATTTATTATAATTTGGAAATGACTGGGTTGAAATGAACACTTCTGTTCTTTTTTCTTTTTTTCTTTTTTATTTTTTTTAAAGATTTTATTTATTTATTTGTCATAGAGAGAGAAGCGAGAGTGAGCACAGGCAGACAGAGTGGCAGGCAGAGGCAGAGAAGAAGCAGGCTCCCTGCCAAGCAAGGAGCCCGATGTGGGACTCGATCCCAGGACGCTGGGATCATGACCTGAGCCGAAGGCAGCCGCTTAACCAACTGAGCCACCCAGGCATCCCAATACTTCTTCTTCTTCTTCTTCTTTTTTTTTTTTTATTTCCAAACCTGTTATATTTAAGGGGAAATATTTAACCTGTTCCAGCAAATGGCATGCTTTCAGTTATCATAACTGAATGGATATGAACACACACACACAAACTTACACATACCCCGAAATGATATACACAGGAAATCAGAGTATTCTAACTAAGACATACCTTCCCTGACTAGCTGACTAGACATTAGTGTTATGAATGTGTTAACACTAGCCTTTACTCTCTCAGTTTCTTTCTTTAAGTATGATATGTAGATTAGAATAAAACTACTTTTAAAAATCATTACATGTTTTAATAGAATATGTTCTTATTTCAACCACTCTCTGTTGTTAATCCATTATTATAAATAAAGATACAATATTCATATAACACCATTCCTTCTAATAGAAGTTAGTAAAAATATTTTTCCTTTTTTAATTTAGTGTTTATCCCCAACTTTTGATATGTTTTTTACTATTGCCAATATTTTCTTAAAATTTCTTCCCCTGCAATATTTACATGTTTACTAACCTCTTTGTCTTTGCAAAGTGCTAAGAAACCAATCTCTACTCTTATCTGGAAGCTATCTGAGTATATAGAAAACTCAAGTCATAAGATCTATTGTAGTCACTCAACCAGATAGTCTGATTTATAATGAATATGCACGTATGCAGATGGTATATATTTATATGTGTATCTATTTATATATCTATTTACATATGTATCAATTTATAGATATAAATTTGTATATTTATATATCTATAAATATAGATACACATATAAATATGTGTATATGTATAGGTCAATATATATGTATTTATATATGTATCTGCTTATAGATACATCATAGCTATATGTATATACATGTATATATGTATATGTGTATAGATAGCTGTATGTATATGTGCACACATATATGTACATATATTTTATATGTACCTGTTTATAGGTATATAGCTTTTTTGTGAGTATTTAATTTATACAAACACAGAGAGAGAATGAAAGAAAGAGGAGAGAAGGGAAGGAGGAGGTAAGGGAGAGTAAGGGAAGGGAGGGATTGCTTGAGTAGATCAAGCAAATAGTACAAAAGAGCACATAAAACAAGTCAAGTGAAAGTTTTGTATTCCCTGGGTAAACTATTGGCTCAAATTCAGTCTATTAAAATAAAGAAATAAATAAGCAAACAAACAAATCCTCACAGGTAAATACAGATTGCACTTTCAGGACGTGATTCATTTCCAGGGGTCTTAGCCCTGAGGTAAACTCTTTTACAAGAGATAAGCCAAGAGACAGTTAGCATCTTCTCTATAACCACACTCTGTGCTATGCGCTCTCCCCAGAAGAAATGTTTCACCCAACTGAACAGCAGTGTGGTGCAAAAACAGAACTCTTTCTGAACCAGCGCACTTGCAACTCTGTAACCAGGAAGAATAAAAATGAACTCTCGTCTTAGAAGTGCTAATCCATTTTTCTGAGGTTGTGTTGACTAACAGAGCGCATTTAGGTATACTTGAAACTGTGAGCCCTCTGGGGGGATATCAACCCCACACAACTTGAGGCAATCATTATTACAATGCAAGCAGCTCTCTGGGTCCAGCATATGGACCACAAACTGGCAGAGAGCCTGAGCTCTCCCAGGAAGGACGCCAGTGCCCCTCTATCGTTTCCTTAGCTGTTGGGAGAGATTTCAGCTCTTCAGCAGTTTCCCTTCCTGACCAGCTTTTCCCAAGATAAATCTTAGCTAGCGCCGTATGTTTCAAGAACAAAAAAACAGCTTCTGAATTATTACAGCACAGTGTACTCTAGCCCAGGAAATTCAAGCTGCTTAGGCCCTAAAATCATAGCACCAGGCAGAATCTGAGGGAGCAGTGAACCCGATTTCACAACCCTTTGTCAAACAACTCTTGTCTACACGGTATAGGACTCCTTGGGAATTTCTCTGAGATAAGAGAAAATGTGGGCTATAGCCATTAGTTATTTTGGAATCATAATCCTGGCTGAATGTTCAATTCTCAGATGATGTTGAGTCCACAAGTATTACTGAAGCTTGGGGAGGTCGTCAGTGTTTTCCTTAAGTGGTTTTTTTTGTTTGTTTGTTTTTATTTTTCTATTTTAGAGATATTGAATGACTGTAATTATCAGTAACTATGCTAAATGCTGGGAATATAAAGACAGTTAAGATATTATATTTGACTTCACATAGTTCTGATAAAGTAAATGGACACATCATCCAAAAAAACCTGCAAAATTGTATACAGGTCTATTTATAGGGATCCCTATAGGGCTGAGCAGGACCACAAAGGAGGAGCATCTAGATGTTTCATAAAGGGCTCCTAGAAAGAAAATAGAGTTGAGTCCTAAAAGAAGGGCTGTGGTGCATGCAGTGACTAGCAGAAGAGCAGCTGGGCATTCCTGGGTGAGGACAAAGCATCAGGAGAAACAGGGAGGCAAAGAAAGAAAGATATAAGAGAGGGACAACAAGAAGTTGGATTTTTGTTTGTTTACTTTTGGGTAAAATGTTCAAGAAGGAATGGAAAAATTAATTCAGAAGATATGGACAGGGGACAGCCGATAAAGAATTTCTCATTGACTCCATTTATTCAGCCATTCAGTACAGCAGCTTAAAACAGGTACAGATTCGGGACACCTAGGTGGCTCAGTTGGTTAAGCAGCTGCCTTCGGCTCAGGTCATGATCCCAGCATCCTGGGATCGAGTCCCACATCGGGCTCCTTGCTTGGCAGGGAGCCTGCTTCTTCTCTGCCTCTGCCTACCACTCTGTCTGCCTGTGCTCACTCTCGCTTCTCTCTCTATGACAAATAAATTAAAAAAAAAAAAAAAAGTCTTTAAAAAAAAAAAAAACAGGCACAGATTCTTTGACACTCTCCTGATCAACAGGCAGAATCCCTTCCTATTGAATCTGGGCTGCCCTTGACCCTTGCTTTGCCAATAAAATATGATGAAAGTGACGTGAGGCTTCCAAGGTCATGTCCTGCGAATTGTTTTCCAGTGCAGGCCACTCAGAATTCTTGTTCTTCAAATCTAGCCACCGTGCTGTGAGGAAGCCCAAGCAGCCCCATGAAGAGCCCTACATAGAAATAGAAGTTCCTTCCCACTGCAGTGGCTGAGCACCCCGCCTAGTATCAATACCACTTTGCCAGTCGTGTGAATGACGCATCCTGGAAGTAAGTGGCAGCATGAGTGTCATGTTCCAGCTGGTGGTGCACAGAGCCTTCTTCTCTGAGCCCAGCCCAAATATATAATTTTGAATAACGTAAGTTATTATTGTGGCTATAAGCCACAGAATTGGGGCATAATTTGCTATGCAGCAATATAATTAACTGGAAGAGTCAGTCAGTATTTACTGAATGCTTACCGTATTCTTAAAATACAATCTTAAGGAGTTTACACTTTAATCCTGACAAAGATTTTTCTCCTTGACCAACCTGTAGCCAGACTCCTCTAATCCCTCTTAATGACTAGGTCTCAACCTTGGCCTCTAAAAACTGCATACTCTTAACACAAATAATTCTGTCCACTCACCTTCTCTCACATTAAAAGAATTAAACAAACACTAACACAGTTTCTGATAGCTCAAGGCCTCATTCCTAGGATGACTCTGGCCTCCCTTAAAATATCTGCCTAAGAAAACTCAAGGTTCCCAAAAAACTTTACTGGGTTTGTTTTGTTTTGTTTTTTAGGTCAACACTTGAAGGTAGGCCCAAACCCCTTTTCTTAGAGCATTTACTAAAAAGAGGTTTCAACTGTCAATCTTTCCTCTGTCCCCTTAAGATGTATATGTATCTTCTATGACTCAAGTGTATCTTTCTTAAGGACCTGAAAGCCATTCCTTCCTTCTTCTCTTTCTTTCTTTCTTTCTTTCTTTCTTTCTTTCTTTCTTTCTTTCCTCTTTATCTATCTATTTAAAAGTTTTTTTTAAAATTATTTATTTATTTACTTATTAATTTCTTTTTAAGAGATACCTTGGTGTCTCAGTTGGTTAAGCTTCTGCCTTTGGCTCAGGTCCTGATCCCAGGGTCTTGGGATCAAGTCCTGCATTGCACTTCTTGCTTAGTGGGGATCCTGCTTTTCCCTCTGCCTGCCTCACCCCCTGCTTATTCTCTCTGTCTGAAAAATTTAAAAAAAAAAGGTTTTATTTGTTTATTAGAGACAGACAGTATGAGCAGGTGGAGTGGCAAAGGGAGAAGGAGGCTCTGTGTTCATCAGGGAGCCCAAGGCAGGCTCCATCCAGGGATCCTGGGATCATGACCATACCCAAAGGCAGATGCTTACCTGAATGAGCCACCCAAGAGCCCTAACAGCATTCCCTTAAAATATGAGCATCAGAAAGGATATTGCCTCAGTCTCGGTCTCTTTGGAGGATAGAATCCTAACTTCTGTATTTACCTTCTAGCAGACACAGATAGCCTAATCAACATTTACACCATTCAATCCTTTGCAATTTTTCTCTTCCCTCACTCTACTGAGCCCTAGTATGCCCTTCTTTCCACTTGCTCATTCTCCCTTTAAAATACCCAGTCAACTCTTTACCAATCAAAATGAGTTCAGTTCATGCTAGATCCTCTTCCCTGTTACAATAGCATATAACTGATTAAAATCTGTCTTTATGTTTTAGTGTCCAGCTTTGTTTACCCTTGACAATCTGAAGGTAAGTAGATTTCAGCTTTAAATCTGCCTCCTGGCCAATAGTAGTAGCTGGACTGTCTTGCAGAGTTGGAGTCAAGGCTTACCATGAACTAAAACAGGAATCACTTTGGGATTCTGTTTCTGTCAGAGGCAGAGAAGATAATCGTGGTAACCTATGTGCTTATGATTTGCCAAACCTGTGCAGTAAATGCTAAGCTTCTGAAAGTTTTTATTTGTTTGTTTGTTTTTTAAATAACTTATTTTCGCAGTTAAATTTAAGGTGGTTATAAAAGAAAGAAACTAGATTTAGGGAGACTAGTCTAGAAGCCATCAGTGTTTCAGGAGAGAGAAGCAGAAGGCCAGGGCTGGGACAGAGAGATGGACATAGAGAAGACACAACTATGATAAGGAGGACAGAGTCCAGTAGAGTCCTGTGTTACCTCCAGGTTTCTCTAACTGGCCACTGGAGGACTACTTAACAGGATAGGAGATGGAGGAGTAGCCAGCCAGCCAGCAGGTGGCAGAGAAGAACAGATATTACACAGTTTGGGATACGTTCAATTTTAGGGTCTGGGGACATATATCTAACTCAGCTAACTGTCCCATTACATATTCAAGTCTGTAATGCAGGAAGAGGTTTTGTACAAAGATAGAGATTAGGTCATCATAACCACACAGTAGGTTGTTGAAAGAAAAAAACAAGGGAGGAGAGCCCATGGGAGAGTTTGTGGATGGAGAAATGGCAAGAAGATTGAAACCTGGTTAACACTTATCGGAAAAACCAGAAGAAATAAAATCTACAAGGGAGATGGGGAAAGAACAAGGCAGAACTTCTAGTAGAATCACAGGAATCAAGAGTACAGGTTTTAAAATAGTAACCAACAGTGTCAAATGGTATAAATGGTCTCTTTAGATAAGGGCTGAAAAATGCTCATTAATTTGACAATTAAGAGGTTTTTAGTGACTTTAACAAGAATAATTTTAATAAAGTAACATAGGTATGTGAGTTAGCTCTTTCTGAGAACGAAACCACTTTTAGATTTAGTGGCTTCAAACACAACCAGTTATTTAGCTCATGAAACCATGGGTTGACAGCCTTGGCTGGGCTTGGCTAAGTGTTTCTAGTCTGGGCCAGAACTGACTGATCTCAGGCAAGATCGCTCACGGATCAGCAGTCAGTGGGGGGGGGGGGGGTTCCCTGCTTGAGCGAGTGGGGAATCTCCCCATGTGGTTTCACGTTCTCCAGTAGTCTAACACGGCTTACTTGCTCAGGTGAAGTTCACAGGGTTCCAAAAGTAAGAATGGATGTACTTAGAGATTCTTGAAACTCTTCTCAGAACACATATCCATCTCCTTTCTATAGCATTGTGTATACCAAAGAAAGATAAAAATCTGCTCAGATCCAAAGGGTGGGAAGGGTCCAGTGAATTACAATTTCTCAGTCTCTTGCAGCACCAGCAAACAGTTCCTGGAATTCTGGTTATCCGCCATAGGCATAGCCCTTTAAGGACAAAAATGGCCTCAATTTATTTTAGAATGAGCTTTTTAAATGTCAGAACAACAACAACAAAAAAAAAGCATGGCGAATTTCTACAGCCCTTTATGTCCACAGAGAGTTAAAGACTCACAAATTTCCCCTGCCCCACCAAGGCAGCAGAATAAATCATTCTCCTTAGCAGAAAGCTAAGGCCTCATTTAACCTAGCCACCTTATTTTTTTAAATGCAAGTCCAGAAGACTTCTGGCTTCTAGTAGTGCAAGGGCCAGGTTATTAACATGTACGCTCCTGTTGAAAACAACTTTAGAAAGCTGGATAAAATATTACAAAAGAGCTTCTGAGAAGCAACATACAGACAACAGGACAGTAAGGAATTACCAGGCCCAAGTGGAAAATATAACAAAACCCAGAGATTTATGCCAGCACAGGAAGCAATTTTGCCCTGAAGGTATATGACTTTTCTGAGAATGGGACCAAAATCAAAGCCCAGAACTGAACAAACCTGGGAAGCTGAATCAGACTCCTTCTTGGTCAGCCAGACCCTAAAGAAGTGACAGAGCCTGGGTAGAATTTCAGTCAACAAAAGACACCACTCCTGACATTTCCAGTCACATGACAGAAGTATGGGATGGCCCCCAATCCATTTTTCTAGGATAGTTCTGATTTATGATTGTTAAGTATTAATAGCACGTCTTCCATTTAAAATTGTCCCAGTTTGGACAATATATTGTTTGGCCACTTGCATTAATTTCCCATGGCTGCTATAACAAATCACAACTAACTTAGTGGCTTAAAACAACACAAATTTATTATTTTACAGTTCTGGAGGTCAGAAGTCTGCAGTGAGTCTCAATGAGCTAAATTCAAGATGTCAGAAGGCTGAATTCTTTTCTGGAGGCTGTAGGGAGAATCCTTTTTGTTGACTCTTCCAGCTTCAACAGGCTGCCCACACTCTTGGCCCATGACCCCTTCCATCTTCAAAGCCATCGGTGATTGGCTGGTCTTTTCACATCATATAATTCTGACACTGATTCTGCCTTCCCCTTTCTCATTTGACTCCCATAATCATATTGGATCCGACCATATAATCCAAGATAGTCCTATTCTAAGGTCAGCTGATTAGCGGCTTTAATTTCATTTTCAACCTTAATTTTCCCTGGCCATATTAAAAAACATATTCACAGGTTCTGGAGATTAGGATGTAGGCATCTGTAGGGGGTCACTATTCTGCCTACCTTGTCATCCAATAGGCTTCCCAAATTTAGCATGCCCCCAAATTGGCTCTTGGCTTTCTCCAAATCTTCTCCTTCTGCAGCTTCCTATCTCAGTAAATTATGTACCATTCATTCAGCTGCTCAAGCCAAAAGACTCGTGTGCATTCTCAAACCTCTCTTGCTCTTAAACTACATATCTAATCAACACATACTGTAAGCTCTTAGTTTACCTTTAAAACATGTATTCAAACATATTTCATCCCCCTCCAACCCATTACCATCTACTCCAAATCACTGTCTCTCTCATTTAGACTATTGCTAGGCCCTATGTGGTCTCCAGCTTCTGTTTTGCCTACCCCATTTTCTGCCCCAGTTTATCTTCCACAAGGCAGCCAGAGAGATCATCTTAAAACATAAATTGCATTATGGTCACTCCTCTACTCAACCGAGCTAATGATTTCTCATCACTTGGAATAAAAGGCCAAAGTCTTCACCATGGCTTGCAAAGCCTTTCCGAATGTGGTCCATTGCACCCTGTTCTACCTCATCTGTTACTTTGGCTCTAGGACACTGTAAATATGGTATCTCCTACCTCTTTTCTTCCTGTGACTCTAGGAAAAATGTTCAGGTGATTGCCGGGCTAGCAAACCAGAGCTAGGATAGTGCTATTATCAAAGGGGAACATATGGGATTATTTTGTTCTCTGCTTATATTTAGATATTTTCATAACCAAGAAGAAAACGTTACTGAAGCTTAGATCCTTTCTCTAGGCTTTGTGAAATAAACCACCAGTGACCCAGTAGGATCAGTTCTGTGCCAGAGTTTTGGAGGGTATTAAAGCATGACAATAACTAGGTTTAATAATAGCCTTTGCACTAAGACCTTGGGGGATTTCTGGCAGCCTCAATTACTCCAGTTCTTACTTTCTTTTGCCCTGTATTATCTTTAGTTGCCCTTGAATGCAGAGAGACTTTCAGCCGGAAATTTTCAATTTCCTATTTCAAACTTGCCACAAAAAATGTCCACCTCTCCCACCATATATTCTGTATACATGTACAGATATTCTGTAGATGGTATAGACTCTGCTTCATTTCATGTGATTCTGTTTGCTTAATTATTGTTTTCTCCTCTTAATTGCTCACAGTAATCTAACTCTACTGTGCTTGCTAATGAGCACAGCTTAGACGTTCCACATATAACGAGCTTCAAGAGTCTTTCTCTCATTATCGTCACTAAATGTTCCCATATATATTCTCACTTGACATGTATGAAAGCAAAAATAATAAAAACTATAAAATTCTATGGTGATCTGAGGAAGTGTAATGTTCATAAGTAGAAAGTTGTGGCTTTAGCTTATACTTATAAAATGCTAGCTTTGAAAGAACCTGGAAAAATCATTTAGTTAGCCCCTTTGTTTTAATATGAGGAAACTGAAGTTCAGAGACATGGCATGCCTTTGCGGGAGTCACACAATGACAAACCCAGCCAGCTCCTGGTCCTGTAAGATTCCCACTGTGGAGCCTTTGTCCTTAAGAACACATTGCTTCTCCTGTTACTTAAATTGAGTTTCTGCAAATAAATGGACTAGCATGTCCCCTGGGTTGTTATTTATAACTGAAAACTTGAAAACAATCTAGGTAGCTAACATTAAGAAAACCAAAAAATAAATGGTGATATACTTAGGTAATATTCTCTAAATATTATATAATTATATATGGATATTATAATTATATAATATTACACAAATATTAAAAATATTTTTTAGAGATACTTAACAGGGTCAGTCAGTAGAGCATGGAACTCTGATCTCAGGGTTATGAGTTTGAGTCCGATGTTGGGTGTAGAGATGGCTTCAAAATAAAATCTTAAAAAAATTACTTTTAGAAAATATCTAATGACCTTTTGAGACCTCACAATATAATGTTGAATGGAAACACGTCAGGCTACCAAACTGAATATAGTGTGGTAGCAATTTTGTTTTATCTATGTGGTAAGAGTAGGACACATCAAAAAGAGCTTTTGAGATGACAGGACTGCAAATTACTTTCGTTCCCTTTTAAAAACTTTTCTGTTTTACAGATTTTCTACAATTTGCATGTTTTCATTAAATTTATAATTAGAACAAAATTGCAGTTTTTTAAGAGAAAAAGATATGATCAAGACTTAATAACTTGAAAGAGATTTTTTTTCTTGGACTGAGGGGGCAATTGCAGAGGATTATGAAGAAATTTATAGAAAGAAGAGCTGTTTTCACAACTGCTGTTGAATTATTAAGTGGCAAAACTTGGGCCAAGTAAAGAAGACAAGTCAGCACCTGATGCTGTTATATTTCTTCCAGTGTCTTCTTTCTCCAAACAATATTTGCTGAGGGTCAGAGGCCATTTCTATGAGCATGCATTGTTGTGTATGTTGGCAGCACTAATGAGGTGAAATGTAACTTTTCTTTTTACGTATGTGTGTGTGTATAAGTGACTGTTTGTGTTCACAAGGCTGATTCTACCAGTCCTCTAGTGATGTGACACTGGGTGGCTAACTTAAGGCTCTGTTTTCTCATCTTTTAAATATAAGATCATGAAAGTTTCTGAGCTTTAGAAATAACGTTTTGATTGTTTGCCTCTCCCAGGGTGAATCAGATAACTTCTGCCACAAAGCTTTGTGGAGAATCATATTATACTCTAAGCTGTGGGCAGAGTCAAAATAAGAGATACAGGCAAAGCTTTGAGTTGAGGCAAAATCCTAGTTAACAAGTCAGAGAGCCAGGTCCAAAGGCTTTACCTATCCCAGAAAAAGGACTAGATCCTGCCAGAGAGTAGCAGAGTGATCCTGAAGGAACTGTAAGTTGAGGGTGCCTGGGTGGTTCAGTGGGCTGAGCCTCAGCCTTCAGCTCAGATTATGATCTCAGGGTCCTAGGATGATCTCAGGGTCCTGGGATCGAGGCCCACATCGGGCTCTCTGCTCAGCAGGGATCCTGCTTCCTCCCTCTCTCTCTCTGCCTGCCTCTATGCCTACTTTGTGATCTCTCTCTGTCAAAGAAATAAATAAATAAACTTTTAAAAAGGAACTATAAGTTGAGAGAGGGTAAGAAGGTAGTCCTGGGGGCGCGGCCGTCCGGGTCTCGGAGGGAGCGCACGTGCGCCGGCCAGACCCAGCGGAGGCAGCTTCCGGGCACTCGCGAGGAAATGGAGGGCGAGGCGCTGCTCAGAGCTCGGGAACAGTGTGGGCTGAGTTTCGCCCGGAGAGGGGAGAGCGAGGAAGGAGAAGCTCTGACGGCCGGAGAGGAGAAAGGGAGGATCGCGAGCTAGAGCAACCCGACGGCCGTGGAGGCCGAAGAGACGATGGAATGCCTTCGGGAGTTCCCGGAACATCATAAAATGATCCTGGACCGATTGAGTGAACAGCGAGAGCAGGATCGGTTTACTGACATCGCCCTGATTGTCGACGGACACCATTTTAAGGCCCACAAGGCTGTTTTGGCTGCTTGCAGTAAGTTCTTCTACAAATTCTTTCAGGAGTTTACTCAGGAACCTTTGGTGGAGATAGAAGGTGTTAGTAAAATGGCCTTCCGTCATTTAATTGAGTTCACATATACAGCAAGGAGAAGAAGAAGCCAGTGATGTATGGAAAGCAGCAGAGTTCCTACAAATGCTAGAAGCTATCAAAGCCCTTGAAGTCAGGAACAAAGAAAACTCCGCTCCATTTGAGGAAAAATACCACAGGAAAAAGCGAGGCAAAAAAAAAAAAAAAAAAAAAAAAGAAAGAAAGATTGCAGAAACTTCAAATGTTATCACTGAGTCATTGCCCTCTGCAGAATCAGAACCTGTTGAAATTGAGGTGGAGATTGCCGAAGGCACAATCGAAGTGGAAGATGAAGGCATCGGAACGTTGGAGGAAGTGGCTTCTGCCAAGCAGTTCATAAAGTACATTCAGAGCACAGGGTCCTCTGATGATTCCGCCCTGGCACTGTTGGCAGATATTACCAGCAAGTACCGGCAAGGTGATAGAAAAGGGCAGATAAAAGAAGAAGATGGTTGTGCATCTGACCCCACAAGCAAACAGGAACATATGAAATCACACTCCACTGAGAGTTTCAAGTGTGAAATATGCAATAAAAGGTATCTTCGGGAGAGCGCATGGAAACAGCACCTCAACTGTTACCACCTCGAAGAAGGTGGAGTCAGTAAGAAGCAAAGAATTGGGGAAAAAAATTCACATATGTCAATACTGTGAGAAACAGTTTGACCACTTTGGACATTTTAAAGAGCATCTTCGAAAACATACAGGTGAAACACCTTTTGAATGTCCAAATTGTCATGAACGATTTGCTGGAAATAGCACCCTCTAATGTCATCTGACTGCATGCCAGACTGGAGTAGGGGCAAAAAAGGGAAGAAAGAAGCTTCATGAATGTCAGGTCTGTAACTGTGTTTAACAGCTGGGACCAGTTCAAAGATCATTTGGTAATACACACTGGAGATAAACCCAACCATTGTACTTTATGTGACTTGTGGTTTATGCAAGGAAATGAATTAAGGAGGCATCTCAGTGATACTCACAATATCTCAGAGCGTCTAGTAACTGAAGAAGTTCTTTCAGTAGAAACACGTGTGCAGACTGAACCTGTGACGTCAATGACTATTATAGAACAAGTTGGGAAGGTGCATGTGTTACCATTGCTTCAGGTTCAGGTGGATTCAGCACAAGTGACTGTGGAACAGGTCCATCCTGATCTGCTCCAGGACAGCCAAGTGCATGATTCACATATGAGCGATCTTCCAGAGCAGGTCCAGATGAGTTATCTAGAAGTGGGTTGAATTCAGACTGAAGAAGGTACTGAAGTACACGTGGAGGAGCTGCACGTCAAGCAGGTAAATCAGATGCCAGTAGAAGTACAGACTGAACTTCTAGAAGCCTACTTGGATCAAGTGACCCCTGAAATCATGAACCAGGAGGAGAGAGAGCCCACCCAAGCAGATTGTGCTGAGGCTGTCAGGGAAGATCACGAAGATGCTGTTGGTTTAGAGACCAAATCAACAGTGGATTCCCAAGCTGAAAGGGCAGGGAAAGAGAACAGAACACCTATGCCTGTTTTAGAACGAAATAACAAACGAATATATTTTTAAATTTATGTTTTGGGTTTTTGAACTGATGTTGGGCAGTGTGACTGTCCTTGGGCTAACAGACAAGTGGACCAAAGTTAAGTCTTTCCTGTTGTGAACTGTTTCTGTTGAAACAGATTTCCCCCCACTTAATGCCACAGAGGAGATATCTTTCCCATAAGTGAATGGGAAGCTTTGAGAAGTGTTATTTCTGGAAACTTAAATGGATTATATTCTTACTATATAGTTGGGTACGAATATCTATTTTCATTGTGATGAGGGTTCTCCCTTCTCTCTTTCCCAGGTCACGTCCTTTCTCAGATTTTTTCCATATTGTAAAATCAAGTGTAAAATCATTAGAATACAAATTTATGTATTCTAATGCATGTTAGAAAATTGAATGTATAGGAAACACAAGGCTGCATGAAGAAAAGTACATTGTTACTGTGCAGTTAAATTTTTGGCTTCTGGCTTGCTTTAGTTTGAACAACCTTCTTGTCTTTACTGATAGTCACGGATGTCATCTCTGCAACAGGAACAGAGTGGTGGTGGCAAAATTTCTAGAATGTAAAAAACAAAAAACCACACCCATGTGCCTTTTCAAAACCAACAAAACTTCTATAAAGTGTCTCTGGTTCTTTCAAAGTTTGTGTTGTAAGGAGCAATGTAGGTGATGCTGTAGTAGTTTATGTTTTTGCTTATAATGACAACTACCAATTCTTTTTCTTGGTAACTTAAGTTAGGTTGGGAAGTTTCATTTAATGGCAACCGAAGGGCCATTTCCAATTGGGAAAATTCATTTATATCTGTGGTAAACTTTTTTTTTTTTGATGAAAAGTTGCACTAATATTTTACCACCAGATGAAAAAAAGATGAGCATCATTTAAAAATTAATGTATTTAAAATAAAGTACAGAGAAAAACATGTATATAATATATCAGGCTTTGTTTTGAATGAATCTTTTCCCCCTGATCCTTAATGTAAAGATCTTGTGCTATAACTTTTAAAGCCATACAAATAAGAGTGCTAAACTGTGGACTTAAAAGTAGGTGTGTAAATATTTTTAATCAGTATTACTTGGAAAATAAAATATAACAACCACATAAAATAAACCAATATGCTATTTTCTTTACCTGTTAAATATTGGGAGATACTTACATTTTTAAAGTAAAGCTTAAAATTATGTGTTAAAAAAAAAAAAAGAAGAAGGTGGTCCTGGGACAAGGGCCTAATTTCTGTTTCTGCTTGTACCCTTATTTATCTATCTGTCTGATTATCTATCTATCTACAACTTTGGAAAATTCCAAACCTATGTTAAATAGAAAGAAAGATGTAACAAACCCTTATATATCCATTACCAAGCTTCAACAAAATGAATGTTTCATCTATCATCCCACCCATTCCCCCTCCCTGGTTAATGTTGAAATAATAATTCTATTACTACATCTGTAGATACTTTGGTATGTATCTCTTAAAGATACAGACTTTTATTTAATATGACCACAGATTATCAGAACTAAAAAGTTAGTGATTTCTGTTAAAGGTGCAGTTTGAAGACTTGTCCCACAGAGAAGTGAGTGGAAGGGTCTGATACACTTGAACAGTCAAAGGAGCACCCTGGGATCCCAGGCCCATTAGTCTGACATCACTCCTTCCCCTGGCACTGCGGAGTGGACAGCTTTGAGAACCACTTGGGTCACCATCCACTGAGTATGAAGTTGGCAGATTCGGTACAGAGCTTTGCACTATATAGGTACTAAAGACCAAAGTCAGGACTCGGACTCTGGAAGAGTCCTTCAAATAGACCCCAAACAGGGAGGTCCCTTTGCTGGTCAGGGAGGCATCTATGCAGAGATACGTGGAGGTAGGAGAGCACAGGATGGGAAGCCCAAGACCCCCATCTCCATCTGACCTCAGATCAGCCACTTACCTTCAGATGCATCATTTGCAAAGTGAGGACAGCATTGGTCTTTGCATGAATTAAATGAAATTCGGTATGGGATAACACCTAACACATACTGGGAATTGAATACATTTTAGCTGATATAATCTAAATATATCTGCCAAACTGAAAGACTAACATGCTGAGAAACTGACAAGATACCATTTTTCAAGAATTTTGGAAAAATGGATTTGTCATATTTCTGCATATTAGTGTATGTTAATTTACATAAATTATTTTGTGTTCTCCCAATGACCTAATTCTAAGCCCATGGATTAAGCTAACCTCTCGCAAACTAATTCCAGTCCAGGATTCACAATCACTGCACTAGGTGGGACAAAGGCACTCTTCAATAAAGGGGGGGGGGGCATCTAAGGGATTATTCTTCCAAGCATGATATAGCCAGAGGTAAGGAGACCATCTGTCCCAGATCCTAGGCACATTAAGTGGCCCCGAGACTGGGATTCAAATGTACATATCTTTCTTTTACTGTTCTCTCTTGAGAAAATGAGACTCAGAAACATTTTGAAGTGTGATTCATAGTGACTCCATCTGCATAAAATCAGGGCTCGGAGCTTTCGTCTTACAGGGGAACTGTTATGTGACGTGACATTATTTGCTATGATTCACCACTGCATATCAAAGAGGAAAGATGGGTAGTGAGAGGCCCCCTATCTAGGGGTTAGGGAGGTGTTAGTGAGCACAAGGGGAAAGGATGAGGATGGCTTGTCAGGGCAGCAATGAGGAGGCAGCAGGCTGATGCAGACTGAGGTCCTGGAAGGTGAATTTTTCCTTTGCTAAAACAGAGCTGAGTTCAGCTGGGACAAACAGTAGCCCTGAATGTATCCGAGTTTCTTTCCCTTTCAGCTGTCCCTGGCAGAGGCAACCCCCCTGGCAGCAGTAGTAGGATTTTCTGGATTTTTAGCCAAACTTCCTGCTTCCCAGGAGGACCATTCTCTGCTCCCCCAGGGTAATGGGCTGTGAGTTTTGCCTGATGAAACTGCTTTTGTTTTCCAGCTCACCAAAATCTGGCTCTTGACACAGAACCCGACACTGTCCACCATCAGCTATAAAAACAGGAATGAAATGTTTGCTTGGCACTTGTCAGCCCAGAATTGTGACTGAATGAATTTCAGTAATCCTCCGTTGTCATGGAGATGTGGAAATAGAAGGCTCCAGATGGGGTGTACACAGGCAAAACCACAAAGATGGGGTAGTGTGAACTGATGGTTTCCTCTGGCTCCTCTGACATTAAAATTCAAGCTCAAGAAAGCTCCTGCTCCACATAAATCACTTACCACTCTGCTCACCAGCCCGAATACGCCCATCCCCAAACTATCATAAATCTTTTTTCCCTCTTTCCCTCCACTCTCACTTTCATTTTCCCCAAACACACTCTTTTGCATTTGACTGCCTTTAATAAATGTGTTTTTTTTTTTAATATGGGATGCCAATTCCCTGAGAACTGCAGCTCTCTGATATTAAAGGGGCCCTTGATTCACTCTAACCTTTTCTTAAGCAAGGGATGAAATGGGAATTTCAAACTCCTGCACAGAAGTGCTCTCTCTGGACAACTGAGATAGTGATTGTAAAAATATATTCCTGGGAGTGAGTGTGGGTTAGAGAACTCTGTCTTGGAAAAAGAGGGAACCATTTATTACCTCTTTTGCTTCCAAAGGGCAGTAGTGTCGTAGGATACCAGGAGAAAAGTAGCAGCTCTTGAGTGTTCTGGCTGAGACTGAACTAGGGAACTGGAAGATAGTCTAAAGACAAATACTAAAGTCTAAATAAAGCCAGAAATGCCCACTGGAGATGACCTGGGGGAAATGATCTTGGGTGAAGTTGGGGAGGTGCCTGTGTTCATCACAGGTAGATAAACTGACAAGCGGGAAAACAATGATAGAAAACGGGCTCTCTGGTTCTTAATCTCAAGCCCAACTGAATTTAAATGCAGCTTTGCACTTGTCAGCTATAGAGGGTCACAGGGACAAACTTGAAAGCCAAGGCACAGGCTGGTGGGTTTATCGTGACATTCCCACCTCTCACTCTTTGTGTTTCTGCTTCAATGAGACCGCTCCTGATGCTGTAAGTTACATAAGAAGAAAATATGCCAGCCCACAAAGGAGCTCGCAGTTTAGTGGGGTCATATAGACGATCAATAACCTGGAAGGTTGGAAAGAGAACAGGGAAATGTTGAGGGTGGTTTGTGTTGCTATCTTCTGCGTCCACACTCATCCTGGCTCTTGGGTTTAGTCTCTGCCCTGGAATCGGCCCTTCCTTGGGAGGGATTCTTTGTCTTTCTATCAGGATACCCACTTCCTGGAAGTTTCAGGTGATCCTCAGCAACCACTTTAGGGGACTCCCTGTTCTCTGCTTACCCACTAGAACTGTTCCATCTGTGATCTGTGACACCAGCCTCCCATTCTCATACTGACCTCCTCCTTCTAGCCCTTTTACTTTTTTTTGCTACTGATACCTTTCTTCTCCCATCTCATCACTCCATGTGGTCCCTAGACAAGTCCTGTTCTCTGAGTCGTCAGCTGCCCCGTGGTTTCAGTTCCTTCCCTATCCACCCGGAGCCCACATTCATTATTCCCTCCATTCGAACCTTCCTGTGGCTTGAGATGCCTCTCCTTTCTAGTTTACTCATGTGCACTTGTTGAAAGTACTCTTTAAAGGTTTTTCTTCCTTTGTTTATCTTTGTCTATCTAGTCTATCAAGCTTTCCTTTGGCCCTTTACTTTTCTTCCTCCGTACACTCTCAAGGTGACCTTCTAGATAAGACTTGCATTCTGACACTCCTGAGTCCTTGATTCTCCTCTGCTAACTTGTCTGTAATCAGGACCTATGACCTATTTTGTATTGTCTCCTAAAGGCCCATGTAAACCCCCACTGATTCATAGGCCTGGGATTGGATTGAGGGAAGCGAAAGAGGTCTCTCAATTATTGGGTCGTTAATGACCTGAGCTTCTGTTGCTTTGTGGTTTTTATTAGCCACGCTCATTTGATATACGTCACCACTGGTTAGTGGATCCCATTTTAATTCCACCTTTTTTAACAACCACATCCAAGAAAGCAATGAGAAACCTAAAACTTGCATCAGAACATGTCTCCACTCTTCTGGAATACTGACCTTACACCATATGTTACGATAAACAGATTGGCCGTGTTCACTGCTCTTTCCTACTGGTGATAAGGGGAACTGACATGGGCTTGGCAAAGCCCCCCAGATTAACGAAAAGGAATCACAATCAAACATGCTATGTCTGAGCCCAAAGAGGAAAGCGATTCTATAGGAATGAGGACAGACGTGAAACCTGGTATACCAGACCCTGACAAGTACTTCATTTCTCATGGAGAGTATCCTAGGATCCTCTGGGAGTTTGGACTTCTGTGGTCTCTGTCTGCCCACCAAAGGTGCCAGACAGAGAAAACAATGCCTGGTTTGTAGTTCTAACAACAGTGGCAGCATGTTCCTGACTTTGTGAAGAGAAAACGAGTTCATGCCATAGGAATAAAAAGAAAGAAAGAAAGAAAAGATGTGAAAAATTAATTTTGTTGCTCAGTTTTTAGTTCTCAAGTATGAATAAAAAGATGAAGGTGATTTTTCTAAAACCTCCTACTGGAATATTAATTTCAGTCATGAAAAATAGCTCTGAAACAGAGATACTATTTTAGGTGAGGTGGGTTTTTTCCACTGATTTTTTTTTTTTTTAATTTCAAGCTTATAGAGAAATGAATAGAAGAGTTTGATGACCACCTGGGTATTCTTCACCTGATTTCACCAATTTTTAACATGTGATGTAGACTGGGTGGTTAATGTCTTTTGATAGTATTGGCAGTTTTGTGTTCATTTATGATTTAAACAATTTAAAGACAAATGTTTATTGAGAACAAACCCATAGGGACCAGACACTGCTCCGTGCCCAGAGATACACTGGTGACAAGGACACACAAAATCCCCATCCTCGTGGAACTTAGGTTCATCTTGTAGGGAAGACAGACAGAAAATTAATGAATATAACATGAATGCAATGTAATTTATGGTAGTAATAACTTAACTGATTCAGTTTTAAATGCCTATAAGCCAATTGGCTAATTTATGGAATTTGATCATGCTATTCAGAATGTCTGTGACTCGGCTGGGCGCGGGGCTCGCGCACTGCTCCGGCCCCCTGCCCCTGGTCCTCAACACTTGGCCTTTTAAGAATGCAACCGAAGCGGCATGGAGGACGTTAGCCTCTGGAGGCTCTGCCCTGGATGCGGTTGAGCAGGGCTGTGCCGTGTGGGAGCGGGAGCGGCGTGACGCACCGTGGGCTTCGGAGGGAGTCCCGATGAGCTCGGAGAAACCACACTGGACGCCATGATCATGGACGGCACGACTAGGAACGTAGGAGCGGTAGGAGATCTCAGGAGAATTAAAAACGCAATTGGTGTGGCTCGGAAAGGGCTGGAACATACAGCACACACGCTGTTGGTGGGAGAGTCAGCCACCAAGTTTGCTGAAAGTATGGGGTTTATCAATGAGGACCTATCTACCGCTGCTTCTCGAGCCCTTCACTCAGACTGGCTTGCTCAAAACTGCCAGCCAAACCACTGGAGGAATGTTGCACAGGATCCTTCAAAATACTGTGAGCCTTACAAGCCACCTAGTATCTTAAAGCAAGAAGGTCCTACCCATAAAGAAACAGGAGATAATTACGGTCAGGATACAATTGGCATGGTCGTAGTCCATAAGATGGGACGTACTGCTGCTGGTACATCTACAAACGGTATACAATTCAAAATACCTGGTCGAGTAGGAGATTCGCCAGTCCCCGGAGCGGGCGCCTACGCAGAGGACAGCGCGGGAGCGGCTGCAGCCCCCGGCGACGGCGACATTCTGATGCGCTTTCTTCCCAGCTACCAAGCTGTAGACTATATGAGAAGAGGGGAAGATCCAACCGTAGCCTGCCAGAAAGTGATTTCCAGAATTCAGAAGTATTTTCCAAACTTCTTTGGGGCCGTGATATGTGCCAATGTCACTGGAAGTTATGGTGCTGCTTGCAGTAAACTTCCCACATTTACTCAGTTCAGTTTCATGGTTTATAATTCTCTGAAAAACCAGCCAACTGAAGAAAAAGTGTACTGCATCTAATCCATCTTTTCCGTCGACATCTCTAGAATAAAGAGGAAAGAAACAAAGGCGGAAAAGGTGACTCACTGTCCTCAGGTTCTATGCCTCACGCATCCGACCTTCCTTGTGTAGAACAGGCACAACAATAAATGTGTGCTGAAGCAGCACTTTCCCTTTCAAAAAACAAAAAATGTCTGTGACTCTTTCGTAGAATGCAATCATAGGGTCAGAAGCCCACGCAGGACCAGCAAACACAGGGTCTGTTGACCACCAGGCCCAGCTGACACGTCCTTTGAGAAGTTTGCCTGAGAAGGGCAGACTAGGGGTTAGTCTGGGGGTGGAGGGGGACTTGGGAGACTCTACCCAGTGTGGAAGTGGACCCCACCTTCACACTGGGTGCTCCGGAAATGCAGTGGGGGTGGCAGTGAAGAGGAAGTTATGTGGAGGGAGGGTGGCTGAGGGGGGTGGGACACAACCCAAGACCCCATGTCCCTGAGAAAGTGCAAGAGACTGGGAACCAGAGCGAGGAGGGGAAGTAGCTTTTGCCCCCTATAGAAGGGAGAGGAAGGGAGACCAGCTGGGAGTGGCCAGTAGCTGCCCTGACTTGGGGATAAGAGTTTTGAGAGTTTCTAACCATCTTCTTCACAAACCTGGAGGCGAGGAAGTCAGCTGAGGTTAGGAACAGAGGACAAAGCTTGGAATGTTCCCTGTAAAGAATTTGAGAGTGAGGTGACGGGATTTCTGCTGGTGCTCAGAAAATCCTTTTTGATTGAATCTGCATGTGTCATTTTAGAAACTCCCACCCGCATTTTGTCAGAAGGGAATCAAAAATACAAACCCCCGCTCCACCTCCCTCCAGCCTCCATCAGAAGTTGCAACGAGGTGGGGGGGTCTGTTCTTGTTCGAAATATAAATGGGTGGCTTTGCAGCCCTGGCCTGCCTTTCAGACTGCTGGGTCCCCTAGCAAGGAGGGGACTAACAGATAGTTGGGTATCCGGGCTCACCAGACGACAGGTCAATGCCAGTCCTTAAAGTGGGCAGGGAATGAACATAGTTCCTCAGTGGGGCAGGGACTGCCTTCTGCTTTCAAGTAGAACGGTGAGGTCCCTGGAGCCTTCTGCCCTGCGGCAGTGAACGTTGTAGCTTATTAGAAAGGGAAAGACCTGAATGAATATTGAGTACAGCCCATGCAAATGCTTAATTAGAATGAGTTTTAAAAATCTTACTGTAGCCAGCTGGGTCAAATGTATGAGAAAGGCTGTATTTATCACCTCCTCCAGTCCCAGGTAGCTCATTAAGAAGAAAGTGAAGGGTTCTAAATTTTACCAGCCCCTCTTGCAGCAACGCTCTGTGGATTGATCGCTCAAGACATTTCCATTTAATTTACAGCAAAACCTTTCCTTTTAACTCATGTGTAAGGGGCTGAGGAGAGAGGAGATGGGCTGCTGGTGATGGATGTGTGGACGAGGGAAGGAAAAAGAAGGGAACTGGCTTTTTTAGTGATCTACAACCAACAGACATTCTATGTCTCCATCCTAGTTTTCCCTTGCAACAACCCTACACGGTAGCAGACTCTCCCCTACCACTCTCCTTGCCTGGGTCTCCTGGAAATGTCCTGCTTTACAAAAGGGTCAGACAGTTTTATAAGTTGCTTGAAAATCCAGAGATAATAAGAGAAGGATCTTCCTGTCCCCAAAGACAACTTGTTTTTAACTAACTGTGTCGCATGGAATCCCAGAGTTGAAAATTTGGTCTTAAGAAAAACGGTATATGTATGATCTTCTGGTTCACACTGATGGGAAATGCTCTCAGTCAATAAAGATACATGGGGTGGGGGTATGTGGGTGGCTGTGCAGCTTAGTCATTTAAGTGTCCAACTCTTGGTTTTGGCTCAAGTCTTGGTCTTGGGTGGTGGGATTGAGCCCCATGTCAGGCTGCACACTCAGTGGGGAATCTGCTTCTCTCTCTCTCTAACCCCCCTGTCCATCCTTCCATTCACATTCTCTATCTTAAATAAATAAATCTTAAAAAAATAAATAAATAAAGACACATAGGGTGTCTGCTATGCCTCAAGCGTCCTGCTGGATTGGTTGGTATTTGGGGTTGAGTAAGATATATTCCCACCTGTAGGAGTCCAGAGAGCCCCAAATATATGTCACCCCCTCCGTGGAGCCATTGCTATGCTATGAAGGGACAAGAAGAATAATGTGAATCTCTGCCTTTGAAAGAGAAGACATTCAGGCAGAGTTGTCTAAGAAGAAGCCAACACCTTACATGCCTGTCAGCGTAGATGTTAGAGCATGTGGGACAGGTACATGCTCCAGGGTGACGAGCAAAGTGGGAGATGACAGAGGCCCAGCTGCTGGGAGAGGGTTTCTGTAGAAAGAGGCATGACTGGATAATATATCTAGTGGGGCCAGGAAGGGCTCCCGCTAAAGTGGTTTCCCCTCCGGGGTCATTCACTTGATGTAATGGAAAAATAACATTTGGTGATCTTGCCCTGACTCGGCTCCTCCCCACTGGATGGCCCTGACAAAGTAGCTAATGCCTTTGACCTAGGCTTTGTTCTCTGTCTTTCTTATCTATGAGCTGAGAGGAATGTGGAGTGTGATAGGCTTTTCTTTTTTCTTTTTTTTTTTTTTTTAACCCCATGGCTCTTTGGCCCAGAAGGAACCACAGATTCATCCTCCAAGGGTCTCTTGGAGGACACAAGTTCATTTGACTTCATGGCTATGCTACACATAAAGTCAAGGGATCTCCCAGGACTTAACGCAGAAAGATAAAACATGAGACAGAAAAATGAGATGAAAGTTAAAACAGGTAGAGGATGCATCCAGGTTATCCAACATCTGTCTAACAGGCATTTCCACTAAAGAAGATGGAGGTGATGGCGTGTCTGGGTGGCTCAGTCAGTTAAGCATCCACCTTCAGATCAGGTCATGATCCCAGGGTCCTGGGATAGAGCCCTGAATCAGGTTCCCTGCTCAGTAGGCGTCTGTTTGTCCCACTCCCTTTGTCCCTCCCCTGGCTCATGTTCATTCTCTCTGTATCAAATAAATAAATAAAATCTTTAAGAAAAAAAAAAAAAGAAGATGGATGTGAAACAAAAGTCACTAAGAAAAGAACATTTCCTGAGATGAACAAGCATAAGAGTTTTCACATTGAGAGGATTCACTGAAAACCAAACAATTTTAATGAAATACCGCCCCCCCCAATTCACTCTCATTCTAGTAAAACTACAGGACTTCAATAATGGGGAAATAGTTTGAAAACTTCCTAGCAGGATGAAAGCAAGGGATTTAATAAAAACAAGACTAAAATTGCCACCAAAAAATTCCTTCAATGTTCTGAAAGTTATTTTGAGTTTAGGATTGTATCTCCAGTCCAGTGATCAAAGAAAGGATATCCAAGTGCCCAGTAAATGTATGAATAGGTCCTCAACATCTCTACTTAATGCAAACCAAAGCCACAATGGGGATGCCCTTGGGGATGATGGAAAGTAAGAGCTGTCGCTACCGAGTGTCAGTGAAGTGGGTTGACTGCAAATCCTATCCTTTGCTGGTAGAATGGGAATGGTTCAACCATGTTGGAAAACTGACTGTATCTACTCTCTATCCAAGAGATGTCCACAAAAAGGCATATGCATGAATGTTCATAGCACACTCATTCGTAATAGCCAAACCCTGGAAACAGTCCAAATGCCCATCGACAGGAGAATGGATACACACCTTACTACCAAGCAGTTTTAAAAACACATGCTACTGGTACACACAACAATATGGAATAATCTCATAGCTAATACATTGAATGAAAGAAGACAAATATGGAGTAGAAATTAATCAATTTATGTGACTTCAGAACAGGCAGAACAAATTCATGGCAAGAGAAACCACAATAGTTTTCTGAATTGATGAGGCAATTGCTTTGACCCAGGAGGGAACTTTCCGGATAATGAAAATGTTCTCTATCTTAATATGGGTGGTGGTCCCATACAAAAGTTCATCCTACTATATGCACTTAAAGTCTTTTTTCTTACAATGTATGAATTATGCCATAAGAACCCCCAAAATGAAAGCAAAAAGAAATTGTCAAACAAATGGGAGTAAATGATAGATATTTGGGGTATGCAAGGATTCAGATAAAGTTGCACATTTTTACAAACTATTACAAACAAAATTATTCATGGACACACACCAGCAAAATAAAAAATGAATCAAAGATGGAGAATGACATGGGAAAATATGCAGTAGTCACTGAATTAGATACGGATCAAAGAAAACCATTTCAACTTGATGCTTGGATGATTCTTCTTTAAGAGGCAAGACTCTGTTGGCAAAAAATTCTATTTCCTTTCCTAGACATCCAATAACACTTTCATTTATGCAATGGTCTTTATAGTGTAATATTATAGATCTATCTATGCAATTTCGATGTTTAAAATCAACTTAAAGATGAAGTATGAATGACGTATTTAGTCACAAAACCAAATGTGTAAAGTTTGCAAGCCTGGAGGATGTAAAGTTGATATAACTAACTGTACTTACTTCTTATTCCCTAAGTCTGTAAGTCTATAGATAAAATCTTAGGTAAATGAATCAAGAAATTGGGGATTATGTATATTATATAAATTCATACAGGCGATTAGATATTATGAAGAATAAAAATAGCGCCATAACAAAATTGAGAAAGAGAGGAGTTGGTGAGAAGTAGTATAAGGTAAATCCCTTATCTTTCAAAGCAGATTGTCTGCAGATACTATTCTCAATCTGTGGACAATCTGCTTTGAAAGATAAGAAACAGAGCTATAAGGAATGATCATAAAAGCTTTAGAAAATAAGGCAAGAGGAAAAAAAGACAGTCAACTTCCCCGGAATGAGTCCAGAGATGGAATTATAAGGACAGAGACATTTACATTTTATTTTGTTTACGCTCTCCCATATGTTTAATTATGTTGCGTATATTCTAGATTATTTTGGGAAGGAAGGGGAGGGAGGGAGAGGGAGGAAGCAGGCAAAGAAGGAGGGAGGAAGGCGGGAGAAGAGAGAGGGAACAGGGATGGTGATGGGGGTGGGCGACGACAGGGAGAAAGGCAGACAGACAGACCACAGCTTTTCTGCCTGAGGAGCCCCAAGATGAAGTGCTAAGGTGGCAGAAGTGGGTCAGCTGAGCTGGAAACTAGGGTTTCTTAGAAAGGCATTGAAATGATCATTTTGGTGGAAAGGCAGAAACATACATATTCTTCTGCCTACAATGATTCATGATGAAGGAAGCAGAAGAATTTCGGGCTCAGGAATCTGAGAATTGAGATACCAGAAGAGATCGACTTTCTAGTTGGAAGGGTAAAGAACTCTGCCTTACCTCTGGGGAGCAGTTTTCTGGAGATGAGGTGAATCTCTAACGTCCTCTTCAGTTCAGACAATACTTTCAGAAATTAGACACCATCTGAGAAAATAGAGTCCCTCAATAAGCCCCCCAACCCCGCATTCATTCTATAGAGACTTACAGAGCCCCACTCTGGCCAGCACTGTACAGCCTTGGAATAAACAGTGAGAACCCCTCCTCCCCCTGCCCGCCACGGCAGTTTCTCCCCTCCTGGAGTATGCAGTGGGGGAGAAGGGCCGGGCAGGAGCCAGGGTAATCTCAGTGAGAATGGAAATAAGACCAAAGGAGTTTATGCACATGAAGGAAGCCAAAACCCGTGAGCATGGGAGCCAGATAGGACCTGGTTTCAACGCCTGGCTTAGCCTCTTACTAGTGAGCTGACCTCAGTTTCCTACCTGTAAAATGGGCACAATAGTTGTAAAGAGCTGAGAACAAGGCCAGTCAGGCTCATAGTAAGTGCTTCAAGAGGGTCAAGATATATGGGTGAGGCTACTCAGGACATGTGGAAGGACCATGAAGGAGCACAGCTCAGGGTCAAGTGCTATCAGCCAAGGCTTGGAAACCCAAAGAGGGAACAATCAAATCATGTCCAAAAGTCTCCATGGCAAGGTGCATCGCCCCCAGCCTTGCTTTCAGATAAGCCAGCTGGAGCCAGAAACTGCTCCAAGGTAGACTGGCCAGAGCAGTAAAATGGTAGGGGAGGAGCTCTCCTGCCCCTGGGCCTCATCGTCCTCTGCCTTGTTGATGTGCTCCCCACTGCTGGTCCTTTCTCGACACCCTACTGCCCGCCTCCTGTTTCCAGGCCACAGAGACTATGCCTCTTCCAGCTGAGTTCTGGGACCCCCCCCCCACTGCTACAGGCCAGGCTGCAGAGGTACCTAAGCTCCAAGTAGACAAACTAGGGGCTCAGAAGCAGAGGATGGGAAGGGGCTGTGATGATGTAGAGCTGCTCTGGAGAGCTGTTCCCAGATCACCACACAGCGAAGGCGAGCTTTTGTCAAGATCAGGATGGTGCCTGTGCCTGTCTTGCTCAGGAGCCCATATTTCTACAGTTGAGTTGGGCTGGCTTGTGAGACATTCACCTCTCCTTGCAACACTGTTAGTGTCTTCCCGTTCAGAACCATCTCTTCTGTTCAACAGCCTCAGTCCCCAGTCTGAGTCCTGACAGTGTGGTGCCTGGGCATGTAGCCCTTGAAGTATGGGGCTGGCATTGAAGGCTACAGTCCTAGGTCTGCACCTTTGCTTCACCTGAGGCCATATACCTGCGGGCTTCCTTGACACCATGCCAGTCCTCATCTTCAGATCCTTGTGCTCTCACCCTTTTCCAGGTGGGGCTCAGCAACTTGCAGATCCCTCTCCTCCCCTCCATGAGCTGTGTGTGGTCCCTTCTCAGACTTATCTAATGCCACCTTCTTCCAGGGTAGGGGTACTACCAGGAGAATCAGCCTGTGTTCTTGGCCTTGCTCTAGACCTAGCTGAGGTGTCCCTTGAGATTTTTATTATCTGGTTCCTTTCACCCAACCCTTCACGGAGGCCCAAGCAACATCTTAATTCAAGAAGCATCTCCTTCAGACTTCTCTAAGTATCTTCCAGTGCCAGGAGGGATTTTCCCCTTCTGGGTGGCAGGCTGTCCTCTGACACCATTTCCTGCTTTCCCTATATACTACATCTTATGGCAATACTCCATGTTGACATGGCCAATGGCCAATGCTTGTTCATCTCATATAAATAGAAGCTTTTGAATTTAGAACTTTTCTGCATCAATGAAGTCTGGCTTTCAAGACTACTGTTTCTTGTCTGAAGAATCTCTAATTGGAGTCTCAAAATGAGTAAGGATTTCTTTCTTCAAGGTGGTATCCACCTTCTACCCCTACTGCCAATAGGGGGAAATACCTATGTGGTAGAAATACCTTATGTGGTATAAATAACACATCAATATAATATGATAAAAGTGCACACACTCTCTTCCCATGACACAAATTAATTAAAAACCAATCAATTAGCAGTTAAAATGAGAGTGCTACTTTCTAGATCCTAGACCCAAGAGGGCAGGTGAGCCCACTTAGGCATCAGTCTGTGGATTCCTCTCTCCTTTGGGAGGAGCTGAAGGAGAACTGCCTTTGTAACATAGTAGGTCCTCGTATCCAGGGTTTTGCTTTGTGTGATTTCAGTTAGCTGTGGTCAACCATGGTTCAGAAGCAGACAGTCCTCCTTCTGAGTCAGAAAGTCACAATGCCCACATAATTGACCTTGCTTGGTCTCATTAGTAGGCATTTTGCCATCTTACATCATCAAGGGAAGAAGGGTGAGTGCAGTACAATAATGTATTTAGAGAGAGGTGAGACCATATTCATTTAACTTTTTGTATATTGTTATTATATTTTATTATTAATTATTGTTAATCTTTTCATGTGCCTCTTGTATAAATTGAAGTTTATCATAGGTATGTATGTACAGGAAAAACACATAGTGTAAAGGGGGTCTGGTTCTATCCTTGGTTCCAGGCATCCACTGGGGGTGCTGGAAGTCACCCGGGGTGATAAGAGGGAACTGTTGCATATAAGGTCATTGTCATTGTCGGGAGAGAGCTCTGAGATGCAGTGGCAGGCATAGACAGAACCCTGATGCTATGTGAGACCAGCCATGGAAAGCAGAGCTAAGTTAACCAGTGTCTGCCCCAAAAGGGAGGCCGCTGCAACAAAACTGTTCTTTCCTGTATGACACGGATATGGCATTTGGACAAGATGCTAGCAAAAAGTAGTAATTCCGGGAGAGGGTTCTGGATGACGATAAGGTTGAAAATGGGTTTAGTGGGTAAGAGGCGCCCCAGTGCCTCTGCTTTGTTCTGTAAGCCCTGCTGGCATCTGAGGGTCAAGATTCCTCTAATGCAAGAGGCCAAGAGGAAAGAGAACTCATCAGATTTCTCCAGACTGTGGATGGTGAGGTTCTGAGAAGTGTAAGCACAGGTGGGTGGCCCTCAGAAGACAGAGAGAGAGCCTGGCGGGCATCAGCCTGAGCCAGCTGGGCCACTGGTTGGCTGAGGAGGAAGTCGCTCATAGGCTGGCTCCCCCTCTGCCCACAAACAAGCCTTTCCTTGCAGGGAGACTGTCACACTGACTAAGCCTTGAGAGAGCACCGAGGGCCAGAGGGCCTGAGCCATGGACAGCCCTCCACAGTGCCCACAGCTGCCTACCTTTCCTTGTGTGGCTCCTCCTGGAGGGTGGTAGGCAGGTGTCTGTAAGTCAGAAGTGACACAACTGTGGTTCTGACAGGATGGGGGGGTCCATGAGAGGGACAAGTAGGACCCAGACAGGGAATGCTTGGGGGACACAAGGGCTGCTGCTTGCCCAGGACTTTGGAGGCTTGAATGAAGGGCTCCCACCCAGGGTCTGAGTAAAAGCCAGTGCCCCCCAAGTCAGCCTGACCTGCCATTACTGCCCCATCTGCATGTTTTATGCTCATTTATGACATCAGACTCTGCTTGTGTGGCCCAGAACTTGCAGACTCCCTCACAAGTCCAGCCCATGCCTTGTGGGGTAGAAGCTTGACTTGGGGGCTCTGACCTTGATACTCCTTGATCAGGCTGCCTTCTTCCTTATCTTCTCTCAACACCACTGATATGACCCTGGAGGTCAGGGAGCTGTATCTGAACATGAGTGTTTGGTCAATCCCATGACCTGGGGCACGTCTGACCGACTTGTTTGTTTGGTCACTCCCACAGTGAGTGTTCCCCGTACATACTATCACTGCATCGATGTGGTCCCAATGGTAACTTTCGGTGGGGAAGTAGGATAGCTTCTCAAAGTGATTTTTTAACTGACAAAAGTCCCTGGAATAAAACTGTTGAAGGCACAAGAAAGCAGCTTTGTAAGTTGAGAAAACCAAAGTCAAGATTCCATTACTTTGTATTAATGTAAAATTTTACTTTTCATGGTACATGAAAAATAAAACCAAAACCTTAGGGGCTTTGGCATAATTCAGCTGACCTGACATTGCAACTGTGCTATCCTGAGAAGATAGCTTCTTTTCCCACATTCTAGCGATGCTCTGCTTGTAGAGCGTTGGCTCTAAGAGGTTCTGACACCTGATTTCTAATGTGTGAGATGGTGGAAGAAGGGGGTTTCAGCACACATCCAAGGAATGCTTCAAGCACCAGCTGAGTGTCCAATGGTTCAACTCAGTTCTGACACTATCTACCTGGGAGCAGCATTGGATTCCATGCATTGAGGACTAAATCCCAGGAGACTTCCCTTCATTTCAGATGTGCCAATCACAACTCCAGGTTCTGATGGTTCGGCTGTAAGTCAGAGGGCCCATGACCCCCTCCTTGAGTTTGATTCATTTGCTAGAGCTGCTAGAGTGGCATGCAAAACTCAGAGAAACATTTTACTTACTAGATTAAAAGGCTATAAATCAAGAATAGCCACATGGACCACATGGACCTTGCCCTCTAAACATAGGGCAAGGTATAGGGAAAGCCATGCTCTATTTGAGCCTAGCACTGCCTCCAAAGCTTTCAAGCCGGAAGCTCTCCAGACCTTATCCTTTTGGGGGTTTATGGAAGCTTCATTAGATAGGCATGATTGATTAAATCATTGCCCATTAGTGATTGATTCAACCTCCAGCCCCTCTCCCTTCCCAGAGATCAAGGAAATTTCCAACCCTCTAACCCCTTGGTCTGTTTCTCTGGGAGCTGGCTCTCATCCTTAGGCACATTCCCAAAGTGTCCTCATTAGCATAACAAAAGACACCTGCTGGGGCCCTCTTAGGAAATTCCAAGGATTTTAGCAGATCTGTGCCAGAACCAGAGGAAGACCCATTGTATATTTCCTACTGGAGATCACAGTATCACTGCTGCCTAGATCAGTGGATCTAATCCCACAGAAGCTTCACATCCAAATATCTGTGATGAGTATGGCTCCAAACTGATGCTTCTTCTAATGAAGGACCTTGACACTCTTGGTCAGGGCACCATACTCCTCAGAGTCTGGATGGCTCCCAGGATGTGTCTGTTTGTGCATTCTAAGAGCAAGCAGCCCAGAGGTAGGAAAATCAATCTGCCTCTAAACAGTGAATTCAACCCACTCTGTGGGTGCCTGTCTCTCTCCCTCTTTTCAAAAAACCGTTTCAAGAAATTCTGTGACGAGCCAACAGTGGGGCAAGGGGTTTGGAAGATACATCTTTGTTCCAAGGGGTACCTTTCTTTTGCTGCAGAACATTGAGCACCAGACCCAGATGAATATAAATCCTGAAAGCAAAATCTATTCCTGAGCCATGGCTGGGTGTCCTCAAGTGGGCAAGGCCAGATTCCTGGGCCATTAAGAGATTCCTTGCCATTAAGAGTCTCACTCCTTGTGTTCCTTGTGTACCCTACCCTTCAAAGGCAACAAGAGTAGGTTACCTCGAAGGCCACAGGTTACTTCACAGACCAGTAGGGCACATGCTTGTTGTTAGAGAGGGAGTTTTTGGGACATGGTCATGGCCTCTTTCACTTCCAGACAACAATGACATTGGGTTCATTTCATGGGGCAGCTCAAATGGTTGGTAGTAAATGGAGCACTGAGTTCATGAGGGGGCCCCTGGATGGAGAGATGAGTCTTGTCTTCAGGGGGCAGAGAAAGGAGGTATGGGAGACAGGGCTGCTCACTATTCATCTGCATTGGCTAAGATGCAGGTATGTGACAGAGACCCAGAACAGCAGCTTAAACAAGGAAGAAGTGTATTACTGTCTCTCAGAAAAGCCTGAGCTAGTGTGGTGGCTGCTCTGCAGAGCCCTGGGGACCCAGTGGCTGTTTGTCCCACACGCCTTCCCTGGGCTCACTGCCAGGCCCATTCCTCTGGGGCCTGTAGCAGGCATGCTCATGAGAAGCTGTGTGATGCCTTTGAAGGGAGCCTGTCTTGGGTGGCAGAATGTGTCTCTGATGTAAAAATCTGAGAAAAGATGATAAACTTCCCTTAATAGGCTTTGTTTAATTAGAGATGAAGGGTTGGATAATAGGAATCTGAATCTTTTCTGGTGCCTCAGGAAGCAAAGTGATAAAAGGTGAATTAGCAACTGTAGATAAAATGCATTTTAATTCATTTTATGTTCACCCAACCAGCGCCAGAATCTGAAGGAGCCAAATATGTAACCGTAAAGTTCAGTCATCCAGAATCCTGGTCCCTAGTCCGCTCCAGACTGTCATTGGAAAATTCTCTGATAGAGAGTACAACAGGAGACGCACAGGCCTAGTTTTAAATTTTGGTTGTCTGAATTGCTATCTGTTTGGGCAAATAGTAAAGTGTTGTTCTCTTTTACCTCACTGCAGATTGGTGGGAGTGTTCAATGAAATGCAAGTGCCTGGTCTCACTTGGTATAAAGTGTTCCACTAATACCCACTGTTACCTCAACCAAGAAAACCCCTGGGCTCAATCTCCTTTATCTTCTTATATTCAGCAGCCTGCTGGAAGGTACTAGGTTCCTAAAAAAAACAATCCAAAGAGCCCTAAGTAGATACTTTCTGACTCTAAGAAAAATTCACCCATGTTCAAGTAGTCTGACAATATATATTTGTTACTTTATTTTTGTCATTTAAAAACTTAAAAGATTCACAAGTAAGCACATGAAAAGATGTCCAACATTAAGGAAACATAAGTTAAAGACATAGAGAGATATTACTACACACTGACCAGAAAAACTAAATAAAAAATTAAAAATAGTGACAACACCAGGGGCGCCTGGGTGGTGACTCAGTCGTTAAGGGACTGCCTTTGGCTCAGGTCATGATCCCAGTGTCCTGGGATCGAGCCCCACATCAGGCTCTTTGCACAGTAGGGGGCCTGCTTCCCCCTCTCTCTCTCTGCCTGCCTCCCTGCCTACTTGTGATCTCTGTCTGTCAAATGAATAAATAAAATCTTAAAAAAAAATAGTGACAACACCAAATGCTGTCAAGGATGCAAAGAAATTAGATCACTTAAGGGTGCCTGGGTGGCTCAGTGGGTTGGGCCGCTGCCTTCGGCTCAGGTCATGATCTCAGAGTCCTGGGATCAAGTCCCGCATCGGGCTCTCTGCTCAGCAGAGAGCCTGCTTCCCTCTCTCTCTGCCTGCCTCTCCATCTACTTGTGATTTCTCTCTGTCAAATAAATAAATAAAATCTTAAAAAAAAAAAAAAAGAAATTAGATCACTTAGATATCACTGGTGGGAATGCACAATGGCACAACCATTTTGAAAAACAGTGTAGCAGTTTCTTTTAAAACTTAAAATGGGGGGGGGGCGCCTGAGTGGCGCAGTGGGTTAAAGCCTCTGCCTTCAGCTCAGGTCGTGATCCCAGGGTCCTGGGATCGAGCCCCACATCGGGCTCTCTGCTCAGCAGGGAGCCTGTTTCCTCCTCTCTCTCTCTGCCTGCCTCTCTGCCTACCTGTGATTTCCATCTGTCAAATAAATAAATAACATCTTTAAAAAAAACCCGCAATGTTATAAAAAATTAAAAAAATAAAAATAAATAAAAATAAAACCTAAAATGGATTGCCGGGTGACTTAGCAGTTGTACTCCTATGGCATTTATCTCAGAGAAATGAAAACTTATGTACTAAATACAATGTACAAAAGTGTTTATAGCAGCATTATTCAATATAGCCCCAAACTAGAAACTGCCCAAGATGTTCTTCAACAGGGAATGTTTAAACTAATGATTAAAGTAAACAGTCATGTTGTGGAATACAATACAGCAATAAAAGGCAGGAGCAATTGATAAACACAACAGCCAGGGTGTATCTCAAGGTAACTGACTGAATGAAAACAGCCAATCCAAAGTGTTGTTTATTGTGTGATTCATTTATACCATGTTCTTTTTTTTTTTTAAGAATTTTATTTATTTATTTGACAGAGAGAGATCACAAGCAGGCAGAGAGGCAGGCAGAGAGAGAGGAGGAAGCAGGCTCCCTGCTGAGCAGAGAGCCTGATGCGGGGCTCAATTCCAGGACCCTGAGATCATGACCTGAGCCGAAGGCAGCGGCTTAACCACTGAGCCACCCAGGCGCCCCTATACCATGCTCTTGAAACAACAAAACTACAGAGATGGAGAACAGATCACTGGTGTCAGAAGTGAGGGATGGATAGGGGAGGGAATCATTATAAAGGGGGCCCTGTGGTGATTGAATAGCCCCTGATCTTGATTGTGGCAGTGGTTACATTAAACTACATGTGTGATTAAATTGCACAGGACTTCACGCATACACAGACACACACGCAAGTGTATGTGTAATTGGAGAAATCCAAAACAACTCTGTGGATTGTACAAATGTCAACTTCCTGGGTTTTATCTTGTTGCACAAGATGTTAACTTTGGAGAAGACTGGAGGAAAGACGCATGGAACTTCCCTGTACAATTCTTTGTAGTTTTTTTTGTTTTTTTAATCTATGATTATTTCAAAATAAAGACTTAAAAGACTTCTTTTTTTTTTTTTAAAGATTTTGTTTATTTATTTGAGGGATAGAAAACAGTGAAAGAAAAGGCACAAAAGATGTCTTGCAGTGTCAGAAAGCAAGAAAGTGTTTAAAAAAATGTACACTAATAGTAGTATGTCAGGGCACACAGCAGCCAACAGAAGGAGCTCTCAATGGCCAAACCTGGAGCAGTGTGGACAACAAAATAAATAAAATAGTTTTGTATTATGACTTGAAGTATAAAATAAATACCCATGATTTTGTACTAATATAGACAAATGACTGAAAAATAAATGAATGGAGAGAAGAGACAAACCTCTCTTGTAGGACAATTCTAAATAATTTATGTAGATACTCCACCTCAAGGAGTTAAAATATATTTCTTTCCTTAAGTGTGGATTTTGCATAGTGGCTTCTTGCAAAGGGTAACATATGGAATGGGAGAAAAAGAGTAACTTTGCAGTAGAGAAATCTAACAAACACTCCCTCAGCCCAGTGATTAAGTGCGATAGAGACAGTGATAAATCGTGGATGTGCCCTTGCAATGGTGTGAGGTGAATGCCTCCTTCCTCTGTGGTCTTCATCCCCAGTCTAATCATAAGAAAAATCAGACAAATTCCAAAAGACGGACATTTTACAAAATACTGACCAACACTCCTAAACCATAAAGGTCATTGGAAGCAAGGAAGAGTCTGAGAAGCTTTCACAGCAAAGAGGAGCCTAAGGAGAGAAGCCAACAGAATGCAATGTGTAATTCGGGAATAGAAAAGGGTCATTAGGTACAGACTAAGGGAATCTGAATGAATCATGAACTTCGGTTAATAATAATGAGTCCATACTGATCCATTAATCCTAACAGATGCACTACACCAGTGTAAGATGTTAATAATAGGGAAAACCGTGGGAGGGGGATATGTGAGCTCTCTGTACTATCTCCTCAGTTTGTGTGTGTGTGTGTGTGTGTGAGTGTGTGTGTGTGTTTTGTAACTCTGAAAACTGTTCTTTAAAAAAGATGAAGTGTATTTCCAAATAAAAGTTTTAAAAAATTAAATATTTGATATGTAGTTTTTGAGCAACTACTGTGAAGCAGGCACTTTCATAATGATTGTATGGTTTAAACCATCCTGATGGTGGGGATGTTAGCATTCACTGTGTCACTGAAGGAGACCTTAAAACTCGGTAAGATCAGGTTTTTAAGATCCCCCAGTTGGTAAGTAGTTAAACGGGAATGTGTGCTCAGTCTTCTGACTTTCATCCCATGCCATTTCCCATTATGCCACCCAAAGATTTGAGGGAAAACTGGTTATTCAGTTATGGTGTTGAGACCAGTTACCAGAATGTTGTATGAACCAGAGCTCCCCATTCCTCAGTCATGCGTAGCTTTGTCATTCCTCCAGGACTCAGCACAATTCCCTAGTCTTTGCATAAGCAAGTTCTTTTTTTTTTTTTTTTTGATTTTTTATTTTTTATAAACATATATTTTTATCCCCAGGGGTACAGGTCTGTGAATCACCAGGTTTACACACTTCACAGCACTCACCAAAGCACATACCCTCCCCAATGTCCATAACCCCACCCCCTTCTCCCAATCCCCCTCCCCCCAGCAACCCTCAGTATTTTTATTTTTTTTTTTAATTTTTTATTTTTTATAAACATATATTTTTATCCCCAGGGGTACAGGTCTGTGAATTGCCAGGTTTACACACTTCACAGCACTCACCAAATTACATATCCTCCCCAATGTCCATAACCCCACCCCCCTTCTCCAAACCCCCCTCCCCCCAGCAACCCTCAGTTTGTTTTGTGAGATTAAGAGTCACTTATGGTTTGTCTCCCTCCCAATCCCAACTTGTTTCATTTATTCATCTCCTACCCACTTAAGCCCCCATGTTGCATCACCACTTCCTCATATCAGGGAGATCATATGATAGTTGTCTTTCTCTGCTTGACTTATTTCGCTAAGCATGATACTCTCTAGTTCCATCCATGTTGTCACAAATGGCAAGATTTCATTTCTTTTGATGGCTGCATAGTATTCCATTGTGTATATATACCACATCTTCTTTATCCATTCATCTGTTGATGGACATCTAGGTTCTTTACATAGTTTGGCTATTGTGGACATTGCTGCTATAAACATTCAGGTGCACATGCCCCTTTGGATCACTACGTTTGTATCTTTAGGGTAAATACCCAGTAGTGAAATTGCTGGGTCATAGGGCAGTTCTATTTTCAACATTTTGAGGAACCTCTGCATAAGCAAGTTCTAATTTTCACGTCCACTCAGGATGGTAGGAATTGTTTGTTCCATGTTAAGGAAGGAGAAACAGACTCAGAGAGGTGAAATAACCTGCTCAAAGTTACTCGGCTATAGTGGATCAGGATTCAAACACAAAGCTTGCACTCTTCCCTGTAACCAGCCCCTTGAATGCCCAGCATGGCCCTATTGAGGAACGTCAGACAATCTCAGAAGTAGCCATAATTCCTTAGTCTTTTCTCTGGATGCTCTTTGTTTTGCAGGGACTAGTAGTAAGTAAGGACTCAGTTTCATCTAATGAGCAAAATCTTTGGACTATTTTTGCGAAAGGGACAAGGAAAGAGAGTATATCACTGCCATTACAGTGGCTTTACAGAATCCCTCTTATAAGTCCACATTATAAACCACAATGGCAAAATATTGCACAACCACCCCACTGTCCCCATGCCTGCTTTGACGGCAGACATGATTAATCAATCTGGAGCTCTTGTCAGCAGAGCCTGGACTCAGCCTGACAAGCCCTCCAGGCAGCCACTACTGATCCTCAGAGCCAATCCTGAGATGAAAGCCCTTTTCTACCCAGCTATAGGCACTGCCATATTTGTACGCTTACATTTTTTGACATTTGAAAAACAGGATGAGATGATGCACAAGCCACAATGGCAGCCAATGCTATAGTCACAACACAAAATTATTTCTTCAGCCTTTAATTAGGATGTGTCATCCCAACCCCATTCCTGATGCAATGTGCCTGTGCTCTGGGAAGGCAAAAACTGCCAAATGTCTGGCCTGCAGTGTCTTGATACCCCAGTGTCTCCTCTGGGCAAAACCAGGAAGCCAGTGGGAGTCCAGTGGGCTCAGTGGGCCAGCCACCCACAGGAAGAATCATCAGGGTTTATCCTTGATAGAAGACTCTGGCAACTGTAAGAAATGGTGCCTGCAGGATGAGGTTTTATGTTTTGTTCCAGATTGTGACCCAGTACTTGTAATGGCAGCAATGACAACAGAAAGCAGTAGCCTACAGGCTCAGGAATAAGCCAGAAAATTGCCTTGTGATCCCTGCCCACTTGCTGACCCAATCAGGCCCCGGGGATCCATAACAACGGGAAGCCTAGGGTGTTGATCACAGACAGTACATATTATTCTAAAATACGCAACCAAATTACCCAAGACTAGTGCCAATGGGAATTTGCCAACCCTGATGAAAGCTAAGAAGAAAACCATTAGTCTGTACCATAGCACTTCTAAGGAGCTCACAAATTGCATGTTAGCTTAACTCATGTTTACTAGCATTTTTGTTTTCCTTTGCAGCCATGTTTCTTCCTTTGGTGGGTTCCCACAGCTCAGGACTGAGGGACCACATGGCCCCACATATAATAAACACAGGAAGTGCTCTCTGCTACGTGAATGAGTGTGAGAATATTTCCCACAGACAGAGGGCTGGCCAGGTGTTCGAGGACATAATGTCCTACCTTCTTTTCATTCTTAAAGATGTCACCACTATTCTGTCACAGTCCTGTGTCCCTGGGACACAAAGAACATACAGCCATTCCCCCCTACTACACATGTGTATGCACACACACATACGTGCACACACACGGCTACTGGGGCACTGAATTTTCTTGATCAATTGAAGGGAAGAAGCAGGTGGACAGAGATGGGCCCCTGCATTCTCCATGCCCTTCTGGGAGAAGATATGGTTCACCAAGAGCCTAAGGTTCACCTAGAAACCTATTCAGTTTCTCTGCAGACTGGACAAGTCCTGCACATGCTTGTCAATACTCTGAGAATGTGATCACCTGTGATGTTGGCCGTTCAGTGAAAGATACCAGAAACCGGAGTGGCAGGGGACACCGGTGTTCTGTTGTCCTTCTGGGTTCCTGACCTCTCCAGACTGAGACCTACAACAGGCTCTGTGGAAAGGACACGCCCCCTCAGAATACACCTGTCTTCCATACTTTCTAAAGATACCATGTCATCAATTTGTCACCATCCAAAGTGGACCATTTATTAATAAAGTTTTGTATTGGTCCACCTCACAGATCATGTTATAACCCAGAGGTGGTTGCCATAGGCTGGGCACCAGCTTCAGGTCCAAGGTCCATCCATTCATTTATTTATTCACTCAACAAGTATTTATTGAGTACCTATTATGTGCTAGGTACTGGAACTTCACCAACAGTTAAGAGACACTGTTCCATTCTCACAGAACTTGGTGGTCCAATCAGTTGTAGTCAGCATAGCAGAAGTCATTTTGATTGACACATGCCATGATGCACTGGCGGGAAAATTACCCATGGCCACTTTCCTCAAAGGAGATCATGACCAAGGCAGGGGTTTCGGGCTCATGAGCATCTCACCTGGACAGCCACGAGGAAGGCTCTCTGCTTTCCTCTCTACCTACTCTAGAAAACCAGGATGCTATGATGACCTAGGGAAGGTGGGTCTTTGGAGTCTCAAAGCCTTGGCCCCAAATCCCAGCTCCCCCCTTTCAATCCGCATGCCCTTGGACAAGCCACCTGGCTTCTTTAAGTTTCATTTTCCTCGTCTGAGAAGTGGGGGGTGACAACCACAGCTCCTGAATCAGGTTGAGAACTGAAGGAATTAACAAAGGCACTAACAGATAGTAAGCTTCCATAAATGTCAGCTTTCATGTCTGCAGTCAAATGGGTGAGTACCCAGTCTTCACATATTCCTGGGTATGAGCCATAGAAGTACAGTGGGCAGTATCCAGGGAGCGAGGCAGGCTATGAGGTTGCAGGAGGCACAGGTAGGGCTCAGAATGTCCTATTGCTCTTTCTTGTAGCTGCTTGATGGCTCCTGGAGACAGCAACCCAAGGGGCCTTGTACTCTAATAGCTCTAGTGGTAGAGAGCTGAAAATCCAGACCATAGGAGAAAATACAGAAGCACAGCTCCCCGAAACTGCATTCAAGCAACCGCCCAAAGCCAATGTTTATATAGAAGTATACAGTGACCAGCAAGCAAGACCTTGGGGGCTGTGTTTTAACACAAGACCGCTGACTTAACAAACAGATATTTGTTAATATTTGGATTTTACTTCTGGTGTCAGAAATGAAAATAATTAGATTTGCATTTTATAGTGAAGGCACAAACAACTCATTTTTATCCTATGGAAACATACCACCCACATGAAAAGTCAAGACAGTTTCCAAATCATTTTGCTGTCTCAGTTTGTAGAGCAAACTCTTTCTGGAACACACCATAGCAGGCACGGGACAGAATGACCCCAATGCCTCTAGGTCATCGAAAGCCAAAAGCAAGGATGCCGTGTGTTTTGTTTCACTCACGGACCTGTGGTCTGTGCAGAGGGGATCTGACCCTCTGCCCTAAAGCTCTGGTCAGCTCCGTGCCAGGATCCTGGGCCCCTGATCTGGTTCAGCATCCCGGGACATTCAGAGGGGACAGCCACCTCCCTCCCCTCTCCACCATTCACTGGTCTGAGCAAGCAGTGTCACAGTGTTCCCTAACAGGTGTCTGTGCCCACAGCACTTACCATGGCCATGACCAAAGCAGCCACATCCGTGAGGGGCCTCGGCAGAGAGGGGAAAAGCAAGAAGAGAGCTGAGTCTAGCCACAGATTTCAGAAGAAGAACCGGCTCTCCTTCTGCCCACTCTTGCCCTCCTACACTATTTTGGCAGCTGGCACGCCTGAAAGCACAGCGTGTGAAGTTCAAATCTGGGTCTGCACTGTCAGCTCCAGCCTGGGAAGCCAAACAGCGAGAGCACGCTCTGAGATGCGGGCTGCTTTACAAAGCACCAGTCCAGGGTGCCTGGGCTCTGGGATAGATGAATGCTGACGGTCCTGTGGCCCAGAGTCTCGGGCAGGAGACAGGAGAGCTGGGGTGCTCCGGAGTCCCTCCCAGAGACCTGCCCTCAGAAAAGTCGGGCCAGGAGTTAAAGTCAGCACCCGACAGGGCTGCAGCAAGGGCCCTCCATCAGGGTGCCCCACGCCAGCCACAGAATACTGCAGTCCCCCTGGAGGACAACTTCTCCCACATGGGCAGGTGGGATCCTGACGCTCTTACACACATTCACTGGACAGTGGCTGAGTTTGTGCCACATGAGGCGGGGCAAGAGGAAACTGCTCAAATTCCTGACGTTTGATAGGCACATGCTTACAGACCTTGTAAGGCCTTGGGACAAGGTCTTGCTGCCGGATTTCAACTGCAGCCCATTCTGATTCACTCCCACAATAAGTCAAAAACAGAGAGGGCTTCACTGCACACAGCGTGATAGAAGTCTCCGCATTTCAGCTTCCCACGAGCTCATTCGGAGATGGGATATTCTTCTGCATAAGCCAGTAAATGAACTTGGCACACTAAATTGAATAGCTCTTATTATTCTGAGAAATCACTGTCTGTATTTGGTGACCACATTCCAGACACAGAGGCCAATTCTGGGCTGCTGATCCTGATAGCCTCAGATGTTCCTGAAAGCCCTTTCTTCCTTGGGCATGACTCAGGGCCCACCCCCTGAGTCGGTGGAGCCCTTCCCCTCCCCCTAAACAGAGAGGTCCCTCCTCCATTTATTGTCACACGTCAGCAGGTCTAAAACCCAACCGGTTCCCTCTCCGTATTAAAACGGCCTCCTGGGCATGGTTTAGGAAGAAGTACCCTGGTAGTAAATCAGGTCTTTCACCACAGATACTAAATAATGAATGTTATTCAGTGTGAAAATGACAGCAATTCTTCACCTGTCAGATTAAAAGGGCACAGAAAAGAGGGGTTTAAAAATAGCACCGACACTCAGGGTGTGATGGGGACAGCTGGGAGCCTGAGAGCCGCTGTCTGGCAGTCAGGGGGGTGGCAGGAGGGAGACAGCCGGGCACAGTCGGAGAAGTTCGGGAGCTCCTTGGGGCCCCAGGACTCCTCTGTGAGAACTGAAGGACTTTCTCCTTGGATGCCCTGGCCTTGGGACAAGGTCTTGCTGCCGGATTTCAACTGCAGCCCATTCTGATTCACTCCCACAATAAGTCAAAAACAGAGAGGGCTTCACTGCACACAGTGCGATGGAAGTCTCCGGATTTCAGCTTCCCACAAGCTCATTCGGAGACCCTCTGTAAATTGAGGGGCTGGAAGAGGGTCCTGGGTGGGCAGCATAATGGAAAGAGCACAGGGTCTGCGGTCAGAAGACCTGGAATTGAACCAGATCGTACAATAACTTTCTGCACAGCCCCGGGGGTTGGAGGGAGTTGGGGAGGAGATGTTATCCTGGCCTCAGGGAGCCTCGGCTTTACTAAGTCCATTCGGAGGATGGGATTCCTCCCCGCATGGGGGGTTTCATGAGATATTCTACACGAACCACCTGTTTGAGGATCTCAATGAGTATAAGTTCTGTTCCGACTAGCTCTAGCACTCTGGCTACAACGCTGTATGGCTGCCTGTGTTCTTCTAGCCCTGTCTATCTGCCCAAAGGCTCTGCGTTGGTTTCCACCTTTACCATTTCTCTAGCTTAGACAATCACCAGCCCGTGAGGGTGGTGGCTGTTTCTCTTACCATCACAGTTACCCAGTGATTGGAACGGACCCCGGTGACCAGGAATTGTTTACTTTATATTCAGTGATCTGCTCCTCCCTAAATAATCTTGTTTTTAAGAAAACAAAGGTACAGAGTCGGAAAAAAAAAAAAAAGATTGATTCAGTCAGCGGTGAGGCTGCTGGTTGGCAGCTGGAGGGGCAGAAACAAAACTTCTACTTTAGCGGACCTGCGTCGTTACTGCCTCACGACTTACTCACAATCCTGCTGTCCGTGCGTTCTCAGGCCCGCCCAAGCCCGCCATGCTTCAGGGAATCAGCGCTTCCTCAGTGGACCCGTGCTCCCTCATTTGTAGGTGCAGCTGAGTTGCACGGGAAGGACTGGGGCGGCTTCCAGAAAGCCCGACCCCCAACCTCTGACCCTCAAACCTTCACTAGCCAGTCTAGCCCTTCTTCCTACATCCTGCTTTCAGAGAGGAAAAGAAGGTGAACATCTGGTCACATATAAATTACTATGTTGACAATATATCTGGTTATTGTGTTAATTAGAAGACTTAAAAATTCTCAAGAGAAGGTGTGGTGAGATCCCAAATCCTCCACTCAGACTGAGGCCCTGGAGTGGAATCAAGAACGGTTCTTAAACAGGCCCTGACTCTGGTCCCTGACAGACTCTGGCTCCTCCACCCAAAGACTGCAGACCTGCTTCCAGCATGTCATTCTTTCTCCACCGCATTGGCTCCTTGCCAAGCCCTCTTAAGGGCCCTCTGTAAGTCAAGTGCAGGGGAAGAGTTCCTGAAAGCATCACCACCATCAGCTACCCAGCTGAGGGATGAAAAGATCAAAGGGCTGCCCATGCATAGCCTGGGTAAGAAGTTCCCATTCTAAGAAACACAACATTGTTGAGTTTCTGGAGGGAAGCCAGTGAGGAGGAAAGGTCTGAGCCTGTATTGAGCGGACATTGGCAAGTCCAAGGTAAAAACATTAACACCTCCTGATGAGGTCAGGAATTGTGACTTCTACAAATTCAACCACATTCACACCTCTTGTGTCTCAGAGTGTTGTTTCATTAAGGTGCGGGTCGAGTGGATGATCCCTCCCACTGCAGTATTCGCGCTGCACCTGCTCCCCTCCCCCGGCTCACGCAAGTGCGGTGGGGACATGGACCCCTGCTCTTAACCTCCATTGGGGTTTTCTGCCTCATTCCAGCAGCCTACTTGTGTCCAGGGCCAATGAATTTTCAGGGAAAAGCAATTTTTTCCTGGGGGCTACAAACACTTCCCTGTAACAGATGAGTTACAAACCCCACAGTGTCTGGAGAAAAAAATAAATAAAACAGTCACATTTTCATCTTCAATATTGTCCTGTCCGGGTGCCAGTGATTGGCTATCAACCACTGAGGACAGCCAGAGTCTGTCCATTATAAACTGGCTTTTAGTAATGACTAGCACATACAGGCACAGAGGGAAACTAAAAAATAAAAACAACAAAAACAAAACACACACACACACTCACACACACGGAACCCAGAACTAATGGACATGATTAAAAGGCGGAAGGTTTTCAAACAATCTCTCTCAATTCCTTTTAAAAATCAAAGCACAATCTGTTTACTTCACCCAGTGGTGTCTCTGTAACTTTTCAGTGTTGTAAACTGAATTTAGATGAAAAGAAAATACTAGATGTGTGCTCGGTGTCCTTTCTTGAGGAAACTGGTGACTCGTGATACATAGATGTATTCAGTGAATCTGTCAGAGCTGGGATGCTGAGACTTAATATTGTTAAAATGGCAATATCCTTCCAATTACTCTACCAATTCAAAATCCCAGCTGGCTTTTCTTGCAGAAATTGACAAACCAATCCTGAAACTCATATGGGCCCAAGTAGCCAAAATAATCATGGAAGAAACAGCCAAGTTTGGAGGACTGATAATTCCTGATTTCAAAACTTATTATAAAGCTGTAGTAATCAAGACAATGTTCTACTGGTGTAAGGACAGATACATAAATGGACTAGAATTGAGAATCCAGAAAAAAGCCCTTACATTTATGACCAGTTTATCTTTAACAAAGATACCAAGACATTTTATTGGGGAAAGAATAGTTTTTTTTTCCCCCAAATAGTGTTAAAACACCTAGATACCCACATATAAAAGAATGACCTTGGACCGTTACCCCACACGATATGCAATAATGAACTCAAAAAGAGATCGTAGACCTAAATGTATAAGCTAGAACATAAAACCTTCACAAGAAAGTACAAAAGTAAGTCTTAATGACCCTGGGATTGGCAATGTTTTCTTAAATACAACGCCAAGAGCAAAAGCTACAGAAGTAGATAAATTGGACTTCATTGAACTAAAAACATTCATACTCCAAACAATACCATTAAGAACGTAAAAAAGGGGAAAGATGATGGAGCAAACGTAAAGAAACATGATCCTTTTCGTTCCAGAAAATCTGGGGAAAAAAAAAAAAGAAATCTTATCAAGCCCTCAAAGCTACTTAAGCAAGGCAGGCACTTTTGGAAAAGAAGGAGAAATAGAAAGGAAAAGGGGTCAGGTTTAAATGACTGGACTGGTTCCTACATGGTTCCTGGAGGCAACAAGATGACAAGGCGCACCTGAGATGATTAAAAGTGCAGCTTTGTGTCTTGGAAATGCCAGATAAACATCCCTTGGCCTTTGTTTTTTGCATCCAAGGGATTAATGAGGTGAGTTTTCTGGTGCAGGGGACCACTGCAAGGCTTCTCAAGAGGGTGGGCTCACCCGGCTCTCCAGATAAATGCATCAATCAGCTTATTCGACAACTGAACCAAACCCAAAATATCAGTAAGCATAATATGTTGGAAACAGTTTGTTTTTTGTTTTTTGTTTTTGCTTTTTGCAACTGTTATACAGTATCTTCAAAGAAGATTATTTTTCTGCCATGTCTTCAGAAGCTGCAGAGAGGTCAGGGAAAAGATGATGACGTCCATGGCAGACACATTCCTTCACAGCCCAGCTCCAGGGGGAAGTTCCAGTGTGTTTTCCATACTGGCTGCCACTGCCATCTCTGAAATCAGCAAAGGACTCCTGCCATGGAGGAGGGTCCTGCTTTGTCACATCTTCCATCCTAGAACTTAATGTTGGTGAATGAATACTCAAGCATGAATACAAGACAGTAGGGGACCAAGCCTATGGGTGTACTTGAATCTGGCCATTCCTAGAGCCATGTTTGGGAAAGAACTTGAAATACAATCAGAAAGGAAAAAAAATGACATCCCACAGTCTCAGAGACAGTAGCTGCAAATCACTTACCTGTTAATGGACTTGAACCCAGAATATGTAAAGAACTCTCACCACTCCATAACAAGAAGATGAATTTGTATCTTTGAAATCACATGCTGCTTTAAAAATGGACAAAGGATATGAACAGATATCTCTCCAAGGAAGATATATGAAGAAGGTCAATGGACACATGAAAAAAACCCCACATATTATTAATCACTAGGGAAATGCTAATCAAAACCACAGGGAGATACAACTTCCCAGTTAATAGATGGTTCTAATAAGAAAGAGAAAATAATAAGGATGTGGGGAGATTGAAACTTTCCTGCATCACTGATGGGAATGTAAAATGGTACAGCCACTTTGGAGAGCAGGAATTCCTCAAAAAATAAACATGAAATTGCCCTATGATATCATCTTGAGAACTTTTACTATATTGAATTATTTTTCTATTATATTTTAATAAGAATAATGCCTTGTTAATTTATTATGCATTTTCAGAGGTGATCATTTAAAAATATCATTTGCCAGTGTATTGTACATAATCTAAAAGTAATAAATGATTCAGGTGGTGATTGCTTTCTTCACTATTATTCCTCTAATTATTTAATGTAGCAGGCCAGCCCTGAGGCTTTTTTGGAGCCATGTCACAGAAATGTTCAGTCTTTCTCAGGTTCAGATCAATTGGTACGAATTGACAGAGACTGATAACTTGATAAAGAGTGTACTTTTTTACGCATCATCTTTCTGGAGGCTAAAACTTAGATCTCGAGTTTGAAGGATTTCCTTCAAATCCTTGATTTCCTGTTTAAGATGAAAATTCTTTTCCTATTTCATGCAACCCTGGTGCTCACCCATCTCAGTGGCTTACCTCATTATTGCTGCTATGTCCATTACCTGGTCAGCATGGGCTCATAGTATCTTAGAGTGATGCTCATTAAATTTCATTATTATCCCAAGGTCATCCTTTTGGATTGCCATTAGAAACCCAAACATTTGCCTTAGTACTTGCTTATTTGAAGTCCCAAAGCCTACTGATGTCTCTCCAGGGATGTATGAAGTTCTTTGTGCTCCTGCTACCAGTCTCCATCCGATCTCGGCTGTGCCTTCACCAGTATCTTGAGTCTTCATTCAGTTCTTGAATTTCTTCCTAATATTTCTTCATTACTTCTGCTCCTCTTGAGAGGCTGGTTTGCTCATAGAGAGATTTTGCTGCTCTGTCATGGTCTCTTGATCTTCGAGCAAGAGTCATAGCATCAGTAAAGGTCTTCTCCAATGTACAACTCACTTTCTGGTCTCCATTCTTTGCAGCTGACCTGATTTGTGGAAGGATGACATGATCTCCTTAACCCCCAAAGGTGCAGGAACAGCCAGCTTGAATCCTTTCAATGAGGGAAAAGTAAGATGCTAAGAGGAACCACGTCCAAGACTTATAGTGGGGTTGGCTACCTAATTCCCTTCCTGAATCCCGTCACTGTTCTTTTGTGTCCCCTCCCTTTAGCCTGGCATTCTTCTGCTCAGGACCATGCATGACATGTGCTCTCTCCCCATAGTTAGGGTGATTAATAATACCCCAATGAAACGATAAAATGAGATGATCGTCCCTAACCGAAAACAAGATGACTCCCCCCTGAAGCAGACCTGTGTCTCTTTTTTTAGCATGGGCCTGCTTCTCTATTGTGCATGAGAACTCATGAACACATCCCCACTATTCTGGTCAGCTTAGAAATCTTGCGGGCGCTGAGGGAATGCATATGCGTGGAGTATCCCAACCATACAATGTCCCAAAGGCAAAACTCCTAGGCAACCCTCCATCTTTAGAGCTTCCTTCTCAGACCACGAGGGCCTTGAGCAAAGGTGAACTAGGATGCCAGCTGCCCCATGTCCCCCAGCCTCAGGTGGAAGGCTCTGGAGGGCTTTCAGCATTTCCGACAGTGTTTCAGACATGAGGCTGCCTTGGGCTGTGGAGTGTAAAATGCTTCTTGACAGGCTGAAGCTCTGCATGCAGGCACCGGCATGAGTTTTGTGATATGTGAGGACATAACTAATGGGACATCCTTTGCACTCGCTCTAGATAGACACTTAGATTGGAGCACTAGGAATTGATTTTCCTCCCTCCAGCTTCCATTAAACTGTGAATATTCTTCACAGCGGATGCTGATAGGGCTTAGAGAGCTCTTAAGAAAACCAAATACATTAAACCTATATCCCTGTCCCTAAATCAGCATATCTCAATATGGGGCCACAGATCATCTTTGTCACGTAGTCACCTGGGGAGTTTGTTAGTTTGTTAGACACAGCTTTTCTAGGTTCCATCTAAAAACATTAGTGCCAGGGTGCCCAGATGGCTCAGTTGGTTAAGCGTCTGGGTTCAGTTCAGGTCATGATCCTGGGGTCCTAGGATTGATCCCCACATCAGGCTCCCTTCTCAGCGGGGTTCTGCTTCTCACTCTCCCTCTGCCCACAACCCCCCACTTGTGCATGCATATGTGCTCACTTGCTCTCTCTCCCACTCAAATAAATAAAATCTTAAAACAAAACAAAACCTTAGTGCTTTCTGAACTTTGGGCCCAGAGGTGGGGGGGTTGCATTTCAAACAAACTTATTTTGCACATGATTTTAGGAACTGTATGAGATGAGTTGAAGGCTGGTCCCACAATTTTAAACCCTGGGGCATCCAACTGTTCCTCTCTTTCCAAGGATACATCATGAAAAAGACAAATAAATGCAAATCTCATCATAATGAAGGAATAAACTAGGTGACTCTTCCATTTTTTTTTCCACCACAGGGCTGCTTTAAGATATTTGTGGGGCATTTTAGTAGGATTTTGTTTTAGGAAATCTAATTTCTGTTTTAAGAACCCACAGACGGGTCGTTCACGTTACCTCTTCCTTGCACAGCCCTGTTCACTTCCATCTCTCACCCCAGGCCCCGTCTGTGACATGCACAATTACCTTCCCTCTCTAAGCCAGCAGTTCTCAACTGTGGCTGCACATCAGAGTCACAATAGGAGCTTTTAAAAATACCAATACCCAGCTCTCAATCCAGACTGATTGCATGTGAATTTCTGTAGGTACCAACTATGAGTATTTTTAAAGCTGCTCAAGCAATTCCAGTGGACAAGCAAAGTTGAAACCATAGTTCTGGGGGAACAGTGAACTCATTTCTCATAGATTCCAAGCCCACCCCCATTTGGGTCTGTGGTCCTGCCTCCACATTCTTCCCTGTCTGTGGGAATGCACTCTCCCATGATTCCGTCCATCTCCTGGGCTCCATCACTCCAAGAAAAGAATAACGGTGTCCCCAGGCACCCTTCCAGACCCTCCACTACTGGTAAAGTTGCACCATTAGGCTCCTTGCTAAGATCTGCCTGTTTCATTGCCCAGGTTTCCAGTTTGCTGCCTAAGGCTGCCTTCTCTCTCTTGCTCAGCCTTGCCTCCTGCCCTGATACAACCAAACCGCACAGCTTCCCCATTAGAGTCTGACTTTAGGCCCACCAATTCAGGAACACATGCTCATCTTCATTAACCACTGAGGTCAGCTCACCTCCCTGGCCAATGCCTGAAATGTTGATGGTGCTATGGACAAAAAAAGAGAGAGGCAAGATAATTTTTTTAAGCCTCAGGCTCCTAATCTGCAAAGTAAGAAGAATAATAAACAATTCCTAGGCTCTGAGAGCCAATGGATGAGACTGCCTGCCTTTAAGGTGACCTTGAATGCCTTCTGGGTCTATCTGTGGGCCAAGGGCAAGTCTAGAGCATCCTGAGGAATAAGAAAGATTGTGTCAGAGGTTGGTACTTAGGGCATCTTATTCTAGAACCATGCCCTGGGCCCCCAGGTTATCTTCCAGTTTACTTGGAGCCTGGACCCTACATCTGCTGTGTCAGGGAGCCCAAGCAACATGCTGCTATGTTTCACTGGCTGGCTCTAAGCTGGGGGTGGGGGGCAGCAGTATTGAGGAGAGGCAGGGCCAGACCAGGCCTGGAGCACAGGGCATATTTGGCAAAAATATGCTATTATTCTGTCCACAAGGTCAAGACCAGTCCCCTTGGGGTACTTGTCCCATCCCCCAGCATCCACAGCCCCATCTACATGACTGGCTACATCATTGTCCCCATCCTGGCAGGACTTCTTGGTTGCTCTCTGCATCTCCTTGCAGACTCTGATGCTCGCACAGTCCTCCAGGAGCCACACTAGCTCCTGTGCAAATAGTAAAACCACCCAGCAGGACAGATGTGAGTGCTAAATAGTCAACACATGGAAAAGGACTTCTCATTCCAACAAACCGTGGTACCAGTGCTAGGGGTATGGTTGCCAAGGAGAAAACCACATTCTTCCACTGAGTGTCACTCTGGGCAGCTGTAGAACTCTTCCAGGACTAGGGCTTCTCCCTCTCTGGCCATCTTCATAGTCAGACGTTCCTGGGTGTGACTCCCAGCTCTAAGCTCTCTGTGTGACCTTGGCCATGCATCGCATGTTTCTTGAGAACCCACTTCTCCATTTGAAATATGAGAATAGTTCGGCGTTTTTGTAAATATTTCAACTATCATAATGATTCAAGATTAGAAGTAACATCACGTATGTGTGAAACATCTGGGTTATCATACACACTGACTAAATCATGGCCTTTACTATTAATATTACTGTGACTGAGAGCCAGGAAGTGTGGGATCTCATTTTGGGGGAATGATTTTTAGAAGGGGACTTCATTGGTGTTCTCAGTGGACCCCTTAAGGGCTAATTTTCCCTTCCCTCCACCTCACCTGAGCCTTCTGCTCTATGCCCACTTCTGCACACCAATTGCCCGAAAGCTCTTGCAAACACAATGCCTAGTGTCATGTTCTGGTCCTCCTTTTTATAGGTGGGGAAATGGGTCCCCTCTGCACAGAGCCAAAACCCACATTCAGAACTTCTGGCTCCAGACTCGAGGCCCATTCCTCTGCCCGCCTAGCTCTCTCTGCAAGAGTTACATTTGGTAGCAGTTTTTGTGTTTTGTTTTGCTTTTATAAAATCATGATTATTGCTTCTTCTATCTATAGCATCATAGAGGATAACACAATGAAATGAGGAATGAGAAGCTGCCAAATCCTGATTCAGAGATGGGCTTGGTGGTTTCCTTATGTTGGTTCCTTTCTGTTTCACTGAAGGCCTGTGTCTCCTGCCAAGGGACAGCCTGGAATGGATCCAGACTTGGCCTTGATCGCAGGTCTCCTATTCTTAGTATTCTCGATATCCAGGGTAATGGGTTTCTGTTTCCCAGGCCGAGTGGCCTCCTGGACGTCTGGACATTAGCCCTTTATTTGGAGCTGGGATTTGATGTTTTCTCTCAGCCCATCATGTCTCAGCATTCGTCTCATTGACTCATGCCCCATTCATCTGGTCTGTTCTTATTTACTGCCCACTCCTGCCATCCCACCTGGCACTGTTTGACTCACTGGGTGGTGGGAAATGGTACAGAGTAGTGAAGAAGAGGACCTGAGGTTAAATTTGAAGACCCCTAAAAACTGGGAGACCCACTACCACCACCCCAGAGTCAATGTTCAGTGGTGGCCCTTGTGGACATAGTAGAGGCACATCCAAACTCAGGCAATCCAAAGAATGAAAGGACAGCAAGAAGATACAGGGTACTCATCACAGGGTGCATACCCATGTTTATGAGATAATTTGGAGAGTGCATCTGCTTCCATTTGAGGAGATAAGACACATTTATTTGAAATTCAGTCTAATTTTATGTATAATGTATACCAATAATACATATTTATGTATAAGTATACATACTTACATGAAGTTACAGAGTATAAACCAGAGGAGTTTCAAGATGGGTATGAGACTTTACCCTGCTTTCCCATTAAATTAGCCTGCCACAGTTCTATGGATGTGGGCAGAAGACTCTAGTGGCTCAGACAAAGGACTTAATTACTCATGGCACATAAAGAAGCATGTTCCCCTGTACCACTCCCCCAAGTTCATGAGGCACAGTGGAGCAGTCCAATGGGCGGTGAACACACAGTGGGTCTCTGTCACTATGCTTAGTTAGGAAACCCTCACTCCTATAAAAGACTCCTGGCAAATCCACCCAAACTTTGCCTGGATGGAGATATTATCTTTATTATTTTGGTCAGGCAAAATGTGCTTTGTGTCCAGAGGGGGTCACTTTTTCTACATTTCAAAGTTGTTTACTACACAAACGTCCTTGAAAACTCGTCCAGAACAAAGGCTATCATTGCCTCTGCTAATGAGATACACAAAAAAGCAAAAGTACCATGGAAAATTGTCTCCAAAAAGGTATAAAAATCTATAAATGAGAAGTTGCAAAGTGAGGAAGACTGCATTCTATCCAACTAAAAAGATAAGGGGTATTTCCAGTTGATTAAGGACACAAACTGATTTTTCCCCCCCAGAATTTCCCTTATCTGATTCTACTTAACAATACGCCAGTGATCTGCATAGAGAGATTTCTTGAACATATGCCTGGGAGGAAAGACCATCCAAAGGATGTTGGGTGCAAGGGGACAATCAATCTGGCAGGTGTAATTTTCTGGAAAGTGATCTAAAAGGCAGCTGATTCAGTGCAGGGGATGGAGAGCTGGCTAGGAAACTTAGTGGGGCAGAGACCATGAAGGGGTCTCCTTCAGAGTTGCTTACCGAGGAAGAGAGGGATTGGATATGAGTGTTTTTGCAGGGGTGGGAACTTTGTTCCTTCTGCTTTGTGGGAAGTCTGTATCAGTGATGACAATGATCATGAACCTGGTTCTTAGTGATCTGAACCCATAGAGAGTTGTGAAATCCCAAGGAGAAAACAATCTGAAAGTCTTGCTTCTTTTGGCTTTGGGAAGCATTCTGTGACTCAGAGAACTCTTCCTTCTCCATAAGGAGGAAGGAGACCAACAGAGCAGCACGTTCCCTTCAAGTTCACAAGATTGTGTTCTTCTTTGGTCTGTGTACCCAGCATGGTGCCAAGATGTGCAAGATGCCACAGGATAAAAATGGTGCACATCTCTGGGGAGTCAACTTTCCATTCATTCATCCATTCGTTCATTCAATAGTAAATTTGTTCATTTGTTGAATCATCAATTTACTCAATTTGCCATATACTAAGTATTTTCAACCCATAGGTAATTTAAATTATAGTTTTATAGTAAATTAACATAAGGGTTTTGAAGTCAACTGAAAATTTCATGTTAAATTTTTAAAATATGACTACAGACATTAAAAACATTTCCCACTAGTTCTTTCCTTGATTCATTTACTCGACAAAATGTTACCAAGGAACAACCGTGCACCACGCATGGTTCTAGGTGTACAAATAAATGAATATGATAATTTTAGGAAAAGATAAGTGTTGTAAAGGAACTAAAACTGAACAAAGTATACATAGTGACTAGAGAGACAGATGGCTAAATTAGATGGATGGTCAGGAAGAAGATGACATTTGAGCTGAGATCTGGATGACAACAAGAAGCAACAAGATGTGAGATGACCTATGGGTGATGTTCCAGGCAGAGAACACAGGAAATGCAAAGGTCCTGAGGTTCAAAGAGCTCAAAAGGTAGGATGGAGGCCAATGTGTCTGGAGAGTGGTGAGCAAGGAAGTAAAAGGCAAGGAACGGCAGCAGAGAGAGAAAGAGACCAGCTTCTACAGGCTTTTTGAAAAGCCATGGTGAAGAGTGCCCAGGATTAGAAGAAGCCCTGGGAGAGCGTTCAACAGTGGGACAATTTGATCTGATTTATGCTTTAAATAGCAACCTTGGGCAAAAGTGAAGGTGGGAAACGTATTGGAAGACTGCTCTTCGTTTCTTTGCGCTTCTCCCCTGAGTGAGCAGCCCGGGCTTATGTAAATATGGGGCACAAGTGGGAGAACACCCCCAGATGCATCTGGCATACATGGGGCAAAGACATCCTGAAGTAGATGAAAATATATGATTGAATCTTCATTGTGCACCATCAACGTGCAGACCATCAAGTAGACATCAACATGTCTCAGCAGCACGAAGCCAAGAACTGGCTTTATAAAAAGAAAAAAGACAAGACTTACCCATCCTCTTGCAAAGTCCTCCTCTCCCTGTCATCCCCAAATTCAGAACATCTGACAGGGAAGCAACATTCTCACTACACAGGTACTTGTCCACTGGAATCCACCTGCCGAGCAACATGGCAATTTGGAAGTAAGGGTTTGCAAAGAGAAGAAGGAGAAACTTGCCAGCCACATCACTGCCAAAATAACATTTATTAAAACCTACTGAGTGCACAGTATATAAGGAGATATAAGAACTTGGCCCTGTGCTTCTGGAACTCATGTCTGGATGGAGAGACAGGACAGAGGCATCTGCAATACATGTCACAGCCTTCAATCCTCCGAGCAATGGAAACTGAGTTTAGCCCTCTTTATGGGGTAACCAGACAGGTGCAGTGCAGCTGAGGGTCAGGTTCAGGGTCAGGAACTGAGCCAAGTCCTTGGCTAGAGGAGCTGCCAGAGCCTGGCTGTCCCAAGAACACTGATCTCCACAAGCATTAGAGAAGACCCAGAGAAACCTCCCAAGAGGGATGGCCCTGATGAGGAAGGTTCCATCACCTCCTCCATGGCTGCTCAAGCCACGGCTCATAAGCCTACCAGGCCAGCCAAGCCAGGTCAATACACAGGCCCAGCCTCCATCTGTGTCAACCACAGAACAATCCCATGCATTGTTCTCTCCCTAATTTGTTTCTCATTGTTCTCTCCCTAATGAGTCCCTTCACGCTTGTTAAAGGGCCTAAATTATTATTTTACTTTTTCAGGGAAATTGCACACAATTTAGTGAGTACTCCATAGCATGCTCAGCATCCCTTACAATCTTCCTGGGCAGGAGACTGAATCACGCCAAGTTTCTGGGTCTGAAACACAGCCATCTCTCAGCTGAGTCTGCAGCAAAGGATAGAGCAGCCACCTGGCCCTCTCGAGCTCTCAACTGCTTGGTCACTGAATTAGTCATGATCCGTGGTTGCAAACAATAAAAACGCACCCTGGTTAGTTTCTACACAACAGGAATGGATTGAAAGCATATCAAATAACTACAAAATCAAAAGGAAATCTCAGAAAGAGGCTAGAACCAAGGGGCCAGGGGGCAGGTGGCTACAAGTACACCGGAACTCATGCAGTGGGACAAACCTGGCAGGCATGCCATACCTCCTGCTGCTGGATCAGAACCAACCACCAACACTGGCATGAGGTCAGTGGGCTTTCCTACACGTCTACCTTACTCACTCCAGATGTTAAGTCCCAGTGGGAACATCTGGTTGACCAAGAGAGGGGTCATGTGTTTGTGCAGAGAGAATATCCCAAGCTCTGACTCCTGTGCCGCAGACATAAGATGGGCTTTGACACACCAGGCTGCAGTCAAGTTAACAAATGTCCACTAAAGCCACTGAATGCTGTGTGATATTAGGCAAAACATTTGAGCTGCTCCATGCTTCAATTTGGTCCTTGGTGAGGATAATTTGAATTGAAATAACAACAAGTTTTGAAAATATAAACCAGTAAGAAGCAATCTGAGTGTAATATTAGAAGAAATTAGGGTGGGCCTAAGTGACTTGAAATAGCACAGGCAAAAAGGCCTATTGATGCTGTTGGCTAGAGGGATTTCCCATCAATCCAAGATGGACAACAGCCTCCTCCACACCAGGCCATAGAAACTGAGCCCCAAGAGGTCCAGACACAAAGTGGAGTATTCAACCATGTATCTTTAAATCACTGTAATCAAAAGCTCAAGGAATTATATGCCTGGGTGGCTCAGTAGGTTAAAGCCTCTGCCTTCAGCTCAGGTCATGATCTCAAGGTCCTGGGATTGAGTCCCGCATCGGGCTCTCTGCTCAGCAGGGAGCCTGCTTCCTCCTCTCTCTCTGCCTGCCTCTCTGCCTATGTGTGATCTCTGTCTGTCAAATAAATAAATAAATAAATGTTTAAAAGAAATAAATACTAAGATGGTGAATTTTAGCAGTAAACTGCAAAGTATATAAAAAAAAAGGATGGCTACTATACTATAATTAAAAATTCAATGGCTACTATACTATACTATAATTAAAAATTAGTGAGGAATATCAGAATAACTTATCCAGGCCAAAGCATGGAGAAAAAAGAGATAGGAACACTGAAAAGAGCATAAGAAATATATATTAGTCAAGTAAAACAAGATTTAAAATATGTATAATGGATTAACAGGGCAAGAAACAACAAATATTGGAGAGGATGTGGAGAAAGGGTAGCCTTTTACACTGTTGGCAGGAATGCAAGCTGATGCAGCCACTTTGGAAAAGAGTGTGGAGATTCCTCAAAAAATTAAAAATAGAGCTACCCTATGACCCAGAAATTGCACTACTGGGTATTTACCCTGAAGATACAGATGTAGTGAAAGGAAGGGTCATATGTACTCCAGTGTTCACAGCCAAACTGTGGAAAAAGCAAAGATGTCCTTAAACAGACTAATGGATAAAGAAGATGTGGTCCATTTACACAATGGAATATTACTCAGCCATCAGAAAGGATGAATACCCAATTTTTGCATCAACATGGATGGGACTGGAGGAGATTATGCTGAGTGAAGTGAGTCAACCAGAGAAAGTCAATTATCATATGGTTTCACTTACTTGTGGAACCTAAGGAATAGCATGGAGGACATCATGACAAGGAAAGGAAAAGTGAAGGGGGGAATTGGAGGGGAAGACAAGCCACGAGAGACTGCGGACTCCGAGAAACAAACTGAGGGTTTTACCAGAGCGGTGGGGGGAGGAGGTGTTGGGTGAGCCAGGTGATGGGTATTAAGGAGGGCAGGTACTGCATGGAGCACCGGGTGTTATATGAAAACAATGAATCATGGAACACTGCAACAAAAACTAATAATGTATTGTATGGTGATTAACATAAGACAATAAAAAAATTTTTTTAATAAAATAAAATATGTGTGATGGAATCCTAGATGGAGAAAGGAGAAATAATAAAGAAGCAATATTTAAAGAGATACTTAAAACTGATTGGAGACATAGAGCTACACCCCCAAGAAGAGGAACCCCAAACATATATGATAATATAGTAAAAGTGCTATAATAATCAAAGACAAAGAGAAAAAGTTCTGAGAAACTGGGGGGGGGGGGTGGAAATGTCACCCTCACAACACCAAAAATAAGGCTGACCACTAACTTCCATCAGAAACACTAGAACCCCAAAGACACAGAATCATATCTTGAAAACACTGAAAGAAAACAGCTGAAACCTAGCATCCTTCAATGGACATCAAAAATATTCTTCAAAATTTAAGGTAAACTCATAATATTTCCAGACACCAAAACCTGAGAAAATGTGTTTCCAGCACACACCAACCAAATAATATTCTTTAGACAGAAATAAAATGATCACAGGTGGAAGCATGAAAATATAAGAAGGAATGAAGCGCCCTGGAAAGTGTACATATAATAATAGATAAATCTAAGGTCATGTTGTCCACACCCTCGCCATTCCCATGCTTTCTAAAATATGCCTGGAAAGAAGGAAAAAGGAGAAGAGCATACCAGCATCTCCCAGACAGGGTGGCTGTAGGAATTAGAGGCAATGAATAAAACATGTCTCTCCCACTACCTAAAATGGGGTCATTAATTATTGGTTATTAATAACTGTTTCTCAATCCATTTTCCAATCCTTTCCCTGGTGGGCCGAGTATAGCAAGAAAAGGAGACTGCACACTTAGAGGTTTTTAGAATGTTCACAAATAGATTGAGATGGCAGGCTGTAGATGTATCCTGGTGTGTGTTCGCTTTTCGAGGAGAAATATCCTGAAACCTTGGTCTCCTGCCTGCAGGGGTGTGGGCGACATTTACAGGTGGCTTTGGGGCACCCTCTCGTGGTGGCCTGTGGTAACTGTTCCCCACTCAGCGGCTGAGTCTTGAGTTGAAAATGAATTTATTTAAGGAATGTTCAAGGATATCATCTTCCAGATTTGGTGGTGAGGCTCTGGGGTTTGTTGGGCCTCTTTCTCAAGAAACATGGGTGGGCTGCCAGCCTCTTTCCGACCACATCTTGTAAAACAATTCAGAGCAGCACAACGTTGAGGAGGAATGCCACAGCATTGCTGATCTGAGGACCTTACAAGGGTTTCTAATGAAATTACTTTTTTTCTTTCTTTCTTTCTTTCTTCTTTTCTTTTTTTTTTTTTTTTTTTTTGCAAATACAGAGGTGATGGAAGCTGCTGGCCACTTTCTAGAACCTTTGTCATTGACTCAGGGCAATGTCTTCATCCTCATGATAGCCAGCCATCATACCCAAGACACTGGAGGATATAGGACGCCCTCATAGGCTGTTAGGAGCTGTCAGGCAATGCGGTGACATCAGGGGGTGGGTTATGTTCCTAAGAATAATAACAAGAGCAGTCATGAGTGGGCCTTTAATATGGGACTAACTCCGTATTCAGCACTTGACCTGAATTTTCTCCCTTACTCCTCACAACAGCTATATCCCAAAAGTACCATTATTAAGCCCACTTAACAGATGAACATGCTGAGGCAGGAAGAAGTTCAGTCACTTGCACAAGGCCGCATGATTTTAGGTGGCACAGTGGCACCTGTGTCTGGGTCACCCTGGGCAAGTACATACTTGTAATCACTGTGTTTCTTTTAACCGATATTTCTTCTCCTCAGCCTCATATTTCCTATTTAAAGAATCCCTAAAGAAAGAAAATGTCCATCTTTCAAGTTTCCATGTCAGCAGATCATAAAGTCATGGCCAGGGGTGGTGGTTGGGAACCAGCCTGTGAGGTTAGGATGTCTAGGGTTGGATACTGGTTGTGTGGCTTGGGAAAGTTGGAAACCTGCACTTGTGTATGTACAAATAGGAATTGACCACAGCTCCCTCAAAGGACTGATGTGAGGATTGCATGAATTACTACATCAGGTTCACAGTCAAAGGTCAATAAACAATGTTCATTTTCTTGTCCTTGAAGCCAATGCCGAAAACAAAACAAAACAAAACAAAAGGCAAGTCTGAGTTAAGAGTCAAACAATGAAATGCGTACATGTGGATAGCTTCCTTCTTAAAGACAGATTCCATCTAGTTCAGAGAGGAGCTAAAATCTCAGTGGTCCAGTCTTAGCGGGCACAACAAGAAGCTTGAGCCCTGGACCCGGGGGCAGCGGCAAGCTGCAAAGGTCCTGACTTAAATGAGCTACTGCAAGCATAAATCAGACTTTAACACATGGCGATCCTCAATAAAAGGGGCCACTATTATGATACTGGGTCCGAAGTGTGTTCTAGCCAGGACGGTGACCATTGGGAGATAAATATGTCATATATTTGTCCACATCAGGGCCTTGGAGCAGTAGCAGCTGTCAGGATTGACACATATAGTTGTGCAGTCTGTGCACTGCACAATGGTACCAGTCTAGGGGGAATGTGGGGGCTAACAATGGACACGTGCCTGATTCCACACCAGGCTCCTTGGCAGGAGTCTGCATCCAACCTGGAGGAAGGGGCTTTAATAAGTGGGAAAATACTTTGCTTAAATGATCAGTGAGAAGGAAGGAAAGCTGCCATTGGTTGCGGGGGTGGGGGGAAGGGTTGGTCGTGCACCAAATACCAGAAGGAAGGAAGGATGGATTAACAGAAGGAAAGGAGAGGGAGGGTTGCGCAGGACACTCCTGCCCGGAAATGCCACCCCCAGCCCTCCATGGCTGACTCATTCAATCCATAGCTCCCAGGCCCTCATATTACAAAACAGGCCAGGGTGTTCCCTGAAGCCTAAGGGGGATAGTCAGGTCAGGGCACAGGAGCAGAGGAATTGGAATTTCTCTGAAGAGAGAAGCTTCTGGGTTTGGGGCCAGGAGCAGGGCATGCAGCCCAGTTTGCTGGTGGTTCTCACTTCCCATGGAAGTGCCGGTTTGTCTAAGATTGGGACCATGGCTCTGACCTCTTCAGTGCTCAGAGAAAAGCTGAGATGGACTGGAAGAACGCCATCCAGAGGCTGTGGACATGCAGGAGTGTGGGGTGAGGGGCTAGCCACGCTGGTACCTGACAGTGTGCAGGGTGTGGCACATTCCTGTCACAGACATCTCAGCCTCTGGTTTTAGGAGAGGTCACTTAGCAACCAGAGATGCTCCCTCAGGTTCTTTATATGGGGCTTTGCACCTGCCACAACAGGTCTGACCAGGTCTCCTTTAGGAGGAACCTCTCCCAGCAGCTCTCCACCCTAATAAGAGTCCAAGAAAATGGCCACAGCTTTCAGGGGGCCCAGAGCCCTGCAGTGACCCAGACAGATGACCTATCAGCTGGCCCTGGGGTTGACATCAGGGAAATCTAATCTGAATCAGCCCCAGCGTTAGCAGCTCTCCCTGGGCCCCCTCCTGCTCTGGCCAAGTCCGCTCACCCTGCTGGCTCCTGTTCTTTTCAAGGAGGGTGCCAGGTGGACCTCGAGCTGTTTGAGGGTGGTTTCAAATTCAGAAAACAGCTGGAGGAGCAAAGTGGTGGAGGAGTAGGAGACCTAGATATCATGGGGTCCCAGGAGCTCTAGCTAGATCGTTATCAAACCATTCTGAACACCTTCAAACTCAACAGGAGATAGAAGAGAAGAAGAGCAGGAAATCGGCCACTTTCTGGAAGGTGGGACGTGCGGAGAAGTGAATCTGAGGTGATCTATGGGCCGAGAGACCGCGGGGGGAGACCGGGTGGTTCCCGGCAAGCGGTAGAGCAGCGGAGCACAAAGTCAGAATGATTAGCGTCTGCTCCCCTGAGGGATGGCACTCCAGAGGCTAAGTGGGTCTGGAGCCTTCACTGGAACAGCGTGGTCTCAGGTCCCGTGGGGTCACAGAAGGATCAGGGGTGTCTGAGTGCTGCAGAGCTCACAGGAATTAGAGCGGGGAAGCCGGCTACAGAGACGGAGCCGAGGAGTGAGCTCTCAGCTCGGGGTCCCCTTAAACTGTTTTCCATGACACAGTCAGGCCACTGATCTTCGAGTAGGGACCCCACAAGTGGCTGATCTGTGGAGACACACCTTCCTCCTCTGGGAGCCCACAGCAGGAATCTCCAGGCGGGGTTGTGTACCAGGGACAGAAATGCTCGGTCACAGGCCCGGTGAGTTCAGATAGGCGGCCGGAGGCCAAGGAGACAGGAGTGATTGAGTGCTTTTCTCCAAGGGCGGACTAAGGAGTGGGGCCCCGAGCTCTCGACTCCTCCGGGCCAGAGACCGGGAGGCCGCCATTTTCATTCCGGTCCTCCGGAACTCTACAGAAAGCACTCAGGGAACAAAAGCTCCCAAGAGCAAACCGAGAAGATTACTCAGTCCGGCCCTTGGTAAGGGTGGTGCAGTTCCATCTCAGACAAAGTCATTTGAGAGTCACTGCAACAAGCCCCTCCCCAAGAAGATCACCACACTTCACAAGGGCACCAGCCCATGCAGACATTGGTTTTCCCAGACTCCACCAGCCATACTGCCCTTGGAGCTCTCAATCCAGCCCAGCATTTCTGCTTTTTCTCCTGTTCTACCCCAAAGCTATTTGTTACTTGTGAACACTGTTCCTGAATTATCTGCCTCATTCTTGTTCAATCTCATCAAAAGGCCTTGCAGTCCTCTGACCTTGGGAATAGATAAGCATTTCCCCCTTGCTTCATTTCCTAGTCACTCCTAACCTACTGTTACCTTTATTCCACCCCTAGCTCCATGAGAATGGGAACTGTTTTCATAAACAAGGGCCCTGGATCTCCAAACTCCCACTCTTTAGTCTCCATCTTTCTTCACTCCTCTCCGCACTTGGTACTGTGGAGTCTTCCTGCCCTTTCAAAACTCTCTTCTTTTGATGCTATGCTCTTCCGAGTTCCCTCTTACCTCTTTCATTTCCCACTGCGGACCTGTTTCCTCCACCACCACTTTAGACATTGGTGAGGAAAACCTTGTTTCCAAATCCTTAAGCACAGGAGGGCCTTTGGTAAGAAGAGATTGTAACATTGAGTATCAGTGAAACAAAGAAGGATGTCTTGGCCAAGAAAATGGGGATGGAGGGGCCGGCTTGGTTTTGGACCTTTGTCCTTTTGAGGGCTTTGAGCTCTAGTGTCCATCTCTCCTAACATTCTCGATAGAAATTTTGGTCTTGGTGTGTCACCTGCTTGGAAGCTCCCTAAGAATCTGAACTACACCAGAGGGAGGCCCAGAGCAGTGGAACCAAGAAGCAAGGACCATGGGAGCCATCGTCTTTAAGAGAGAGAGAGAAAAGATGCTGTTCAGCCCAGCTCACTAGGGTACGAAAGAAGCAGAGATAAAGGGCAAATTCTATGACCAGGAGGAGCAAATATTAATCATTCAGCCAGATGACCCCAGTATACTCTCCCTACAAAATCTTGGCTTTGTAAGCAGATCCTAGAGACTTTTTTTTTTAATGAGTTGTGATGGGAACCTATTATGGTTGCAGATTTTTTTATTTTGTTTCTTTCACCTTTCGAGTACATTTCTGCTTTGCTCTTCTTTTAGTTTCTCTACTCTCTGCTCTGTTTCTTACATTCATTACTTTATGAACATAGCATTCATCGAGCATCATGTACTGCAGACACCATCAAGCACAGAAGACAGAGTGGTGAAGAGTACCGGCCTGGTCCTGGCCTCTTTTCCTTCTCCCACCAAGGTTCACTCCTGAGTCCATGTGGCTCCATTGCTACCTGACACTCGCCCAGCCCACAATCACCTCATCATTACCCCTCCATGCCTACAAAGCCCTTTGCACTTGCTCACTTAGCAAATACAATTGACCCTTGAGCTGCATTGATCTACGTATATGCAGATTTTTTTCAATAAATATGGAACGGTACGTTATTGTATTTTCTCTTCCTAATGATTTTCTTATTAGCACTTTCTTTTCTCTAGCTTATTCTATCTTACAAATAGAATACATATAACATACAAAATAAGTGTTATTCAACTGTTTATGTTATTGTTAGGGCTTCCAGTCAAGAGTAGGTTATTAGTAGTTATGCTTGGGGAGAGTCAAACTTATACACAGATTTTTGACTACATGGGAGTCAGCATCCCTAACCTCCACATTTTCCAAGGGGCACCTCTGCCTAACAAGTGCCACTTGTGTGGAAAACCCTATATAGCATCTAGAGTACAGAAATGAACAAGATAGATGAGTTCTTATCTTTCAGGAGCCTCACATGCTAATGATGCTGAAGAACCCCAACACCAGCACCAAATACAGTTCATTCCATATTCAGATTAATTCGGAAAAGAGAATGAACAGATCTTCAGCTGAACCTGGTACAGCTTTTGGGGACTTGCGAAGGCAGAGGGAAGAGTGGTGTGTGTGTGTGTGTGTGTGTGTGTGTGTGTGTGTGTGTGTGTGTGTTAATTTCCTTTCTTGAGAACCTATCAAGTCACTAGCACTAGCCTGGTAGATGACAATATCTACAGACATAACGTTTGTGGTCTTCAAGAAGAGAATTGACAACATTTCATGGAGAATATTTTTGGTCAAAATAAAGGAATTTAGAATAGTGATAGAGGTATGTGTATTAACTGTTTCTGTCATACTCAGACTATTGATTAAAAGATTTATGTATACCAAGTAAGAAAAATCTTTTGCCATTGTGCCATGGACCAGTTCTTGATACTGTTCTGATCCACTCAATTCTCAAAGATGTCACATATCAGCAGGTGACATACTTTTTTTTTTTTTTAATTTAAAGACCTTTTATTTGGATATTTAAATTTCCAACAAAGAAGGTAACTCCCATAGAAAGATATAAATATTAATTGTGAAAAATAAAGAGAATTGAACAGACATGGGAGCAGGTGACATACTTTAATGGGACAACAGGTAGGCCTCAAGAAAGATTACTGTGCCATTTCCATTCAACCTAGAAGTTCTAGCCAGGCAGTTTGGCAAGACAATAGAGGAAACATTGGAGAGGAAGAACTAAAACTGTCTAGCACAGATGACATGTCTTTTTTTTTTTTTTTTTTTTTAAGTAATCTCTATACCCAGTGTGGGGCTCGAACTCACAACCCCAAGATCAAGAGTTGCATGCTTCACTAACTGAGCCAGTTAGGACACCCCAATGTCTTTTTATGTTATTTCTAAAGATTTTATTTATTTGACAGAGAGATCACAAGCAGGCAGAGAGGCAGACAGAGAGAGAGAGGGAAGCAGGCTCCCCGCTAAGCAGAGACCCCGATGTGGGGCGCGATCCCAGGACCCTGAGTACATGACCTGAGCCGAAGGCAGAGGCTTAACCCACTGAGTCACCCAGGCGTCCCCCCAATGTTTTTTATATAGAAAATCCTATGGAATCAGCTAAAATCTTTTAGAGATAATAGGATAACTCAGCAAGGTTGTAGGATACAACACTGATATGCTAAAATCAATTGTATTTCTATATATTTGCAATGACCAATCCAAAAATGAAATGAAAAAACACAATACCACTTACAATAGCAACAAGAAGAATAAAATACTTAAAACTAAATGTAACCAAAAAGTGCAAAACTTATATTTTAAAAACCATGAAGCACTGCTGGAAAAAAAATTAAGATACAAATATATTGAAAAACATTCTATATTCACAGATCAGAAGACATAAAATATTGTTAAAATGGTAATACTCCCTAAAGTAATCTAGAGATTCAATAAAACCCCTATCAAAATCTCAGTTAGTGTCTTTGCAGATACTGATAAGATAATCCTAATATCTACAAGAAAATTCAGGCAACCCATTAAAGCCAAAACAATCTTGAAAAAGAAGAACAAGACAGTAGAACTCACACTTTTTTATTTCAAAACTTTCTACAAGGCTACAGTAATTAAGGTTGTGTAGTATTGGCATAGGAAGGATATATACATCAGTGGGGAAAAAAATGACAGTCCAGAAATAAACCCTCACAATTATAGTCAGTTGATTCTCATCAAGCGTATAAAACAATTCGACAGGGGAAAGAATAGTCTTTTCAACAAATATACTGGGACAATTGGATGTCCACACGTTAAAAGAATGAAGCTGGACTTTTACCCCATACTGAACATACAAAAATAACTCAAAAGGGGTCAAAGACCTAAATGAAAGAGATAAAGTCAGAGAGGTCAGCATCATGGTGGCATAAGATGTCCGTCCCTTTTGTCCCAACTTCAACAGCTAAAATTCAGCATCCATCCATAACCAAAAGCATCTCTGTGGGACTTGTGGGATCTAATACCACATGCCAAGGGTCTCAGAAGAGTCTCACCCACCTGTGAATCAGGTAATAAGCAGACAGAACAGTACAGGCTATGGTACTGACAGTTGCCTGTAAACTGGCTTCAGTCCTCTTGGGCACATTCTGGGCATAACTAGGGAACACTGACTTGGGCAGATGTCCATGAACAAGAGATCCTTTGTAGAAGACCAGGTTTTACAGAGAATGCTTTCCAGCACTACACTGTGTAAAAAAGAGAAAAATATGTCTGGGCCCCTTGAAGTCAGTAAGAGGAACATTACCAGAGCTATAGGACACCAGAGATCTCTCCTGTGGAGAAAAGGGAAGAGCAGTGAGTGTCAGCATCCAGCTTCTTGGCTGTACAGGGTGCTGCTGAAGAAACCCATCTCTCTCCCATCTCTCTCTTCAAGATGGGCTGGTAGGGGGTGGGCGAGGGGGTAGGGAGGAGATTGGGAAAGTGGCAGATACAAATATCCAAGGGCGTTAAAGAAACACAATTCCTGCTAACTGCATTTTGGACTCCAACAGAAAGCCCACCCATGAGCTGCTGAGAAAACCTCACCCAAGGGTCTTCCCACCTGGCCCATGGACATCCCCAACATGCTAAGTGCCACACTCACACCTCTCCTGCCTCTGCAGGCAGCTTCTGGGGTCACTCCTGGGGGCAACAGTGAGAGTGAGGTGGAGTGGACCAGAACACGTGGAAAATAAGCCAGAATCTACAAGCTAAGAAGAAATTACCATCTTGAGCTGTAGTGCCACCTTCTGGGGGGGGGGGGGAGTGGTTTCCAACAGTCAGCCTGGTCTGTTATAAGAAAGAAGACACACAAGCTGAACAATTCAGCCACAAGAGGGAACAAGAGGCATAGAGCAGGTACATCCAAACAAAGTAAAAAAAAACTCTCTAGACACAAATAGGACCAATGAAAAGTATCTCCCACCTGAAGCAGCTAGTAAAGATTGGAGGAGGAGACTTACTTTAAATGCAAAAATAGCAACGCAAAACCCCAAGGAACCTGAGGAATCAAGAAAACATGACTCCACCAAAAGATCATCCCTCAGACATCAAATACCAAGACATTGTGACCTGTGATTTATCCAATAAGAAATTCAAGATAGCTGTTCTGAAGAAACTCAGTGAGTTACAAGAATACAGAGAAAGACAATTCAACAAAGTCAGGAAAACAATACATGAACAAAATGAGAAATTTAACAAAGAGATAGAAATCACACACACAAAAAGAATCAAACAGGAATTCTGGAGCTGAAGAATTGAATAAATGAAATGAAAAATGCAAAAGAGAGCATTAACATCAGAATGAACCAAATAGAAGATTTAATCAGTGAGTCAGAGGATAGGAACTTTGAAATAACCCAGTAGGAGGAGAGAGAACAAGGGAGAAAAATGAAAAGAAGTGAAAAAAAAAATCCTAAGTGTTCTATAGGACACCATCAAAAAGAATGAATACCAGAATTATTAATGTTCAGAGGAGGAAAAATATTAATTTTGGGAAATAATAGCTGAGAACTTTCTAGTTCATGAATCTAATAGACCATCCCATTATTTCAATTCAAAACAGTCTTCTCCAAGGCACATTATAATGAAACTATCAAAAATGAAAGACAGAGAGAGAATCCTAAGAGCAGCAAGAGAGAGAAAAAAGATTTTAATCTACAAAGAAACCCTCATTAGGCGGTCAGAAACCTTACAGGCCAGGAGAAACTGGAATGATATAATCAAAGTGCTGAAAAAAACAATGCCAGCCCAAAATACTCCATCTGGCAAAATTATCCTCCAGAACTGAAGAAGAAATAAAGACTTCCCCAGACGAACAAAAGCTGGAGAGTTCAGCCACACTAGGCCAGCCTTACAAAAAAATGCTGAAAGGGGCTCTTCAGAATCAAATGAAAAGCCACTAATTAGTAACATAAATGCATATGAAAATACACAACACAAGAGTAAAAGTAAATGTATAGTCAGACTTAGAGAACTTTAATTCTGTAATATGATGGTGTGCTAACTACTTAACTATGGTGTAAAGGTTAAAGGAAAAAAGTATGAAAGGTAACTATAGCTACTATAATTTGTTAACAAATACATAGTATAAAAAATGTACATTGTGACATCAGAAACATAAAAGTAGAGGGAGTAAAAGGGTAGATTTTGTGTGTGATTAAAATAAGTTGCTATCAGATTAAAACAAACCATTATATCTGTAAGGTGTTTTAGGTGAGCCTCATGGTAACCACAAAACAAAAACCTATAGTAACTTTACAGAATATAAAGAGAACGGAATCAGAGCATACCACCAAGGAAAATTACCAATTCACAAAGGTAGGCAGCAAGAGAGGGAAAAAAGGAACAATGAAACTACAAAACAGCCAGAAAGTAATTAATAACATGGCATTAGCAAGCCCTTCCTTACCAATAACTACTCTAAATGTAAATGGATGGAATTCTCCCATTAAAATGCCCAAAGTGGCATGGTAAGAAAGTGGATGGGTAAGAAAAAAAAAAAGAACCAAATTATATGCTGCCTCCAAGAGACCCACTTCAACTTTAAGGACAAACACAGGCTCAACATGAAGGGATGGAAGAAGATACTCCACGCAAATAGAAACTAAAAGAAAGCAGGGAGAGCTTCACTTATATCAGACAAAATAGACTTTAAACAAACAAACAAACAAAAAACAGGTATAAAAGAAAAAGAAATCATTATATAATGATAAAGGAGCCAACTTATCAAGAAGAATGTAACTGTTGCAAACATATGCAGACCAGCATCAGAGTGCTTAAATACAGTAAGGAAATAGTAGCAGATTCTGAAGGGAGAAATAGAAACAATAATGGCAGCAGAGGACGTCAGTTCCCCACTTTCAGCAGTGGATAGATCATCCAGACAGAAAATCCACAAGGAAACGCAGGGCTTGAAAACGTACTTCAAAGCAAATGGACCTAACAGACATATAAACAACATTCCATCCAACAACGGCAGAACACACGTTCTTCTCAAGTGCACACAGAACATTCTCCAGCCACAAAACAAGTCTTAGCAAATTCAGAAAAATTGAAATTGTACGAATAACTTTTCTGACCATAATAGTATGAAAATAGATATCAACAAGAGCAAAGCTGGGAAATGTATAAATATGTTGAAGCTAAATGACACACTCCTGAACAACTGAGAAGTTAAAGAAGAAATCAAAAGAGAAATTAAAGAATCTCAAAACAAATAAAAGTAGAAACTTAACACACCAAAATATAAGCACGGCTGCAAAAGCAGTTTTTACATAGTTCATAGCCATGAATGCCTACATAAAGAATAAAGTAAGATCTCAAATGAACGATCTAACTTCACTAGAAAAAGAAAAAACAACTAGAAAAAGAAAAACAGACTGAGCCCAAAGTAAGCATAAGGAAAAATAACAGAATTCAGAGCAGAAATTAATGAAGTAGAGACCAGAAAAATAATAGAGCAATAGAGTGAAACTAAGGGCTTGTTTTTTGTAAGGATAAACAAAATTGACAATCCGCTAGCTAGACTAACAAAAAAAAAGGTGGGGGTGGGAGATACAATACTGTATTGCATACTTCAAAGCTGCTAAAAAAAGACTAGATCTTAAATGTTCTGGCCACAAAATAAAATGACCAGTCTGTGACATAGTGGAGGTGTTGGCTAACACTGGGACAGTAATCATATTGTAATATACAAATTTATTAAATCAAAAAAAGAGATAAAGCTATAAAAGCCTTAGAAAAACAGATCAGAATATATCTCGAGTTTGGATTTGACAAAGGTTTTTCCAATATAAGACTTAAAGTAAAAGCAAAAAAAGATAAAATAGATCATTTTATTTTGCCGATTCATCATTAACCAGATCTGCACTTCAAAGGACACCATCAGGAAAGTGAAAATACAACCCACTGAATGGTTAAAAAAATATATATACAAATCATACATTTAATAAAAGAGTTATACTTAGGAGGTACAAACCTAAGTGGCAATGTTAAAAAATTGGAAACCTCATACACTGTCAGCGGGGTCGGACAGTGGTGCAGCCACTTTAGGGGAGGTGCGCGTGGAGGGGGAAGCAGGCTCCCACCTGAGCTGGGAGCCCAATGGGGGACTCAGTCACAGGACCCTAGGATCATGACCTGAACCAAAGGCAAACACTTAACTCCCTGAACCATCCAAGCACCACAGTGCAGCCATTTTGGAAAGCAGTGTGACAACTCCTCAAGGTATTAAACAGGCGGTTACTACTTGACCCCATAGATCCACTCCAAGGAAAATACATGAGTGAAAAACAAACACATGTTCACATAAGAACTTGTGTTCATAGCAGCATTACTCTTAGCAGCCAAAAAGTGGAGGGAAAAACCCCTCCATTAACATCTGGCAACTAACAAATAGATAAATGTGAAGTGATATATGTATGTGTCCCAGGAAGTAGTATCCAGCAGTAGAAAGGAATGAATTATTACTGTATGTCAATACAAGATTAACCTTGGAAACACTGTATATGAAAGTTCTTCACAAAAGATGACATAATCATATGATTCTGTTTACGTTCAATGTCCAGAATAAACAAATCAACAGAGACAGAAAGTAAAATTAGTGAAGTACAAACTTCCAGTTACAAAATAAGTAGACCTGGACATGAACCGTGGTGACTAGAGTTAATAATAATGTGCTGTGCTGTATGCCTGAAAGTTGCTAAAAGAATAGATCTTAAAAGTTCTCATCACAAGAAAAAGAATTATAACTATAACTGTATATGTTAGCTAGACTTCTTGGCAGGATCATTTTGTTATATATACAAATACCAGATTATTATGTTGTACACATGAAACTAATACGTTACACATCCATTTAGATCTCAACTAACAAATAAACAAATGTAGGGGTGTCCGGTAATTCAGTGGGTTAAGCGCCTGCCTTCCGCTCAGATCATGATCCAGGGGTCCTGGAATCGAGTCCTGTCAGGGCTCCTCCTCAGTTGGGAGTCTGCTTCCCCTCTTTGCCCCTCCCCCTTCTTGTGCGAGCACTCTCTCTTTCTCTCAAATAAATAAATAGAATCTTTAAAAATAAATAAATAAATAATAAATGTAATTCATAGATAACCATATTTTTTAAATTACAAGAAATAAAAAGAAAGTTGATCAGTGGTTGCCGTGGCCTCAGAGGCACGGGAGGATTGGGTGGTAATGGCTAAAAGGTATCTAGACGGGGTTTTTGTTTGGGGTGATGAGAATGTTCAGAAGCTGACGATGGTGATGGTTGCCCGACTCTGTGAATATACGAGAAACCACTGATTTACACACTTGAAATATGTGAAATGTAGAGCACATGAATTATATTTCAATAGAGTAGTTAGGAAGAAGACGGAGGAGGAGGGGTGGGGAGAGAGCCCTTGCCCGTTCTCGACCTTCTTCAGCTCAAGACATTATGGGTAGGCCTCCCAAGCTCGGATTTGTCCTCCTTATCTCTGCGGGTGGGGTGGAACCACGGTTGCTGGGTAGTTAGCCCTCCTCCGATGCCCCTGTGGCTCTAGCCACAGCTTCGCCTCTGGGCCGTAGAGTCTGGGAGTGTCAAACGGAACAAAGACTGTATCTGCCATTGCCCCTGTCAACTAAGGGCATGGTTCTGACTTTGGTCCTCAACAGTATGAATTGCTTCTGACAGATCACGTCCCCCGCCCCCCACCACACACAGTGCCCGCCCCTCTCCCCCCGCCCCTGCCCTGACCTTAACTAGACCAGCCTGTGCACAGAAATTCTTAATTCTGGTTTGAGGATTAAATTGCTGTAAATTAAGTTGCTGTACATTTAATTTCCCACAAGATGGCAGTATTGTTACACTCCAATGCTAACCCGTGGCCCCGTTCCAGGCTCTTAGTTAAGTAGAGATATACACAGAATGGATTCTAGCTTTCTGTCCCTCTAAAAACACAGAAGCCTGAGTTTTATTTGAATAAATGACTTTAAAATAACTATATATAAACTTTAAAATAACTATATATAATAAAATAAAGTGTAGTTCAAAGGGAAAGAACTATGATTATTTAAAATGAAACACTCTTCTTTATTAAACCTCCTTCTTATAAAAAAAAAGGGGGGGGGAGTTCCTTTCAAGAATTTAACTAAGATCACACCACACTCTGATATTGTTTTCAGATGGCACTGACCCCTTGCAAATTGCAGTTCCCTCATAGCCCTCGGCACCTTCTCTTCTTCCTGAAGTGGGAGGACCCCAAATGAGCTCAGGAGCTCCAGGGACCATAAGATCTGGACTTGAATTTTAGCCCCATCACCTGTTGGATGACTGGTCTTCACTTCTGTCCCCTTTTCTCATCTGTAGGAAAGAGAGTGTCTCCTACCTCACTGAGTGGTTGTGCGAAACAAACGAGAGTTAGAAAAATTCCACGGACGATAATATGTGCTCAATAAGTAATGGGCATTTACTCAGTGGTTCTCAACTCTGAATGCTCATTAGCACCTCCTGGGGAATTTTTGAAATTACTATCCGGTGCAAATCAAAATCATAGGGAGATATTACCTCATATCTGTTAGGCTGGTTATTATTAAGCAAACAAAGGGGAAATAAGCTCTGGCAAGAAAAGCAGAGAAACTAGAATCCTTGGGCATTATTGGTGGGAACCCCAAATTCTGTGGAAATCGCTAAGGAAGGTCCTCCTAAGTTAAACATAGAATTCCCCGGCAATGCAGCAATTCCATGGTAAGATACATACACAGAAGAATTGAAAGCAGGCGGGTGCCTGTGGCTCAGTCAGTTAAGCAACCGACTCTTGATTTCAGATCAGGTCTTGATGTCAGGATCGTGAGTTCAAGCCCCGTGTTGGGATACATGCTGAGTGTGGAGCCTACTTAAAAAAGAAAGAAAGAAAGAGACTCAACGAGATATTTACACACCCATCTTCACAGCAACATTCTTCAAAATAACAAAAAGAGGGACGCCTGGGTGGCTCAGTGGGTTAAAGCCTCTGCCTTCGGCTCAGGTCATGATCCCAGAGTCCTGGGATCGAGCCCCCCATCGGGTTCCCTGCTCTGCAGAGAGTCTGCTTCCTCCTCTCTCTCTGCCTGCCTCTCTGCCTACCTGTGGTCTCTGTCTGTTAAATAAATAAATAAAATCTTTAATTAAAAAAAAATAGCCAAAAGATGGAAGCAACCCAAATGTCTATCAGCAGATAAATGGATAAACCCATGGGATATCTAACATAATGCAGTATTCTTCCGCCCTGTAATGGAAACAAGTTCCGACACCTGCTCCCCGGATGAACCGTGAGGACGTGATGGTGAGTGGAATAAGCGAGGCATGAAAGCACAAAGACTGTAGGATTCCACGCGTAGGAGGTGCCTGGAGTCGCCACTTTCACAGGGACAGAAAGCAGAAGAATGGTTGCCAGGGGCCCCAAGGGGTGGGTGGGGGATGAAGAGTTCGTGCTTCGCGGACAGGGATCCAGGCTGGCACGATGGGAAGAATTCAAGAGCCGGACGATGGTGATGTTTGCACAACCATGTGAATACACTTACGGCCTCTGGACCGCACGCCGACAAATGGTCAATATGTAGATTTTATGTTAGGTGTATTTCACCACAATTTTTAAAAAACGAACTCTTAGAAATTTTCGAGAACATTTTTTAAAAAGAAGAAATTACCGTAATGAGAGAAATCCACATTCCTGCGCTAGAGCCCAAGCATCAGTATAAAAGCTCCCCTAGGAATTCGGATGTTTTGGAGAGTTCTCTGATGGGGTGGTCATGCCCAGAGCGAAGCAGAGAAGGGAGCTCGGGGAGAGCCTCTCCTGGTGGCTCAGACTCTCGAAAGGACTCCTTTCTGCCCTCTGCTGGCCCAACTCCGCTTCTGAATTCCTCAGTGGCTGGGATTCCGAGCGGTTGAGCAGCTCTAGGCAAATATAAGGAGTCACTGAAATTTCCATGTGGATAGTGGCTTTGAGGCCAATTGGTGGTGAAAGCTTCCCTTAGGACTGAAATCTGAGAGTGAGCCCACGGGGTAGGCCTCGTCAACCCCCTGCAAGACCTACTCTGGATGAAGACCAGCAGCTCCCTTCTAAGGAGCGGCTCAGCAGCCCAGACCATATGATGTTCCGACTGGAAGATTCCATCCTCCCAGGGTGACTTTTGAGCTGGCCTGGGCCCCAAGTGAACACAGGCCTCCTACGGAGCTCCTGGTCTCTGGGTCTCAGAACCACAAACGGACCCCTCCGGGCCTACTGGCCTCCTGGGGCCCAGAAGAACGGAGGTTTGTCGCGGGATCAGGGTGACGCATCACGGCTGTGACTCCCATCACCCCGGGGTAGAATGAGGCCCCAAGGAGTTCAGAGCGGTGGAGTGAGTCCTTCCCCAGGAGGTGGTCTTGGCCGCAGAAAGGCAGATGTGGCCTACAGGACGGTGGAACGAGGGGACAGACGAGAAAGAAATGCCTAAGAACCCAAGGGTCCAGGGGCTGAGAAAGGGCTATTCTGGGAGCTCCTCTCCCTCCCCCCACCCCTCTGCCCGCCCTGTGGTCTCTGCCCCGCTCTCAGCTCCCACCACATGAGCCAGGTAGGAGGCAAGGCTGATAGGCAGAGTTCAAAGTTCCTCCCACATCCTCCCTCACACACACACGCACACGTATGCACACTCATGCACACATATGTACACCCACACACACCCTCGCACGGCACAGGCACATAATCACACAGAAACACAATACCAGCTATATTACCATTATCTTTTATTTATTTTAGAAAGATAGCATGTAGGAGCCCAGAGAATCTCCAGCCGCCTCCGCACTGAGCACAGAGCCCATAGCATCTGTGTCATTAATATAGACGCGGGAAGCGTATTAAACACCTTAGGGAAACCATGAAACCATTCAAAACAAGCTCTGATAAACTTTGTATTTTTTTCTTCCAGGACCAGCAGTGTGTTCCAACTCCCCGGAAGCTACACAGTCCGGAGCCCACGGGGGCCCTGCAGGGGATGGGGGGACACCTCGAAAAGGTACTCTCCTCTGCGCGCTCCTGGGCCCAGGCTTCTGCTAATCTGTAAACACCCAGTGCTGGAATTATCAGGAGGCAAAGGAGAAGGGAACTCATTAGATAAACCCTCGTGCTTAGGGCCCCATTAGTTAATTAAATTATCACTTTACTGTGCCCAAAGTGAGCCGTGAGGCTAATCCAAGTGTCACCGGCTTTATGGGGTCTGCGGGCTCTTTACAAGCTTCCTCTGCTCCTAAGTGTCAAATTGGGGCTGTAGGGATAGATAAAGGGAAAATCAAGCTTGCAATTGCAGCCTTTCCCTTCGATATCTTTATACTGCGCTATAAAAGCCTATTATACTTAATTTAAAGAGTGAAAATTGTTGACATCTCTTTCCATTGCTAATCTTTAGGAAATAAGAAGTGGCATATTATTTGAAATGAATAATGCGCTCACTTTATTGGAGAGTAGTAAAAATCTAATAGTTGGCAAAACAGCACGGTGTTTACTCTTCAAGATAGTCAGGTTTATTAGCTTAAGCACCGAGAGCACTCTGCAGTCGGCCCCAGCCGCCGCCACCTTAGGAGTCTGGCTTGGGTCATAGCACCCGAGGGGCTGCTGGTGGCTGTCATTGTTTTTCCTTTTTGCTGTGGTTCTCTCCTTTCTTTCTTTCCCCATTTCCCTTTCCCCGCTCCCCACCCCCAAAAAGGATCACAGGCTATTCTGTCAAGGAGCCTAATTTCACATGCGGCATACATTCATTTCATTGGAAAACATCCTACAAGAGAAAAATAAATAAATCATGTGTGTCCCACGCTCAATTCTTCCAGGTTGTAATTTTCCAGGGCAGGCGGCTGGGAGTTCGCAAGCAGGAGTGGGCTTCTGAGAAAGTTTGATGGGTCTGTGTGTCCACACTGCACACATATGTACACATATGCACACACACACACATATGCACACACACACGCACGGAGCAGGATGGGGAGTGTGGAGGCTGGCCGAGCGCCCTGGGGCGTCTGTGACACCATGCCATGTTCGCGTGTCTCCTTGATCTCCCAGGAGCTCTGCAAGGTCCAGGATTGGGGGTACTTGTTCAGTGATATCCTGGGAGTCCGGGAGCGGGCTTGGCACAGAGGCATTTCATAAGCACCCATAGAACAAGGTGCTAAATGAGTAGACTCTGAATCAGAGAAATCATTTTTATGAAAACCTTTTGAGAACAGACTTCTTTGTGCTAAGGGCTCCAAAATCTTCTTCTTCAGGCCTCAGCTTGGTTCTTCGCCTTCGGTGATCCCAGCGCCTCCCCCGGGCCCAGGAGTCTGTGAGTGGATGGGTGTGCATCTCGTGCTGTGTGTGTATTTCTGCAGACTGATTTCACGGCTCAAATGTCCCGAGCAGGGGAGGTCTGTTCATTCGCGGCTGACTGTGCCTTCATCAAGGACAACCATCTGCTCCTTTGCACAACATAAAGACACAAAGCTCTCTTGCCTGCATCAGCCTCTCTGTAAATGATGATGAGCTTTTCACTTCCGTGGTTCTTGGTTTTCACACTGCAGGGCCAAGTTCCCCAACCTGAGTAGATATGGGTCTTTGCACAGCAATCGTGGGGAGTGGCCCCAAGAAATAGCCTTGTACAAGTGCGCCCAGAAATTTCAAGTGCTCAACGTGACCTCATCCAAACTGAGGCCACTTTTCTCCAGAAACCCCACAAAGAGAGGACGGCTTTATGAGCTTGCCCTTAAGTTCTGAGCTCCCTGAAGGCAGGCCTTGGGCCTGAAGAAGCTTCTGAAGCCCTGCCCCCCCCCCACACACACACACAACAGGACCCTAAGTACTTCTGCTGTCCTGTGGAGTGGCCCAGCCCAGCATGAACTCAGGGACAAAAATCACACCAGCATTGTATGCTGAGGTGCGGTCCTGTGACAGGGCCTAGCATGTCCTCTCTGCTCATACTCGCTACTGCTGGAGATTATGAAACAGCCAAGGGGAATTGGGGCCCCAAGTTCAAAAGGTGAGGCCTCCCAAAACAAGACCCCACTGCTGAGCCTGCTGATCACTCATGCCAGGAGAAGCTGCTTATCTCTTGAACTTTCAGCCGGCTAATTCCAACCAAGGTACATATCGCTTAGCTTTAGGCAATAAAAAGAAAAAAAAAAAGTGTTTATCTGTGGTGAGCAAATCCAGCTTCTCCCAGGTGACTCTTCTGTGGGACTATTTCCTTGTTCATGTTCCCGTTTCTGCAGTCAAGGCCAGCCAAAGATCGAGGCTCACTCAGGGGCACGAGAACTTGGCCTTGTCAGGCATGGCAGTCGCACAGCCCTAAGCCCGGAGTCACTGCCAAGGTCAGGGGCAGGTACACAGAACAGTCTTGGCCCCCAGGATCTCTATTCCATACATAATCGGGTGCTGGTTAACTGGGATTCAAAATGCCTTGGAAACACCTAAAAAAGTCCCTTCTTTAGGCAGATGGGGACTCCGGGAGGCCCAGAAAGACTAATGCCTAAAGAAGCCACCACCTAACTCTGGGAGGCATCTGGAGCCCTAAGGTGGCTGCCAGACCAGGCAGGGCAAGACCAGAGCCACAAAGCCCACCCCTGCTGCTAGCTACTCTACCTGTGAGGGTTATGCAACTGCCTTGGAAGGGAAACAGATGGGTGGCAAACAGCAGATGTCCCTTCATTCCAGTGGCCCCGGAGAGAAAGGACCAGATGGAGGACAAGCCAGCTTTGGGCAGACTCCTGGACTCTGCTTGGGAGCTCAGCCCCTGCCAGAGCAGATCCCAGGTCCATAGGTTCGCCCCGGGTCTTGACTGAGGCTTGGGTTAGCTGGTGGACATGTGGGTTTTGGCATTGACTGAGGTTTTGCCATTGACCGAGGCTTGGATTAGCTGGTAGACACGTATGTTTGCGGGGGCCCCCCAGTTGGCGCAGCGGTCAAGCACCTGACTCCCGGTTTCAGCTCAGGTCATGGTCTTGTGAGTCAGCAGGGAGTCTGCTTAGGGATCCTGTTCCTCTGCCCCTTCCCCTACTCTGGATTAAATAAATAAATCTTTTTTTTTTTTTAAACTAAGTTTGTGGGGCACCTGGGTGACTCAGTGGGTTAAGCCTCTGCCTTCGGCTCAGGTCATGATCCAGGGGTCCCGGAATCGAGCCCCGCATCAGGCTCTCTGCTCAGCAGGGAGCCTGTTTCCCCCCTCTCCCTCTCGCTGCCTCTCTGCCAACTTGTGAGCTCTCTCTCTGTCAAATAAATAAATAAAATCTTTAAAAAACAAAACAAAAAACCAACTAAGTTTGTATTTCAGCTGCCTCCCCTGAGTCATGGTTTGGTAGCTTTATGTCCCCCCCAAAGCAGCATCATTTAGCCCCCTAAGGCTTCTCTGTAGAAAGCAGGGACCCTTAGGAGCACCTGGGAAAGGGTTGCATTCAAGAGCACTGGAAATGGCATCCTTTAAAACCATTGAGGACCCCTCACTAACAGGCCGGAGGACCCCACAGGACAGTAGTCTGGAGGGACAGCCCTGTTTCCCTGCACTGGTCCCCGTGCAGAGACTTGAGTAATAGCCGAGCACCACAGTCCCGAAGGGAAAGGAGGTGAGAGCCTGCAGAGTTTCGGGGGCATATTTGCTACGTCTCATTGTCTCCCTAACCAGCAGACGGCACCGATTCTGCTAGGGCATTAATGATGCTTGTAAAATAATAAGGCTCGAGACCGCCCGCGCGAGAGCAAGCCCTTGATAAAAGGGAGATTTACAGCCACATCCATCAATTTAATTATCTTTTACTAGGGTTTAAACTTAGTAGTAATACTAATCTCTATTTAGGGTGGTTTACGGGATCTATGGACACTTTACAATCATCCTCTACCCAGAAGTGTCAGGTTATGGCGATATTGATAAAACAGTGGAGTAAACGGGAGGTGAGACACCCCAGAACGAGCTAATACACTTTTTACTGCACTGTAAAAGCCTATTACTCTCTGATTTCGGGTGAAAATTTGTGGTCAATAATCTGAGTTGATAATGTTTCGGAAACAATTCCCCAGATAATAAAAGTTGCCTGCTTTGCCTCCATCAACACTCGCACCCCAGCCCCAAGCCCAGGCCCAGCCTCCTCCACGGATTTGAGCATAAAAAGCCGGGGCCACAGGGCCGAGGTAGGGCCTGCTCAGCCGATCAGCCGCCACTGCTCGCTCCTGGGGCCTGTTTGTCTGGGGCTGAGCAAGGCAGGTCTGGGAAGCTTCTGGCGGCCACGCTGTGAAAGGGACCCCAACCACCCAGACTCTGGGCTGCTCAGCTCGCGAGCTTCCTGCCAGTGGACAATTCCTGCCCTTGCAGAAGTAAGCTGCTCTATGCCCTTCAGGCAACAACAGATGGACAGAGCAGCCCAGAGCCGGGGCCCCTAGAAACTGCCTCCTGGAACATCTCTGGCCAACCGTGTGGCCACTGAGAGGAGAACGGGGGCGGTTATTGTGCTTCTGAGCCCAACACCCTCACGAGGAACCTTTGTACTCACGAAGGGGCTCAGTTTCTTTCTCATCCACCCCCCTGTGCTGTGAGGCCCATCGGTCTCCCCTAACGCCGTTCAAGGGCTGGTGTCCTACACAGAACACAGCATCACAACCTTTGGTACTTCCTGACCTGACTTGTTTGGAACTAAGACCACCAGGCATTCCAAGGCAACATGGCGCTGTTTACAAACGGGACCTACGGGACAGAGGGTCTGCAGCAGAGAAGTTTGCTGGTTCTGGAGAGAAAGGGAGATGGCCTGTGCCCACCTCTCAGCGTCTAGAACCTTCCAGGGGCCTTGGGTCACTCAGACGCTCCAGCCCCAGGCAGGATGCCTCCAGCCCTCATGGTGCAAGCCTGGCTATCATGGCCGAGGCAGCCACTCAGCCCCAGGGGAAGTGCTGTAGACCCCGAGTTCCCCAGTGCAGCAAGTCCCGCTTGGAGTTTGCACTCCAGATCGGCATCTCTCCCCACCCCCACCCAAAGCCACCTGCTTCCTGGTTCTACTTTTCTGCCAGTGTTGTGATCAGAATAGGGAATGGTAGCCGAGAAGGCAGGGACAGAGGGATAGGGAAGGAAGGGACACAGCAATCCCACCAGCCCACCTGCAGGGGACACCCCCCACAGAGCAGCTGCTGTCGCCACCACGACTCCTACAGACGCTCAGTACTATTGTGGGCACAAGACACTTTACAACCATGAACCCTAGTACTTTCCCAACGGGGGACTCTCTCAACACAGATCAGACATTATCCTTGTGAATCAGAGAAAGCCCAGTCTTGGAGTCCCAAGAAATAAGCACCGCCGCTCTCACGATTTCTCTGAGTCACAGGTGTGTTGATTTGCACAGTGGAGTGGAAAGAGTCTTTATGGCAAGAGTCTTTATGGAAATCTCATGGACATGTAGTACACATGGAAACGCATTGTACACTGTAGAGTGCTGAACAACGGCAAACACAAACAGCTCTGCCTACCAGTTCCTCACCATGTGCCTGGCACGGGGCTCAGCATCTCCTGTATATTAAGTCCTTAAGCCCCCAAACCCTATGAGGGAGGTTCTGTTATTGTCCCCCTTGTGCTGAGGCTAGGAGAAACCGAGGGACTTGCTCCAGGTCCGGTAGCTGGTAAAGGACAGAGGCAGTCTGCTCTCCCGCCAGGGCCCCTGACCTTGCAGTGCTGCTCCTGGAGTTGTGGGGGAGGCACATACAGCTGGCAAAACAGAAATGGCATGAGGGTGGCCAACTGGCCTCAGGGCTGCAGGAACCCAGAGTCAGGCTGGCATATAAACCCACAGGGGAGAGGTTAGAGCCCTTCCTTTGCCAACATGGCTTCACAATGAACCCATAGATACGATATGATTCTGCTAGAAGCTCTGGTGTTCACCAGATCTGAACCAAACAGCATGACTAGATACTAGCCCAGACTCCTGAGATCCTGAAGCCGGTGTTGGGGACAAGAGGCGGGGGCTGTAAGGATCCAAGGGCCCTAATCCATCAAGGCAACGTGATTTGTCCAAGGTCACACTGCTGAAGGGAGGCAGCTGGGGGACTAGAAGACACCTGTCCCACCTCCCAGCGCAGGGCCTGTTCATGGAACCAGGTCAGCATTCACGAGGTCCCAACCCATTCTGCATTGGAGCCATCCGGGGTCTGTGCTCAGATACAGATTCTAAAGCCGCCTTCACTTGCTGCTGACGAGGAATCTGCATTTTAAAGAAATCCCCTGCATCCAGTGCTATGTCTGAGGGGGCAGGGGGTTGGGCCTCATTTTTTGTTGTTTTTTTTTGTTTGTTTGTTTTAATGTGGGATGAGAGAAGAGGCTGCCCCATGACAGTGAATTAAATCTACCTCCCAGGCGTACATTGCTGCTTCTGCACGGTCGGACATAACTCTTAAAATGGCCCTTCCTGTTTGATCTTTCCACCAAATCCTTTCCCCACCCCCTCTCTCCAGGCCTGATCCAACCCAGGGCTGGTGGTTCAGTCCCTACGGCAATCCCACATTACCTTTGAGAACCATTTACAAAGCTTGAGTAGGCATTTGTCCCTCTAAATGCAAGTTAGGAGATGGAATGTGGGCCTAGCCCATGCCCAGAGCTGGGGAGGGGGCGTGTTTCTCAGTCTGTGCCATCACTGCATGTGCCCTGGGCCTGGACACGGGTGCAAAAGCCAGAGGTCAGAAGTGGCTTGAAAGACAACGGCATTTCATAGGGCAATGGTCTGAATTAACATGCTTGGTTGAGGGGCACATGGCGGGATCCGCAGCTCATGGTGGAAACGCCACCGTTAGCGTTCAACACTCTGCGAATGAACAAACTTGAGCAGCCATGATAAATGAGAACTGTCCGGCAGCCTCAGCCTCACGGGGGCTAGAGTGGCCTCGGGACACTCAGCAGATACACTTGGAAGAGCAGAGAAAGGAGGAAAGCCTGCCCTGGAAGGAAAGCAGAGCTGTGGGGGCAGAGTGGGTGGGTGGTGGTGGGCACGTGGGGAGAGCAGGCAGCCTGGGAGAGAGAAATCAGGGAGCTCGGGAAGGGGAGAGCCTCGGGATGGGGAGAACAGAGCTTAGAGTAAAGGAAATACAAAGTCAAGGTAAGCACAGCTATCTTCACCGATTTTCTCAGGGTTGGCTGTACAACCTTCCAGAACAATGCAGATTACAAATTAGCCGCTTCATACATTGCTGGGTACAGACACTAGCCCCTCGAATGAATCACCTCGCTCTGTGCCTACCACTGCCAGAACATACTGAACCTTCCCAGAGATGGTCTGACCACAGGCAGGGCCTCAGGGCCCATCCATCTCTGAGTTACAGAGAAGGTGAGTGGCATGGGTATTTCTGGAAAACCAGAGAACCTTCTTTTGATTCAGAAGGAACTCTTCCCTCTGTTGAAAAAGAAGAAGGAGGAGGATGAAGAGAAGGAGAAGGAGGGGGAGGAGGAGAGGAAGAAGAAGGAAGAGGAAGGGGAAGAAGAAGGAAGAGGAAGAGGAAGAAGAAGGATTTGACAGCAATAAGAGAAGCCTCCGATACTAATGACAGAGATTAAAAGAACATTCTCAAAGATTGTCGAGGCAATTGCAGTAAAATGTCAACAATGGCTGGAAATAAGTCAATACAATTTCTCTACCTGAAAATATAAATGTTCCAGAGATGATTTATTTGACCATAAATTATTTTCAGGCACCCAGTGTTTCCTCTTTTCCATTGTACATATTTTTAAATGACTGTCGCTTTTATGAATGAAGACTGAAGTGCTCAGGTAATTTAAATCTTTTTGACATACGTATTTTTTTTTTTTTTAATTTCTAAAACTGTTAAGGAGAAAGAATAGTTGGCTTCTGGGGGCAGGAATTGCTTGGCAGGTCCAGATGGTTTTGCCAAACGATGTGAAGACGTTCAGGCAAGGGAAGCACACGGTATTGGATTGCGCCTGCTTTGTTTGCCCGTGTGCACGGAGGCAAGGAGTCAACCCGGGATTCCGCCCTATCTTATCCACCCAATCTTGTGAGGTGGTAAATCTGTCCTTTGATCTTGTCAACAATGTGGAAAGTTGGAGACAGCTGCCACCCCCCCCCCCCCAGTCAGTAGGGCCTCACCATACCCTCATAAAACATTTATGAAACCTGTAATAAACAGGCCTGATAAGGAAGAAGGCTCAAGATTTCAAAAGTCAGCAGCTCCACTGAAGAATGCCCTCTCTACCTCCAATGTTCCTTTATTTGAAGGGCAAACACAAACCATCAATTCCCACTGGCTGTAAAGTTTCTGAGCAAAGTGTTTCACCAAACCCCGAGATTAGCAGAATCTGTTTGGAGTCTTACCCACATTCAGAAATAACCTCCCCTCCCCTGGCCCAGATTCTCTGCACTGATACGGGTGGGCACAGGGGGGCCGGGCAAGGCAAAGGGCTAGGCCAGAGTGACCATAAAAGTTCAGTCACGGAGAAATAAAGAGTCATTTGTTGCCACAAAGTAAACTGACATCCTACAATTGAGTTTAGAAAAAAGAAAAAGGTACAGCATTTTAGTAACACGTCATAAACTATAATTTTGGGATATTTACTTTAATTTCTGTTTTATTTTCTGTGTTTAGCAGACGTAGACAGACGAATTATTACCCCACTCCAAGAATTTTCTTAGCTGACTTTCTTGGGCAAGTATCAGACCAGTTGAGTTGCTTACACCAGAGGTCTTCAAAGAATCAAGAAAGGAGAGCCAGGAGTACGAGAGGGAAATACACGAAGTGAGGCTGGAAACTCTTCAGGGCAGGGAACGTTGTTGGTTTGCCTAGGACAGGAAGAGGAAAAGCACTGGAAGTAGTTGTTGAATGATGAATAGGTAAAGGAAAGAAAGACTGAGCCACAGGACCAACTTTCCAGGAGAGGTGAACAGCACACTTGAGCAGAGAGAGACAGACAGACAGACAGCAGAAAACTCACACACCACTGGAACACCCTTGTCTATACAGTGCCTTGGATTCAAGATGATACAGGTGACAGGCAAAGGATAATTGAAGTGGTTGGGGAAAAAATGTCTAGGACTTTCATTTTTTCTCCCCCATGAACCATGACAAAAGAAAGAGAAAGGAGGAGGAGGACCTTCAGGAAAGCCTACAGAACTGACCCCTCCAGGCTGAGCAACTCCCCACATGGAAGCATAGATCCCCAGGCTGGGGAGACGTCCCCCATGTCTACCTCCTAGGCAGCCATCTGTTGGGAAGCTCAGCTCATGTCTGTCTTCATTCTCACACTTGTCTTGTAGCTTGACATAAAGGAGATTCCTATACCTCGTTACACATGAGCCCTCGGGTGGTGTGTGTTCTGTGCGTCTTCTATGTGTTTTCCATTCAATTTTCCTGAGGTCAGGACAGTAAGAGGCCACCTTGACCAACATCATCATGTACCTGCCCCATCCCCAGGCACCTGACGCTAATGATAATGGTGGTCCAGGGAGCATTGCTAAAGGATTGGGAGCTGGAGGCGCTCTTGCCTTCAAGATATGTCCCTATTTCAGCGGCCTGGAATGATGCCTGGCAGGTGGGCTCCACGAGCATGTGGGCTCTGGTGGGCTTCACTCTTCCAGTCACTGGGGATGAGAGTGCCTAGGCTAGTGGAAGAAGTAGAGAAGGGGGCCAGATGTAACTGGGGACCAAGGGTAACACAGTTGGCAGTGTCTGAGATGTCCCAAAGTGCTGGTCATGACCATTGGTCAATAGTGGTTTGGCCAAAACCCATTAAGGTAGGCAGAAATGAAGTAATCATTCTACAAGACATAAGACCCTTTTAGTTAGTAGGCCATGGTCTTTAGGTTCATATCTGAAGTGTCCGCAAATGCTTGTGGGACAAGGGACCAGAGATGGATTTTCACAAAGCATTTCCCTCAAGTAAGCAGTGGTCATTCATGAAGTCCCATCAGATGTGTCCTTCCCTGTCTGCTGCTGTCTCCAGACCCCAGAAAGCCAGTGCCGGAAACCACCACTTCCGGGAGGAGAAGAGGGCTGGCCTCTCAGGGAGGGCTGTGTCGGGGAGGGAGGTGAGGAGGAGGCCACCCTGCAGAACAGGTGCACAGGTGCCCCTAGGACAGGGGGCTGCCCCAGCATTCTCCACAAGTCAAGAAACAGGGAAGTATAGTGGTCCAGAGCGCAGTCTGTCATCTGCCCAGGCTCCCAACCCGCTCTCACACTCACTACCCTTGTGAACGTGAGAATCAAACAACGGGCCTCCATTGTCTCATCTATAACATTAGGACAATCAAACCAGTTTGGGCCACATCGCTGGGAGGGAGCGATGAAACGGGGTGGTAAGGCATTTAGAAAGCTTGCCATCCCCACGATTGTTCCGGGACTGTCACCAGCACGTTTGCTTCTTGGAGCTCAGAATAAATAGCTTGTACGCACTTTTCATGTCCAAGAAGATGCGGTATGAAGCTGGGTTTTGCCCTCAATTTGGCTTGTCCCGCTTCTGCTGCCGCTTCTGTCCACCCTCGCATCTCCCACCTACATCCCTGAACGATTGCAGCTTTCTTTCTTTCAGTATTGTCCACTTAATGATCACAGAAAACATATCAAGTCGGGGCCATTTTCTCCATTTTACAGGTGAGACCAGAGTCGTGGGCAAATCTGGGGTTTAGAGCATGGCTGGTCAGGGCACGGAACCCGGCGGTGAAGCTTGTCCCTGCTTGTATGTGACCAAATGAGACACACTGAGGAGGTGACACGTTCCTTTATGCAGATTCGCTGGGGACAGGGAAGGGCCCGCCACCGTTCACACCCTGTGGTTTCCCGTCTTCACCCAGGCATCCCCCTCCAGGGCTCGCCATGCAGCCCCAGTGTGTCACCCATGGATCTTGGCACCCCCCACCTTCCTTTCATACCAGTGTGGGAGGGGGAACTGGAGGAAAAGTTATTGTTCAATGGGCACAAAGTCTCAGTTTTGCAAAGTGAAAAATTCTGGAAATTGCTTTCATGACACTACTGAATTGTACACTTAAAAATGATTAAGGGGCACCTGGGTGGCTCAGTTCCTTAAGCATCTGCCTTTGGCTCAGGTCATGATCTCGGGGTCCTGGGATAGAACCCCGAGTTGGGCTTCCTGCTCAGCAGGGAGTCTGCTTCTCCATCTGCCTCTGCCGCTCACCCTGCTCACACACACACATGCACACTCTCTCTCTCTCAAATAAATAAATAAAAATCTTTTTAAAAATGAGTAAGATGGTAAACGTTATATTATATGTGTTTTATCACAATTTTTAAAAAGTTTGGGCCTTAGATCTGGCACCCTTAGACACAGTGGACTGCCACCATCCTCGTCTGGGGAGGAAGCTCAGTATGCTGTCCCCCACCCCGTGCCCTAAGTGGGTGCTCAGCTTGGTGGCCTGGTGCAGAGCTGCTTGTGCTCAGATGAAGGGCTCCCTTTCCTAATTTGTACAAAGCTGCCACTAGTTCCACCAACCCTGTGCCCACGGGCTGTGTCTGCCCAGAGGGGTACCGTGCCCGTATCCCACAGGCTCTGGGTGGGCTCAGGGGTGCCCTGATGCCTGTTTCTCTCCCAGCTTGTCTGGGAACTTCCCAGAGCAGGGATCATGTTTACTTTTCTACATATTTCCAGCTGCTCACTCAGGGCCCTGCACATAGTCAGAGCTTAATAAATACTTGTGGAAAGGAGAAGAGAAGGAAGGCAAAGAAAGGCAGAGAGAGAGAGAGAGAGATGGAGGAACAGGCAGAATGGATGCGGAGGGAAGATACAGAAGCCTTTGAGGGGGGGGATACAGGTAGATGTGTCTCAATCTCTAGTTTGTGTGTGTCCTAATGGCCTGAGAACCAAGGGGGTTCTTCTGGGGTCTCTGAACTTCCCATGAATTACAGGGGTTTTATTTTAGAGTTTCATGTGTCCTTCCCTCATCTCTCTACCCTGAATTCTGAGACCGGCAGTGGGCTAGAGGGTAACCCAAGTCTTCACTGGCCCTGGGCGTTTCAGAGCCCTTGCTATGCCCTGAATGGCCCCATGGTCATGATCACAGCAAATGTCCCAGTGCCTCCAAAACCCTTGTCACCCTGCTCCCACTGGGGCCCTTCTGCTCCCAGCTGCTCCCCCACTGCGTCTCCACATCTAGGGCGAGAAACTCACAAGGGCCCCGTCCCCGTGGAGGTGATGTGTTTCTCCTTCCCCACCGCCTCTCATCCCCGTACCTCCTCCCCTCGCCCCTCCTGGGCCTCCCGCAGCTCCCATCTCCACAGCCCACCCTTGGTGGGCCCCATTATCTGCAGAGATGGTTCCCAGGCGATAAAGCAGCTCAGGTCAGGCAGAGGGGAGATTTGTGGACCTGCCGAAGCTCAGGGATTTTCCTAGCTCGTCACCCTGCTGTTTGCCCACCTGTCATGTCAGCTTTGTGACAAGGCGGACATGAAATGTGGGGGGGAGGGTGCATTTTTGGCAGAAGAGGTAATAGGCTGCCGGCTATACACACGCCCATACACTTTTCGGTTGCAGCCCTGGGCCTGCCCTGCTGCCCCGGTCCTCTGTTAATGCGTAACCAGTGACAACTACTCTCGAGACAGGTGCACAAGTCTCACCCTCCATCTCTCCTTCCCACTCCTCCACATGAGCCAAAGAGAGGCATTGGAGAGCACCCAGTTCAGCCGCCGCAGCCCTTGGCCTGCCCCACAAGGGCCTGCTCTCCCAGGCCTTGGGCCTCCAGCTGCGGGTGGGAGCAGTCACCAGGCACAGGTGTGGCACAGCGCCTGACCTCTGAACTCCACAGGACAGGCATCAGGACCAGGCGTGGTGGTTTCGTGGGCAGAGAAGAAAGGGCACCTCGAAGACTAAGGGACAACAGCTGAGGGATGAACACCATCACCTTGTCACCACCTCCACCCACAGCCCCATACACACTCCCTGGAGGAAAGGCAAGCCACTGGATACCAGTACAAACGAGTCACACAGCTGGAAATCAACCTTTTAGAGTCTGTTTTCTTAGAAGAAATATGCAAAGGGGCCAGGAAAAGGAAAGCCAGACTGACGTCTGGAAGCCAAGTATGGCGTGCTCAAGTTGGGGTGCCGGCAATGACAGATGCAGGAGCGGGGAGAGGGACGTTTGCAACCCAGGGAGGTCAGGCGCCCTGGGCTGCTCTGGGAGCATCCACCAAACGTGCAGAGAGTGAGTCCAGCAGGGGGCAGCAGAGAGCCCAAGGGCGGCAGGAAGCTAGGGTAGGAGGATGCTTTTGGCTCCTTTGGGTAGTCCCTGCCTATCTTTCCTCCAATGGTCCATCCTTTTCCCCCTCTTCCTCATTCCCTTTTCTTCCGGCCTTCCTGGGAGGTTGCGCTGTCAAAGCCAGACCCCCCAAAACCATGCACCTCCTCATCACATCTTGGAAAACTGTCTCTGTGGAGAAGCCCCTACTTTACAAATGTGGTTTGACAAGCAGGGGCTTGGGGTCACTGAGAGGCTTTCTGAGAGCCTCGGATGGGGCCACGACCCTCCTAGCGCTCAGGATTCTCACCTCAGAGTGATGGTCAGGCAAAGGGCTGGCTGGGATGGCACGTTGGCGTGAAAGAGCCTGACATGCCGTCGGGTTGAGCCTCTTGCTACCGCCTGCCCTTTGGCTCCAAACAATCAAGGAAGAAGAGAAAATTAAAGCCTTTCTTATTAATCATGCCAGTGGGTGCTACGAGTGCTTTGGAATAGGATGAAAAAGCAAGAAGGTATTGAACATAACGAGCAGGTACGGAAGCCATCAGGTGTTGTGTGTCTATCACAGAGCAGTCCCTGGGCACAGTCGAAGCAATAAGTCACTTAAATAACACGTACATGGTTGAAATGACAAGTTCCTAAATGGCCTCAAATCTAGAGTGAACTTGATGTTGGGGGAAGGGAGGGCGGTTTCCAGGAAACTCTCTCCTTAAAAATCACATCCATACAGAAAGGCGCACACATCGCACGTGTGCAGATAGATTAATTGCCACCAAGGGAAGCCGTCTGTGGACACTGTACCCAGACGACAGACGGAGCGTGGCCAGCACCCGAGAAGACCCCTGCCTTTTCGGGTCATCCCCTCCCAAGGGGAACCACCATCCTGACTCCAAATACCATGGTCGAGCTTTGCCTGCTGTAGCCTTTTACGTAAAGAGAGTTGTGCTGTGCGTTCTTTTGTGTGTCTGCCTTTCCCGTTCAACACAAGGCATGTGTGGTTCATCCGTGTGGTTGTATGTAGTTGTCGTTCAGGTGTCTCTGCTGTTGCGTTGTCAGCCACTGGGGAACAGCAACACAGTCTCATCACCTGTTCTGCTGTTAAAGGACGTAAGGGCTATTGGTGGTTTGGGCCATTATGAGTAAAACACATGCATCTAGACTCCTCCAGGGCATGTATGTCCATCTGGTGGGTACGCAGGGGGATGAGGAACGAGCTGGACTCGGAGATATCTGTAAGTCTCTTCTTCTCTCTGGGGGAGGCAAGCTGTGAGTATGAAAAGGGAATGTTTGTACTGACTTAGTGAAAGTGGGTGCAAAATCTGGGAACGAGAGAACCTGCTGCTGAAACGCAGACTGCCATGTGGCTTGCGGGCAGGAGCTGTGTGAATGTGGGAGCATCTGGATGCAGAGCTGCCGGGGAGTTTGCAGAGCTGGGTAGGCAGGGACGGAGGGAGACACGGCTGTCCCTGGGCTGGTCTTGGCTCACTTGCTCCCTAGGACCCACTACCACAGAGCAGGGAGGGCAAGAGGCTGCGAGAATGATGTCACCTCCCCCGGCCCTCACCTCCTGGGTTGGAAGTTGTGGGCATTAGTCTGCACCTCTCCCTCCAGCCTCCTGCCCCATCACCGGCAACTAGCGATTTCGTACCGCACCCTGGCTGGCTGGCTCTTCTTCCTCAGCACACATGCTGGGCTTTCATGGCCAGTGAACGTGAGCTCAGTGGGTTCTGATGGGAAGTGTGCTCTGTTAAAGCTCCGGCACCCCATGTGAATTTCCTTACCGGTCCTCCCTATTCTTTGTAAATCAGAAAGGAGCAAGTCTCCAGTAGGAAGGATGCCTCCTTTTAAACACATCCCTGTGGCTATCTGGAGTTTGCTGAAGATCTGAGGAAGGGGTGGCAGAAGAAAGAAAAGAGGGCACATGGCAGATGCAGCCCCGCCTGGTCTCTTTCCCGAGCAGTGTGAAGAACAGCGGCCCGGTTGGGGGGCATTCTCGGAGATGTCATCTTGACTCCCGGGGACCGCTGCAGGTGGGCAAAGCAGCTAAGCCCACTTTGATGTTTCATAGGTGTGAGCCCCACGTCCGGTTCAAGCCAGTCCATTCAGGGGACAGTGGGCGTAAATACAGGGAAAGCTAAGGCCCAGCTGGGCGCCTGGCCAGGGGTGCTGCTCCCTCTGTGCTCAGCAGCTACCCCGGACCACCACCGAGTCAGTTTGTGCTCCCACCGCTGGGGAGCACCACTCAGTCTCTGCACCGGCTCCTTGCTCTCCTTCTGAAGGCCCCAAGGCATGGTTCGGGGATGGGGGGAAGTGAGGCCCGTGCAGGGAGGGAGGGATGCCAGAGGAAGGGCGAGTCTGGATCCCCAGAAGCAAGTGACAGGACAGGGTGAGCTCTGTGGGAAACTGGGGCTTCCCCAGTAGAACACCGAGCCTTACAGGGGGATGCTGTTTCCCCTCCTGGGGGCTGTCCTGATGGGTTAGTCACATGGGTTGCATTGGTCCCACGGCTGAGCAGACCCAGATACTCTGTGGGAACACAGGACTCACAGTGTCCCTAGGGGATGCCCTTCCCCCAGTTTCTTCCCCATTAGCTGTGCCTGGAACTGTGACGTTTCTGGGTGACAGCGGGGCCTTCCCCGGACTCACACTGCTGTAAAGCATGAGGCCCGCCCGTCTCCAGACACAGAGCATCCCTGTAAACAGCCGAGGGGATGCTGATGTGTGGATGAGCCCCAGCCCTGGGACCCGACACCCTCCTTCCTCAGGGGAGCAGAGAGGTGTTATCGGACTCATCAAAGGGGGCCTCTCAGCAAGAGCTCACCCCGTTATTATTTTATGAGATCGTTATCACCGGTAACCACAGTATTAATAAAAATTGAGGGTAATAAAAGAAATCACAGAGGCAACTAATGCTATCAACTATGCAATAAAAGGGAGGAAGCAGGCTTCATTTATAATGACAAATTCTCTTTGTGTCCCAAAGTGCAGAAAGAAGGCTGGGAGGAAGGGGCCACTAGGCAGCTCTAGAAGAAAAGCCCACACCTTGCTTCCAGGTAACCACCTCTCAGTAGTACGCTCTGGCCTGGGAGAGCTAGAGGGCTCCCCTCCAGGAGAACATGGGGTGGAAGCAGGGGTTTTCTGGTCTCATCTGTGCTTACTTAAGCCCTTCACCCTCTCCACCTGGAGGAAGACACTTCTGAGCCTCCCACTCCCACCCTCGCTGGGTTCGCGGCACCCGGCCAGGCATTGGGATTGCCTGGTTCACGTGGTGCTCCAGCCCTGCGGGGGGCTAGGGCCCGGAGTCCTGCAGTTGGCCTCCCCACGCTCGGCCCTAGTCACCCTTTCTACTCTCTGCCCATAGCAGCCGGCACGGCACCCACCCCTCCAAAGGGACAAGGCCACCTGGGAGGCAGTGTCCCAGCATCCTCCAAGGCCCTGAAGCCTACCGCGGAGGTGCTCCTTAACTTCTCCAGATAGCTCCTTTTCACCCCACTTTTCACCAGATCTACACAGTGGGTCCCCAGAAGAATGGCAGCAGTAGGTGACATTGGGCATGAGCAGCAGCGATAGGAGGGTAGGCCTGGGACAACCTCGTCCAACCCAGCCCCTACCCCTGTCCTTCCATCATGCAGTAAGCGTGGGTACTGACCCTAACCCTGACCTGGTCTCCCAGTGACATAGATGTGGTACTGAGGTGTGCTTTGAGCTCACATGACCCACTGGGATGTCCCTATATTGGAGAAAGGGCCTGTGCCTCCCACAGCCATAGAAAAGGAGGTGAAACCCAGCCCCACTCTGGGGGAATGAACCTCAAGGATAACCCGGTCACCTCAGATGAGAGAAAACGTGGGCTCGTGCAGACCCAGCTCTGAGCACTGTGGAGGGGGTGGGGGGAAGGCGTTGGGGGGTGCACCACTCGATGCAGCTTCATAAGAGGGGGAGGACGGATTAGACTGGGAATACGGACGGTCTAGAGAAGAAGACCGGCTGGGAGGACAGAGTCTAGGACGTGGTCAGTTAGCGGAGGAGGCAGGAAAGCAGACGTGGTGGGGGAGGGGGTATTGGTGGCATCCCTGTGGCTATGGGACGGAGAGATGGCCCAAAAGGTGGGAGAAGCAAATGCACTCTGCACATGTTCAGCGTGATCTTCCTGGAAAACTGGGATGGTTCTGGGGGAGTCATTTGGGCAAATGACTCTGAAATCTTCCTCTACTTTATTTAATTCCTAAGAACTTTTTTACAATTATCAAGAAAGCTAGGAGGTGCTTCTGGAGGAAGTCAACGTGCTTTTATAACATATGCATGGGAGGCCCCCTGGCTCGTCTCAGCTCCTACCTGGACAGAGGGAGAAAGAGAAGGGCGTACCATGAAGGAAAAAGGATTTCATAGACCCCGCTTTGTTTGGACCCTGAGCAAAAAGCCCCCCGAGGAGTAGCACAACCATGACTCAGCCTGGCCTCTTTGCCCTTCTGCCTTTTAGGTATCCTACTCTAGACCTCAGCTTCTGGCGCCCCAAAATCACTTTGGGGCTTTGTCCAAAAGGAGATGTAGGTGCTCCCCCCAGGAGCCCAGGAAGGGGGCGGCTAACCACTCGGATGCTGCAGTTTCCCAAGAGGGGCCTAACTCCAGTATCCAGCCAGGGCTGAACTGGGGCCAACTGGGCTGCCTATCAGCGCACAGTCCAAACACCAGCCAAGGCCCCTTGGCCGGTAATAAATCCAGCCGGGCGGTGAAAACAGGTCAGAGAGCCTGAGGAATATAACCCAGCCCTGGTAATGATTAGCTAGCACCCCGGGGCCCTGGAGGTCACAGTGATAATGAGAAAGTTTCCCCGAGCTATCTCAAGTGCGGAGGACCTGGGGAGGGGCCCTGGCTGGAGGCCCGACTCCTGGACAAACGCTCCCCACCCCCTTCCAGGGCGCGCGCCTTTCAGTGATCAAACACCGCGCCTCCCCAGGGAACAGGGGAACTGACATCACAGCCCCGGGGTCGCGGCCCCAGTGAAGCCCGTGGTGGAGACGCCAACAAGAGCGTCTTTCTGGGAGGTGGCTTTCCCCAAACCCAAGACTTGATGATAAGCCCTTCCTTCCAAGAAGAGGAGGCTTAGTGCTTATCTTTATGGCCCCGCACATCCTAAGACGTGGAGGCCCCGCATCACTTGAGTGAAACTCATTCCAGCGAGATTTTTTTTTTTTTTTTTTTTTTGGTACTTTGGTATCCTGCAAGGAAGGTCTCCAGCAACTTTCTTCAAGTGCAGGACTTAGGCCTCCTTGAAACTAGAGGGGATTTCAAAGCCCCAGCTATGTATGCATTATGATGCGTAGCAAGGACTTCAAGAGAGTTCTTGGACTGAGAAAGCAGGGCCAACACAGAGGGAAAGTAATAATAATAAGGACTCTAAGATGAAGGCTGTAGGAAGCCTCCATGTTCTAAAAAATTGCAGTGTCTACTGGGGACTAACCCAATTTTCAGATAGAAGTGAAGGCACAAAGAAGATGTGTGTGGTTGTCAAGGGTCAAGATGGCGCCATGAACTGGCAGCCCAACTCCGGCTTCTGCACCTTCCTTTGAACTATGCAAGTATTCTCATCCACTGCCAGGGTCGCAACCTTTTCACACTGCCTGTCTCTCCTTTATCTTCGGCTCCACCTCCCTCCCTGAACTAAAGATTAGAGTCATCATTTCTACCTCATACCGAAGCCAGGAAGACTCTTTTCCACACTACCAAATTGTTCTTGTAGAAAAGGAGCCATGGAAGGGGCACCTTGGTGGCTCAGTCGGTTAAGCGTCCAACTGTGGGTTTCAGCTCAGGTCATGATCTCAGAGTCCTGGGGTCAAGGCTGGAGTCGAGCTGTGAGCTCAGTGGGGAGTCTGCTTGAGGATTCTCTCCCTCTGCCTCTGTCTCCCCTACCCAGCTTGTACACATTCTCTCTCTCAAATAAATAAGAAATCTTTAAAAAAATAAAGAAAGAGAGAGAGAGAGAGAAGAAAGAAAGAGAAAGAGATAAGAAAAGAAAGAAAGAGAGAAACAGAGCCGTGTATATTTTCTTGAATAAACTGGTACTGATTCCTACTGACACACTCATCACATATTACTCAAAGCTGCCCCACGATGTTACCAAATATTGACATCCTGCACTGGGTGAGGAGGTAGCCATAGTGAAGTAAGAGCAGTACTCAATTCTGGAAACTTCTTACTTCAGGAGGCCAATCACTGAGCAGTGTTCTTATATTCTTTCCTTCGTTATCTGATTTACCAATAACTTCTGTTAAGACACCACCCAGAGTAAACCATTTCCAGTTCCAGTCAGGGTCTGTTGGGTAAGTCCGTTTTTACATTTTTCAGATGTGTGTGATAATATTGAGCTACTTTTAAGTACGTTATACTTAAAAATGGCCACAACATCACATGTTCCTGGTGGACACAACAGCACCACCTGTGAAGTAAGTATTCTTGAAAGAGAGAGAGAGAGCAAGGAAGGAAGAGAGGCAGGGAGGGAGGGAGGGAGGGAGGAAGGAGAGAAAGCATGAGAGAGGAAAGAGAGAAAGAGAGAGAGATGAGGGAAGGAAGGAAGAAAAAGGGAGGAAAGAAGGAAGGGGGGAAGGAAAGAAAAGGGAAGGGAAGAGAAGGGAAGGGAAAGAGAAAATCAAGCCCAGCCAAGCTTCTAGATCTAACTACTAGTGTAGAGGAAACACAGGACTCCGGAGGAAAAAATGTCAACTGACACCCAGGGTTGTAGTAGCAGAATCCGGGATGTGGGAAGCCGGACATCAGGTGATGCCTGTCATAGCTGGTGACGTGCACAAGGGAGGTCGTTGCATTATTTGCTCTGCCTTTGGGAATGTGTGAAAACTGTCTAATAAAGGCTTAAAAATACCTGCAAGTGTTTGGCTCATACACACAAGCCCTCCTTTCCCTGCCGACCATGAACTAGCACAGTTCTCAGGCATGGGCAGGGAGTCACGCCAAAGGCTGTGTCCTCCATGAACTGGCCATCCTTGGGTCTAACCGAGATGAAACACTGGATGTGGACAGATGCAGAGGGTGATGCCGTCGGGCGTTCTCAGACCTGGGTTCTCCATCTGAGTCTGCTCTCCACCAGCTTGAGGAACTTTGGGCAAATCACTTACCCTCTCTCTGAGCACCCATTTTTTTTCTCTACCAAAAGAACCACTCATTCAGCAAACACTTGAGGTGGATGTGGAAACAAGGTAGACAACTGTCCCTGCACTCAAAGAGCAAGAAGTGTGCCCAAGGAATCCATTACATAAGGTGGGTGGGAGAAGGACCATTCGAGATCTAAGGGCACCAAGGGATTCTGAACCCAAGAGAATCTCTTCTCTCTCAGTCTCAGGGAGGGCTCCCTGGAGCAGGTGGCATTTGAGCTGAAGCCTGACAGGTAGGATTTCAGCAGCGTCCAGGAAGAGGAGGGCGAGCCAGCAGAGGGAGTCCGAGCCGGAGGGATCCAAAGGAAGTGATCTATGGTGCCTGTCTGGGAAGCCAGGGCAGGGCAGGCTGTGGAGGCCCTGAATGCCCGCCCACTGTGGTGGAAACTTCTGTGGAAGGCAATAGGGAGCCCCCTGGACTCTTGAGGAGAGAGATGCTTTGATCAGGATGGTTTTTAAAGATTATACAGAGCAGATGGATTAAGGAGAAAGATTGGATCCTATTTACAGCAGGAGAGAGGAGGCCTAGCTCAGCCGGTCTACAAGCCACCTCTGAGGGTAAAAGTGCAGAACATGCCTGCAAGGACGGCGGGGCTTTCTTCTCCCAGGGAGAGTGTGTGCGTGTACGCGTGCGCGTTCGTGCACACACACACACACCCACACACCATACACACATCACACCCCCCACACACACCACACACACATCACACATCATACATCACACATCACATACCACACACTCCACACCACACACACACCACCACACACACCACACATACCACACCCACAACCCGCACAACATACCACATACCACACACACACGCACACACCATGCACACACACACCACACACACCACACCACACACTCCACACCACACACACACCACACACACCACACACACTCCACACACACCACACCACACACTCCACATACCACACCCACAACCCGCACAACACACCACATACCACACACACACGCACACACCATGCACACACAAACCACACACCATACACACATGCGCACACCACCCACATACACATCACACACACACACCACACATAGTAGTGAATCCTGAGGCCTGGGGCTGGAGAAAACAAACCATGTATGAGAGAAAGTATGACTGGAAAAAGGAATACATCAACCATCAAATGCAGACACAGTTTGGCGCGAAACTGAGAAATGGCACAGGGAATGCCTCCTGTTTCCTCCCATTTCAGAAAGATCTTTTTGCATCTTGTCCTGGTTCATTCTGGAAACAAGTTCACCAGAACCCAGAGATCGGGGGCTGCTGCTGCTTGCTGGGTGGCTCAGACTGCCGGGGGTCACCGGGCCCCCACAGCTGAGGCCTCCGTCCCTGAGGGAGTGTTGGGAGCCCAGAACCTGGCAGTCTGGAGCGCTGCCTTATCTTTCTATCTTCTCTACAGAAAAGGACATTATAAAATCAAAATGCACACTAGCAAAACAAGGTAAGAACAAAGAATAGCGGCAGATCAGGCTCTCTTGGCTGAAGGTGACACTGCCGGGTCCCTGGGATCCCGCACTCACCCAAGGCCCCTGGGCTCTGTTCTGGCCCGTGTCACACCTCGGTGTGTGATCTTCACCCAATTACCCAAAGCCAAGATTTGTTAGCAAAGGTGGTTTCCTAACATTTTTAATTAAAAAAAAAGTTGTTGTTTTTTTTTTTAAAGATTTTATTTATTTATTTGACAGACAGAGATCACAAGTCGTCAGAGAGGCAGGCAGAGAGAGAGGGGGAAGCAGGCTCCCTGCTGAGCAGAGAGCCCAATGCGGGGCTCGGTCCCAGGACCCAGGGATCATGACCTGAGCTGAAGGCAGAGTCTTTAACCCACTGAGCCACCCAGGTGCCCCAGTCCTCTTTCTTTAGAGTAACTAATGCATCCAAACAGGAGGAGACCCGATGTGAAATGTGAAGAATTTCAGGTGCAGGGAGAGGGCTATTCTGCCCTTTGCCTTTGCCCTTCACCTTCACAAAGTTCCAGAAGCAGAAAGGTGCTCCTGATCCCAGTAGGTAAGTGGGCTCCTGGCACAGAAGTGGACCCAGGGAAAGCCCCATTGCTGGGGAGCCTTGTCACTGCCCTGGTCAGTTTCACTCCCCAACTCTCTTCCGGGAGCCCCTGGGCTGTGAGAACATGGGAGGTGAGATGGACAGCCGTGGCAGAGGTGGAAGCCGGTTCCTGAGGGTCCCACCTTGTTCCTGGTGCAGGTGGCAGCCCACTGGATCCCCAAGCAGACCCTGAGGTCCAGCTCCCTTAGTGCCTCCAAGTCCCGCCTCTGACTCTGGTCCTCACTTAACACTCTTCAGGCAGGCCTCCTCCCTGGGGAACGGATGCAAAACAGGGCGGGCTCACACCCCAGAGAGCCCAGCTCTGTGTTTTGCAACAGTGGACACTCAGGGAATATTTGCTAAAATATTAGCGCTAACAATCAAGGCGCCTCTTTACTTCTGAGCCCGGCCTCACTTGTTGGTGGGCACCACAGGCTCCAAGCCCACAGGGCACTCATGTTACCTGTCCTCAGGAGCCAATCCAGGAACCAGAATAACAGAAACGAACGCACTCTCTCTGTCCCGGCCCACCCAGGCCTCTTTCCCACGGTGTCCTCATTCTTCCTCCACTCCAGACGGCACAATGCCTGCACGTGTGCGTTGCCTTAGGCCTCCTGTGCCCCGAGCCAAGCCTAGCAGGGGGAAGCCAGCGCCCTGGGCTTCCAGAGAGACCTCCAGGTTCCGTACCTGGCTAATCATTCAGTGGGGGCAGCAGGAATGGCTGTTTGCTTTTGCTGGGGATGCCAGGGAACAAGCTGTTCAAATCTCCCCAGGCCCCCGCCCCCTTCTGACACCCTGCTCCCCATCATTTCTCCACTATCTCCTGTCTTATCATCCCTCCAGGAACACTTGTTGAAGTTCAGGAGGCAAGGCTGCCTCCCTTGCCCTTGTTTGCAATCCCAGATTTCTACTCCCGGTGTTTCCTTGCCTTTGGCCCCAGAGTCCTCACTGGTGCCCTGGAGGGCCCACATGGGACGTGCTACCTCTTGGAGGCCTCCAGAGCCTGGTGTCGGGCAGGTATCCAGTATCGTGAGGGCCAAGAGATGGGATGTCCTGGGAGACAGAAGGGACAGAAGGGATGGTCCTGAAACATCTCCTTGACTCACCATCACGGCAGTGGGGAGAATGAGAAATCTTACATTACAGTTTCTAGGCACACAGAGCCCAGGGCAGTGGCCGAGGAGGGTAAGAGGAAAGGAAGGTGGACGTGGTAGCAAGGTGGTCACTAGATGTGTGACCCCAGGCTGGCCTTGAACCTCCCTGGGCCTCCGTTGCATCATCCGGGGGAACTATCGTTCCTATCTCATAGGGTTAGCCTAAGAATTATAAGAGTTTATAGAAAGCATAGGGCCATCTGGGTAACATAAAATTCTTAATATTTATTTACAGGTAGTTCTCAAGCTCTCCTTCCTGCCAGAGGCATCTGGAGGAACGGGGAGTTGATTACTGATAATGTGTGATATGTGCCACAAAATTCAAACTCACTCTTTGGTCTGGAGGCTCTGAGAGGGAGGGAAGCATGAACAGAAGTCCAGGTGGAATCCTGTTGCCCTGTGTGAGGCAGAGGTCTCTGGGTGGGCTCAGTCCGCCCTCCTCAACAGGCCTGCTCTCCCGGGAAAGGATGTCCCTGCCATGGGCCCCACTGTCCTACCCTCCTCTCTCTTTTTCTAATGACACTAGACTAGATTAATTATATCTCCCCATATATGTTCTTCCTAACATCAGTAAAGTCCTAAAAGCTACTTAATGCTAATGTCATTTTTACTAAGTGTCTCGGGAGAACATTCTCAGTAGAAAGCATAAAAATTTATAAATCATCTGGAAATTTCCCTCTTGCGGGGTGGGGGTGGAGGGCAGTGGTGAGGGGGATGTAGTCCCAAACGGGGTAGGCGTCTGCTTCTCAGCTCTTTGGATAAAAGTATGGATTTGGCTTCTTTGACCAGCGAGGCAGGAGTAGTATGGCTCTTTTATGGAAAGAGAGTTAAGGTTGTTTGCCCATAATCACAGCCCAACAACCCGCTGAGGCCCCACATCCTGGGCTCTGGGCCATCACCACACCCGCCCCATCAGCAGCCTCGCTGCCCCCAGTTTGTCAGGAAGGTGCCTGCCATGTGTAGCATCTGCCCTTCTTGGGACCCATGAATCGGCCCAAGCCCTCTGCACCTCTCACGTCACCCCTTGTGCTCCCAATGAAAAGGTGCGACAACATTTTGGTAGCTGGAAATCCTCGTAATCAATCCCTTGAGCCCCAAACTGGCAAATCTGGGTAGTGAAGGCTGTCCTCACTGATCTCCACTCCAAGGAAACAGAAAAGACCCGGTGGGGGGCGGGTAGGGGCGTCTTGATCCAGCCAAGATCCCATGCCTGGAGATGCAGAATCGCCCCCCTTGTGCCGAGGCCCAAGGACCATGTGGTGAGCCCTGGGCTATGATACAGGGGAAACCACAGGGCTGAGGATCTATGAAAGCTATCATTTCGTTGAGAGCCAGAAGCAACCCTGATGGGGAGTACTTGGAATTGGCAGCACCAAGCTGTTCGGGATGACTGCGGAGTCTCATGTATACGGAGAAGCATATCTGGGTTTGCTTGTTTTGAACTCACATTCATGCTTTAGTCACTAGGAACCACAGAAACCCCACAGGCTGCTCACTCTTCCCTCCCTTTCTGGTGATTCCAGATCCTTCTCCCAGCAACTGCTGCTCTGAGCTATTCCCCCACCCCACGGCCCAGACACCTGCCCCGGGGCTCCCACCTCTGACCCTGCTTCTGAAACCCCAGAACAGACCTGAGCCCGATGCCAGCCAGGAAAAGGAAAAGGTGGTCAGGAGGCAAAACTTGACAAATTGTTGAATTGGGGTGAAGGGTATAAAAGGGGACCTTGGACTAGTCTGTTTGTGCACGCTTGAACCTTGTAGCGACACAGATTTTAAAATAAAAAGACTGGTTACGGAGCACAGCACTGAGCTAAGAAGCAGTGCAAACAATGATTCACATAAGGTGGGCTAGGCTTCTCCTCAGCTCTCTACACACATTGTTTCATGGAACTGGTACCTTGGACCCATGAGGTTCGTGCCCACCATTCCATACTTCGTAGATGGGGAATCCTAAGTGCCTGGAGCTCACACAGAATCCACCATGCCCCGAGCCATGGTTCTTCCGTCAGCCCCTGAGGCTCTCACACGAGGGGCCAACCCAAGACCCATGGCCGCTGACCCCACTATATCCTCATCTAGCCAGCATTCTGCGGGGAAGGCACAGTGACGACTCTTACGTCAGGGAGGAAGCAGGGCTTGGGGAAGTGACTGGCCCAAGGTCACGGGGCCAGGAAGAGGCAGTGCAGGACAGACCCCCACTCCCCACTCGGGGCAGGACTCCTGCTCGGGTAGGTAGCTAGAACGCTCTTTCCCTCCTGCTCAGGGAAGGCCCAGAGGAGGTCAAACCAGGTCCTGGCCTCTTTGGGAAGCAGAGGTCAAAGAGGCAGGGAGGACTGGGAAGCAGTTGGGCTGGGCGAGGCAGGCCGCCCCTCTCAGCACCCGTGGAATGCAGAATTCCTGGTGTGGCTCTGGGAATCTGTTTTACAAGTTCTCCAGGTGATTATTGCAAGCACTGAACTTGGTGAGCCATGCCGTACTGTTTAAATGGCCTTTCCCAACGGCCTGCGACACCACTTTTTCCTGGATGTCGGCTACCTATCAAACATAGGAGCACGAGGGCCTGGGAAGACGATGGAGAACAGGCACCCAAAATATAAACCGGGGGTCATCTCTGGAGGCTGAGCTGACAGGTGACACGTGACGTATCTGCTTCTGCTAGAACAGTGTTCGGCACTTGCCTAACTCTATAAAAGCCAGCGTCTTGATAACCTCTAGCTTGCAGTGGATGAAGGAAGCAGCAGGAGAATCCCCTAGAAGGGTGTTCGTGGAACAGGAGGTGATGGGATGTTCACAGTCATCCCGGGAGGTCAACAGTCACTCATCATGATTGGGTACTTTCAGGGTTCACGGGGCCCTGCAGATCAGCCCCGGCAGGAACTCTGCCCTCAGCTGAGGACACGTTTTGCAGGAACATAAACTGGTTTGAACACATGTTGCATGTTTAAATTCTCAAACAATACAGATTTAAAAATAAAGGGACTGTTGGTGGGTCCCCTGCTGCCACCCAAGGGCTGGGTTTGGGTCCTGGGGACTGTAGGGATGATGAGGGACTTGGCTCTGTGGGAGGGTATTATGTTTCTTCCTCAGCAAATCTTAAGAAACTCTAGCTTCTGTGCACTATCGTTCAAGGGCTCTCTGCATGGAGCAGGGACTGGTTGAAAGGTGGAGGGCCGATTCTGGCTTCAAGCCCACCCTGTGCTGCCCCAGTCCCCGGACAGGAAGCCAACAGCTCTTGCTTGCTCATAGTGTGACGGACCAGCCGGCGAGGCCATGACGCGGAGGCTCACCGGCCATCAGAAGCTTCTCCAAGGCTACTCGGTAAGGCCAGGTCCATGTCCACACTGACATTTGGCGTTGTCGTGGAGTGAGGTGACCGATGGCACAAGCACACACATGGCCCTGGCTCCTCCATGGGGCCATGCTCACCACCACTCTGGCCCAGAGGGGACCCAGGGGACTCCCTGAACCACACCGGTCAGAGTACCCCCCCCCCCCAGGACATAATGACAACTGATGGCTTAGACTACAGAAACAGCTCTGCAAAACTCGGGGCAAAGCCTGTCCTGACTACAGGCTCATGCAGGGTGAGCAGAGTCAGCCCACACACAGGGCCCTGGAGGGAAGGGAGGGCTCCAGGCTCCAGGAGGGCCCTCCTCCAGGCTGTCCCCTGCAGCCCTGCTCACTGGCCGGGAGCCACTTCCTGAGTGCACTCCATTTGGGGATTCATAATCCGTTGCCCAAACTTCCTTGGTTTGTCAGGTTTTCCTATCAGCCGCCCTGTCTCAGTTAGGAAATCAGCTTTCTAGAACTTTCCAACTCAGCTCCTGCTCTCTCCCGCTTCCATGCCTCACCCCAGGGCCCATGGGGAAGGAAAGCAAAAGCAAGAACAGGTCTCTTACTTTCTCCCTCATTGCCAGCTAGTCTTTCTGTGAGAAATGAGAAGGGAGCAGCTGGTGAACTCAGAAGGGGTGATCAGGTGGGCTGTGCTGGGGAAGCCCCAGGACCGGCCCAGGCCCAGCCACCCTCTAAGTGCTCGGCACCACCCCCTTCCCTGCAGTCAGCTTCCCTGGCCTGCCCAGGCCTATCGCTGGCCATTCCCAGCATCTCGGGGGCATGATAAGTTGTGACAGCGGAGCTCTGGCCAGGAACGGGTCCATCTAGGCTGCCTCCAGAATGAGGACCCGCAGCCCTTCCGGGAGGTGGTCGACAATGGGTCAGTTGTTTTCCACAGAGATCGTCTCCCACCCGAATTTGAATTTATATTGTATCTAAGGAAAAAGAACCAGGTGTTCTAAAGCCTAAAGATAGTAATAAAATCGAGCAAGATAAAAATGTGGAGGAAACGTGATTTAGTCTGATGTGTTTTTCACCTTCCAAACTGCTAAATAAACAGCACACATAGCCCAGAAGTGTTTTATTGCCCCTCTCTGCGTGCACTTCCCGAAGGTGTTTCTCTGCATAGCTCAGCCTCTCTAATTTAGCTAGCGCCGAGGAGGTAAAACGCAGCGGGGCCATCTGTCCCCACAAGGACCCTGGAGTCGCATGGCTGGGTTACCTGCGCTTCTGGGAGGCGCAGCCCTCTGGGGCTGGCAAGGGGACTCTGGGCCAGCAGGTGGCGGCCACGTCGCGGGCTGCTCCTGTCCGGGGCTGGAAGGACGCTGCTGCTCTGCCTCGAGCTCACCGCTTGGGGCGCACTGTTTCCATTTTTTAATCTGCTGATTTTCCCGAGTTATTTCATCCTGTGGAGTTCCGTTGTTCTCACATTTCTGTGTGTATTAGAATTATTCTGCAGAATTCTTTACCTAAAAGCAGCTCGGTGAGCTTGACGAGAGACTGGAGGGAATTTCAAAGGTAATTGTGGTTGGACGCAACCTTTACCTTTCACACTGGCATCAGAAATTAACCTACATGCAGATGCACCCCCAAATCCACCCTCACCCCCACCCCGCTGAACGTCCTTGGGAAATCGAGGAGTGTGAAGGCCCTCCTTAATCTGTTCTCCCAGGACACAGTAACCCCCCAAACCTGGACTGTCTGTCTTCTGTTTTCTGCTCCTTCTGCCATCAAGTACAGAGAAGGGGGAAAAAGCAAAGAGCAGCACATGAGTAAGATCCTCGTGCCCTGAGATTTAGGGGATTTTTTTTTTTCTTTTTATCCTTGCATACTTATTTCCAGGTCAAAAAATAATACATTATTGTACTTTTTTTTTTTTTTTTTTTTTTTTAAGAAAAGAAAGGAAAGGAAAGGAAATCCGCAACACATGAAACGTGTCCTGGACGCCACTCAGTCTGCGACTGGCCTGCGTTTATCTCTGACTGTCCCCTGGCAGTTTGAAGCATTACCGCTCCGTGATAACCAGAAGTGAGTAAGCGCTGTGGCCCTTCAGAATGTCACCCTGAAGCACCAATTCAGAATGTCACCCTGAAGCATCAATAGAAAGCTCTTGGCTTCTGCCCTGGCCTTAGTTCTGTAGCCAGCATGCTGATGAAGGGAAGTTTACAGGACTGCCTAACTTGGGCTGCCCAGCCTGGGGGGTGGGCCAGCTGGAGAGCATTCCAGACACGCTGCAAGGCCTTTCACGTCCTGGAAAATGAGCTGACGATTCCTAGAGCCAGTTTTCTCCAAGCCGAGCTCCAGAGACACTAAATCAGACGCTAAGCTGTTGGCATCTCAGAGGATCTCAGGTTCTGAGTGGGGCCCTCTCAACCCGTTCCCATGTGAGCACTTCCAGGAAGGCAGCCACACAGCTGCCTCCCTGAAGCAGGACACTATTGTCATTTTAAAAACTGATGTCTGCCAACTATCATATGATCTCCCTGATATGAGGAAGTTGAGAAGCAACATGGGGAGTGTGGGGGGCAGGAAAAGAATAAATGAAACAAGATGGGATCGGGAGGGAAACAAGCCATAAGAGACTCTTAATCTCACAAAACAAACTGAGGGTTGCCAGGCTGGGGTTGGGGGGGGCGGCGAGGGGGTTCAGGAGAGGGTGGTGAGATCATAGACATTGGAGAGGTTATGTGCTATGGTGAGTGCTGGGAAGTGTGTAAACCTGGTGATTCATAGACCTGTACCCCTGGGGATAATAATATATGTTAATTTTAAAAAATAAGGAAAAGAAAGTGATGTCTACTCACAGAATATTATGAGGCCACTATAAATAAAGTTTCTTTCTGACATGCAAAAATAAAATAGTGATGCCTGGGGCAAGGGGGGGAGATCTCTTAAAATAATTTAAAAATTAAAGGACCCGAATGAGATCTCTTGATAACTCCTTCCTTCTCCTCTCCGCCCTTTGCCCTCATGGCTCACACACCCCAACTCGGGCCCCAGGACTTCCACGCACAGGGTCTGCCCAAGTGACCTCTCCCCAGAGCGCAGGTTTCTGGGGAGTGAAACTGACCTTAGGGCTACACAACAAATGGCCCCTAAGGATGCTTCTCAGTGATAATCCTGACTGCAGGGGGGTTTTTTGCACACCTCCCCATGCCCAGGCCACCCCACCCGTGCCCCCTGACCAGAAGGAAGCAATACCCAGATCCCTAGGTTTATGTTTCTGGTTTTGAACCTGGTGTCAGTGGAATCACACACCGGGTACTCTGTGTGTCAACTTTCAGTCTTAGGTCTGTGATATTCACCCATATTGATGTGTGTAGTGTGACTGATTCTTTTCATGGGAGACTAATTTTCTTTTAAACGTATGAGAGTTGATCCTTGTACTGCCCTCCCTCCTCCTCCTTTACTCAAATCTGTGTGTGAACACGTCCTTCCCGAGTGGTAGGTGAGAGTGTTTGTCGCATGCATCCATGTTGCTATAGAGAAAATAAATGTGACTACGCCCCCCCCTCCAGAGACTTGTACCTCCCCCAACTCCCCACCCACCCTGTCTTCAAAGGCTCTGGTGAGGATCATTTTTAAACGAGGGCTTTGCCACAGCTCCAGGAATGTAAGCCATGGCAATAAGTTCCTGGAAGGCCTTTGGAAATACCTTCCCTGAAGGCGGTTTAACAGTTGGAGAGGAACCAAGTTGGTCGGAGGGTCTGGAGGCAATGTTTTACTTAGATCTTAGATCATCAGAATACTAGGCTCTGTTCTTGAACGTGGTCGTCAGCTGGGAGAGATGCTGCAGCTTGGTGTTGGAAAGTGAACAGGAGGAAACAGAGTGCAAAAGAAAGGAACTGGAGGGGGGGGCGGTGACTCTCCCGGGGCAGCCTGCCCAGTAAGGTGAATGGTAAGTCAGGGGAAGGAAGGAAGGAAGGAAGGAAGGACGGACGGACAAGGCTTGCCAGTTCTCAGCACCTAGGCGATGGGAGTGACCAGACATGAGAGCTGGATGGTAATGGGGAGAAACTTGATTTTTTTTTTTAAATTAAAAACAATCATGAGTACTGTCTATGTACCTGTGTGCAAGTGAGGACCGAAAAAACGTAACAAACCTATAAGTACAAGTTTGACCGGTAGGTGGCAGGCTAGGCCAAGCTATTCTCTAACGCAAACCAACCAGGTGATTGTTGTCCTCCCTGAGCCCAAACCTGCACAGTGCCTCAGGGGTGTGGCCCCCTGGGCCCTGAAGCAAATCTGTCATTACTCCAACATCCACAGGAGCAAAAGGCCCTGTAGGGATCACAGGCCTTTTTCCCAGCTTTTTACTTTTCCTCTCTTAACCCCAACTACATTTAAATAGATGCTGGCAATCAGGAAAGATAACCTGTTCGAAAAACAGAATAGTTTGAGATGTGGTTATTTGAGACTTCCAAACAAAACAAAAAAGCTAAGAAAAGTAAATTGTGGAAGACTATCTTTCAACAAGAGATCCCAAACCCACTGTGTTATTCCCTTCCCCGCATCATCAGGAAATATTCACTGAGGTCCTTCTGTGTCCTGGGAGCTGTGCTCAGTGCCGGAGTATAGAAAGCGTAAAGGTCCCCCTAGAAGTCTCTGCCTTCTAGCTATGAATTCCTCACTCATCTGTCATTTCCTTCAGTGTCCGGGCCAAGGAAGCTCATGATTGCATCTCTTGCACCGAGGACTGTGATAGACACATATGTACTAATTCTGTCATCTCGCATACGTGAGATCAGCTGGCAAGTAGGGGATACTGCCTCGAATCCAAGATTACAGGATTCACTGCAAAAGTGTGCAGTTCAGACACCGAAGCATTTTATATTTTCTTGTTGTTTTCTCAGGCTCCTTGTGCCATAGAACCAGGAGCCCACGGTGTTGGTACCCCTTCCCGAGCATGTCCTCATTCCTGGCCCCATGATAGGACAAGGTGCATTCCCCTTCTCCATGAGGCCATTGTTAGAACTCTCCCCATTTTACAGACTAAAAAACTGAGGCTTGAAGAAGTTCAATTTTCCCACAGGGACGAACCCATTGAGTTTGTCTTTTGAATCAGACCATGGCAGAGGGAGCGCCTAGCACACAGGGTCAGTGGTGGCCAATGAACTCATCCCCTCGCCTGTCACCTGAGTTTTAGAAGAACATCCCTTCTTTGTTTGGCAGGTGCAGCCAGCTGTACGGAACAGAATGCACCGTGCAAGGGCATGCCTGAGAAGAATAATTCTTGCCTCAGAGCCAATGTGTGGACTCCTGGAGAAAGCCCCTCCTGCGATGCTCACGGTTGCCATGGCGGTGAGAATCAGAGCATCTACTCCCGAATTTGATTGCTCACGGGTACAACCTTAAGGATTCCCAGGGATGCTTAAGAAAAATACTATTCAACCAAAGTCTGAAAAATGTAAATATTCAGACCCAACGTGTGTCACCTAAGATCTCAGCTCAGTGCTAAAGTATTTGTAAAGAAGATCCTTTGAAATCTGGACATTCTCTCATATTTTTCCTCATGTAAATCTCATGTAACTGGGCTCTGCTCTTTCTTACTCTCAATCTTTGTTTTCTCTTCCTTCACCTCTTCAGACCAAATGTCCTTAGCAAACCCCTGGATGTCGCCGACAGCAACTGTGACACAGAGCTCACCATCTGCTTTCTGAGAATTCATGATACCTGATGCCAGGGGCATGAAACAGAAGCCCGGGAACCAGCAGCTTCACACAGCAGCTTGTTCCACGCTCGTGCTGCCACAGGGTCTGCAAGCCCGGAGGACAGCATGGGCACACTGCCTTAGACAGCCTGGCCTGTGTGCTCCACCTGCTCCTTGAATTGGCTTAATAAAACTAGTTCTCTGGGGGGCCACTGAGACCTCTGAAGCAGCCAGTGTACATTTCATTAGCAGTCACCATGACAAGGAAAATGTAGACTCGAGGGATAGGCTATCTTTTCGTGTGGTGAATCTAGAGAAGTTGCAAAGCATTTTTTTAAATGTATTTATTTGACAGAGAGAGAGATCACAAGTAGGCAGAGAGGCAGGCTGAGGGGTGGGGGGAAGCAGGTTCCCCACTGAGCAGAGAGCCCGATATGGGGCTTGATCCCAGGACCCTGAGATCATGACCTAAGCCGAAGACAGTGGCTTCACCCACTGAGCCACCAAGGCACCCCTGCAAAGTATTATAGCTAAGAGCAGGGACTCCAGAGGCAGAATGTCTGGGATGCCTTCTTGAGTCTGCCCCTCGAAACTGTGTGGCCTTGTGCTAATCACCCAACCTCTCTGTGTGCCTCAGCTTTCTCAACTGCAAAATGCAAATGACGGTGACCGTGATGAAAGCACCCTCCTCTGATGGTTGTCAAAAGGACTAAAGAAGAAGCTGATATTTGTAAGGAGCTCAGAACAGTGGAAGACACCACACGCTCATGAATTTTCAACCAACATCAAACCTTATTAAAGGAACACCATACAAACCTCTCAACTTCTGCTCTGAGCTCAGGAACCGTGGCTCCCTGGAGAGCAACTGTTAATGGAAATACACATTTCAGAGCACAGGCTGAATATTGAATATTGAGCCCAACGCACTTCACTAATAGAGAGAAGGCTTTCTTTCGCTCACCTTTCTTTCCCTCACAAGGACAGGAGCTGTCTGTGGTCCTCCTGCCACCCTGTTACTTCTCAGATCTCAGCCACTCCTCACCCGCCAAGGTCACTAGCCTCTTGGGCTCCATTTCTAATGATCTTCGTGTTCTGGCTGCTCTAAATTCCTCCCAATACATACCTTGGCTCCTATGACAACTTCAATTTCGTTCAAGTCAATAAACATTTACTAAGCACCCACTAGCCCTACTAAGCCCAAAGGGGGATACAGATAGCACCGTTGTTGTTCGTGGACACATGTGAGCTGCTCACTGAGTGATCACAGGAATGAAATTCCGGGTGGACTCCCAAAGTGCTGTGGGCTAAAAGGCATGCGGCAGAACATCAGGTGGCCTCCCAGACAAAGGGAACTTTGAGCCAAGACTTAAGTGGTGAGATTTCAGTAATGAGAGACTGCTGGGGAAGGTCATCCAGAAGACCTGAAAACAAGTTGACTGCTGAGCTGGAGGCAGGCGACCTCAGGCTCCCCACCCCAACCCTGTCCTTGGAATGTGTGCTCTTCTCACCTTTCCTGCTCCTGGGGATGCTCTGAGGACAGAACCTTGAGATGGTGACATGCTGCTGAGAACACCTGCACGTAGAAACATTTAACAGGGGGCGCCTGGGTGGCTCAGTGGATTAAGCCGCTGCCTTCGGCTCAGGTCATGATCTCAGGGTCCTGGGATCGGGTCCCGCATCGAGCTCTCTGCTCGGCAGGGAGCTTGCTTCCCTCTCTCTCTCTCTTGCTACCTCTCTGTCTACTTGTGATTTCTCTCTGTCAAATAAATAAATCTTTAAAAAAAAAAAAAAAGAAAAAAAAAGAAACATTTAACAGGTGGTCCGGTTGCTGCTGCTTGAGGCAAGCATTGTATGTAAATTCCCTTTGTTTATTACAACTGCCGCCTGCCAGTCCCGAGTGATCCTACTACGGCCTTTCCTTGATCCCTCCCTGCCCTCTACCAGTACAGAGCCTGCTTCAGAGTTGACTGGGAGAGCTCCCCAGGGCCTTATGGACCAACAGAGATATAGGCTCCAAGTTTTGGAAGTGCAAGATGTTTACTCATTCATTCATTTGTTCAACAAACATTTATCCAGTGTCTACCATGTCCCAGGTATGGGGCTCGAATCCCTGCTCAGCCACCTACTAAATAATGAGCTGAGATCCACGTAACCCGACCATGCCCCAGGCTCCTCAGGTATAAGACGGGAGTACACAGCAACATTTGTCTCGCAGATTGGTAGACTGGAGTGAGCTTAGAACAACACCCGCTACACAGTAAGTGCTGAGTAAAGGCTCCCTCACATTGTCATTGCTGTTCCGTGTTGAACACACAATTGTCTTAAATACACTACCTGCCATCAAGAAACTCACAAATATTACTAGAGGAACAGACATACACTCTGTACTCTGTGGGGAGATACATCTAGTGATTTTTGTTTGTTCTTTTCATTTTGTTGAAAATTTTTATGAAATTTTATGACCCTTACCTCCCAAATTCTTGCAAACGAAAGCGTCCTTATGGATTCCTGGCTTTCACAGAAATTACATTAATGACATCTACGGAGCCTTTCGGAGGCAGCCAGGTGGCCTGCCTGCTGATCCCCCAGCATCCACAGATTCCAATCATCCGCTCGACTTGCTCATTCCTTCTCCAAGAGCCGTAGGTTTCAGGTCCACGTCCAACCACGGCTGCCGCCGCATTTAGCATTTTTTTTTTTAAACGACAGAGGACAGAGTGTGAGAGAGGCAGATGTGAAGAGCAATTATAACACAGAATGGCAGAAATGGAAGCGAGGCCATTTTCGCAGAAGTTGCCATGGGAGTTAGCGGTTCGTGGTAAGCCCTGCATGGGGAGACGGCGGCTGACAGGAATGCGTTCTAGGAGGAGATGCTGGGTGCTGCCCTGGGCGCTCTTCTCTGGTCTTCCTGTCGCCTCCCTCGGATCCCACGCATCTGCATCGCCACAGCACTGCAATTATCATTCGCATTAAAATTTGCATGCGCCGTCCAGACCCATCTATGAAGCTCCAGAGGAATATTAGGGTCACCTCAAATACTACATGTCCCAAATGAACTCATGGTTTGCCCTGAGCCCGGGGCTCCTGCTCCACTGTTCTCAGTTGCCCAAGCTGGAAGCCTGAGCGTCCTCCTAGCCCCAACAGCCTCTGCCTTCCCCAGCAGCCACTCAGCACCAGCCCTGCCGTCCTGCCTCCCCACCACCCCTGAATTCTCTCCCCTTCACCCATGCCCACCCCAAACACCCAATTTCACCCCCTCCATCTTCAGTACAGGATCTTGGGCAACTGCACATTTTATCACATTTTCCTGCCCATTTTTTCCCTTGACTCCAATGATCTCATTTGTTTATTTACTTGTTTGTCCCATTGTATAAATTTGTCCATCTCTTTGGGGACCAGATAAAGAAACATCAGAGAGCACTTGGACAACCCTTAAGTTCCTTGATCTTCATTGTTGGTCTGTGTCACTGGAATCCATAGAAACTGGAGTTTGGGCCTCCTGGGTGGCTCTGCTGGTTAAGCAACTGCCTTCAGCTCAGGTCATGATCCCGGATTCCTGTGATCGAGTCCCACGTCGGGCTCGCAGCTCCATGGAGAGTCTGCTTCTCCCTCTTCTCCGCTTTCGTGCTCTCTCTCTCTCTGTCTCTCTCTCACATAAATAAATAAAATCTTTAAAAACAACAACAAAAAAAAAAACAAAAAAATGGAATTGGAACTCAGTCACATGCCTGAGATAAAAATGCCTCATCCCTGGCAGGGTGAACGCAGAGTTCTGACAGAATCCGAGGAGATAAGACCGGTGGAATGTTTTTTTCTGTGCGGGCTCACTGAAGAGCTGGGTGTGAATTTTCAGCTCCGGGGTAGGGAGCAGGGTGCGGTGACAGTCACCTCAGCCATTGGTGCTGCAAGCCTTCAGGGAGTAAAACAGCGGCACTTGCTGGAACCCAGAGCCCGTCTCTGCTGCTTGGGCCAGCTGCAGTTGCACCAGGGGAAGTCCACCTGAGGATCAGGGCAAGAGCCCCTCCCCTAGAAGGCCATCACGAACAGCTCACCCCTCTCGAGTTCACTGATCAGAGAGGGCTGCAAAGCTGCAGAGCTCAGGGAAATCACTAGGTAGCATTCTTTGTATTTTTATTTTGTAGGCTTTTGTTTATTTTATCAGGTTTTTCTTACTTTTCATCTCCTTTCAAATAATTTTTATTAGAGAGAAAATTCACCTAGAACAGGGAGCCTGAACATCATCGTGGCTGTTCAGCATAGAACTTTTAGGATTTTCTAATGCTTGTTTCTTCCCCAGATCTATATACTGCACAGGATGTCCAAGGTGTGGCTATAGAGGAATTACTTGGTGTTCCACTGTTTCTTGTGTATGTTTACATCTAAAATAGTCTACCATGTGTCACAAGGCACTGATACAGGCTATAAATGCTGCAAGTCATGAGACTTGGGAACAGGGGACAGGGGAATCATTTCCTGAGATCATATCATATGTCATATTGATAGGAGGGGGTTCAGAGGACAGTGATCAGCCAACTGAGAGAACTTAGAAATCATATTAAATAAGAAATGACAAAAGGAAGAAAAAATTGTGAACACAGAAAAGGGAAGATCTTGAGTTGGGTTGAGTGTGTATAGAGGGAAGTGGGACAAAAGGGACTCCTTATACTTCACAGGCATTTGAGTAGATGAGTTGAAGTGGGGATAGGTTCCTTGAGTGTGTCCTTAGGATGCAGAATAACCATCCAAGGTGCATGTGCTGGGAGGGAGTTTCAGCTCAATAGAAGGAAGAGATTTCAAGGTGAAAGCTACCAGTGGAGTGGGGGTCCTTAATATTTGATGTATTCTAGTAGATGAGTCCATCCGCTGGGGATATCTTGCTAGATAGGCACCTAGTCACATGCTCCTTACAGTCTTCTTTTAAAAGTAATTGACTAGCTCATTGATTAATCACAAAGATTGCCCAAAGAAGTGTAACTTTGATTTAAAATGAAATAAAGCTCAGGGATTTATTATAGTGGAGAGAAGCTGGGTCAGATGCCAGTTGAGGAACGGGGCTGGGCAAGATGGAGGAGTTGTGCTGGAGGCCACGGTTGGGAAAAGATCACACGAGAGAGCAAAATTCGGTTGTCAAAAGTGGGGCAATGTGTGAAGTTAAGTATATTCACTTGTCCACTCACTCTACAAGCATTTATTTGCTGGGAGGTTTATATAATGGAAGTCCATATACTTGCTTAAAATAAGTGCACTAGAACTGCATGCATTAATAAGGATGTAGCTCAAAAGCTAAATGGTGAACGAAAAAAAGCAAGTCATAGAAGAATAGAGAATATAGGATTCCAATAATACCAAGTAGAATAATACATAAAATTAAAAAAATGTGTAGAAACACATAAAATTGTGGTAGACCCTTGCACCCTTTAAGCAAAAGAAGGGAATTACTGACTTAAAATTCATGTGATGTGTACCTCTCATAGGGAGGAAAGAGGTGTGATCAGAGAAAAGCACACAAGGGCTTCTAAGATACCGGAGAAGGTTTGGCTCTTAATTTGGTGGTGGATTCACAGGGACTGGTTTCCTTACTCACACGGTCTAAGCACTCTTTTGAATGTAAGATATAGTTACAATGATGAAAAGCAAAGCAAAGAGAAAGCAAAGGTGAGCATTTAGACTGAAGGGACACACAAGGTCTTAAGCAGTATAGATACAGATAAGTCCACATATGGACATAGTGGAGCCCGATGACAGAACATCACACGCACAGAGAGAATCTTCAAAACACTGAAAAGCACTTATCAGCAAGGAGAGATGCCAGCAGCTACGTGAGTGACATCTTCAAACTAGGCAGCCCAGGGACTCCCCAGCTGTCCGGCATCTACTCCGTAGCCCTCAGCCTGTGGTCTTTGCTGCCCTACCCCGCGGCAGAATCCATTCTCTTAAAAGTCAGCCGTGACGCAGACTGACTGAGGGATATGTTTACAGCCAGTCACCTCTCCAGGAATGTTCTCTCAACAGGGAGATGTTTTCAGCTGGAAAAAAACGTCCCTGTTGTTGGGCAGTCTGTTTTGCTGGAAACAAAATTCCACATCCAACCCCCGGCCTGGAGACCTCCCTGAAGTCAAGGGACAGTGGTGCCACCTCTGACTGGGGCTTAGCCTGGGTCTGTTGTCTGACGACGCTGTGCCTTGGCACTGAGGACTCTCCCAGTCCCAGCCAGCCTGTGTCTGGGAAGGAGGAGGCTTCTCCCTGGGTACAAAGGCTCATGGAACCTCAGAGTTGAGAAGTCCCTTCTGAAGCATCTGGACGCAACCTTCTTGTGAGGTCGGGCCCACAAGCCTGGCAAGCCCTGCGTTCAAATCCTGCCTATGACTCAATGGGGAGCATGGAGAGGGGCAGGTTCTTAAAGCCTTGGTTTCCTTCGGAGTCCAACAGAGACAGCATTTTGCCCTTCCTCATGGGCTTGTTAGGGGGATTGACTGTCATGATTCATGCTCTCAAAAGATACTCAGTAATCCTCAGCTTGACCTGCTCAGAGTAGCCCCCTGGGAGCACGTTGCCGTCATGGGCTCTGGGCCTCTGCCCTACTGTGTCCCTTCAGCCTGCCAATCCAGACTCCCCTGACCCAGTCGTCCTTCCAGAAAGCCTTCCTGCCCGCCAGTATGGGATCCCACTACACTGGTGCTCACCCATCAGACCCAGGCCAGCCCTGGGGCACGACGTCCCCCAGAGCTAGTGTCCTGGACATGGACAGTCCTCCGTGTGGAGACTGGCAAGCTGGAGCCCGCTGTGCTGCCACCTGTTTTTAGAACAAATATTGGGATGCCTTGTGATGGGGCTCTTTCTCCCCAAAGCAGGGAAATGAGCTGCCCCCAGTTCCATCACGCCTGTCCCACTCTTCCCCCACTGTGGAACCATTGATACATAGCGTCTTAGGCCTCCTTGACTGCCAGAGCCCCAGAGCCTTTTCGTGGCTGGGGTTGAAAATGTTTGATGGAGGTCAATTTGGTTTTTGATGGACCTGTTGGTGGGATGAAGCCTGGGCACTCCCTGCAAGCCAACACGAAGCCTGAGCCCCTGACCAGTAAGGCAGCGCACAGCCCACGGCAGCCCCTCCCCTAGCGCTCAGAGCTCCCCTTTCTCACTGAGTCCCACTCGCTGGTGTTTCTCTCTCTTCCTCCAGGGAGAGCCCCAAATGTCCTCTCTCTGAGGACCTATCTTGTGTGCCTGGTTAGCTCCATCTTCTGGCGGACAAGAGAGGAGTTACTGACGACGACCTCTATTAGAGTGTCAGATCAAGGGGACTCCCCCTTACCCGACTTTGTGGGAGAGGAGGGGTGTCAGCAGGAAGCCCGGCCCCCTCTCTCACACAAGCTTAACTTGAGGGATACCAAAGTTGGAATTGGCAGGGTCAGGGGGTCACAGCCAGAAGATCCTGAGGGTGTGGATGAGCTCTGTCCAGTGCCAAAGGCCCTGGTTGAGGCTCTGTCCATCCTGCAGCTTCCATGAGCAGCCGACGTGCATTGTAAAGGCCTCTCTTGCTCACACAGATCATGTGACTCTTGCTGTTGCCACTAAAACTCCATCTGCATGAACACTTGTCTGTCACCCACTGACCGGCACTGTCCTTGGAGGTTCGTCCCTGAGAGGATGGGGTTCAGCCAGGAAGGACAGGGAGCAAGCCGAGAGGAGTGGCCTGGCCTGTGCCCCTCTGCTGGCCTGGAGCAGGGTCTGGTTGCGCCAGTGAGAGTCTGGGTGATTGAGCCCGGGGGGGTTGGAGTGGCTGGAGCGTGTCACCAGACAGGGCATGGGTGAGGTGTGTTCCAGGACACGGGGCAGGGGAGCATCTGGGAGAGGACATATGAGGGCGCTGTGGGCAGCCTCCCCAATGCTCTATGGTCACTCCCAGGGCCCCGACGTCATCACTGCTGGCTTGTCCTCCTCATGATTTCAGGTCTCATCTATAGAGTCCTGGATCCCTCCTTTCCAAAGCAATGCTTCTCCCTAATGCAGACAGCATAAAGGAGCCAGCAGCCAGTCCCCTAAAAATGTGGGTAAAGCGTGTTCCAGTGTTGGTGTTTACAGGAATCATTCCTAAAGAAACAGACATTTATGGCACAGACGTGCTTATCGCTTACATTTTGAGAGTCAAATAACTGGAAATGAATTAGTTGTTCAACAGAGGAGTTTCCTGAATGCTGTCACTGAGAATGCCCAAGAGCGACAGTGTCTGTCCACTGAGGGGACATAAGGAAAAACAAGAGATAGCCCCGGAACCTTCCCCGCCCCACTCTGTCACATACATGTGCGCACATGTGCACACACGCACACACACACACACACACACTACACTTAGAGGGTAAGGCAGAGAAGAAGGATGCCATGTATTATAGGGGATTATTCATTTTTTCATCTTTAAATCATTATTTACTAAATAAACATAGTCTGGATAAAGCCTAAAGAACTCTTTTATGACTTAACTTGTTAGCAAGAAATGAGAATATTGAAGATATAATTTTAATACTTGATAATATGCCCATTAGAATAGTTGAAACGTAGACTATCCAGAAAAATGAAAGCATGTAAAGGTGTCTCATGGCCCCAGACATTTCTCTCATGGTTTCTGCTTTTCAAGGCATGCTTCTAAATGGGAAACCTAGCTCAGAATGAAAATAGTTCATTTGGGGGCTTCCTGTGATCTTTGTTCTTTCAGGAACATTCCTATGTAATAAAATGTTATTTGTATAACAAAGTTTGCAAAGAGGGGAATCACGCTTATGTTCTGCAGACACACACAGAAAGCCATATTGTAGGATTCCAGGCAGAGGAAAATCCAAGTCGAGGTGAAGTGGGGGAGACAGAGAGCAGAGCAGCGGTTGCAGGGACTGGGCGAGGGACAGAGCAGTGAGCGATGAGGAGCGCGGGTGTCTCTGTGATGGAAACGTCGTAGAACGACATGGTTGTGCAACACCCGGAATGGACCTAATGAGACCTCCATATCCCACTGCAAAGGATGCGAGTAAAATTTTATGCAAACTCAAATTCTACTATCTTTAATTAAATCTAGTATGTAGTTATATACATATACACAAAAGAGAAGAAATACAAAAAAAGCAACGAGGGGGATGGGAAAGACATGCTTTCTGGTTGTAGCAAGCACGAGGTACTCCTCGGGAGCGGAACCTGCTTGCTCCAGGGAGGCAGGTGGTGGCAGCTCGTGGGCAGGACCCTGCTGGTCATCCAGGAAAGTCAAAAGGTCTGGTGGCTCTTCCGTGGCAGAGAAGTGAACGAGGGCCCTGACGACCATCTGCCCTGGCCCCAATGGGTCAGGGGGGGTCACTGGTCTTCCTAACCCATAGTGAGCAGCCATAGCAGGGATGGCGGGGCCCAGCTCAGGCCCCAGAGGTGCAGCAGGTGCCAGAGTGGCTGGTGGAACAACTTCCCGAGACACATCCTGATCTGGCTCTGGGGCCGGTGATGTAGCTCCAAGAAGAGAAAGCATCATCAGCTTGGTTGACTTCCCTTTTGCCTTTCCCTTTCCCCACCACTCAGCGTGGCCTGCGTTCAAGACCCAGCCCCCGGAAGGTGTCCCCAGCGGAAGCCCATGGGGACAGGGATCTGAGACGACTCACTCCTCTCGGCCCAACTACAATCTACGGAGGCTTCCTCAGGGTGGCCCACCCTGCCTCCTCCTCAGGCCCACATCAGTCAACCCCAGTCCTCCTCACCCCCAGCCTCTGGCTCTGTGGTCTCAGTGCTCTGCCTTTCTGGCAGCAGAAGCTGGGCACGGTGCTGCAGGTCCGAGCCAGGCACATTGACCTGCAGGTAGGCCAGTACAGCATGCAAGTTGGGAAACTCTGGAGGCTGCACAAAATCCCCTGGATACCTTTCCACCCACATATCCAGGATGGCATAGACAGCCCTGGGGAGGCAGAGAAGTCAGAGGACAGGGTATGCATCCAAACCAATATCCCAGGGACACCCTGTGGGAACCTGGGCCCCTGGGCTTCCAGCTCCTGTCCGAGACCAGTCGGACTCCTTGTCCACCTGCGACCTGGCAGCCCTGCCTGAGACAGGCCTGCTCCCAGACGGTGGGCTGGCCAAAAGCCTCTGGGAGTGGGAGTCCTTGATCAATGGGGGGAGCCTTGCTGGAACCCAGAGCCCATCTCTGCTGTTTGGGCCAGCTGCAGCTGCACCAGGGGAAGTCCACCTGAGGATCACGGCAAGAGCTCCTTCCCTAGAAGGCCATCACAAACAGCTCACCACTCTCAAGTTCACTGATCAGAGAGGGCTGCAAAGCTGCAGAGCTCAGGGATATCACTAGGTAGCATTCTTTGTATTTTTATTTTATAGCCTTTTGTTTATTTTTTTCATGTTTTTTCTTACTTTCATCTTCTTTTAAATAATTCTTATTAGAAAGAGAGTGTGGGGGGGGGTGTGGTTGGGCAGAGGCAGAGAATCTTCAAGCAGACCCCCTGCTGAGCACAGAGTCCAACTCAGGGCAGGATCCCAGGACTCAAAAGATCAAGACCTGAGCTGAAACTCAACAACTGAGCCACCCAGGCTCCCCTCCAAGAGTAGCCTTAAATGAGAAGAAATTAAAATAAGATCAATCCTAAATATGCATGAATTTTAAAAAAGAGTAGGAGAAGGAAGAGAAAGAAGAAAGCCAAGAGCAGCGAGAGAGTAGTCAAGGAGTAATATGAATTTTACTAAAGTGTAGCATGAGACAAAACTAGAAAGAAAGAAAGAAAGAACTTTATTAGTAGTATCTCTGCAGTATGACCAAATGTGCTTTGTTTTTATAATACATACTTGAAAAAATGTCTTCCTATTATTTAAAGCATGCATGAATTATTTCAATTTTATTTTTAATATTTAAAGAAAGGGTGTTATATAATTTACTTTCTCAAATGTCTTAGGACTTCTGGCAGGAATCCTCCTCAACCACGCTGAATCGCCAAAGGTCTTGGAGGTGATCCTTGACTGTGTTCTCGAACATGAACCAGTAATAGTAGACATTCCTGCATCGTGTTTGTTTCTTTTATTGTCCTTGCCACAGTGATAAGTACTTATTAATTTTGCTATGTACATATTAAGTGTCTCTTTCTGTCTCACTTATCAACTCCAAAAGGGCAGTCACCTTTTCTGTTTTATTCACCAATATAGAATCAATTGCCTAGCACAATGACACATGAGGTAGGAACTCAATAAATACCTTTGAATGAATAAATATATAAACCAAGAAAGTGAAATCATATCACAGAGTTTGGAAGTGTAATCGAAGTGTAATCGAAAATGTATAAATGCAAATAAAAATTGATTCATTGCAGCAAATGGTTGCCAATTTGTCATCACAAAATGGGCCATTAGTGTCCAGATTGTTTTTTTTTTACTGCTTTCTCATTACTATTTTTCACTAAGATTTGCTATTCCCAAAACATAGCCATATCATCTGGGAAAAGAATAAACAGTTGTTTCTGATGTAGTGTAAACTCGTGAACCAGCGCGAAGGTGAGGCAATTGATGCCCCCAGAGCACACGATGTCAGGAGACACTCACGTCTAGGTTTGCGCAAGCCTCAGCCATGAACCTTCATGACTCTGCAAGCGAGTGCCTCCTTAAATTTTGTACCCTAGGGGCCTCCCTTGTCCCATTCTGGCATCTCTGTTAGTTTATCTATTATTTGTTCTTTCTATAAACTTATCCTTGGAAGAGAAAAGAGTGCATGTCCAGGCTATGTCAGCTTGCCAACAGCAGGTTCATGAATGTCCTTCTTTTCATACGCAGATTTCTTTCCCATCTCTTGACTGCCTGCCAGACCCACGTAACAAAACCTCCAGGTTGGCTAGGACGATCTCATTCCTTTCCTCCAGTCCCATACTGCTTTTTGGGACCAAGCTGACTGGCTGCACTAAAAATTTTTGTTATCCAACCTTAGCTGGTGTGTAATGAGACTTGTTACTCTGCTCTTCTTCATCACTCTGTGCAGGCCAGAGTTTACCAATGAGGTGCTGGGTCTCAGTGCATAGACCCCTTTCTGTGCCTTCAACATACTTTATGTTAAATATTTCCCAACATTTAAAATTGCCAATTTTACATGAAAATCCAGATGTACAAAATCTCAAAAATGGAAAAAAAAACATATTTTTCAAAAAGATTTTCTTTTATTAATTTTAGAGAAAGAGAGAGAGGATGTGCACGTGCATGAGTTGGAGGAGGGGCAGAGGCAGAGGGAGAGGAACAGACACCTAAACAGACCCCATGCTAAGCAGGGAACTCTACATAAGCCTTACTCTCACCACCCAATCATGACCTGAGCCAAAACCAAGAGTTGGGTGCTTAATCAACAGAACTGCCCAGGTGCCCCATACAACACATTAAAAAAAAAAAAGAAGAAGAAATTTAAAAAAAAAAGAAAATCTGACAAGATTTTTCTCAGTGTCTATTTGTTAGGAAAAGATTTCCATGCCCCTCACAAATTAAAGAACTGGTTTAACATACATATCCTAGAGACTTTCTTAACTTGGTTTGCTGACCTTCTTCGGGATGGGTTCTAGCAATTTGCTTCCATACAGCCTCTTTCCTTGCTGAATATGCATCAGCAAATGCCTTCCGTGTACATTAACACTATTCCCAAAATACTTTCTCTCAATCTATACACAGGATATGGACTGTATATCTGACTTTGTTTGGACGGATCGGGCCATGGAACTAGTTCTAGCAATGAGTGATGAGTAGAAATTTTATGTTTCTTATGGCTGAGCATTTAATTGTTAGTGCGAGCCTTTAGAGATCTCATTTTCCCTCTTTAGTGACAGGGAACATGGAATGTAAGAGAAGCTTTCCAGTCTGTGTTCCTCAGTGGCTTTAATGAACAGAATTCCCTGTCATTTTGCAATGGACATGTAGTAATACCAAGAAATAAACTTTTGGGGACACTTGGGTGGCTCAGTTGGTTAAGCCACTGCCTTCAGCTCAAGTCATGATTCCAGGGTCCTGGGATTGAGTTCTGCACTGGGCTCCTTGCTCAGTGGGGAGCCTGCTTCTCCCTCTGCCTGCTATTCCCCCTACTTGTGTTTTCTTTCTCTCTTTCTGACAAATAAATAAAATATTTAAAATAAGAAAGAAAGGAGGAAAGAAACTTTTGTTGGAACTGTTTGTTGTCACCACAAAACCTAGTCTATCTTGACTGATAGGATGCTCTTGGTCACATCCATAGTTTTGTTTCTCCTTTCAGATTTAATCAAGCCCAATGTTTTAAGAAAATCAAAGGCAATTATGTCACAGATTGCCTTCTCAGAGTTCTAAGATCAGAGCAACAGAGAGAAAAAATAGCACTTGATGCGGCTATGTGGTTTGAGAAAAGAATTTATAAAATTGACTTTCTATTCCAGAATGTTCTTTACAATGATTATTGTTTTTCCTTTCATAGAATATTAGGCAATTGTGTTAAACATGAAAATACACTCAGAGGTTTTTGTTTGTATTGTGTAAGAGATTTTCAGTATCATTATTAGGATTTTATAGAAATATTTTTGTAATATGTGTTGTTCCTATATTTCTTCATGGAATTTTATTAAAATCCAGTTTTTCCCAAAGAAACACATTTCTATTTAATGATGCAAATCAATGGAAAAATAAGATGTGACACTCCAAAATTCACTTTACACGTCATTGTTAAAGGCATATATCTATTCCAAATGAGGAGATGCAATTCTAGTTCACATAGCCTCAGAAGTAATTAGATACTACTACTAGTATTAATAATGTTACAACTATTCACGGGCGAAGATCAACAAACCCAGTCACACCTAGTTGAGGTGCTTTGGAATCAGAGGCAGAAGAGGTAGCAAGATTACGTGGGTCCCTGTTCTCTCTGCATCCTTCAGAGGAAGGCCTGCTGGACAGGGGGCCAAGAATGGACTTGACCATAGGGTTGGGTTCCTTCATAGAGGTTGGATTCCAGTGCCATGGGAGGGAACATGGACAGCAGCCTTTCTCAAGGTCTCCAGTGCCAAGCAGAGCAAGCTTGGGTGCCAGATATTCAGAGGACTGCTGGTTCCTGAGGAACTTGGGGGCCCCAGTACAACTGAAAATTGACAGTGGGTGCAGCTTAACCCATTGGGAGAGGTGTAGCCACGCAAGGACACTCATGCAACAACCTGACTGCCCATCCCCACACTGCCATGTCGTAGGCACCCATCACAGGCTAGCCAAAAATCTAGGTGCTTTATACTTGCTAGCTCTTACCTTCACTATCACCCTTTAAGATGGATATAATTATTTCTAATTTTACAGATGAGGAGAATGAGGCTCCAGGGAAGTTAGGTTACTTATCTAAAGTTAGCTGACTTGTAAATGGCAGAATCAGGATTTAAACCAGGTTGTGCTCTTTTCCTCTGTGTTTACTTATATGATATGATATTACCTGATATGATATTAAATAAATACAATAGGAAAATGGCTACTGAAAATACAATTCACAGTATTTTAAAGATACATAACTTTTTAAATAATCACAATATTGATCAAACTACATCTTCAAAATGGACCCTCCCTTCCTCTAGCCAAGACACCAACAATGATGACACCTCTATTCCTTTTGCTAAAGAGTGGCACTTGAAACATTGGAAAGAACCTGGTGCTTGCCAGAAGTCAAGGCCTTGCACCAGTTCTGAAAAGATCTAAAAAAATTTGAGAATGTGGAGTTGGTGGTTGTGGTGGTGGTGTGTGTGTGTGTGTGTTTATGTGTGTGTGTGTGTTGTAAGGAGGGATGGCCAGAATTGGGATTACAGTGAATAGTGAATGGTCTTGACTACTTTGGGGCCTGAGATAACTCCAAATCCAAGGGTTCCCTCAGAAAATCCAGGGCCATTCAGATGGCCTTAAATACTTTGAAATGAGGGAGAGTACCCAAGACAAAGAGAGAAATCACTGGAAGCTCCTGTACTGACCTGTCAGGTCTTCTAAGACACTTGCAGCCAGTAACTACCCATAGTGAATTCTGAACTCCCTCAGAATTCAGGAATGCAAGCTGAGGTTTAGTGACCTCTAAGAGCTGAGGCGGTGGGACATCTCCCCCAGCCAGGTGGGACATCTCCCCCACCCACCACAGGCAACTGTGTTCTTTAGAAAAGAGCAAGGGGCATGAGCTCCAGACACCTGTTAACTACAGCCTGTTCTTCTCACGCCTCAGAACTCCATACATGAGAAAAATAAACTGGGTCATCGCTGCTGGTGTAGGGACTTTGTGTCAGGTTTTAGGGGAAAAAGATGGGCTTTAATATAGCAGGATGATCTGTCATCATTTTCTGGAAGCTAATTATAAGCCCGAAACCAGAACATTGCCGATTTTGGAATCTCCTCAGAGGATAACAGAAAGCTGACAAAGACTAGCTTTCAGCTTAACTTTGGGCAAATGGTCCAACATGCTGTGGCCTACATTCCTCAGCTATAAAATAAGAATATACAATGACTTGTTTGAAACTGGGCCACAATAACATATTGAAAGGTGCCATATAAACACGGAGCTATGGAATCATGGACTCTCAGAAGGCCGACAAGAGCATTTGGTTCACCCTCCATTTACAGATAAGCACATGCTTATGTGGTCCAAGCAGAGGAGGGGCTATTCTCATTTTATAGTGCTTCCAAGCAGAATTCACACTGCTGTTAGTCTATTTTGATAGTCCACAGCTTAAGAAATGCCTCCCGATGCTGTCTTAATTTCCACAGATTGCATCCCTTGAACGACCACTTCTAGAGTCCTTGGGCATCCCTGGTACCCTTGTTGGACTCACTGTGCTGAGTTGGGATATCCCTCTTGTTGCTGCCCCAGGTAGGGGTCATGCCTCTGAGGCAGGAGGTCAACATCACTGGAGAGAAGAGGTAATCCCAAGATCTTCAGCAGGAAAGAAGAACATGGAGGGTGGGGAGACAGCTCTGGCTCTCGGGGCCACAATCCCTCAGGGATAGACCTCAAAGGCTCTATAGATACTTAAAGGACTCCCAGAAGGTAAGGGTTATCCAAAGGTCTCTCCCATGGGGGCAGTCCAGGAGCTAGGTCAAGAGGTGTCCATGCGAAGGACCTCAGGACAAACAGGTGATGGCTATATGTCATAAACCAGACTATCAGTGTATATTGCTAAGTGTGCTTTATTGTCCCAAGACTTTACTCCAGATCCCTCTGGGACAAGAATTTTCTTTTCTCTTCTCTTGGAGAAGAGATTTGTGGAAATGTTGGGCTGCACTGTATCATAGCATTTCTTCTGTGAGAATATTGGCTGTTTTCCCCATGGATCATGCTGTCGCAGATGCTTCCTTGTCCTTCTCTAAGCTCTTCATTCACTCAACAAGCATTTCATGAGCACTTACAATGGGCTAAGTGTTGAGAATCTAGCTGTGAGCACAATACACCTGGCATCTGTCCTCAGGGAGGGTACAGTGGACAGAGATCAGACTCCCCCGCTCCTGAGACTGGGATCCTACTATCTCTTCACTGCCCCTCCTCACATTCCACTCCGCCCTCCGACTGGGACACTAGCTTACTGACCAGGGTAAAGTATCCTCCTCTCCCTGGAGATTTCCTGTTGCCTACACCAGGACCTTCTCATTGTATGTGCTCTCTTCATATCTCTGAATGATGGGGGACTCCCAGGAAGACAACCCTGCACTTGCTAGGTGATGTTCGGAAAGTACATGGTTCATTCAGCAAGTACCAGACTGTTAGCCAGCTGTGTGGATGCTGGGCTGCTTCTGGACCAGGAATTAATTGCCCTTGTCAAGACTGGCCAGTTTCAAGACAGTCATAATTGACGAGGGAAGCTCACTTGGCTGCTATGAAACTAGCCAGATGCCCACTGCCATGCCCTCAACAATAAGTCACGTTCAATTCCAACTCACCAGATGCCCACTGCCATGCGCTCAACAATGAGTCATGGTCAAACCCCGGATGTTAATGAAATCACAAATCTGGATGACGCTCTTGACACCTTGAACGTGAATGCTAAGATAAAAGGCCTTGGTAATAGCACTGGCCTTTCTGGAACACCACTAAGCCCTCACCAGTCAGGTTCCAGCTGCCAAAACAGGGACCTCATAACCGGCTTGCTGTCACTCCAACCCCAGAGCTTAGCATCATCTGGCAGGGGCGGCATGAGAGTTAAACAGATGACATGGGATAAAACAAGGCAGGATACTTCAGAGGCAGATAATTTACAGGTTACCTGTGCACGTTTTGCCTTTTGACTTGTCCCTCTTCCCCCCTGCCCCGACTTTGCCACTGCTGCCAGGCTGGTTTCCTAGAAGGGAGCAAGAAAACAATTTTATTTTCTAGGAGCACCCCTGGTAAGTGTTTAGGAAAAGTTCAAAGTTAAAAATTGCCTACATGAGGTTTTGGAACAACCTCTTTAATGATAATGACCCATATTTTCCTGGTTGAATTCCTCGAAAGCCCTCTGCCTGTGTGAATACAGCCCTGGACAGGTGGGAGCGGAGGGCAGGCAGAGGCTTTAGGAACTCCCGCTCCATTCGAGTATCCTATGATGTATGGTGGGTGTATTCCCAGAAACCGCCCCCCACCGCCTCCCGCAAATGTTGTGATACAGTTATCTCATGGAAGAGAAAAAGTACCGGGGAAATCAAGCTACCTGACTAGGAAAGCTGGTGGTTTTCTTTCCTCTGATCTGTTTCTTAGGAAAAAAAATTCTTAAAAAAAAAAAAAAAATCCCAGAACATCCAGTATAATAAGCCTGATTAACTATATTATTACACGCTCACTAACTAGCCTCAGGCAAAGTAGCAGCCTTGAGCCCGAGACTTTCTCTCAGAACCTCTCCAGTCCCAGCATCTGTTGTGCTTGCTGTCACCTCCAGGGTCACTTCAGCATTTCACCTCCTCAGGTTCTGAACCAGTCCCTCCCACGCGGAGCTCGACGCAGCTGCTCCAGTGCAAGCCAGGGCACGAGGAGCATTATTTCAGATGGAACAAGTGTCTGACAGAAAGCTTACACAACTGCAGCCGGTCCTGGACAATCTACCTGATCGTTTCACCCCCAGCCAGGTGGGTGTTCCAGAAGCAGGTGGCGCTTTACAAGAGAACAGCGCGATGGCATGAAATTGCATCTCCTGATTCGATTCCCCCCTAAGCATCGCTTGCTCATCCCACCAGTGACGGTGGACAGACCCGGTGGTGCCTCCCACCCCACTTTCAGCTTAGTCACCCCAAGTGATTTATATATGCGAGACCACCCTTGTCTCCAGATAAAATAAGGAAGGGAATCGGATGGGTGTTGCGGTGTCCTCTGCTCGCTGCCACACCCCTTCCTGTTCCTTTTCCCTTCAGTCTAATGAATTGTTTGTCTTTCTTTTCCTCCCACTCAAAAATGCTCATGCTTATGTGTGGGGTTTTTTGTTTTGTTTTTGTTGTTGTTGTTGTTGTTTTTATAGTTTCCAATAGAAACCATACTCATTTTCCAGGACATTTCTCCAAATTTTTTTTGCACTAAGGCCTGACTTTTTAATAGAGTCAGAAGTGGTTCTCATTTTAAAAACAGAGGTTTCTGGTTTCATGGGCATTCAAAGATAAATTCTTCACTAGATCTTAATGAGATTCTGAATCATAGTTTTAATTTTGCTTGTTTAACCACTTGTGTTGTTTTGTTACTGCTCTAAGAGTTTTTACATACGTCCAAAGGAGGGTAACCAGAAACAGTCCATGTAAGAGACAGTTCATGTAGGAGACAGAGTAAGTCAAGCAGAGACTATCTGAACCAAACAGCAAAAAACACTGAAGAGCCAGTCAAAAGTGCGGCTCTAGGGGTGTGTGGGTGACTCAGTTGGCTAAGCAACCCACTCTTGATTTCCACTCAGGTCCTGATCTCAGGGTCTTGGGATTGGTCTCAGGCTCTGTGGGGAGTAGGCTTGGGATTCTCTCTCTACCTCTTCCTCTGCCCCTCCCCCTGCTCACAACAAACAAACAAACAGTAAATAAAGGTTTTTTTTAAGTGTGGCTACAACAAATTATTAAAATTTTTAAAAAACTCAATTAGGTAACCTGAACTCTCTGTTGTAGGTATATCGGTCATGGATATGAAAATGTGCTTAAAATGCATAGAAAGGGAGCCTGGGTAATTGCTCAGGAGTAACTGACACCAGTAAGAGATTGGGAGCCAGTGTGGGGGCAGGAACTAAAAGGCAGTCATGGTCCTCTAAAAAATAAAAATAAAAATACCACATGGTCCAGTAATTGCACTACAGGGTATTTACCCCCAAAAGACAAAAATACTAGTTCAAATACATGTACGCCCCCCTATGCTTATGACAGCATTATTTACAATAGCCACAATGTGGGAGCAACCTAAATGTCCACTGATAGATGAATGGATAAACAAGAAGTCATACATTAAGTGGTATATATCAGCCATTTAAAAAATGAAATCTTGCCATTTACAACAACAGTGACGGACTGAGAGGGCATTATGCTAAGTGAAATAAGTCAGACAGAGAACGAGAAATACCATACGATTTTATTTATGTATAGCATCTAAAAATCAAAACAAGTGAACAAACTAAAAAAGCAGGAAGAGACCCATAAATATAGAGAATAAACTGATGGTTGTCTCCACGGTGGCGGTGTGGGGGGTGGGAGGGAGGGCAAAATCATTGAAGGGGAGTGGGAGATACAGGCTTCTAGTTATGGTGGGAGTAAGTCACGAGGACGAAAGGTACAACGTAGGGAATGGAGTCAACAATACTGTCATAGTGTTGAATGGGGACAGATGGGACCTCTGCCTGTGGTGAGCATGGTGTAATGTCCATTGAATCCCTATGTTGAACTAACATAACATTCTGTGTCAACTATACATCAGTAAAAAAGACGAAGAGGAAATGAAAAGGAGGGCACCTGCACACAGAGGCAGGCAGAGAGGGAGGACCAGGGGAAGACACAGAAAAAGCCTTCTAGAAGCCAGGAATAGCTGAGGTCACTGAAGTCAGGAGAGAAACAAGGAGGAGATTCTCCTCCACAGCCCTCAGAAGGAACCAATCCAGCCATCCCCTTGATCACAGACTTACAGCTACCAAAGTGGGAAGACTTCTGTTGTTTAAGCTGGAAGAAAATAAGGTGGCGGGGAAGTGAGTGAGATTTGACTTGGATTACTGCTATGTCACTGGATCTGTCATAAGAAAAATGTGATACTCATGTAATCTACGTGCGTACACATGCTGACACACATCGGCAAACATGGATACATATGTGTATAAAAGAGAACAGTAACCTTAAACTTTATTATACTTCTGCAAAAGTCCTATAGTAGTATAATCACCCCTAGAGGCTGAAAATTCTTATTATGCTGAAGCTTGTGGGCTTCAGAAGGCTTTGTCTTTCCTTATTGCAATGGTTCTCAGCCTTGGATGCTCGCTAGAATCAATGGGGACATTCAAATCTCGATGCCAACGCCATATCCTAGACTAATGAAGTCAGAATCTCTGCAAGGGAAACTGGTTCCAGCTTTTTTTAAAGCTCCCCAGGTGATTTAAATATGTGACCAAAGTTGAGAACAAGTTTTACTCTGTAACCCCTCAAAGGGAGGGTCTATGTCTGCTTTGTCTTTATGTCCTCACAGCACCTCAGTTAGTGACTTACATCAATATAATGAGGAGATCCGGAGCCTCCAATATTCTCAGAGGGAGAAAAAAAGTCCTAATAACCAGAAGTTAGTAATGTGTTAGGACTAACGCACGCAGATTAATAAGTCCTAACACCGTTTCTCCCTCTGTCCCTCCCTCCCCACTTGTCCTCTCTCTTGCTCTTGCCCTCTCTTGCAAAAACAAACAAACAAACAAACAAATAAATAAAAATATGCAGTAGAATATTACTGATTTACACCAGTATGGATGAAACTGGAGGAAATTGTGCTCAGTGAAATAAGTCAAACAGAGAAAGACAATTATCATATAGTTTCACTTATTTGTGGAACATAAGGAATAGCATGGAGGACATTAGGAGAAGGAAGGGAAAAATGAAAAGGGGGAAATCAGAGGGAAGATGAACTAGGAGAGATTATGGGATCTGAGAAACAAACCAAGGGTTTTAGAGGGGAGGGGGTGGGGGGATGGGTTGGCCCGGTGATGGGTATTAAGGAGGGCACGGATTGCAAGGAGCACTGGATGTTATACGCAAACAATGAATCATGGAACATTGCATCAGAAACCCATGACATACTGTATGGTGACTAACATAACATAATAAAAGAAATTATAACAGCAAACAAACAGATAAGTAAAAGCTTAAAATAAAGCAAAAAACCTTAAGTGTCTGCCTTCAGCTCAGGTCATGATCTCAGGGTCCTAAGATCAAGACACGTATCGGGCTCCCTGCTGATCGGGGAGTCTGCTTCTCCCTCTGCCCCTCCCCCCAACTTATGTGCTCTCTCACTCTCGCTCTCTCTTGCAAAAATAAATAAATAAAATTATGAGTTCCAACAGACAGCATCATGCCCTTTTGATGCCTTCAGGATCTGCGTCTTTTCACACACACACACACACACACACACACACACACACACATCTGTACACACACAGTCCTTTGCTGGGTATCTCCTCAGAGCCTGAGAATTTGGTGGTGGTGGGGTGCGGATTCTTTGGTCAGGTGATAACCCAATAGAGCAAGGTGAAAGCCGCCAACCAGCTGTGTCTCTCACTGATGTCAAAGAAAAGATTGTAAATGGATTTCTAAGTCACTGTTGAGCAGAAGGTCTCTTTGGAAGGACCCCTCACCTTCCTCACGACTGCTTCCCAAAACGGATTACATTACTCCTGAGACATTGCCCAATCTTATTTGGGACAGTGAGTTCCTCGGGACATAGCAATAAGTCCTTCTGAAAAGAGAATTTGTAAATTTGAAGTTCTTCAGATATATTTTGGGTTTTTTCTTGAAAATGGTGCCAAAGGTTTCCTCTACTCCTGGCACAGCTGGTGTTGATGGTTGTGGTGGCTTCGTCTAACATTTTGTGCTTTCAATGTTATGATCCTTGGGTGTATCAAACCTGTTATAAAGTTCGTACTGGGGGCAGAGGGTCCATATTAATTAAGCAGTTGGGATTACCCACACTTGATATGGTCCTCTGAACAGCTCAGGTGGTTATATTAACTGCTTAGCTGTTGATGTCTTGAAGACAAGATTTCAGCGGCAGAATTTCTGGTGTTTGAGTAGATTATAATTCCATTAGAAATACCCCTGTAATATATTAGTAAGGTACTTTTAAAAATAATCTATATAGCATTCTACTTTGTGTCTTTCTTTAATTGGTATAAAATCAATGAGGCATTATTTCAGTTCAAATATCTTGGTGTGTTATTTTTTTTTTTAAATCCCATTAAGCCATAGCTTCACAACAGATTTTGTGAAATCCTATTACTCACATAACCTCTAAAGTCAATGTTCCTATGTATTTTAAAAATCAAGAAACTCCTAATTATTTGAAAGAGTGTCTGCATTTTACATCACTTAGGGGCATGTATGTTTTATGAGTTTATAATTCCAAACATAGAATAAATAATTCTATTAAATCCCAGTATTTTGGAGAAAAACAACATTAATCAGCTCTATAAATTATGGCATGATAAGTCAGATTGTTCCCTCTGTAACAGTGTAAAAGTTGCAAACTTTTCATCAAGACAGGAACATAGAGAGAGAAATTCAGATGGGGGAAAACTATGACCTCTTTGCTTTGTCTCTTTTCAGGATGACATTTCAGAGCCCATCTCTGCTGGGCTGGTGTCTGCCCACCTGGCCACACAGTCGGGTTTGTTTTTGTCAGCTCTAGCCCAGATCTGCGTCATGCAATGCACACATTTCCTACTTCATTTATCATTCGCTATGTCATTCATGGTCAGAGTGGTCTCTCTCACAGTGATGGCTTATGGAAGTTGTGCTATGCCTCGCCTTCCTTTCCCTCCTGGTTCTCTCCTTTGAAGTCCAGCCCACTGGCCCCTCCCTCCCTCCACTGCTTGCTTTCTCTGGCTTCAGAAATCCTGGGACAGACTGAATGGGAATTTGCACCAGAGTCCCAGGATAGGAGAAGCACCTGTGCCCAAGGATAGGTTAGGTTAGCACCACGGTCACCAACGTACACCTGGGTTGCCTCCTTAACTGCTTAGTCTCTAGCGTGCTTCCTTCAATAAAGACACCATTCAACAAACACTGGAAAAGTACATGAAGGAAGAATAAGCCAGCAGCGAATTGTGACTTTGTGTTCATGGGCACAATTAAGAGTGTCTGAACAGCCCCAATTCTCTGTTGGCTCTGAAAGTTCAGGCAGCTCCTCTTCCTGTGGCCTTACTTCTCCAGGGGACTGAAAAGACCCAAGGTAGGGATCAGTCCCTCCCCCTGGGACAGAAATTTCACATATGGTACCTCTGTTCATTCTCAACATGACTCTCCCTTCAGAGAAAAGAACCAAGGCTCAAAGGGGTTCAATCCACCCAGCAAGCAAGTGGCAGAGCCAGGACTCAGCCCAGAGCCGCCTGGTTCCAAAGTCCATGTCCCTCCCTCCCACCACCCACGTCACTAGAGAGGGAAATGCAGTGTGTCTGTGCCAGCCTCGTACCTACACATTACGTGACAGTTGGGATGATAAGGAGCCCGACAATGACTGACCAGTACCATTACAACACTTTGCATTGTCGTCTTGGATGCTTTTATTACATATCCAAAAAGACAATTCATCAGGCAAAATTGTATTTGTTCAGTATTTCACTTTCAGTTCTGGCTTGTTTCCTTCCTTCCTGCCTTTACTTGTGTCCTTCTCGCCTTCCTTCCTTCCCTCCCTCCCGCCCTCCCTGCCTCCTTCCTTCGTTCCTTCCCGCACCATCACATTGTCCCGGACTGTAACTAAGGGTAAAGCAATTAGGCTTTACTCTGCCTGTTTAGGAGATGCAGTCCCTGGTTCCTTACAGAGAAGTCTCCTTCAAGACAACTGGGTGGCTCAGTCAGTTATGTGTCTGTGTTCAACTCAGGTCATGATCCCAGGGTCCTGGGATGGAGCCTCACTTCAGGTTCCCTATTCAGTGGGGAGCCTGCTTCCTCCTCTCCCTCTACTGCTCCCATGTTTATGTTTCTCTCTCTCTCTCTCTCTGTCAAATAAATAAATTCCTTTTTTTTTTTAAAAAAAGTCTTCTTTACCAAAGAATGACAGCTTCCAAAGATAGAAGAAATGGTAGAATTAGGAAGTCACCATTTTGCAACTCCCCATGGAAAAACTGATTCAGGTAAGAGCCATCAATGAATGCTACAAGCATTGGGTAGAAGATTGTGGGGAGTAGGATCTTTGGACATTACCAAAGTATCACCCACTGGTGACTTGCCAATTTTAAGAGAACAATATACTATCGCAAAGGCCAGTACTGGTGGCTGACAACTCAACCAAGGAAGAAAACTCAGTAGTATGCACACCCTGGTGTTGTACCCCCGACTCGAAGCAGCAGGAAGTATCCAGTATCACCCAGAGTATTTGTTCCTGATATGTTTAACCTGTACTTAACCAAGGCTTTAGACCTAACTGCCAGTGTATAGGAAAGTCGATAGCTAGAATGTGGAGGTAATGACACTACAGGGAAACAATTAGACTTGTGGGACATTTTGACAAGACAAACTGGCCTCGTCTCTCCAGACAATCAATCTGATAATGGAAAGCAGATCAATGCTTGCCTGGAACAAGGAGCAGAGGGGATATGACTGCAGAGAGACACAAAGGATCTTTCTGGGGCAACAGAAATCTGCAATTTAGATTGTTTTTTATTTGATTTGATGGGACACTTACATTGGTGCATACAGTTGTCAAAATTAATGAACAGTACACTTACAGCTGAATTTCTTAGGTCAAGTTACACTTTGATGCAGTTGATTTTTTTTTAAAGATTTTATTTATTTATTTGACAGAGAGAGATCAGAAGTAGGCAGAGAGGCAGGCAGAGAGAGAGAGAAGGAAGCAGGCTCCCGGCTGAGCAGAGAGCCTGATGCGGGGCTCAATCCCAGGACCCTGGGATCAGCGTCCCAACCCACTGAGCCACCCAGGCGCCCCGATGCCGTTGATTTTTAAAACAAAAACAAATTATCAGTGTCACAGAAGAAAGTGAAGCCATGGGTTCTTTATTGTCTTTAGACGATATTTAAATTGTCTAAAGACCCATTACAACCAGATATAATAAGAGAAGTTCAGCTAGATCTGGGCTTGAAGAAGAAGGGGACAACTAAGAAAGACATCTTGGGGATAATGAAGAGAATTGAAGCAAACCGGATGCTAGATCATCCTGAGAAATTTAAAAAAATTTCTTCTGCTTTCTGGTGGGGTAATGTTCTTATTGTTAGAAGATGCTTGTTGAATTATTTAGGAGAGAAGGGTCATAATGTCTGTAACTTAATTGCTATACTAGAAGCTATATGAGGACATGTAGAAAGAGAAAGCAAAGACAGCATAAAGTTATCAATAGTTTAATTCTGCAGAAAGAATTCACTGATATTTATTGTGCTAGACTTTCAACAATTCTGTACTTCTGAAATTTCCAAGAATAAAAATGTGGAAAACCGTGACTGCCATGTGAGTGGTTTGGAGGCAGTCTTCAGAGAGTCTTCTGGCCTTTGGTGAGATTATCTCTTATGGCAAGGAGCCACCCCTTTCCATGGTTTCTCCTTCAGGGGAAAGGACACTTGCACGTCCCTAGAGAGGCCTTTGTATCCTACTCTGTGACCTAAAGGGCTTTGGGCTTCACCCACCATCCGTCACTTCTCCCCACCACAATGCTGTTGAGCAAATACATGTGAACGGTTCTGTTAACTGCTTGAATAAATATTGCACCTCAACTAAAAAGAAAAGATAAATTCACTCCTGGAATCTCTCCATGAGAGAAGAGACGATAGAAGAAACTTTAAACACTTGCTTAAAGTTGAATGGAAACATGCGTAATAAGTACTTTATTTTTTTTTTTTAAAGATTTTATTTATTAATCTGACAGAGAGAAATCACAAGTAGACGGAGAGGTAGCCAGAGAGAGAGAGAGAGGGAAGCAGGCTCCCTGCCGAGCAGAGAGCCTGATGTGGGACTCGATCCCAGGACCCTGAGATCATGACCTGAGCTGAAGGCAGCGGCTTAACCCACTGAGCCACCCAGGCGCCCCCGTAATAAGTACTTTAAAGGTAGGAGTTCTCTTTCAACATCAACTAAATGCGGTCACTAGGGCTCTGGGTGTGGAAGATCAGACTTATTTAATGTGATGATGTCTAGGATGTTATTGAGCTAAGGGAAGTGATCAAATTCTCCTCCTCTGGAAGGTCTAGCTCAAATTGCTTCTCTTGTAGAAAATCTTTCCAAACTAATCCAACCCATAACAATCACTCCCTCTCCCAGGTTCCACCTGTTCCTGCTATCTGTTTCAGCCTGTCTGATCCTAAGTCACCTGCTAGATTATTTAAAAATAACTTACATTTTCACATCTTCTCCTCCCAAAGCCAGGATAGGGTTTGATGGGGATGCCAAGCCCTGATTCTCCCGATATGTCTGTCTTCACCAGCACATACCCACCCATACTGTAAGTGCTTGGACAGCAGGGGCCAGGGCTAAGCCCCTTTGTGTTCCCAGTGCCCTGCACAGGGTCTGGTCCATAAATGCTTTAAAAATGAACAAGAGCTTTCCTCCTATCCCTACTGTACAGTCCAGAACATAGGGCAAGGCATGGGGGAGCTTCTTGTAGAATGAATCAAAGTTTCCAGGAAATTTGAGTTATAAAGTCTCTCTCTCTCTCTCTCTATCTGAATCTCTTTTTCTCTTTTGCTTACATGCACATGCATTTTCTTTCTCACCATTGGAACCCAGACACCACGCTGGCAAGAATCCCAGGATTAGAGTAAGGAGTAGAGGAAAGCCATGCCCACTAACCCCTGTCCAAATCCCTGACCCATAGAATTTGTGAGCATTATAAATTTTTTTTTATGACATTGCATTCTGGCAAGATAGGTTACATAGTCACACTAAATGGAACATTCTCTTTGCTCCTTATCCTTCTCCACATCTCATCTAAACAAGGAAGTAGTACCCTAGGTAGGATTGTCAAATTAAATGCGATGTCCAATTAAATCTGAATTTCAGATAAATAATAAGTGATTCTTTTGGCATACATATGTCCCCAGTATTTCATGTAACATATCCTTTAAAAATCTTTATTGTAGGTGCCTCCTTAGCACAGTAGGCAGTGCATCAGTCTCATAAAACTATTTGTTTATCTGAAGTTCAAATTCAGTTGGCACTCCTTTATTTTTATTTGCTAATTCGAGGAACACTTACCTTGAGTCTCCACCCTGGACTTTTTCTCTACCCACACACAGTACTTAGGGGAGTCAACCTAAGTAGTCCAAACTTTATCCTGACAACTCTGAAATTTTTATCTCCAGTTCAGAAATCTCTACCAATCTCCACACCAAAACACTGGACTACCTACTTGATAACTCCACTTTTATAGCTAAGAGTCATCTCAGACCCAATCAGAATTGTTGATTTGCAACCCCTACCCCTTCCCAAGCTGTTGCTCCTCACCCTTCCCCATCTCGGTGAATGGCACTGACATCGACCCAGTTGCTCAAGCCCCCAAGGAGAGCGTCAGCCTTGATTCCTCCCCATCCCGTACTCTGTGTCCAGTCAATCAAGAAGTCCCTTTGGCTCAACGGCCAAAACATATTTCCAGCCCATCGCTGCCTCCTGGTGTCCCCTACAACCCCTCTGGATCAAGGCACACTCTCCTCTCACTTGAACAACTGTACTGGCCAACAAATGGCTTTCCCACTTCCCCTCTTGCTTCTCTATAACCCTCTCTACTGCAGTCTCCCCGCAGTAGCTGGAAGGATCTTTTTAAAGACACATCATGGAACTCATCTGCTACAAATGCTCTGATGTTTCCTCACTGCACTAAAAATAAAATGCAAATATCCTTCAAGATCCTTCATGATCTATTTCCTGTACCATCTGTCAAAGGCCACCAACCTTTCTGTTCCTCAAACATCCTAAGGTCCCGTAGGACCTTAGGATGTTCTGCCTGAAGTACGGCACCCAGGTGGCTCATTCTTACCATTTCCGCCTCAAATCTCACATCATTTCTTCCATTTAGGCCTCCCTTACCTGGCCCCCCACCCCCTGCCCTTGTGTCTCCCAAGGCCATCAGCCTGGGGTATTTCCACCTCCAGGCAAAACCCAGTGCAACTGCTTTGGTTTTAGTTTGGGCCTGTGCACTGGTTTCTGTCCTCTTGCATTTGATCTTTTTTTGAAAACAGCAGAGAAACAGATTTTGTTAATTTCCTAATTCAACTTAAGAGTTCTGTCCATTCATATATGATTTGACTTATGGTTTAGCTCCCCACATTTGTTGTGATGGCTTATATAGGTAGACTTATTTCTACCATATGATTTTTACTTTTCTATTGATCATGCATTTTTAATGTTTCTTTCTTCCCATTTGTTCCCTGTCAAGGAGTTGACATACTTTCTTTATTCTCTTATTTCATCTTTTAGTTTGAAAAAACATATACTCGATTTCTATGATTTAAGGGTTTCCTGTAAAACGCTTTTTTTTTAAAGAGATTTTTATTTATTTATTTGAGAAAGAGAGAGAGAGAATGAGAGAGCAAGAGAGAGAGTATGAGAGGGGAGAGGTCAGAGGGAGCAGCAGACTCCCTGCCGGAGCAGGGAGCTTGGTGTGGGACCTGGGACTCCAGGATCATGGCTTGAGCCAAAGGCAGTTCCTTAACAAACTGAGACACCCAGGTGCCCCACCTTTAAAACTCTTAAGCCCATGTAGGGACGCCTACATAGCTCAGTCTCTTAGGCATCTGCCTTCGGCTCAGGCCATAATACTGGGGACCTGGGATTGAGTCCTGCATCAAGCTGCTTGCTCAGCCCAGAGCCCACTTCTTCCTCTGCCTGCTGCTCCCCCTGCTTGTGCGCTCTCACACTCTTGCTGACAAATAAATAAATAAATAAATGAAATCTTTAAAAAACCCAAACTCTTAAGCACATGTAACTTACGTCTGAACTGAGTCTATTACCCCTCATAGAACACAAAATGAGAATCTCAGAATCCTTTAATGCTAAGTACCTTCAGTTGTTCTAACGATGTGCATTATCATGTCATTCCAACTTGTCACTAACATCTCCCGAAATGGCTTTTTCGTGTGTTTTACAGCTAATGGTAATTCAGATTTCCCGACATGTTGGCTAACTACTTACCTACCGGACTCTTTGTTTCCCATTCACTCCTGCAGGTCTGACTTCCTGTGCTGAAATAATCCTTCAGTTGTCCTTCCAGTAGCTGTTGTGGAGGAACCATTTCTCCATCCTTATGTCAAAAAAAGTTTCTCTAGCACCTTAAATCCTGGGCATAATCCACAGGTACGAAATTCTGGTGTACAGTCCATTTCTTCATTGCAACCAGAATGGCGAGATGTGTGAGACTTTGTGGATGGAATAAGGTGGTGTCTGGGCCCAGCTTGCTTCCCAGAGCAGAAAGCCGGGACCTAGCTTCGTGGTTTTCAGCCATCCTCCCTAACTGATGTCTGGGAACTCGGAAGCATTCAGGCCCCAGCTGGTCTTCTGGGGACCCCCGGGATCCTGAGATCATGCTGTCACACCTGGGATATTGCCCCACTTCATCGCTTGAACACTTTTAAGCCAGGAATGTCCCCCACAGGGGTAGACCCCTAAGTCTTTCAATCATGCACCTGGTTGTCCATAGAAACTTTTGCAGTAGGCTCCTTCAGGTAGGTGCCTCCCCTCGGCTGTATCCATAGCTGTATCACACTCACAACTGGTTCCCATCCAGGCCCCTCGGGCTCTGAAGCTGCGGCAGGCACCACAGTGGGAGCTAGAGGTAGCACTTGAGGTGGTTCAGCATCTTGTTCTGAGGTTGGGGCTGTCGGTCCAAGAAGAGAAAGTATCAACCCAATGATTGACTTTTACATCCCTCCTAAATCAAGGAAAATTTCCCCACCGTTCAATGTTCTCTGAGTCCAGGAAGCAATCCCTAGAGGGTCTCCCCTGATAGCAGGTCATGGGCACAGGGATCTGAGGCTACTCCTTACTCCCGGCCCACCAGATGACGGAGGCTAGGTCTGGGCGGCCTCCGCTGTTCCCTGCACAGGTCTATATCAGCCACCCCCTGTCCTCCTCAGATCAGCATCTCTCTGGTTCTCCTCCCTCTACCCCTCCCCCTGCTTGTGCTCTTTTCCCTCTAATAAAGAAATAAAATCCTACAACAATACATAAAAGATTGAGCATCAAAGTGAACCTTGAGACCTTCAAGACCTGGCCAGAAACACCCTCCTGTGTGTATTTCCTTGTCATCTTTCTTCTTGTGCTGATGGCATCAGAGGTGCATGTCATCCCAAGGAGGGAGAAGGCCGATGGTGGAGAGACTCTGGGCTCCTGAAGAACACAGAAAGGATTTCAGTCTCTAATCTGAAGATCCACTCAGCACTGTCAAGGGGGGGACCTCTGTGGTGACAGGCTACCAAAACCTGGGGAGTTACATGGTCATTCAGCGTAATGTAATATAGCTCCGTACAGCATGTTGAAATGACCAAGTTCACTTGAATAGTGATCAGCCTAAAACCGTTAAAGAGGACCAAAGAGGCACCTGGCTTCCTCAGGCACTAGGATCCTTGATCTCAGGGTTATGAGTTCGAGGTCCACATCAGGCACAGTTAACTTAAAAAAACAAAACATAAGACTTACACAGGACTAAAATCAGTGAGGCTCAAACAACGGAGCTGGTCTGTGCTGGGACAGATCCTGTCTCCCGTTCTTTCAGCCACTGGGCACTGCGCACTCAGATGGTGCCAGTGCTTATCAGCCCAGCGGGTTCTCCTCGTGAGAGCTCAGGGTCTAGAGGAGAAGATGGACAAACGAGAAACCAAAATGTGAACAGAAAAAGCGATTGCTCCACAGCAAAAGAGCAAGGGACACAACTAAGGCCCGAACTCCACCTGGTGAGGGGTATGACAAGGCTGTGCTGAGATGACACAGAGAATTCCTGCGGGAGGAAAAGAAGGAGACAGCCCTGCAAAAATGCGAGTGCATTCCACCTGGCGGAGGGCACCATGGAGCAGAGGACTGGAGGTTAGAAAGGGGGCCAGGGTGGCCAGAGAAGCTGAGGAAGGACCAGAGTGGGAGGGGAGGAGGGCCAGGGCCCGGGAAGTTGGTCAGTATCAGTGCCCTTCTCCCAGGGCTGTGTGACCGCACTTCCCCACACTCAGTGGCTGAACCCACAAACGCTGCCTCATGGTCTCAGGGGATCAGGAATCCAGCAGTGCTCCGCTGGGGGCTCCTTCCAGAGTCTCTCCTTAAGCTGGGCTGCTGACAACACCAAGGGACAACCTGCTTCACCGAGAACCTGAGCAAACTCAGGGGCATGGGCTAGATACAGCCCATCTCAAAGACCTGACTTCTTCTGTCTGCTGTGGACCCACAGGGCTGGGCCATGTGAATATGTCTGTATCATGGTTCAACCTAGGGGCTTGTGCTCCAGTGTGAAGATCAGAGAGAGAACATGGGTCCAAGTCAACATGCGGCTGGGCAGTGAACTTTTAGAATGAAATCTCAGAAGGGCCTTTGGGTCATGTTGCCACGTTCTGTGACATGGAAGTGAATCACCAAGTCAGGACCACACTCAGGGTCACAAAAACATGTCTACAAAGGAGTTGGGGAACCAATGGAGCCCCTGAAGGGACACTGTGAAGATCCCTGCAGGGTCCGGGCCTTGCCCAGAATCAGACTCGTAGGGAGGCTTAGCAGACTTGAACCCAGCTCTTTGAGTGTCCTCAAAGTTGGGGTCTGGGATGCAACCTAGCCATTCACTGGGGGCTCTGTAAAAGTTTTTCTGGAAGGAAGTGGCTGTCAGCCTGGAAATGTGATCGGGCTGAGGGTGATCATTGATATCCTAGAGCGGAGACATATGCCAAGGTTCTTGTCTGAGGAGGATCCCGGGTCATGGCAACCCACTGGATGGACCCCTATCTGCATCACACCCTTTAGAAAGGAGAGAATGGCCTGCATCCTGGAACAGGCGGTCTCTAGGGGTAAGGGTACATTCTGACCATCAAGGGCCAAGACTCCAGTCCCCTCGTTAGGGTTTGCGTTGAAAATTCGAAGCCTAAGAACTTGGGAAGCTATTACCCAGCCCTCTGTAAGTGGGGCTGTCCTCTTCTGGGACTCCAGAACGTGAGCACCGATGAACACATGTGTGCACACAGGAGCTTGTGTGCTGGTGCACACAAACACACACCCCAGGAGGGACTGTGGGGTGGGATCTGATGAGTAGCAGATTCCAAGAAGTTGACAGGAGGGAGGAAATTGGGTGGGAGGTATTTCCTACATGTGACAGCACTCCTCTAACATCATAGCTATTATCCAACCTATGCCTGTGGACATCTGATAGAAAGACATGCTGGAATCATCCATATTTGGCAGAGAAGGGACCATCCCTGTCAGGCACAATGGCTTATCTAAGGTCCAAACCAGGTAAGTATAGAGACTTGTGTCTGAAACCAGGTGTGTTTGCAAGCTGGGGCCCTGGCTGCTCCCAGACCTTCCCTGGGGGCCTGTTCCGAGGGGTGTGTTGGGGTCACTGTGTACAGATGAGATGTGTCCTTGCATGCAGAAGGGGGATGAGGAGATGGCAGACCCGAGCACTGATCGTGTAGGGGTCCAACCAGGAGTGGGCCTTGGTAGGGGATCACAGGAAGTGATGTCACTTCCTTGACAACCTGCCCCCAGAACTTGGAACCCCTGCAACCAGGCACCCACATTCTAGTCCGGTAGCAGGGTTACTGGGCTCAGGACATCTGACACAGAAAGATGTTTTCGTGTTGTGTGCCGAGTTTCCGGGGCTCTGGGTGTCAGAACCCCCAGGAAAATGGCTTGTTTTCATGTTGCAGGCATTGGTTGAAACCACCCCCACGATGCCTCAGGATATTTCGAGGGAGACGCCATAAGGTACTTACTTCTGAGGAGACTAGGCGATGCCCACCCCTCTGGACCGTCCTAGGGAAGCCCCATCCCTTCCTCTGGAGTTTGAGGGGAGGAGGGATATGTGGGGGTTCCCACCCATGGGCTGGAGGAGGGTGAGCACAGTGGATACCCTGGTGATCCCTTCTTGTTCACACCAATGTCAGGGTGGGCAGGGTGCGCCGGGGATTCCTGAGGTGCCTCTTAGCTGTGCCAGAGCACACCAAGGTCCTGAAGCTGGGCCACGTTTCTCTCCTTGGGGGAGGGCTCTGCATCCTGGGCTATGGTGTGTCTGGAATGGAGCGCCCTGGGTCTGAAGACCAGCAAAGGCCTCCAAACAGGGCTCTAAGGCCTCCTGCCTGGCTGCTGGGCACTGTCTTTACAGAACGCTCCAGAGGACATGGTGGAGGAGGTGAACGAGGAGAATCCTTGCTCTCCTTCCTCCAAGGACAAGAAGCCACACAGGGCCAACAGAGTCTGGCGCTGGCTCAGGGTGAGTGCAGGTGCTGGGGAGACCCGACCCCTGGGGCACTGATGCAACACCAAGGGCCCCACTTCCTAGAAGCCAGCCTGGCCTCCTAGAGTCCTGAACTCCCATGAATCTGCATCCCATCTCTTCCCCAAACTGGCCCTCATGGTCCTGCCCATGCCTTGGACAGAAGCACAGCCATTGTCCACATACTTATAGGAGTATCATTAAAGAGACTTTAGACCAGGTCTCATCCCGTTGATCTAGACTCCTTTTGCCCTGGCCTAGGCATTTTCCTAACTCGTGCTCCCAGGTGCCCCCACTGGCCCACAGTCCTTCCTCAAGTTCTTCAAGTATTGCAAATCATCATTTGCAAGAATGAGTTGGGAAACTCTGATCCAAAGAGACATGGGGCCCATGGTACTCTGTCTCTTGCTCTGCGCTTTGGTATTGATGGAACACATGGTTGGGGCCCCCCCAAGGACAGGAACAGGGGCCTCACTGCACTGCACTGCACGGCAGTCCGTAAGGCCAGTCATTGATCACAGCCATGGAGCCCTTTACTGGGGCAGGACTGGATGTAATCCCTTCTGTGGCCAATGCACAGTGCTGCATCCTACAGCCTCCATGCCCTCCAATCCTAAGCCCTCTTGCCTAAAACATCTCTGTGTTCTCATTTCAAGATATGTTGGGTGCCTGGGTGGCTCAGGGGGTTCAGCCTCTGCCTGCAGCTCAGGTCATGGTCTCAGGGTCCTAGGATTGAGGCCCACATCATGGGTCTCTGCTGAGTGGGGAGCCTGTTTCCCCCTCTCTGTCTGGCTGCCTCTCTGCCTATTTGTGACCTCTCTCTGTGTCAAATGAATAAATAAAATGTCTTTTGAAAAAATAAAAAGAATGGGCTATGTCATCAGAAATCACAGGATCCATGCCACTCACGCAGGGACATGCTATCGATACTCTACTCACAAAGGGTCCTGAGATTCTAGGAAGTTGAGACATCATTTCTATCAATTCTTTATATGGATACCAAGAACATTTTCTCTTTGCCTTAAAGGCTTCTTAACTGATTGGTTGATTGATGGATTTGAGAGAGAGACAGGGGGAGAGTGGGGAGAAGCAGAGGGAGAGACAGAATCCTCAAGCAGACACTGCCCTATGGACACAGCCAGCTCTATGAGGAACAAAGCCTCAGGACACGGAGACCATGACCTGAAGCAAAACCAAGAGCCTTAGGCTGAACCCAATGAGACACTGAGTCAGTGATTGTTTTTCAGACTCTGGGCTCTTTTGTCCCACCTCTTGCAGAAGTCCCTGAGATCTGGGGGCTCATTCTGCCCTCCAAGCCCCAACCCTCCTGGTGGCCACAGCACTGACTCATGTCTCCTCTGATTCACCTCAGGGGAAAAATGGTTCAACCAGGAAGAGGACGAGGACCTCACTGCTGATGGCAGAGCGGGCCAACAAGCTGGAGGACGCAATTGATCACCTGGTGCCTGCCATCCTCAGACAAGATCTACACTGTGTCCACACCTTTCTGGACACATACGACACCTTTGCCAGCACCGGGGAGGTGATGGACCAACTATGTGCAAGGTGAGCACCCTCCCCTGCCCCTAACTGTCCCGTGGGAATAGGCCAATGCCTGGTTGTGAGACTTTGGCAGGTCCCCAAGCTTCCCCAAACTTTCCCTTACTCCTAACTGGGGCAGAGGTATTATAGGGACTCAGTGGCAGGTGTCAGAAAGGACACCTGGCAGCCTGCGCCGGTGGAAAAGTCTGCTGGAGGGCCTGTGGGCATGCTCTTTGAACACTCCCGTGCCCCTCATGATGAAGCCTCTGCCTAATCCCTACTCTCACTGTGATCTTGAGCAGGGCTCCTTTGCCATTGAAAGGGAGATCTGAGATTCTTTCTGGGGTCTGTGTCTGGATGAATCCAGAACAATCATCCCTGGGGGTGAGCAGGGCCAGGCCCCCTCAGATGTTGGTGATGGGCTGGTTGGGGCCCTTTCATTCAGCAAGCATTCAGGAAGCCCCGGTAGGTGGAGGCGATTATCTCGGAGCTGAATGGGATCCCGGCACAGAACAGACAGCACCCCAGGGCTGCAGGCTAGTCGAGGGTCAGAGGGTGAGAGCCAACATCCGCAAACATCTCATGTGATGCCCCCTGGCCTCCTCTAGATTCGGGTGCTATTACTCCACGTATGAAGAGGTCAAGAGATCCCAGGAGCAGCGCGACATGTGAGTAAGCTTTGGCTGCTCCAGGAGGGCCTTCCCTCTCCTGCAGGGCAGTGAGGGTCCTGTGAGTTCAAGGGGCTGATGGACCTTCATGCACACCTCTGTGATTCCTGCTTTAGGGTAAATGTCTGAGAGCTTCTACTGGAAACTAGGAAGGTGCCCTGGGGAGCTGGGGTAGGTGTGTGAGCACTGTGGGAGAGCAGAGGGGCATGGAGGACAGCTTCAACCTCTGAGAGGGTCATGCTCCATCCCTGCCACCTCCCAACCCTCTCTCTGCCCCAATTCTGGGACCCAGAACGCAGGATTTAGGAACCATCGTAGAGCAGTATGTTGGCACCTGCATGCTGGGTGCTCAGAGGGGGCTCAGGGAGAGTGGTGACCCAGTAGAGCCCAGGGAGCAGCAGCCATCCCACACCCTGTGGGAGGTGAGTGTCAGTGGAAACAGACCCACTCTCATGGCACCTAGTGACTGGGCAGAGGAGGTAACGGTGGAGGTATGGGGAGGGTCCGGGGAAGGCCTGGCTAGAGACAGAGTCCCTTTGTTCCCTCCTCGGTTGGATCTTCACGGAGCAGAGGCGAGTGCAGTGAGGGTAATTAAGAGGCCAGACACCACCCCTCCCTGGGCACATGCAGTGAATTGAAGTGGCTTGTGGCCAAGGAGACAGACTGAGGAGTGTGTCCAGCTCCCCTAAGAAGTCCAGAAATGCTCCCCCCATTGACCAAGGACTCCCACTCCTAGCGGCTTTTGGCCAGCCTGCCGTGTGGGAGCAGGCCTGTCTCAGGCAGGACTGCCAGGTCGCAATTGGACAAGGAGTCCGACTGGTCTCAGGCAGGAGCTGACAGCCCAGGGGCCCAGGTTCCCACAGGGGTTCCCTGGGATTTTGGTTTGGATGCATACCTTGTCCTCTGACTTTTCTGTCTCCATGTCTGTCCCCAGGGCCATCTATGCCATCCTAAACACCTGGGTGGAAAAGTATCCAGAAGATTTTGTGGAGCCTCCAGAGTTTCCCAGCTTGCATACGCTGCTCGCCTACCTGCAGGTCTATGTGCCAGGCTCGGACCTGCAGCGCCATGCCCAGCTTCTGCTGACAGAAAGTCAATGCCCTCCCAGAAAGGCCACGGAGCCAGAGGCTGGGGGTGAGGAGGACTGGGGGTAACTGGTGTGGGCCTGAGGAGGAGGCAGGGTGGCCACCCTGAGGAAGCCTCCGTAGATTGTAATTGGGCCGAAGAGAGTGAGTCGTCTCAGATCCCTGTCCCCATGGGCTTCCGTCGGGGACACCTTCCAGGGGCTGGGTCTTGAACGCAGGCCACGCTGAGTGGTGGGGAAAGGGAAAGGCAAAAGGGAAGTCAATCAAGCTGATGATGCTTTCTCTTCTTGGAGCTACAGCACCGGCCCCAGAGCCAGATCAGGAAGTTGTTCCAGCAGCCCCTCTGGCACCCGCTGCACCTCTGGGACCAGGGCAGATGGTCGTCAGGGCCCTCGTTCACTTCTCTGCCACGGAAGAGCCACCAGGCCTTTTGACTTTCCTGGATGACCAGCAGGGTCCTGCCCCCGAGCTGCCGCCACCTGCCTCCGTGGAGCAAGCAGGCTCGGCCCCCGAGCTGCCGCCCCCTGCCTCCGTGGAGCAAGCAGTCTCGGCCCCGGAGCTGCCGCCCCCTGCCTCCGTGGAGCAAGCAGGCTCAGCCCCCGAGCTGCCCCCACCTGCCTCCGTGGAGCAAGCAGGCTCGGCCCCGGAGCTGCCGCCCCCTGCCTCCGTGGAGCAAGCAGTCTCGGCCCCCGAGCTGCCGCCCCCTGCCTCCAAGGAACAAGCAGGCTCGGCCCCCGAGCTGCCGCCCCCTGCCTCCGTGGAGCAAGCAGGCTCGGCCCCCGAGCTGCCGCCCCCTGCCTCCGTGGAACAAGCAGGCTCGGCCCCAGAGCTGCCGCCCCCTGCCTCCGTGGAGCAAGCAGGCTAGGCCCCTGAGCAGCAGCTCGTGCTGGTTGGACCCCCAGAGCATATCTCCTCCTCCCCCGTCATTTCCTTTTTTATCATATTTGTGTTGTGTTCACCTCTATAATTACTTCTTAGATTTAATTTATTAAAGTAGAATTTGAGTTTACATAAAATTTTACTCGCATCCTTTGCAGTGGGATATGGAGGTTTCATTAGGTCCATTCAGGGTGTTGCACAACCATGTCGTTCTACGACGTTTCCGTCACAGAGACACCCGCGCTCCTCATCGCTCACTGCTCTGTCCCTCGCCCAGTCCCTGCAACCGCTGCTCTGCTCTCTGTCTCCCCCACTTCACCTCGACTTGGATTTTCCTCTGCCTGGAATCCTACAATATGGCCTTCTGTGTGTGTCTGCAGAATATAAGCGTGATTCCCCTCTTTTCAAACTTTGTTATACAAATAACATTTTATTACATAGGAATGTTCCTGAAAGAACAAAGATCACGGGAAGCCCCCAAATGAACTATTTTCATTCTGAGCTAGGTTTCCCATTTAGAAGCATGCCTTGAAAAGCAGAAACCATGAGAGAAATGTCTGGGTCCATGAGACACCTTTACATGCTTTCAATTTCCCGGGTAGTCTGCGTTTCAACTATTCTGATGGGCATCTTATCAAATATTAAAATCATATCTTAAATATTCTCCTTTCTTGCTAACAAGTTAGGTCATAAAAGAGTTCTTTAGGCTTTATCCAGACTATGTCTATTTAGTCAATAATGATTTAAAGATGAAAAAAAGAAGGCACGTTCCTTCTACCAAGGAATAAGCCCCCATCACACATGGCATCCTTCTTCCCTGCCTTTCCTCTTCTCAGGTCATGAACAAATGGACCTCAGTGAGACAGGAGTTGTGTAGAGTTTAACCTTTGCAGGTTCTTTTCATTACATACTACAGTGTTTGGGGTGGATTCACTGGAGGGTGGTTAATGCCCAGAGAAATGACCATTGCTCCAGCTCCTTCTTTCCTTGAGCAATCGGGGAGAGGTGACAGAACTCCCAGCCCTGTAGCTTGGGAAGCTGGTAGGAGGCACAGGTTTTAGTGTGTAAGGTTCTCATTTAGCCTCAGAAGGGTTGAGTTTGATGTGACGTAGTAACATCATAGAGCAAAGCCCAGGAAGCTACTATGTCTACAAGTCTATCACTTCGGACAGGTCTGAACTGGAGATGGTGATTGGCATTAAAAAAAGGAGGTGGATCTTCACATCACCATGGCAACAGCAAGGAGGGCTCTAGTTTGGGGGATTGGGTGGGGGAATTCTGTGACTTCCATTCAATGGCAGGTCAGAGCTGCCTTCTCTCAAAGCAGGTCCAAACCCTGGCTGGGCTGTTTGAGCCTGCCACTTAACTGCACAACCTGTAAATACAGGAGAAACCAAACCTTAAACCATAAACCGCAAATAGGAACAGTTATTGTTGTTAGAATTGATTTTGAACTTTTTATGGCTTCACTTAACACCAAATGCACTATAAGTGGATAATAAATATTAAACAGAAAACCCTTAATGGCATGACAATACATTTTCAGAGGAATATTACTTAATGCATCCGTTGCTAGACTTTGCTTGGGGCTGGAGTGGCCCTCCTCCTCAGGAACTCTAGGGCAAAAATTCAGGGACACTGAGGAGTCTGGAAAAGAGAGCTGAGTCATTGCCCTCAGTTTCACCCTTTCAAGTTCTTATCTAGGGAAAAACCAGGCGTGCTGTGCTGCCATTCTGTTCAAGAGGGGAAAGAGAAAGGAAATGAATAATTACAAGGAATTGAAGAGATGCAAATTTCCCTTGGCTGCCAAGCTGCTGGTGGATCAAGATGTCTCTTTACAGAGGATTTTCATCCGGTTTAATTTGCTTTACTTTCAAGTGAAGAAAGGAGAGGATGTCAGAACACAGGAAACCATAAAGAGACAAACCCAAGGAATAAGAGGAAAGGAAAGAAAAACTTCTTGCTACTAAAAATGCAAGTTACTGCTGTTCTATCAGCAAAAAGAAACTGCACAAAATTACCATGGGAAGAAATCCTTTAGGGGAACCCCGGTGGCCATGGGGAAGTGTGTCTTTAGGTCCCCTGTCATGTTAATTCTCTCTACCTTTGCACCCCCACTTCCCCTCAGCCCATCTTAGGACTGTTTCAAATGACTACCCACTATCAGACAAGCCCCATATCATTGGCTAAAAGCCTGTAAGTAAGAAAAAACAAGTTCCCTTTTCTCTTTCACTGACTTGCTCTGGGCCAGGCACTGTGCTGGGCTCTTTGCACACGCATTTGGGTGTCTGGGTCGAGCTCACCTAGTTCTTCCCCAGGACAGAGGGCTGTTCGACTTGCCTGCAGGACCCATGAAGTGCCCTGCAAAGAGTCTGTTGGTGGGGGTCTCTTGAAGAGAGCCTCCCAGAGGTGAGAGAGCTACTATTCAAGTTTTTGAATAGGCTTCCTCTGGGAAGCCTTCCTTGACCTCGCGGTGCCCAGTATCTAAGACAGAGCACCCTATATTTCCTATCAGAGCATTTACCACGCTGACTGTCCACTGTCCCCCAGCAGCCTGTGAGCTCCATAAGGCCAAGGGTTGCCCTGATTTTGTTCACCATTGTATCCCTGGGGCAGACCCCAATGCCTGCTAAGTAGTTGGGACTGGAGATGTAGCTGTTGGATAAGTGAATGAATGGGTCAGGGTCGGGAGAGGAGGAGTGTGTCCTAGAACTACTGAGATCTATCACGTGACATCTTCCTGCCCCCCTGAACATAGCCTCAGTATAAGATGGTACAATGAAATAACCAATGGGAGAAGGAAGTGCCCCTTACAATTCAGAGGATGGTCTCGACAGGCTCCAAGGGGCCAGCAACTTCAGCAGCCACAGGAAGGGGCACCTGTGTGCTCATCATCATTGGATTTCATTTAGGTTTCTTCTGTGGCTTCAGTTTTGTACATCCCCAAGGCTCTGGGGCAAGGATCAGGGGCCTCATGTTCCCATTCCACCGAAGTAGGCCATGATAGAGGGCAGGAGTTGGCCAACACCAGGCCATAGCTGGGGTGCTGATCATGAGCACATGAGGGTCCCCGATGGAGAGGGAACACCCTCATAGACCATTCCTTGGAAATGCCAAGGGATGCTGTTTGGGGGTGGGGGGGCTTAACATAAGACTTAGCTGGCATGGCCTGGAGAAACCCAGATCTAACGATTATTTCTAATTTTTCAAGGTAGGCTTTCCTTTATTAACCTCATTCTGCTAGTGATGAAATGGAGCCAAGAAGGCTAGGTTGCTCGCCCTGGGTCATAGAGGTGATGTCCGACTCAGGGTCTGGTGCTGGGCCCCTCACTGGCTACCTCTGTCAGTGCTGCTGGTACAGCTGCCCAGGTTCCACTTAGCCTCGTGGCCCCGAAAGAAAACCTGGCCTGGGGGAGACATAGGGGAAATGAGAGCCCACCAAGGAGGCAACTGCATCAACTGAGGGCTGTGTCCTGGGAAGAGAGTACCATCATCGCCCAGAGGTGGAATTTGTTCTGGAAAGCAGACGCTGTCGGCTGGCCCTGGCATTGTAGCCTGTGGGCAAGGTCTTGGTCAGAGGAGAGTATCTGGCCACTGGCAAGGCAAAATAGGGCATCCATCTCACACACCAAAGGAGAATTGTGCCAGCTTTTCCCTTGCACAGAAATGGGGAAGCGAAGGAAAGATTTCAGTAATAAGCATCCGGGCTTCAGGTATTACCAACAGAAGCCATAAAATGGGTGTTTGGATGAGTTATCAGGGCACAAAGAGGCAAAAACCCAATTTAGGAGATGATGTCAAGTGGAATAAATCCAAACTAATTGGCGTGCTAAGCCTTAACCACTGTAAAGGGAAATCATAACAGATCTTCGTTAAAAAATATGCGGAAGATAAACCAGCTGACTTACCAGCTGGGGAAATCATGATTACTTTTCCAGAGAGCTGCAGCCAAGGCCTGTGCCTTCAGTGTACTGGATTTAATAAATATTTGCTCAGAGTCCTTAGGTTTTGCGTGTTTGTGATGCTCCCGAGCCTGTGGCGGGCTGTGGATGGGCTCAGCCTCAGGCGTCCCCTTGGCTGGTTAACACCCCGGTCTCGTATTCATATTGTTCGGCTTAAAAAAGTGAGTAAGGTCAGTGATGTTCAGGAGGAGCAGGGGTGAACGAGACATCTCTCACAGAAAGACATGGATTTGGGGGGCATGACTCCAGCCTTTCAAGGACGAGGTCACGGACAGGTCTTCTGGGCCCTCGTCAAATGCTGGGGTCAATGGAGGAAAGCCACTGCCAGAGATTCCCAAACCCCAGATTCATGTTTGGTAACAGTCAGAGAGAAACCACTTTGCACGTCTGCTTAAAACCTCACTGTGTTCCATAAGAGGTTATGTTCTGGGTTGAAAGAGATACACCATTCTGTTCAGTCGTTGGTTGGCCGCATACAAAACAGCCTCATCCCCGCCGTGGAGAAAACACTCAGAGGCAGGAGCTAGCAAGAAAGGTTCGCACGGGAGGGAAGAACAGCTCCCTTCCGGAATGCTGTCAAGTGTTCTGTTAAGGGTTTTCAGGACACTGTCCCCGGGTTGGGGGGTGGGGTGAGGGGTGTTAGGATTACCTTAGACTGACAGATGACAATGCCGGAGCTCAGAGAGGTTAAGTACCTTGTCCAAAGCGACACAGCCAACGATTAGCAGAGCTGGGATGGCGCTGATCCCTCCGCCCTTCTCCAGAGCAGGGGGGCTTCAGAGCCAAGTCACTGGGGAAACAGGCCCCATCCAGTCCTGGAGTTTTCTTCTTTATGGTGCTCTGCTTCTTTCCAGAGAAGGCAGAGTTTCGGAAGTTTGCTGTGATTCCCAGGGCTCCAAGAGAGTCCCTCGGACAAAGCGCAGGTACTGGTACATGCAGACATCAGTGTCACCAAGGGGTTGAGGCGAACCCCTAGCTCACTTCTTTCTTTTTTTTTTAAGATTTTATTTATTTATTTATTTATTTATTTATTTGACAGAGAGAGAGATCACAAGTAGGCAGAGAGTCAGGCAGAGAGAGGAGGAAGCAGGCTCCCCACTGAGCAGAGAGCCTGACGGGGGTCTCCATCCCAATACCCCGAGATCATGACCCTAGCTGAAAGCAGAGCCTTTAACCCCCTGAGCGACCCAGGCACCCCCTATCATGCCTTTCTTATTGAGTGTCAAGATAGCTTAAGACTCATTTTAACAAAGTCTTTAAAAATACCCCACCTTTTGGAGACATATCAAATGGTAAGAAAAAATTATTAATCATACAAAATATCATCACATTGTACATCTAAATCCGTAATATTGCATAGTGAGAAGTAGAAATTACAACACATGCACAGAACAAAAAAGCTATTCGAGCCCCAAGTTCATGACTAAACAGTCATCTTGTCTATTCCATTTGCTCTATTGTTTGCTGCTGCCTTCCACAGCTATTTATTTTAATCCAGTCCTCTAAAGAGATATTAATAAACTTTAGAACTTCCGTTGTGCCCTTTGCCTCGACACAAGCAAAACAAGTTTATTTTCTTATGCTATGATAGATTGATTTTCCCATTATTCGAGTTTGCTTTTCATGAGGGGCATGGGAGGCACAGAATGTTGCAGAATGTACTATTTAGCCATTTAGGTTTCATCTGTATCTCCGGGACCACACCACATAGGCATGCTAATTAAATCGTGCTGCAATTTCAGAACAGAATTCTAACGAAGCCTCGACCAGAAGGAGGATGAGCGGCGGCTGTGGAGATGGAGACAGGGGTGGGGGGGGTAGGGTGGTCTCAGAAACAGAGGCAGGAGGTGGCGGAGGGGGCACAGACGGAGGAGGGGCCGTGAGGATGGAGAGGACACTGGGGACGACACTGCAGAGGGAAGGTGAAACTGTGATAAAGATCTGGGGATAATCTTACCACCTGCCCACCTTTCCAATCTCCTGCCCAATGAGCTGTGACCCACCCAGGGCTCTGATGGCTCTGCCCACCCCACTTCTGCAGGAAGGGGAAGTGGGCTCAGAGCTAAGCTTCCTCAAAGGGCTTCCTCAGCATCCAGTCAAGCCCAAATCCTCAGACCCTCTTTCCTACCAGCAAATCTGACAGCTTTCCACCCTAACTGCCTCCTGATAACTCCAGGCTCCCCTCCCCCATCTCCAGGGCCACTATCCCAGGGCTCCTTCCAGATGCATCCCACGCACCTCACCCCCATCAGCAGGAGGCCTGGGGAACGGGCACTGGGGTCCTTCTGACACCAGAGCTCCAGTATGTATGTTGGGTCTGTTCTGGGGACCAGAAATAAAGGAAGCTTTGAGGCCCCGGGAGGAGATCAGTTATTTGTGATGCTGAGGACAGGAAAAAATACCATGGGGAGTGCTTTCCGCTTGACCTTCCAGCCTGCCTGAGCCCCAAGAGGCTGCTACCCCCTTTAGAACTGCCCTGTGACTCATCTTTTGACCCTTCTGGTCCCCACTGTGCTCCCCGCTGGAGAGCTCAAGGGTACTTCCTGTCCTTACCATTCTCACTTGGAACTTCATCACAGGCTGCCTTGGGACATCTCTCATATTGTTCTTTTTAGCTTTTCCATGATGACTTTTCCCATGGGATGTTCAAAACTCTTTCCCATGGGATGTCTGATCTCCACTCCTTAGAGGAAAAGGAGCCCTGGGCACTGGGTGGCAGTCTGGGCATGCTGGGGGTGTGGCAATGATTGGGTCAGCCTGTTGCTTCCTGTCCTCTCCTGCGAAGTTAAGATGTACGGTAACAGAAGATACTGATGATAGAACTGCTTTTGTTTTGAGGAAGAAGAATTAGGCACTCTTTCAAAGATAATAGATTCAAAATCGTATTTTTCCTTAATTATTTGGACATTGCTTTAAACGTGAATTATCTCATTTTTGTAATCCTTTATGCCATTTTGCACAGTACACACTCATCAACCATAGGGAAGAATGGTGTTAACAGCATGAACATGGACACAGGAGTCCTTGGAAGGTGGGGGTAATGGTCCACAATGGCCAGAAGCTAGATATGTGTCATTTCCTCTCTGTCACTGCTCTTCAAGTACTTTAACTACTCAGAGTATCTCGTCCTTGTTCTGCAGATGTGACAAGTTGTTTCATGCAACCTCCTGTTACTGTCCCTTGGCACCAAAAAATAACGTATTCAGCTATCATATTATTCATTGAATATTTACTGGAAACCTACCACTCGGTGCAAGCACTAGGCCGGAAGCCTAAGTACAAAGTCATGAAATGCAGCTACAGGGGCACCTGAGTGGCTCAGTCATTAAGTGTCTGCCTTTGGATCAGGTCATGATCCCAGGATCCTGGGATCGAGACCCACACTGGGCTCTTTGCTCGATGGGATGCCTGGTTTTCCCTCTCCAACTCCCCTTGCTTGTGCTCCCTCTCCCATTATGTCTCTGTCAAATAAATAAATAAAATCTTAAAAAAAAAAAAAAAAGAATGAAGTGCAGTTACAGCCACAAGCAGTGGTCCTTCCACCAGGGGTGACAACTAGCTCTGTGACATGGGTAAAGTGTCCCAGAAATGCTGCAGGTGTAGAAGAGGCCTCAGAGTGGGCAGCCCAGGGGCTGAACAGAGCATATGACTTGGGTCCTGAAAAATGAGTTAGTGATCTTTTAGGAGATAAAAATATTGCAGGCACAGGGAATAGTTCCGGCGAAGGCAGGAAGGCCCGCAAGAACCTGGCATATATGGAGAATAGCAGACTGTTCTGCTGAATGGGCCTTCATCCCCACTGTGTGAGGTGGTGTGTAAACCTGTGTGAGTGTGTGTGTTGGAGGGGATGATAAGGCTGGAGAGGTGGTCAAGAATCTTTTAGTTTTTAAGATTTTATTTATTTATTTGACAGAGAGAGAGAGAGAAAGATTAACAGCAAGAGAGGGAATACAAGCAGGGGGAGTGGGAGAGGGAGAAGCAGGCTTCCCGCTGAGCAGGGAGCCCAATGCAGGACTCAATCCCAGGACCCTGGGATCATGATCTAAGCTGAAGGCAGACGCTTAACCAGAGCCACCCAGGCACTCTGAGGTAGTAAAGAATCTTGATGCCATGCCTCATTTATATTTTATCTGGAGGCTAAGGGGAACACAGCTGAGGTTTTTCAGCCTATGGAAATAAATGATTAGGGTTGGTTTTCGTCAGGTTGTTCTGGTGTAAAGAAAGAATTAGAAGGGTGTCAGTCCAGAGGCCAAGAAACCGGTCTCACCTCCACTTGCCTGCCAGTCTAGGCAAGAGAGCTATACAGGCCTGGACTCTGGCAGAGTGATGCTTCAGAGAAAAACAGGAGAGAGAATTGATCGGATTCGAGGGTCAGGGAGAAAGAGCAGGAAGGAGAAATTGGGGGTGGGGGAGGGGAGAAGGAACACAGAGAGAGGGAGAATCTTAAGCAGGTTCCATGCCCAGCACGGAGCCCAATACAGGTTCTAATGTGGGGCTCAATCCCACGACCCTGAAATGATGACCGGAGCCAAAATCAAGAGTCCGACTCTTAAGGGACTGAGCCACCCCGGCACCCCGGGAAGGAGAATGTTTAAGCAACTCTAGGTAGGGTGTACTTACTGACATGAGGAATTTCTGTTTTCTAATGCAGGTAGAGAGGGTAGACTTCCATTTGCACCATAAATAAAACAGCCATTCATGTTTCCAACTTGTTAACACCAGCATACTATGAACCCCTTTCCTTGAAAATCACATGGTATCAATTTCATGCCGGTAGCAAAGTGCCCTAGTTGACAGACATCCTGCAGTTGCTCAAATCTTTTCTCCTCCACATTCTTTCTTCCACAACAGATTCCCTCTACATCAGCCCCCCCTAGTACCACAAGACACTGAGAGGAGTTCAGACTGAGGGCAAGCATGGAGCCATTCTGGGCTCTAGTGCAAGTCTGATTTCTATAAAAAGGCATTTAGAAAACAAGGAGCAATGTTGCCATTTTGCCTTTAATGGAAAAGTGGCTAGTGGTTACAGTAAAAAAAAAATCATTTTATTTTAAAAAAATCTCTACCAACTTCTAGGTAATCACTGGGTTTTCAGAAATACATGTATACTTGAAAAACAATAGTCTGTATAAAAATAAACTTTGAATGTGCAATTAAAAAGGGAGGTGCCCTGTCCTTTTCAGCTGCACAAATGCACAGTAAAAAGGAGGCAAGTTGGTGTGAGATGGGTTTACCCCAGTGCAGAGGGGGATTTCAAACAGACAGAGCCTGTTTGAAGCGCCTCTTGAGGTCTTGCATGTTGGGAGAGCGCGGCCGGGGAATGATGGAGGCCCTCCTCCTCTCCCCGCTGAGGCTGTGCAGCTTGCTCACCTCTTTACAGAGATGCTGAAACACATCACAGGCGTCCTCATAGTTTTCACTGGTGGAAATTTCAAGGAACAGGCTGCCGAGTTCATTGGCCAGTTGAATGCCATCATGCGTTTGCAACTGACGGGCATGGAGAAGGTCTCCCTTGTTGCCCATGATGATAACAGGGGCCCTAGAGTCAGGGTGGACCTTCCGGATGTGGTGGTAAAGGGGGCAGATGGACTGGTAGCTGTCGTAGTCTGTGATGGAGTAGACCAACAGAAAGCCCTCTGCCCACTGCACGCACTTGGACAGGGAATCAACTACTTGGGTCAGGTTGTCTTGGACCTGAGAAAGATCAAAATGAGTCTGGATCAAGGAAGCCCTCAGTGGGAGAGGACTCAAAATAACATAAGAAAAATGCTTGTAAAAACGCATTCAAAAGAGAAATCTTAAATACAGTTTGTAGATGCTACCTAACTTCTGCAGGAGGAGGCTTTGGATGCAGGAAGAGCAAGCTCCCTGCCTGGGTTATTTTATGGCTGTTGCCAATGCATTATTCTTAAACCCCCGCTTGGCGGATATTCTGTGGCAAGCCCTGGCTGACTGCAGAATGACTTCACTGAGAACTTTCAAAGAAGAATGGCACAATCTTTAGGGAACTGAAAATAAAACTTTGAAAATAAGCCAAGATAAATATCTTGGCTCTCCCATCAAAAAACTAAGCTCTAAGACCCTACACGAATCCATTTCCCTTTCAGTTTGTAGAATCTCTTAATCTAACACCTATTTCCTCTCCCAGGGCCTGAGCTTTGATAAAGGAAAGAGGCTGCATGAGGCTGGCTGAGGACTTTGAGGGGTGAAGAGCCCAAGCTCTGGAGAGAGTGTCCTGGGTGTGAACCTCTGTCAACCTTTTCCAGCTACTTGACTGTCGGCAAGTTTCTTAATCTTTCTAAGACTTAGTTATCTCGTGCATCAAACAGGAATAACAATGACAACACTTACCTTACAGGGCTATTAAGATTCAATACTACAATCCCAAGCACTTAGCATTGTGCCTGGCAGCTCTCACATCCATTCATCAAATATTTACTGAGACCTTACTCTGAACACAAGGCACTGTTACGGCGGCTGCCAGGAATGTACAGTAAATGCAACAGGCCCCCCACCCCCACCCTTTCACGGAGTTTGCATAAATATCGTGTTAGGTAGACATAAGTGCTGCAGAGGAAGAATAGAGCAGAGTCATCTAATGACAGGACTGGACTCAAGGGGTGTGTGTGGAATGGATGCTCAGAGCCAGCTGTCATCTCCGTGTGTTGAACTGGATGACTCAGGTCTGGTCCCTGTCATTAGAGTAACAAAACAGAGCTATCAGCGGCGAGATGGTCAAAGGGATGCTTCAGTCGAGATCTGGCTGGTACATGCCCAGTTAGTAAACAAGTATTTCAGTCTCTGTGGGCCACACAGCCTCTGTCACAGTGACTGAACACTGCCACTGGGGCTCACAGGCAGCCACGGAGGGGTTGCAAACGGAAGAATGCAGCCACGTTCCAGGGAGACTTGATTTATGAGAGAGGACAAAGATTGGGTTTGGAGCTGACCTCTGGTCAAGATCATGTCCATCACAATAAACATGAATCACATTATCTGATCTCCCAAGACTCACTTTAATCTTCCATCATAATAAGCAGGAGTTCCCAAGATGATGGTTTTAATGAAGAAAGGCTGATTGGTGTGGTTCTCTTCATATCCACCAACAATACTAAAGCCCCAACTTCCCAAGTAGCTTCTTCAAAAAACAATATCATGGCAGCTATGAAGGGCACTATCACAAACACAAAAAGTCAAGAATAAATTAGTGGGGCGGCTTTTATCGCCTGTTCACCTTTGCTTCATTCCATCCTTACCCTTATCGCTGCTGGGAAACAAAAAAGGGCTATTTTATTTCCTTCTGAACACATTATTCTGACAGCCCATTTTCCAGCACAGACTCAGTCCTAAGTAGACTGGAATTTGTCCAACACTGTCCCGTCTTCTTTTCCCAAATGAACACACACACACACACACACACACACACACAGAGCTAAACACACCTGGTTACAAGTCACACCACAGAAAGTCGTATAAAAGGGTTCTGTGCCTGCATTTTCTCTTTGCACTGTCAACAATGTCCTCAATTTGGATATCCATCTGTATCTACAGAGTTTGTATCTACAAAAAGGTGGTACACAAGGGATCTAGTCCTGCTAATCTCAGCACTCAAATAAAAGAAACATAGAAAATGTTCTCTCTTCTTCATCTATGTGAGGAGTTATTTGTTGTTTTTTCCTCCTTCACTTACAATGCACTCATTTTAAGGGAGATTGATTGACAAAATAGAGAACTCAATCTAGAAAACACTAATGAAAATCATCTTTCTTTCTCCATACAGCTTTTTTTTTTTTTTTTTTACTTTTTTTAACCAGGGACTCTGAAATGCTTCAGTTAAAATGCCACTGTCAGTTGGCAAATGTGACATCAGAACTCAATTAATAAAAACTTAAAAATAGAAGAAAACCCCACCTAAGGGATACAGAAAAAATATCTCCTTGTAAGATCGAAGTATTTTTCATTTTTAGATGAAACTGGACCTAGTCATCTAAGGTAAGGTTTCCTGTTTTTAATCTATTAAAAAGACTTCTTAATAAAGCCAATTCTGTAAGCAATATATGAAATGTTAGAACTTTTAATCTGGTCCAGTTTCTTAGCTCACCAATAAGAAAGGACTTTTATTTTTTTTTTTAAGATTTTATTTATTTATTTGACAGAGGGAGATCACAAGTAGGCAGAGAGGCAGGCAGAAAGAGAGAGAGGAAGAAGCAGGCTCCCCGCTGAGCAGAGAGCCCGATGCGGGACTCGATCCCAGGACCCTGAGCCGAAGGCAGCAGCTTAACCCACTGAGCCACCCAGGCGCCCAAGAAAGGACTTTTAAAAAGTCTTCTGGCATAGAGCAGGGTCCCAGGGTCCCCTGGTATTTTAGAGATGATATAGGTTATTTTCATTATTCTGAATCTTCTGCAAAAAACAAACAACAAAACAGCACAACACAAAATAAATAATTGTTTTGTCTGGTACACCACCAGCCAACTGCAGAGAAAGACCCTCCCTTTTGAGAAAGAGCAGAGCTGCTACCCTGTGTGGTGTGCGACCTGCTGGAAAGAGCCGCCGGTACCCACAGAGCAGTGGCCCTCCCAATACCTGGTTGTGTATACCGGTCTGCACACAACACACGAACCCCAGGAGTCCACAGAATAGTGACCTTAGACTGAGAGACACTCTTTCGATACAGGCAGACCCCCCAAATAGATTTCATTATCCCGTGTACTGTTCATCTGAAATATCATTGTTCTTCGTGATTCACCTGAAAATGCTCCGAACAAAAGCGGTAAAGAGCTTACTTCAGAGCTGGCCCGGAACACCAGGTAACAAGAACTAAAGGAGCGCCAGCACGGCCTGGCCACCAGCAGTGGTGTGCGCACGCTCAGCCCCTGCTCGGCCGAGGAGACCACTTCTCCCCCACTGGTGTGGGACCGGGCCTTTCTGACATGCTGGGTTTCAAGTGACAGGTCAGTGTATCAGGCTGAGTACTCCAGAGGATAAATGAGTTCCCTCTGCTGGCTGACCCCTCACCATTAGGTAGAACGGCCATGGTTTCATAGCAACCATTCCAATCTATGCCTACAGGGCCCTGAGATACAAATTCTGTTACTGTTTCAGGCCTTTTTGGTCTTTTTCACTACGACAAGGACAAGTCAGTAAGTTAGATGATAGACAAATGAATTCCATTCATCCTGGTTTTTTCTGCTATTCTTTACGTGAAAGTACTTTTAATACATATATATATATATTAAAAGTATATATATATATATATAAAGTGATATATATATATATCACATAGCACTATACAAATGCTAGTTATTACAAATTACATCCGAATGAAGCTTGATGTCTCAGAAACTGGCATTCTTATTGTTTATTTTTATTTAAAAAAATCAGTCATTTTCCTACTTGGCTCAGAATCAGAATGTTTCATCATAGTTCAGTTTTAGGATTCCTCTAAAGTGATCTAGAAACAAAGACAGTAATACACATTCTTCCAACTTCAATACTGAAGTATATACAACACTCATCAGGAGCTGAAACACTTTCATGACCAGACAATGACCAACTACAGAATGTCCTGGTGGGTGACAGTCCCGAAGGTGGTGAGAAGACCTACTCTCGGACACCAATGATTTGGCTGAAAGAGTCTCTCATGTCCAATAAAAACTGAGTTTTAACATCCTGCTTTTTTAGAGAGAGTTAACAAGATTAAGAAAAGGGTTTTAGAAAAGCTTCTCAAAAGGCCCCACACTTTGACCTGTTTTTTTCTGGTGAAAAATGCACACGAAGTCTAAGCATGTACACGTGTGGTAAATGACAGCTTTTCTAAAGCAAGAGCATGAACATCCAAATCTCATGGCTGGTCCACTTGAGAACCTTCTTAATAGTCATGGACAGAATGGCTTTATTCATTTTTATAAACAGATACACCAAGTCTTTTTAGCTTAGTTCTTACTATTAAATTTACCTTTAATAAGGTAAATGGTTTATTTTTTAAGAATGTTTTAATTTTTTAAAAATTTTTAAAAAAATCTTTTTTACAAACTCATGGCCCAGAGATCAAGACCTGAGCTGAGATCCAGAGTTGGATGCTTAACCAACTGAGCCACCTAGATGTCCCTTAAATTTATCTTTTAAAATATAATAACCTAAGAAAAAAAATACCCTTTTCTTCTATAACTTGATATGCCATTGCCACTTTCATCTGTGACAAGGACCTTCCCCCCTCACACCCTGGACGAATGAATTTACTGTGTTCCATACTGAGAAATGTTGTCACTACAATTATTCCATGAAACTGCTGAAACGCTGTCAGTACCTTGGAAGCCCAAGCCACATGACCCACAACAGGGACCAGCTGGAGTCCTACTCTTTCTCGCTGAAGGTGCCTGGCTGCTCTTCGGTAGCCTGGGCTGCCTCCTCGACAATATGGACCTCAAATGCCTTCAGGACAACAGCAGGGGACGGCGCTGGCTTTTAGCATTGCCATGGCCTCACTGTGACTTCAATTGGTCAAATCAATGCCATTGATATTCAGCAATATATCACCTGTCCAAAGGAATAAACAAGAAAATGAGATGAGCTCCCAAGTCATTATCTTCCCTATACATCCTGTTATTTGTAATTTTTTCACATCTCTGTCATTCTTACTATATCAAGGGAAAAATCCAATTCATGGAAAATATTCCAAAACAACTCAAAACTTTAAGATAATTTCATCAAATATAGGAAAAAATGTGGCTTGAGGCACTGTGATTCAACTGGAAGTCCAAGTCATTAGACCTCATTTTGCTAATGTGCAGGACCTGGGCATGTTCATTTCTCTTCTTTGGGCTTCAGTAATTTCTATAGTTCTTTCCTGCTCAAAAATTATTTGATCTTTTGCTCTTAGATATGAATTTTTAACATATCCTGTTTTAGAGTTACACAGTTTTATAGATAAAGATAGTCCTACAGAGTTTGCTCAGTGTGAATGTATCGGAATACTTAAAGAGAAGAGATCCTTGGGTCTACACAAAGAAATGAAACTTGTGATTTGAGCATCTTTTGCTTAAGGAAGAAAAAAAAGTGCTTGTTGCCCTGCCAAGAAAAAAAAAAAAAAAAAAGGGCAACGAGGATTATATAAAAGGTTAGGAAGGAAAAGATGAGTGTTCTATTTTTTAGAGGGTTTTTTCCAACATGAAATAATGCAATGATCCAAATAAACATTAGAAAATAACGGAAAGGGTACCTGGATGGCTCAGTGGGTTAAAGCCTCTGCCTGCAGCTCAGGTCATGATCCCAGGTCCTAAGATCAGGCTCTGCTCAGCCGGAAGCCTGCTTCCCCCCCAACCCCTCGCCTGCCTCTCTGCCAACTTGTAATCTCTATCTCTGAAATAAATAAATAAAATCTTTTTTAAAAAAGAACAGAAACATCATCAAACTGCAGCAATTTTCCTTCCCATCAGGCATTTTTCTAACCTTACAGAGAGGTTTTACACTTATATATGGAAGGGACATTTAAAAAAATTTTTTTTAAGATTTTATTTATTTATTTGATAGAGAGAGATCACAAGTAGATGGAGAGGCAGGTAGAGAGAGAGAGAGAGATGGAAGCAGGCTCCCTGCTGAGCAGAGAGCCCGATGCGGGACTCGATCCCAGGACCTTGAGATCATGACCTGAGCCGAAGGCAGCAGCTTAACCCACTGAGCCACCCAGGTGCCCTAAAATATTTTTTAAAAATCATATTTAATAGAAAATTTGGGGAATATTTGTTATTTTTTCAAACATGAGTTGCATGCAGGGAGAAGATGGGAAGAGTTTCACTGTTCCCAGCCCTTCCTATCTTACCTCTTTTGATGCGGCCATCACGTGCCAGACAGCCATGAGCTGGCACACTGGTTACAAAGATGGGCAGTTCACCACTCTTGCTTCCTCTGCCCCCTGCCACTGTCATTCCCAGGGACTCATGTGGTTCCTTCTTTACATTAATGTGTTTTTCTTGGCATGTAACACACTGGGTAAGATCCTAACAATTGAGAAGAAAATTTATTGGAAAATAAATAATACATAGCTGAAATAAAGTAAGGAAACTGAAGGAAAAAATACCATGGCAATGATAAAGTCACTGTTAAAATCAATTACTGTAGAAATAATACACAGTTCTTCATGGTACAAAATGACACCGAACACTGGGGATCACAATGTCAGACTTTGGACGGCTGTATTTTCATATGACTATGTATGGAACAGAAAAAACTCAAGACTGTTGATATATGGAAGTCAAAATAGGGCCAATTCTACAAAAGTAAATAATGCATTTGAGTTTTAAGATTCTGAAGACAAGCTAATCAATTTTATTTCTCTCTCTCTCCTCTATTCTTTGAAAGAAATGTTGACAGAACAGTACAAAAGTAAAGTGCAGATTTTGTTAACTGACAGAAAAAAGCTATAGATCTATCTTCTGTTTCTTACTTATGAGAATGCTCGGTCATGAAACGGGTGCAAACTGATCTTCACAACCTTTACAGAAAGCTATAAGGATATGAAATAACTGAATTTTTGAAAAAGTTAAGGAAGAGAAAAAATTTCAAACAAACTGTTTCTCAGGAAAAAGCAATTTTTACCGATATTTATTGTTTCTATTTATTACCAATATTTATTGACATTCCTAGAAGAAAAGCAAAATTTAAAACATCACCTTTTTAAAATTAGAATGCTATAAAAAACAAGGTATACCTATGCAATATTAATATTAAAATAGCAATAGTAACTAACATTTATTGAAGATTTACTATGTGTAAAGCAAATGGCTTCACATGTATTATTTCATTTTAATGGTTTCATTAAATTTCATTACAATGGTCCTGAGTGTAAATCCTATGGTTGGCCCCATTTTATAAACAAGGGAATAGCCTTATTAGAAAGGTCATGTAATTTGCTCCAAATTATATTGCTATGCATGATCACACTGGGATTTGAAGTGATTCAAGTTAAAAAAAATACACATATATACACTTAGTGTATATACATAAACATGTATTCATATGTAGTTGTGTATGTTCATACAGCATGATGCTATATGCATCCACACTACAAGGGTGCTATCCCATTAAGTGTAATAATGGAAGCTAATATCTCAAAAGGTTCCTTAACGCATATACTATAAGAGCATACTGTAGATAACAAGATAACTATTACCACGACTAACAATATCAACAGTAGAACTAGATGAATTCTTTTGCTAGAACTGTAACATTTCCTTTAGTGACACTGCTTCAGAGCGGACAGGTACGATGTGTCAGTCAAGCCCTGGACCTGCAGGGTTGTCTGCTCTTCTCTGCTCCTGAAACCCACACTCTGAAATTTTCTTGAGGGCACTACTTAAATAGCCTAGAGTTCCTTGAATTTTTACCTCATAGAAAACCTGTAAACGTCTACAGGTGGTATCATAGTATATGACATCTATGTTCGCATCCTTCAAAACTGGGCAAGACCCACGTTATTATGAAGACAATCCAGGTAAACTCAGCTGGGAGCATACTGACTTCAACGCTCGTGTCTGTCAGGTTTTGAGTCAATCAGAGGTGGTTGTTTTATTCCTCGATATGGCTGAGATGTATGCATTTTAGCCAAACTTCACAGATTACTCTTGGTATACTTCATGGAAACTTCTAAGGGCTTAACACTGGATGAATGTTTCCAAGCAGCTACGCAGAGGCTTAGTAATAGAATAATGTGTGCTTTAATTTTTAACAATGATTATCCTCTGAACAGGTTGTTTTGATGAATTTGTATTTGTTTTCCCTAGGAGACCGTTATTTTTTTAAATTAGGATTTGACATCACAAATGCTGTATGTTAATGGTAAATTGTTAAATTAATGCTTAAAATTACATTTCATGTGGCTGTTCTAACAATCAGGTTTACAGAGCACCTAGAGTAAGAATTCAGCATTGTTATTGAAAACACCACCACTTAAAATTAAGGAATAGAAACTAGTAAAAAGAAAAATATATGTGCCCAAAACAAACAAAAGGACATAAATAGTCCTCTATATGGATGCTGAAATGGTTAAGTAGTTCTTAAAACAGTCTTAAAATTGTAGTGTTGTCTTTGAGCACCCATATTTCAACTTTCTGTAGAATTCATGGATTCAGTTACCAACTTTTGCCTTAATTATGATTCTTTAGGAAAATGTATATATATGTAACTTGTAAAGCAAGGACCAGCGATATGAACAACTCCTATTCAAATTCCTTTTTGAAACAATAACTGCTTTTCGTAGTCATCATTGTGAAAGCAAAATTATCGGTTCCCTTCACACATTTTGTTTTCTGTTCAAAAATAAGAATAAGTTTGTGCTTATAATTTCTTAAAAGTTTTAACTGACCAACGACCAGTGACAAGTCTATACTTCAGCTCAGAATACCAGATAAACCTGATGGGCCAAAAATACTTGTGCCTTTAAATGATGCTTCCTTGGGCTCCTGTGACATTACAGAGTTATTCTCTCAAATTGTACTTACATTAAGAAGCCACTTTAAGCTAAACATGCGTTTCTCAAGTCATTCTCCTTAAGTAAAATTAAATTGCTTTGCTAAATAAAAACTTATTTACTGGTCTACTTAAAAACTATAGGAAGTAAAAACAAACAGACAAAAAACTATAGGAAGTTTCCTATGTGTGATTTTCACACAGTTGGTAAATAGCATCGTTTTAAAAATTCTGGCCTATCACAAGTTGAGTTCTGATGAAAGATCAAATGAAGTAAATAATACTGAGAACACAGTAAAGTGCCACTGTTTTTTTTATTTCTACTGATTTCTGCATCTAAAGTGAGACAGCATCAGAATTTTTGGCACAGATAAATGACCTAGGAATATATTTTAAAAGCGCTTAAATATGAAAGATGCAGCAAAAAGCTCAACATTCGGGAATTTAAAATGATCTAGGGTAGTATTCCTATGAACTGTAACATAAAAAGAAATGCTTTATGTGTTTTGCATGTACGTATCAGAAAGTATGATTTATGCTTCATATTCACATAGGGAATTCTGTTGTTGTAGGCAAACTGCCCAACCGCTAAGTATGGACTTGTTGGTCATTGTCTTTTTTTCAGTTACATAACCTCCTGTTACAACTGAATGAGCAAACCAAGATAAATCCCACTTTCAAGCAGGACCAAATAAAGAAGTCTTTCTAGAAGATCAAACACTTCTCATCAATCTGGCAGAGGGACCTTCTTACTAAGAAACCACCCCTACTGGCTGAGGAACAGACTGTACAGGGACTCTCAAGGTAGCCAAACACACATTCCACACCCCCAAACACCTTGTGTTCACCTTTTCCAACAGAGTAACAGCACTCATTTAAATCTTACCAGTTTGTAACAAGGATTCCCTGAGGGCAGATGAATGAAAACATGCAAACTCGAGGCCTCACCTTGTGTGAACTGGGACTGTTGTGGTACAGCCGCTGTGCATGGTGCTGGCTGCTACTCTGAGCTCCTGCGTCCTGGACAGGGTTACCAGGCTGGGATTTTTCCAGCCTAGCAATTGTTAAATCCACCCTCTCGCCACTAGCCTGGAGAAAACACACATATATAACCACCAGTCATTAATGATGCTTCTCACTTAAAAAAATTATAGGGAGGGTCATTTTCAATGCACTTATCATGGCTGTATCAGAGCCTCACCTGAGTGGGGACTGCAGGCCCCTGTTGGGGGTGGGGCAGACGAGGGAGTTCATTTCAGGAGCTAATACTTTAAAACTTCTGTAGGTAAAAGAGCCACACACAGACCTCTTGGGTAAGCCTTCCCTAACCCTGGAAATACCAAGGACATAACCAAAGCAAAGCCTAGGTTCTGATCTCCCCATGATTTCTTGAAGGGTAACTGTATTTTTATACTTCCCTCCCCTGCAAAACTGGCCTTGGCACTGAGAGAAAGAGAGCAAAGAAGATTAAAGGATGAACGGATTCCAAACTGGATTACAATTCTTTGTGATTTCTGAAATAAATTCCAAGATGGCTACTTTGAGAGTGATAATCAATGAAACTACGTGTAGCTCTGTTTCCACACACTACAGCTTCGAATCGAAAATAGGGATCAGCTTAAACAGTCCTGAAAAGAATGATAACAAAGGTCCTGTAAATCAGGATTAGTATTTATATACATTACAAATTGTGTGCGTAATTTTAGAGGTGATGACAACCACGTTGAATTTAGAGGTCCATTATCTGTATTTATAGATCTAGATCTGAAACACAGATTCACATCTATTACACTTTTTAAAGCTATTTTATCTTTGCTTTTAACGTACAGGCCTGGTCTACTTGATGCTGATTCTTGGTCATGACTACAACTTTCCAAGTTTACTATCATTTCTATGGGAAAATTTGACAGCCTGCTTTCAAGAAGGTGTGGTGGAAAGTAGAACCCTCCCCCATGACTGCAGTCAGTAATGTTAAGAAAGCACTCCAGTTTCAGTTCTCAAGTTGGAAAAGGAGTGAAAACCATAATTTTAAAAAAATATTTTATTTATTTGAGAGTGAAAGCGAGAGAGCAGGGTGGTGGGGCAAAGGAAGAGGGAGAAGCCGACTCCTTGCAGGGCAGAGAGCCCGATGTAGGATCTGAGCCAAAGGCAGATGCTGAACCGCGGAGCCAAAACATTAAGATGTTTTTCACAAAGAAACAAATTGAGCAATATATTATATTTGGTATCATATATAAGTATCTGTATCCAATTTTTTTAAACATCTAGTCTGGGACAAGAGACCAATGCCTGAATCTCCCTCCTAATGCAAGATGGCTACGGGTGTGTGTGTTCCCATAGTTATAATGAACCAAAAATTTGTGAAAAAGAGTAACTTAAATGGGATTTAAATTTGGGTTTTCTTACACAGTAGCTTAAATCATTGTAACTCAATTCTGTTTACTATATACATTTCTCAGTGACTATCAACCTACCTTAATTCCTGATCCTTGATTATGTTACTGCTTGGTTTCCTTTATGTCAAAGTGTTTTCTTGTGCTTACTTAAAACAGAACAAAACAAAACACCATACACATCTTTGTTTCACCCCTATCTCTGTAGGAGATACACATAACATTAAATGCTCTGGTAGGTTATAGAACCAGAAGGTCTGTTCTGGATGATTTTCTACTTTTTCTATCTTATTTAAAAAAAAAAAAAAATTAAAGCTGTTTTCTTTTTTAAAAGATTTATTTATTTATTTATTTATTTGACAGAAAGCAAGAGAAAGAACACAAGCAGGGGGAGTGGGAGAGGGAGAAGCAGATTCCTGGCTGAGCAGAGAGCCCCGATGTGAGACTAGATGCCAGGACCCTGGGATCATGCCTGAGCTGAAGGCAGATGCTTAATGACTGAGCCACCCAGGTGCCCCTCTACTTTACCTATTTTAATGCTCTTATTGAAAAATTTTTTTCTCTAATAATAACCATCTTTACTTCACAGGGCTACTGTAAGAACACAAGTTATGATGTGTCTGAAATGCTCTGAATGCTTTATAAAAAAGGCACTATAGAGATAATGAGTTATTCTCAATAAAAGTTGACTTTCCCCACTTGTATGGAGCTGAAGCAGAGAGTGAAAGTTACAAAAGCAGAGAAGTCACAACTTTGGAACCACAGCTCCTTCAAGCTTTGCTTGTCTCACCTGTTAAATGTGGACATAAACGTGTTTTTTATGTGTGGGCTTAGGTGGAGCCCATGGAGCAAATGAAAAACCCATGTGCAAAAATAGAGCCTTCACTCTATAAAGAGCAAGGCTAAATGTTCACAGGGATACAGTTTTCCGGACAGGATTTTATCTGTAATGATAAAATCATCTCTTGTGCATTTGGAAGGATTTGGGGAGCCATGTTTGATTTCCCCCATGAAATATCAAATATCCCTCAGGTTCTCATGTTACGAAAACATCGACATAAAGGCTGAGCACGTGGAATGAATATCCGCGTGTACCTGAATGATCTGGGCGGCAAGCTCAGGGGTTCCGAGCTTCAGGTCGTGTCCATTGATGGCGAGCACTCGGTCGTTGCTGCTCAGCCTTCCATCCTGTGCAGCCAGCCAGGCCCTCTTCCAACAGATCAAGGATAAAAACTCCTGGCTCATCGGTCCTTCGAATGAATTTAATGCCAAGTTGTTCACCAGAGTCCTGTTTGTGAAGGACCACGTGGAAGACCTCTTCCCGGGAAGAGCTACAGTTGAAGTGGTTGTAGGTCCGGCCCCCAAAGCACCGCTCTCGCGGCACGGTCAGGTGCAGCGTGGAACAGGGCTGGCAAAGGGCGGCTCTGGCATAGTAGTGAGACACATTGCTGGTGTTACAGTTGTTGACCTGGAAGAAAAGAATTATGACCGAGGTGGGACAATCTTTTATCCTCTCAACTGGTAAACATTTATATGCCATTTCCAAAAGAAACTGACTTTGGAAAATGACATACAGTCATTATTTACAAAGAAAAGCCCTCTGAAGATGTTTTAAAATGCACAGTTCCTAAGCTTCACTCACAATGACTAGCACGAAGTAGAGAATGGCAGTTAGGATCTCAGGCTTCAGCGAGGGTGCTGAATCAGAGTCCCTGGTCCTGCCAGTAGCGGGATGTCTGAGGGTGTCCCCTGAGTGGTGAGATGGGTTTACTCTCCGCTTCACGGGACCAGGAGGAGAATGCAGAGACAGCAGCAGCATGTGGCAAGTGCCAACAAAATACTAGTTCTAGTTGAACAGAAACTGAAGATCTACTGGATTGATGTGGCTTTTCCAAATGAAAAACACTTACGCTGGAAAAAATACACCAAGTTTTAATCTAAGAAAAGGGACACAGTCCAGATACACAATCTGATCTCAGATCAGTCATTTTTACTTTAAAGAAAAGCAGGTAATTACAGTTTCACTCTGTTGAGCACTCAAGTGTAACATCTATCTAATACAACAGGCTTAACTCAGTACTCACAGAACATTTACTTACTAAACCTTATGGCCCTGAAAGGAGTATAGTGACTGATCCTGGGACAGGAACAGGACTAAGAAAATACACCCAGCTTCAGTTATTCACCTAGTCAGAGGAAGAGGTTGGCACAATTCTGAGTATTTATCACAATTAGAATTCCTCTCCTCATCAGTCTGCACCAACAGCAAGCAGATATGGACATTCTCTTGGATGCATTATGTGGCAGGCTCTGGGTTAGGTGCTTGTGATTACCCAAACCCTTCAATCTTTTTCACGTGAGTCTATCTTAAGGAAAGCCTTCCCCCTTCCTACCCATCTCGGGTTGACAGTTTTGAGCACCACTAATTTGAATTTTATTGATTCGGGCCTGTGGACATCTTTTAAAATTCAGGCATCAAATGTCATAGATCTCACACATAAACTTGCTCTTCTCCCAACTTTGCAACATCTGTGCATTTGGTTGCCATCCAGATCCTTGATGAAAAAGATGAGTAACATAGGGTCAAGAACAGAACTTTAAGACAGCTTCTAAAAAACCAGCCTGACGTGGATTTGTTAGTCAAAGCTCATCATTTCTGGTTATTCAGCTAAAAAGCCACTTATCTCTAGGTTCTTATTTTTCCGTCTTAAATTCACATCTATCACAAATGACTTTACAAACATCTGGCTGGAATCCAGCGCTAGCCATGTGCGAGTATGTAGCCTCACACCATCTTCGGGATGTGGGTTGTGGAATATCTTACAATCAGAGATTTTCCCTTCACAAATGTGTGGTTGTCAGTGAAACACAGAGAAAGCAGAGGCCAAATAAAATACTGTTGCTAGATGTTGTAGAAATAGCACCACCAGAGTAAACTTTACCACATCTTTAGCTAAACATATTTTGTACCAATGCAGTCAAGACACGACTGCAATTATTTTCCTTCAAAACCAAAAGTGAATAAATCACTGATGACTCAGATTGCACTGTAAATTCGTACTCTTAATCATGTTCTGAAATTTGTATTATTTTTAATAGTAATATTGATGTAATCTCTTACACTATTTTATTCTTCAAACCGCTCAAAATGCTGCACTGTGAAAGGCCCTGAGGGTATATGGTTCTCCTTTTCAAATAGGTTATTTAATAGAATAACATGGATGTGTGGGTATATATATAAAACATACACACACACATATGCACATATATAATCAGTGTGGGGAAACCAAAGGCACACACTGTTACTACATCTAGTTTGCTAAACTAAAAACACAGGCTAGCTAGCCCTTTGGTCTGTAAATAAACCATCTTAACCACTCTAAGGTCTTTTCAAATTGGCTCACGGTATTATTTATGCAGCTCACAAAAAGTGGAAGATAACCAGGTAGTAAAAATATACTAAGGAGCCTTCTTTCCAAGTGTTTCCTTTTGAATGGACATAAATACTACTCTGTATTTGGGCAAGTAGTGTGGCTTTACTTATTGGCTCCAGCATACCAGTCAAAGGCCAATGAGAAGTCAGGCCCACAAGAGGAAAGACCCTTTGTGATTTCAATAATCAGGTTATGTGCTCATAGTTTTTGTATCAATTTGAAATCATTAAACTGCATTTAAGATTGCCATTATTAGGGTTATTAATATGTATGCCTCATAAACAATAATAATGCACTGGAATGTCTACAATGCTGATTTATAGCTTTGAGTTATTTCCCCAAATTATAGCCAGTATTTCAGATAATTAGATTTTTATTTGAGGTATACAGATTCAGTTATGTTATTAAACAATTCTCCAAAGCAGACCAGTAAAAAAGCCTGTAGATGAAATATTTTAGCAAGCAAAACCCTATAGCAAACAAAACTATATATTAAATATATTTTTATACATTTTTATATTTTTTGCTAATATATTAGCAAACTATATGTTAAATACATTAGTAAATCTGAGGTTACAGATTTCACCTCAATTATACTCAAAGAAATGCAAATAAGAACAAAGCATTTGTTTTTACCTTTAAAATTTAGAAAAAGCATGAGAAATATGTAAAATGAAAATATGTAAAAAATATGAAATATGTAAAATATGTAAAAAGAAAAATATGTAAAAAATTTAATATCCAAAGCTGGCACACTGCTGGTAGCAAAGAGCAAAAGATGAAAATAAATGTATACTCAATTATAGCTAGAAAGGCCAGAAGTGGAGAAGTAAAGAACACTGTGTAAGCTGCAGAAAAGGGCAATCTGGTTCTTTTTCTCTTGGCCACAAAGGTGTCAAAATGTCAAAACCAGCTACAAGAGTTCCTCCATGGAGAATCAATTTAGGAGCTGGGGTAGAAGGAATACAGGGTAAGGTGTCCAGAGAGCTGTGCCAACCTCATGCAACCAGAGTACTACTAATATCATAAAAGGACAGCAAACACAGGAATGCGGTAAATAGCTAGCTATGGTAGGATCAGAAACTGGATTTTACATAAGCTGGATTAGTTATGCTTCCTGTATTCTCCTATTTCCTCTCCGGATTTAGTCAAGAACAAAACACTGGAAGTTCAGTCTGTGTCAGCCAGGCCAAGTGCAATGAAGGAGGGGTTTAGGGCCCAAGTGTCAAAGTGGAAATCACAAACTACAAGAGGCAGAATACGGATGGGCGTGGAAACCAAAGCCAGGAACCCCCAGTGGAAAGGTCAATCCTTGCTGCTCTTGGAGCCTAGTTTGTCTGTCTTCCCCTCTGGACATTTCTCTTGAAGAACTAAAAATCCTAGAGGTTCTAAGTTTGGTTTTAATGAAGAAGACAGCTATTCCCAACAGGATATCATAACCAAACCCACTCTTTTATTGACTCAGCAATGGGTCCTGGGTACCAACTCCAGGTACAGCACTGTGAGAAGCCTGTCCCACAGTACGTACTAATGGCGGCTGCCATCCCCAAAGGAGGACACTGAATTTGAATAACTCTCTGTGACCAATTATGTATTAAGTGGTGAAGAGAAGGAATGTCTTCAGCACTTAGTGTGAGAAGAGGTCTGAATGGGTGAAAATGGCAGGGCAGGGCTTTCTGGATGAAGGTGGGGAAGCTGTAGCACAATGGGGACAGGCTGGAACGTGGAGGGAAGCAAGGAGACTGCTATGTCTGGCTTTTCTGCTACATTATACATTCTATGAGGGCAGGGGTTGCTTTTTGCTCTTAATTATACCCTCAGCACTGACCACCATGCCTATGATGTTTCAGTAATACACCGATGGCTACAGCTGAAAGAAAAAGCAAGGGTGAAGGCTGAGGGGACAGGTTGTGTAAGAGTCCACAGAGGACCCGGACTGTTAGATTAATCAGTATGGACTTGATTCTCTGGTCCAGTCTTCCCAGGGAAAGCAGAGTCACAGATGAATTAACCTGACAATGGTCGTACCGGATTTCAGAGCAGAGTAGGAAGGCGGGGTATTGATTCTACTGGGTTAGACGTGAAGCAGTGAAGGCACAGACCAGAGAGGTGGCAAGGAAAAGGGAAGGGGTGAATACCAACAGACCGTGGGGAAGGACCCAGCAGTGAAATCGAGGAGGCAAGAATCCTTGAGCTTGGGTTCCTAGAAGACATCTTTTCTCATTCATGCCTATTTCTTCTCTCCTAAATATCCATTCTTTTAGCTTCAAGTACCACTTACACTAGTATGGGTCATGTATCCAGGTCAATTTTCACATACACTCTAGAATTCACATGAACAGTGGAATTCTGGCCATCTCATGCTCATCAGTATGCCCTCTAACACAGTATCATCTTGCCCAAAGCTAGTTCGTTTGTTGGAGTAGCTATTTCTCTTTAAAGAGAAGAGGGAGAGGGTAGCACCAAGGATTAGTACAGAGTCAGGCTGTTTGTGGACAAGAGTGCATTTGAGAGCCAACAAGAGGTGGTCATGATTTCTGAATTCTATCTTAAATTCAATGCTATAAGTTTTAAGTAACTTGTGCTGTGTGACCTGTCTTTTCTAGAGTATAGTAATCCGTGTAGAGAAGGATGAATCAGACAACGAAGGTAACTGATGGATGGTACCCTGGGACTAGGGATACAGACAATGGGACAAGAGAATTTAGCAGTGAAGGTGGCCCCAAAATAGCCAACCATGGAGACCAAGCCAGGAGGAATCCAGCTGGCCTGGAGAGCCACGCACTGAGGCACATGCGGGATCAAATTTAAGATGGGCGTAAAAATACATTCCATGAGTTTGGGGGAAATCGGAGAAATTACAGATAAATTCTCATCTGTTTTTGCATAAAAAAAAAAAACAGTAAAACTTACCTTTTTATAAGCCAGATTCCACAGTACCATAATTTCCTAAGTTTTAAATTGATGAATAAGAGCAACAAAAGAGGCAAGTTAACAAAATAATTTAAAAAATTGATACCTGAAGAATTGGGTCTCCAGCAAGAAGTCTTCCATCTTTGGCGATCACCCCATGCCGACAGACTTCCTGGATAACAATGTTGATCAGTGGCCTTTCATTGCCTCCCACAATGCTAATTCCTAGCTGAATATAAAGATCAGCCCGGTGAATTTCAATTGTAGTAATAATGCATTCCGGAAAACTAACCGGCTGCTGCGTAGCTGCCAAGTTAAAAATGAGAGGGAGAAAAATAGAAAGAAAAACGTTTTATATTTTGATTATCTTCACGTAAGTTATCGTCTATCATTAGTGATGACCTTATGTTAATAGATGATTCATAACAAAGCAATACCACGGGATAAGAAAAACAGAATGACCAAAACACCAATAGATAAGATTAGCAATCACACTTCCTCTTCAAAAGGTGAATAATCAACAAATAACTACTATGCATCAGATCACTAGGGACCACATAGTGATCTGATAAAGAAATATACAGACAATATCATCTTGTCCTAATTGATCAGAGAAACTCTGACCCATGAAACAGCTGTAAACAGTGCAAGGCAGTACATATGAAATAAAAAAGACAAACTCTGTGACATACAATCACCGTAGTGGTTGACAAAATAACCACATTAAGCAAGAAGAGGAGGGTCTTGATCTGAGCAGTAGGAGATAGAAGAATTGTTATAGCCATGGCTGGGAAAAATGGGATTTGTAGAAAAATTGGAGTTTTCATAAGAGATAAACCTATTTAAAAGTAAGACAAAGGGCCAACTACAAAGATATGCCCAAGATCTATGACTAGAGGTTTTCTGCCTGTTTCCTGGTGGGTCATGTAGACAGATCAGTGGCTGCTACCAGAGGACAGCAATAGTCAGACACATGGCCTTGGAAGTCAGATACATATATAGCGATTTCGTGGCTCTCAGACTTTGACCAATGACTCCCTGACTAAATTTCCTCATCATTAAAAAAAAGCCAGTATTCGTAGAAGCATTTAATAAGTTAATATATGTAAAGTGCCTGGCACAGTGCTGACACAGAATAAGCACGTAGGCTGAGGTATTATTTTTGTTCTTCTTGATGCTGTGGATTTCTTAATCAAGAAGCAATAGGCTTCAAAACAAACAAACAAAAGAAGCCTGCTGATGACCAGTGAATTTGTGGACTACAACAGAAGAGGGGGAGGGGGAAGCATAAGCCTCAAAGTAAAACTCGCTTTCTGTTTCTAAACAGCAAACTGTTAAGACTTGTACACTTAAAGGGTGAACATGTGATACGTGAAGCATATCTCAATAAAATTATTTGTTGAAGAGGAAAAACAACAACAACAACACCCCATGGAGGGAAAGTAATAGGGAGTACTGAGAAGAAAGGAAATATCTGATTTGAAAACAGATGAAAAGCAAAAGCAAGGTGAAGAGCACATACTGTCAGTGGCCGTGTTCTCCTCCAAGGCGGGGTTGTCCAGGCCAGGCTCCTCAGGCCACGGGGGCAGAGATGCTGATATCAAGCTGAGCTCAGCAGGTTCTGTGCCTGTCCCTGAACAGTCCATTTCGAGGGATAAAGTACCTGGAAGATCTATTACAGTGGTTCCATTTTCATTCTCAATCTCTGTCTGAGCTTTATCAGTTTTCCTCCTTTCTAGGGCAAGTCTCCGATGAAAAGCTCCAGGACATCTAGAGAGAGAGCATTAGGGGGTTCCCAGATGATTTGAAAGGAAAAATGATAGACAGCTTGTGCCCCAACAACAGAATAGCCACTGCTTCAATGCCAAACTCACCTAGAGGTAATCCACAAGTGGTATGTAATTCTGATTTTAACCTCTGCTCAAACTAAATTCCTACCACACTGTGTAGCAAACTTAAAACAGGCGTTGGCACAAATAGTGGCTTCGTGCATGTCTCAAAAAATACTTCAATAAAAACCTGTATTCAGATACATACTAGTCCCAGAAATACACCAGCACAGTTGACGGTACCCTGCAAATACTATTCTGAGATCCTGATTGCATAACCCCCTTTTCACAGGGATGGCTTAACTCCTTAACAGGAGTGGAAACAGCAGTCTTCTTCCACAATGTGCTCCTGCATCCAGACTTGGACCCTGAGTGACACTGTTCCTTTCCAATCTCAGGGCCAAGGGTACACATTCATTTATTAGTGAGAAGCAATACATGTGAGGCTCTGCCACTTGCAGAAAAGCAGAGCAAAGGCTCAAGAGGCTGCATATGGTGGGTGGTGGTCTTATGTCTAGGACTGCAGACTACGTTCAATGATAGTGTTTTTTAAAATCTCAAATTTCATGAAAAATCAAGTATAGGATAAATTTATTGAAAACTGGAAGCTATCCCTTAGCTGTAAAAGTAATGAATTTCCCCACACAAACTAAAGATAAGTTGTGGGTTTCAAGTTCTTGAAAAAGATTGCTATGGAATTTCTTTATCCAGCTTTTTCTCATTCCTGGTTTCCTCATCACCTTATTAAGAGGACAAAAGATTTCCCTCCTGCACTGTTGTGCTGCACTCCAGGAAATGTTCCTGCAAGGACCTGACAAGTCAAGTGGAATATTGTATCACTGAGAAAAATTATTTTTGTCAAGTAGATTGCATGAGAAATGCATTTTAAAACTATTTCATTCAATTAAAAAATGGTGACAAAAAGTGGATCATAAAACAATACTTGAGATTAAAACTATAGGGAAAGATTCAATTCCCCAAATGCATATCACACACTGGTATCCATATGCATAACAGCCAGTCTTCGATGGAGAAACAGACTAGGAACAGGGTTTGGGAAGGAAACATAAGCAGAATGTGCACAGTTGGGAAAGAGCCTAGCTAACAACTACAAAATCCTAAAAACTAAGTAACTGAAAAGCCCCTCTTATCTTATCCAAGAATAAATTTTTTTTCTGTTCTTTCTTTCTTTCTTTTTTTTTTTTTTTTTTTTTTTTTTTGTCAGAGAGAGTGAGCACAGGCAGAGGCAGAAAAAGAAGCAGGCCTCCTGCTGAGCAAGGAGCCAGATGTGGGACTCAATCCCAGGACTCTGGGATCATGACCCGAGTGGAAGGCAGCCTCTTAACCAACTGAGCCACCCAGGTGTCCCCAAGAATAAATTTAAAACTGGAACCCTGAAGTTGTTAGGTAAAGAACCAGGTACACTTACATCCCAATGGAATAGCAAATTGCTAAGAGGGACTAAAGACAGGTATTTTGTGTGATATCACAGAGAACTATGGAAGAACGCATTCATCTAGCACTCAGGAAGGTTACAGAGGACTACGCAACACCCACCTTTAAACAGATGGGGAGCTGGGCACACAGAGACGGAACAACTAGCCAGGAGGAGACGATGAAAGACTTCAAACTACACAAGGGAGGCAAGAGTGTCAACAAAGAAAAAATGACATAGATTATAGCATAGAAAGAAAAAACAAGTACATATGAATGGCAAAAAACATGAGCCTCATTAACATTTATAACTAAGACAGAAGACTGGCAAGTCATCAGAATTTTTAATAGTTAAAAAGCTTAATATAATTTTTATTTAATGGATGACAGATTTTTAAAAACATATTTTTCTACCTTGCTTGCATGATATAGCAATTTAGCCAGCAAGTACTCTTAGGAAACAAACTAGTTAAGAGTATCAGCTCTTCCACTTATTGACAACCTCTTCCATTTATTAACAACCTCTCTGCCCATATTCTTCTTTATATAACAAAGATAAGATGGCCTAACTCATAGAGCTTTCAGGAAAACTAAATTGCTTAAAATACTCCCTCATAAATAATCAGAACTCAATACAAACTAGTGACTACTAGTATCATAGCAACTTAAAAGTACTCAAGCTAGGGCTCCTGGGTGTCAGTTGGTCAAGCGACTGCCTTCGGCTCAGGTCATGATCCTGAAACCCAAGACTGAGTCCTGCAACTCACTCCCTGCTCAGCAAGGGGTCAGCTTCTCCCTTTGACCCTCCCCCCTCTCATGCTCTCTTTCTCTCTCTCTCAAATAAATAAAATCTTTTTTTAAAAAGCACACATGCTATACAGTTTTCTTACAGTACATCTGTATCAAGTCTTATAACCTATAAGACTTAAATAAAACAAAACAAAACCCTACAATAAAGTTACTTTAAGTTAGTTTACCTGAGCAGTTTCTGTTTTCAACTTGTCAATACTGAGGGTGTTCCTCTGTAATCCACTGGCAGCCAGTGACAGAAGCTGTTTCAGAGCTTTAATATCTTCTTCTACTTTAAGCATGGCTTTTGAAGACATTCTACTAATTTCTTCTTGTACATGTTTCTGTTCCTTCACAAATTTCCTAAAAAGATACATAAAACTGAATTCCAAAAAATACACCTTTGGTTTCCTATAGGAAAAAAGCATATTTACTATAGGCTGGTCAGAGTCCTAGTGTTTTTTAAAAAGGAAATATTAAAAATTCATGCATAGTTCACATGCTTTTTAAAGATTGACAATAACAGAATTTTAATTCCCATTATTCTGCTTTGTTTATAAAAATATTAAAATTTTTACCAACACCCAAGTTAAAATGTTTAAGAGGAAGAAGAGATGTTCCCCTTAAAATAGATTCTAACATTCTTCAACATGATATATCTAATTACATTTGACACACTTACTGGAGGTTTTCAACATCCTGGCAGATGACAGGAGGGAGATTTTCATCCTTCAGTGCTTTACTATCCCTGAGAAAAATGCCACAGATAGATTAAAGCCATTGAGGTTCTAAAAAGCTGACAGCTGAGTTCCACTACACAAGGGTTAAAGGGGAGGAGGTAAAACAAATATTCCCCATTTATAGCTCTTATGGTTGATTTCAAATCTCTTTATAAAAAAATGTTGTTTCCTGACCTTTAAAATAGCTTTAACAATTCATCTGACAGGGAGATTTCTCTTCTAATTTCCCTTTTAGAAGGACTGGCACCTATCATAAGTACACATAAATGCATCTGACCAAATGTTTAAGAAAAAAAATTAGAAAATACAAGAGATTAAATATTGAAAAAGTTCCACTGGCTCAAAAACTCTATGACTGACCTTTTATTTCGTTCAAAAATATTAAAGCATTCATTAAAGAAAGTCTACAAACTTCTCATAATGAGATTCTAATTGTATTTTACTTGATTTTTAGAATTTCAATTTATTCTTCAACAAAATAAAACCTAGGGATAGACTGAGGGAATCATAAATATTTAATGAGAATAGGAAGAGGTGAAATGTGGCATGCTGTAATGGAATTATGAGTTAAAATTCAGTCACAGATCTGCTACTACATCCTTGATAGAACCTGAAGCAAACCTCAGTCTCCTACAGCTTTCTCATTTATGAAATAGGGCTAAAGTATACAGAAGATATTTTGGAGGCATGAACTTGATCATTTATTTACAAATGTTTTATCTAATGTAATACAAATTAGGTGAGGAAATGTAAGTGCTAGTAAAAATAGTGATCTTCAAACCTATCTGATGTATATTATAGATAGAGGCTTTTCTCCCTCTTCATCATCAGAAAATAAATGGGACTGGTATAGTAGTTTATATAGAAAAGGTCTGTATACCTAAAACTGAGCATAAAGTATTCCAGAAAGAATTGGTTATAACTTTCCTAATAATTAAAAATTAAAGACCTGACCTGCCAAAATCTTTCCAGAGCATATGTTTATTATTTTACTTTAGACAAAAACTGATTCAAAGAATTTTTCTTCTAAATGTCTATATAGTTTCTTTTACTTCCGATGAGACCACCTGCCTATAAATTAACAAATAAAATACTTTGAAAGTTAAATTGTAAACCTACTCTGGTCTTGTTCCTGTTTTATCACCTAGAAAATTCAAGAAGCTTTATATAAAAACAGGTCATTTAACAATGTATTCCAAATTCAAGTTTCAATTTAACACAAACTTAGGTATAAACAGAAACTTCTAAGCATTTTTCGGACAGCCTCGTAGACATCATGTGAGGTCACTTGTCACAAACTCCAAACTACATACTATGGGGACATGTTTGTATACACATAAACAGATAGTTACGTAGGTGATTTGTATCTATTTCTTTCAAGGGCAAGATTCTTCCTCTTTCAACTATCTTCTATGAAAAATATTCTTGCTTAGCACAGTTGACCTCCTGCAAGTTCTACTGGATGCTTTCTTAGGTTCTATCAGTTCAGAATACTAAAATATGTCAGACTACCCGGATGTCTCTAAATATTTTACAAAAGCAGCAATTTTTTAAGATGATGTTTTTAATGTGTGCAGATAGATCAACATGAGAAAGCTTTCTCATGAACACTTATTTAGTGGTTATCATTAATAGTGTATGTCTAAAAGTAGAAAAGTAAAAATGCTCCGTCAGCAAAATGCAGTGACTCACTTTCTGCTTTTCCAGAATTTACTTCACACTGCAAAATAAGACCTGCTTAATGAAGAAAATACAGGAACACACAAAACTTCATCCCATCACAGAACCTTAATGGTTCCTCTTTCAACCTCTTTTGGCACTTACACACACATTTTTAAATGTGATCGGGATGACCATAAGTTATGTGCACATATTTTCTCAGGATGTTGAAATTAAGTCTTTTTCATGTCACTTAACATGATTTTAAATGACCACAGAATACTGATGACATAGCTGTATCAGAACCTTTATGCCCAACCCTCTTCTTAACATATACGCCTTTACTATATAAACAATGCTGCTACAGTGAATGCCTTTATCTCCAAATACTTGTGCATGACTTATTTGTATTCCACAGAAAGAGGAATTTATAGGTCAAAGATTACATCAAGGAAAACCTTTGTATTATCAAACTGATCCTTTAAAACAACTGTTCCAATTTATCTTCCCACCTACTACGAATAAGTAATTTTTCCGTCACACCATCTACAACAATGTACATTTTTCGGAAACAATCACTGCCAGTACATAGGTGAGAAATGCCACTTCATTATCATATAAATTCATATTTCTGACAGTACTAAGTAAAACATTTCAAATATTAATTAGACAAGTCTATTTCTCCTTGAGTGAATGGTCTATTCAGGCTATTTGAGGTATATCCGAGGTATGTTTCTCACTGACTTCTCAGAGCTATTTCAACATTAAGCATATTAATTATCTCATACATATACTTTATGTGTCTATTTCTAAAATGAGACCTTCATTTCAAGATACATCTCAATTTCGGATGTTAAAATGTGAAGGAAAAAAGCATCGAAACAGCAGTATTTTACTTCCCACCTGTCCTTTACCTTTTGCCTTTGTCCATAGGGTTTCTTTTGTTTACCTTTTTAATCTAACTACAATTTATTTTTCCTTACTTTGTATGTTGATATTTCTCTTTCATAGTTTAACATTTCTAAAATTGATATCCATGTTCTACCGATGCAAGCCTTTGACTGGGTGAGACACAGTAAGATAAAGGAGGGATTTAATTTTTTTCCCACAGACTTCAACTTTTTTACTCATTAGTGTCCTATTCTGCTCTCTCTTTGATATTCCATTTTTATTATATTTACAGAAGTCTCTATACACACAAACCTGCGTATATAAAACTTAGGCCTGTTTGTGGCCGACCGTGGGCCCTGACTAGTCCATCTAGCTTGGCATCTGTAATACCTGTGGACTGCTGTCAAAGCTCACTGTCAGCACTCCACCTCTGTTCCTGCCCTCCTGCACATTATCTTCCACATGGCTGCCAGAATGCTCTTCTTCAAACACGTATCTCATGTCATATTATTCACATCAAAACCCTAGTGGGTCTCAACTGTCCTCCGTGTAATTACAAAACTCTTTAAGATGACATACACGGCCCTTCCCTTCATGACATCTGGAATCTGATCTTCCCATGCTGCAGCTCGCCGGTTTTCCAGCAGTTCTTCAAAAGAGTAAAGAGCATCCTTGTCTCTAGATCTTACTCCATGCTGCCCCCACTTATAGACCACTGCTTCCTACCCCTCTTCATCTATCAAACCCAATACAGCAGGTCCAGGCTAACTGATGCAGCTGCTAGGGAAACAGAGAAAACCTTTAGATTAATAAGGAACCCCTGGACACGTATAGCAGGTTAAAAGGAACTGGATGTGCTATATCAGGTCATGTGCACTTATTTTACATACTCCTTTGGTTCAACTCTGAGGCACAACACAAGAGGAAGACAATGGGGGAAGGTGGAGTGCAGCGGGGGGCGGGGGAGGAGGGTGCAAAGGGAGATTAACTCCTTATATTTCTCTTACTCCTTTGCCTCAATCAAGTCTTTCACGTGGAGCCTAAAAGCAATTACAATAAAGAGAGAACCAGTTTCATAATTAAAATCAAAGTAGTTCAAGGGTACCAGATTGCTTCAGCTGATTAAAAAATAAGCTGCTAAAATATCTAAGATAATTCCTTCTAATTTTGATGCGGCTACAAAGAAAACTAAGTAAAAACAAGAGACAGACCCCTATGTTTAAAAATCAATTTTGGGGGCGCCTGAGTGCTCAGTTGTTAAGCATCAGCCTTCAGCTCAGGTCATGATCCAGGGTCCTGGGATCAAGCCCTGCATCAGGCTCCTGGCTCAGCAGGAAGCCTGCTTCTCCCTCTCGCACTCCCCACTTGTATTCCCTCTCTAGCTGTCTCTTCTTCTCTGTCAAATAAAGTTTAAAAAAAAAGTAAAATAAAATAAAAATCAATTTTTATTCAAAGTAATCCTAAATTTTCTAAGTTTAAAAGGATTTTAGGATAGCCAGCTTTTAAAACAGTACGTCACCCTAGAATCGTCTACATAATAAAAACCACATCCAAATAAAAAATTCCTACACAGATATATGGACTCCTTCATCTGTTACTCATTCTAGGTTCTTCAGAGGATTCAATGCAATAGGTGAAACATGCTTTCATCAGAGGCAGAAGAGGCAATGCAAGACAAAACAAAAAATCATGCACAGGGAATCGACAAAACAAAAAATAATGCACAGGGAATCAACAAAACTAAAACATCTTTCAAAATGAATCTGGATTGGTAATTTTTTAACAAGAATATTCAGCATTGCAAGAGCACAGTAAGAACGGCATTTTCATACTGGCTGGTGGGTAATCAATTGGTAAACTCTTTCTAGAAAGTAATTTTACAATATTTACCAAGAGTCTCCAAAACTCTCCCCTCTCTTTAAGCCAGTGATTCAGTTTCTAGGTTGTCTTTAAAAAATAATAAAAAAATATGAATAAAAATTTATAAGAAAAACAAACACAAAGAGAGCATTTATTATGTGCCTGGCTCTACTGAAGTCTTATAAACTATAATCCTTGGACCAACAATGTCAAGTAGTTACTGTTCTTTTCCCCCACTTTACAGATAAAGAAACTAAACACAGAGGGATAAATAACTTGAACAAGGTCGCAGAGCTTATCAACAGTGGAGGGAATCTGAAGCCAGGTTTCAGCTCAAGTCTATCCTCTTAAGCTACAATACCACATTGCCTCTCCCCATAAAGATGCTCAATATGTTGATACTTCCTAGAGTATACGAACTGAATACAAACACTAATAATGGAAGGACGGCTGATTAATGATGTATCGATTCATAAAGCTGATGTAAGCAGCAATAAAACACTCCTAAAGAATTATTGAACTGACAAATATTGGTGATATAACATATGAGAAAGAACAGGTTACAAAGCAATCCAGTTGACCTTTGAACAATGCAGGGATTAAGGGTCCTAAACACCCAGGCAGTTGAAAATCTACACATAATTTGACTCCCCAAAATCTTTACTAATAGCTTCCTGCTGACCAGAATGTTTACTGACAATATAAAGTCTATTCACACACACTTTGTATGTGATATGTACTACATACTGCAGTCTTACAATAAAGTAAGATAGAGAAAAGAAAATATTAAGAAAATCGTAAGGAAAACACATTTACAGGACTCCACTTTTACTGGAAAAAATTCACATATAAGTGGACCTAACATGTTCAAAGCATGTTGTTCAAGTATCAACTTATATACCATACATGTGTTCATGATCCCAACTTAAGAACATATATTAATACACACACTGACAGTTACATAACCGTATGCATAAACAAAACTCAGTTTTCTATGAAAATAAAATCTTAAACACATAATACACAAAAAATTTGTGAGATATAAAGTAAATGTAAAAGTAAAAACTTTACTACTGAACATGTAACTAAAAATCTTACTGACATAGAAATTTAAGTTACTGTTAGAACAGAACATTACTTACTCTTTTTATCTGATGAGGTACGAAAATCTATACCACCAAGACCTTCATTGCCTGCAGTTGAAGTAGCTGCTGTGGTTCCCAAAGTCAAGCCTAAAGCATTCTGTCCAAGTCCTACAAATAAACCAAATATAATTTACAAAGTCTTTACAATGATTTTCCCTCAATGGACAAAATTCTCAAATGCTTTCAAGCTGGATCCCATTTTTCTTCATAATTGCTTTAAGCAAATAACATGGAATAAGTCTAAAGCTGGGATTTAATGGTGTATGTAGTCTGGATAATATAATTTTAACTTCTTTACGTTTTAGGTAATTTTTTAAAGTGTAGACACACAATGTCACATTAGTATACAACAGTGACTTGAAAACTCTATACATGCTATGTTCACCACAAGTGTCACTACCCTATCTGTCACCATACAACCTTATTACAATACCATGGATTATATCTATCCCTGTGACTGATTCCATAACTGGAAGGTTGTACCAACTCCCCGTCAGCCATTTTGCCTGTCCTCCCTACCCTTTCGGGCAACCATCAGTTCTCTGTATTTATGGGTCTATTAATTTTTCTTTACTAAAAAGGTCAGAGTTTATCTGTTAATTCAATAAATGTGAACATACTACTTGTTTTTTTTAAATCCTCCTGAAAAAGCAGTTTTAGTTTGTATATTTCCAGGTGAATACTTCTTGTCCTCTAGTCATGCTTTGTAATTGGATACTTTTTAAATTATCAAGTATTGGATGTGTTAATTAACTTGATGGGCATTTACAATGTGCATGTATATATGAAATCACTATGCTCTACACTTTAAATATCTTACAATTTTACTTCTCAATTATACCTCAGGAAAGCTGGTAACAGATAAATAAATTACATAATAAAATAATCCGGTAATGATTTATAAGATTTCAGCAAATCTTATAAATCTTATAAAGCCAATAGTTTCATTATTCATGAAATCTAAAGAACTGAGAGTTAGAAGCCTTACAGTTCAAACATCAAATTTCATACTCCCAAGCTTTTTCAAAAAAAATTTAATGAAAGAAATAGACTTCATTTATTTAAATCCTACCGCACTGACAAAAGGAATTGAAGGGGCTAAACTACAGTTAATCTTAAGTCATAAAGGTATGCTTGTAAATCAAGTAGCAGAATTTTAAACACCACGCATTGGTAAATCATCTAAGTCCATGCATTACCAAGCTCACATAACTGTGGTTCTTTTTGGACAGATGCTATTTACTTTAAACAGAGGAAACAGTAGAGGTACTGAATAAAAGCAGGGGATATATGAAGAGTGGATTTAAATACTGACAATGTGTGAAAAAAAATATAGCTAAATGAATGTCCATTAAAAAAAAAAATACAGGGGTATGTTTAGTTAGCACAACCTTAAATCAAGCACTGACGTGTGTCTAGAGCCTAAGAAAAATTGTAGCAGGCCTACAAACTCATTAGAAAGACACAAAAACAATCCTCCACCTCCCCTTTCTGTTATTTTTGTGTTTTGCTCTCATAGGACTCTTTAGGAGAGATGTTTAAACACTTATCCTACAAAGAAATGTATGTTACAGTCATCCAGTGATTCAGTTATTAGGAGATATTTTGAATACCTACAAGGTGAGACTACAGTGACAAAGACAAGTATCTGAAAGATAATGCAAACCTGAATGCTACAAATTTTTACAGATTATCTTCACCAACTCCTTTTTTCCCCTTCCACTGACCCAGAGTTTCTTCACTAAATTTAGTACCTGAACGGAGGACATGAAAGAGCTGTTTAATAGAAAACACTAGGTCATTCTCCTTCATCTCTCCCACACGACCAAGTATGAGACACGTACGAGGTGTTGAGTAAAACTTCTGATATTAAATAGCCATTATACATGAACCTATGTATTACTGGGAATGCTATGATTTTTACATGTTTCAAAGCCAAAAAATATGTTTTTCCTAACACATAAATTGTTAAAGAGAAATTCTTGATATTATATTGCTATGTGAGATAATTATACAATGTTTTCAAATCAGAGGAAAGCTCTTCTCACTCCTACATGGTATTATATTACATTATTTATAGTATCATGTTTCCTCTATTATTCATTCATTTATATTTATATATAAATATATTTATAGTATATCTTAATACTCAAAACATCGACAGAATCCTTAACATGAAGCTAATTTCAAAATAAGAAAGAAATGAAAAATCAATCCAAGATGGAAAATATGAAGTATTCTCTGCCAATTGAATTGATACTTTAGTATTTTGCTTGACTAGAATAAATTTAATACTTGTGTTCTAAAACCTTTTCTTCAAAGCACGCTAATACCCTTTCCTGATGCCTGTAATGGAAAGCCATTCTTAAAACCAGGGCTTGAAAGGTCAAGTTGTTTTGCAACGAACTTAGATACCAAATGATCCAAGACTCTACAACTACCATTTCTTGATAAATTTCTCTAGAATAGTTTATAAGATCCTTAAACAGGCCCTTCTTTGTTTCTTTATATAGTCAGTCAATACTGAGAAGCAGAAAACTTTTTTTCTACAATATGGCTAAGATGTCCAATTATGCATGAAAACCATTTTTTTATAATTCAGTTTTCATACGAAACAAAAACATTCAGGTTAAAGAGACAAAGTGGTCTGTTCCAAAGGTCAAAATACAGATAAAGTAAATTTAAATATAAATATTTACTATTTTGGAAAATGAATACCATTAATTACCTGATGTGGCTATATTTGAACTCTGGAAAAGTGAACCTCCCAAACCAGCTAAGGCTCCCCATAAGGAATGGCTTGTTGATGGGGTAGTAGTTGTAGCTGTTGTTCCGCCCAAATTATTTAGGGTAAATCCTGTAGATCCTATAGAAAGTAAAACGGTAAAGGCTTCAAAAGGAAACATCATTTCTAAGAACATTGGAGAAAATACAAAACATTCCCCACCACCACCAAAACAGACAGCCCTCACGTCCATGACAAAATTCACTCTAGTTTTTCCTAAAAAACTACTTGCTAAAGATAAAATTACATATACTTAAGAATAAAGAGAAATAAGACCGTAAGGAAACGCTAGTGACACAAATAAGAGTTCTAGGTAACACTAGAATGGTGTAAGGTAACGGATTCCAGAGAATAATAAAGAGTTTTCAATCCAGGATGCCAAATTCGCCTTCAAAATGGAATGAATCCTAAGGCAGGCAAGGCTGATGCAAATTCTTTATCCTTTCTTGTCACCAATATGCTCCTTGGAAACAAAGTGTATACTAATAGTTTTACATTTTACCTCTCACCCTGTCCCTGCTTTGCTCTGTAAACAGAGATTAACTTCCAGGATGGCTCCTGCTGCTTTAAAGCCAATGATGATCTTTGTAGGATCCTAATTGCTGAGTGATTAAAATAAAAACTTTCCAAAACTGAAGTTATCTTGAATAAGGTGGATCCCTATATTCACTAGCCAAAAACAAAACAAAATTCAACCACAAAACGTGACTTTTTCCATTCTGCCTCACCTGCTGGAGTTGACGTCAGAGCAGACAAAAGAGTAAGACCACGAGCTGAGGTAGAAGTAATAGGGAGAGCAAATGGTGTGGCAGATGCGGCAGGTTTACTGAATCCTAAACTGAAACCTGCTGTAGACGCAGATGTAGTGGCTGGCGTTCCTGTGTCAAACAAACAAACAAATCCTATTTTACCATGACTGTATATGTATTACACCGGTTTCAATCAGGATCCCTAAAAGTTCGTGACCCTACTTTTGTAGCCAGAAGGATATGTGGGTAGGTATGAAAAAGGAAAATATAGAAGTTGGAGCCAAATCATGGTGAATAATTAAAAGAGGATGCTATGATCTTAGGAAAAGCAAGAAAAAGTCCCATCAATGTGGTCCTATTGAAATCCAATTTCAGTTCTACCCCTGGATTTACCTAAAACAGCACTGACCCTTCCTTTGCTCTGTACTCAACAGAAAAATATTCCTCCCCTCCAACGCTATTTAAACCACCATTCTCTACTGTTTCCTCTGCCTTTACTTCTGTCAACCCTGGCTACTCCTTCCAGTCTGCTTTTGTCCATCTCCTTCCTCTGTTCAGTTCTTAAATGATACTGCCTACGGCTCCAGGCCTGCTCCCATACTTCCCAACTACAGGATCTCAGCTAGGGCAACACAGGCCTAAATCTACACCTACCCGAGTCTCCACTGGTTAGCTCTACCGGGATGTCCCTTAACTTTCCACCTCTACGCCTCCCTACACAAAACGTTTCCGAAACCCCCTGCCGTGGTCCACTCAGTTGCTCAAGCCAGAAACCATAATCACCCCTGACATCCCTTCTCTCTCCTGAATTCTACTAGCCATGAATCCTGCTGATTCTACTGCAGAAATAGCTCTGGATTACAAGCATCCTCAAAACCCTTAGCTCAGGTCATCTTCTTTTCAAGAACAATTATAACCTCTTAATTTGTTTCTGTGCTATCAGTCCCTCTAAACTTTAATCTATTCTTGGAATTATTTCAGTTACTTTAAAAAACAAGAAGGGAGAACACCAACAAATATAATACCCTGGTGATTATCTCTGACTGAAGGCTCCTATTAGCTCTATACTATCTCTACACTAGAGTCACAAGGCGTGGCACACAACCACCTTTCCTATCTACTTCCAATCTGCTCTTCACACCCCCTCTCTCCCTACCATTCCCACTTCTGAATCCTAAATTCTAACCAAGTACTTTTCCTACTTCCCTGAGTCCCCTTATGACTGGGCTGTTGCACGTCTCCATCAGGAATGATGTTTCCTGCCCCCAAAATAAACTTCTACTCTTATCTTCCTCTACTTCCCTCGTGCCTTTCATACATGTTAGAGCACTTATCAGGTCATACAAGAACATGTTACTATACCTGCCAGTCAGCTTCACCTCATCACCCACTGAATGCCTTACTCATGCTCATGCTAATGCTCTTGACATCATTAGTACCACCTGCACCACCAGTACCATCACCACACCACAGCTAATACTAAATGTTCAAAGCATTATGTATACTCAAGGCCACAGAGTTAGGAAGTAGTAGCCTTTCCAAACTATTAAAAGAGGAAATACATAATGACCTGCATTTTGGCTTTCCCTAAAGGCACTGAGAGAAGCAGCTGCCAGAAATTAAACTTCTGGATTGCCCTTACCACAACCAGAAATTCCTGCCCGGGTACAGTGCTTTGAAATCCTGTATGGGTTCTAAAATCTCAGAAAAGAAGAGAATCCAACTGCTTGCCCTGAAGCCAATCCTGTCCAAAACTCTGGTAGTGAACAGACGGGTTACACTTTCTGTGGGTCACAGGTGAGTAGCATCCAAATGAACAAAGTCCACCAATCCTTAGTTTACTTCAAATATTAATTAAATTAATAAATTTACTTTAACTGAGTTCCCATACTATCTTTTCATTCATTCATTTCCTTTGACATTATTAACTGTCATACTACTTACTCACATTCCCTTTGGCGTATCGCTACAGAGAACCATGGCGTTTTTGAGCTGAAAAGAAATACAAAAACTTTTCAGTCCTACCCTTGTTTTACAGATAACCAAAAGCTGCCAGATACTACATGACTACCTAAGACCTCACAATGATTTGGAATTACAACCAGGGCTTAATTCTAAGACTTCTGGTCTAGAGTTTGTTGCTTTTTTTTTTTCCCCCACTAAACGGGTTCAAATGACTATAAAAATACAATGTAAAATAAACCTCCAGAGGAAAAAAACCATTGCTGTATTTAAAGGTTTTTTTCCTGAATTAAACAGTCATTGACTTTTTTAAAAACTCCAGTACTGAAAGGCTGTATAATGAGTCAGTGTCTGTGATCTATTAGGTTCCTTACATGCTTCCTTCTATACCCCAGCTCTGTGAGATAATAAGAAAGAGAAGAGAAGAAAACCACAGATCTGGGATCTTTCCTCAAAAAATTCTTACCCAGAGTTAATCCTGTAGTTATAGTTGTTGCTATTCCTGAGGACAAAAAGAGAAATAAAATTTAATCATCAATGGCAGATGACATTTTGTGGGGGGTTATTACAAGGGCAAGACTTAGAGTCATCCTCAGGATATGATACTACAACAACCAGTATCTTCTACCATGACCACTAATAGAAACGTTCTTCCTAGAGCACCGGTTTTCATATTACCGGCTATATATAATTATATAGGGAATAAGATTTATAAATGCAAACAACTACTGCTTATAACAACATTAGGCAAGGAGAAAAAAAGCTACTCTAAGCCAACACTGGCACACAAAGTCGTTTCAAGGAGCTCACTGGAAGCTCCCGCATTCCTGCAGTTCTTACATTTTCTATGTGTGGCTGTGAAAAGTTTCAATCAAAGCTGCAATGTCAATGCATAAAAGTGGTAACAGAGACCGAGAGGCCCTGTGGGTATAGAATAAAGAGTAAATAAAGAAATAAGCTTTTGAAATGGCAGCATTACTGACACATATTTTTAATAACCAAATATCTTTAAGTATTAAAAAACAGATTTTTATTATTGAAATGTCTACCAGAAACCTTGACCTCTTGCCCTTTTCCCATCTAAACAACTCTTTTAATAATATAAAAATTTAAAACGTCTCTTAGGAAGGTAAATTATAACGTTATAGCAAGAAAGGATGCTGACTGCACCATATATACTAAATTAAATTAACGTCCAAATTGGTAAACTTGATTTATCTTCACTAAGGTGAAACACTGCATTATATACTCTCTTGTAAAGATTAAATTAATTCTTGGGGCACCTGGGTGGCTCAGTGGGTTAAGCTGCTGCCTTCGGCTCAGGTCATGATCTCAGGGTCCTGGGATCGAGCCCAATATCGGGCTCTATGCTCAGCAGGGAGCCTGCTTCCCTCTCTCTCTCTCTGCCTGCCTCTCTGCCTACTTGTGATCTGTCTGTCAAATAAATAAATAAAATCTTAAAAAAAAATTAAATTACTTCTTTATATTTAAAGAGGTATATCTTCATTGTGTCAAGTATACCAAAAAAGAAGTTATTTTGAAAAGAGATCTTGGGATGCCTGCGTGGCTCAATTGGTTAAGCGGCTGCCTTCAGCTCAGATCATGATCCCAGGGTCCTGGGATCAAGTTCTGCAATGGGCTCCTTGCTCGGTGAGGAGCCTGCCTCTCCCTCTGCCTCCTGCTCCCCCTGCTTATTCTCGCTCTCTCTGATGAATAAATAAAATCTTTCTTTAAAAAATCGCATTTCTTTAAATTTGTTTCTCTTCTTTTTTGAAGATTTATTTATTTTTGAGGAAGAGCTTGGGGGAGGGGGGTGCAGTATGCAACAGGAGGATAGGGAAATAGAGAGAGAATCCTAAGCAGACTCCCCAAGGAGCTTAAAGCCCAAAGAAGATCTCATTCTGCAAGCATGAGATCATGACCCGAGTGGAAATCAAGAGTTAGACCCTTAACCAACTGAGCCATCCAAGAACCCCTAAATGGGTGTTTTCGTTTACACTAGAATAGATCATAACCAATGTTAGGCCTACCACTGGCCCTTAAGTCCACATCCCTATATATTTTTTCATCTTAATATTTACCATTTTTTAGGTCTGACAATCCCTATAAAGGGCAGAGATATAAGCCGGAACCTTAAAAAGAATATCCCATAGCTACTCCCTGAAATGTGACAATCCTCCTTACCTGTATTTGTTCCTTCCAGAGTGAACCCAGCGGTAGGTTTCGATCCAAGGAGTCCGGTTCCAAAACCACCTGAAGGAGCAGATGTCGTGGCAGGAGTTGCAGTGCTTCCAAGAGTTCCAAAATTGAGCCCCACTGAAGGGTTGCTTATCTATAAAGAACACAAAATAAAGTCTACTGGAGCCAGTATTTCCTAAAGAAAAATAAAAATTAACTCTTCAAGGTTAAACACCTTCTTTCTTTTCACATATTCAATATATTGCCATAGAATACAAAAAGAACTATCTATTTATTTTTAACCAACCCAATTCAAATAGTGTCCTGTTCTCTTTAAAAGTAAGTCACATACAAAAGATTTCAGATCACAAGGAAATCATAAACAGTATCACATATTCTCCTTCTCTAAGTTTTATTGACAGTTAGCATATTTTAAAATGGCCACAGAGCAATCCTATGAATATGGATCATTTTCCTCTTGAATGACTCACGTATAGTCCATATTTCTAAATACATTTATTCTTTCCCAACTACTAAATAAAGAAAAATAAAACATACTCAGAAAAGTTCTTTTAAGTGATCTTTGCCACCTCTCTGTTGCTTTATCACCATATTCATGGATTTAGGTAGGGACGGGGGATACAGTTACGTTTCTTGTCACCAAAACAGCATCAAGAACTGGGGTAGGGGGTGAGAAGAGGAAAAGGACTAAACATAACCTGGCAAGAGGAAAATACAAAGTAAAAATTTCCCTCTATCCAGATTATGTGTTCATAAGCAGAAATTCTCTTCAGAGTTTCTGAAAGCTTAAAAAGAACAGCTGGTAATAGCAAGTGATGTGAACAAAGTTCACGACTTTCAACTGTTCTTATCAAAACTCAGGGGCTCATATTTGCTATCGATAGTGGGAGAACAAATTATTAAAATAATCAAAATGTCTCAACAACCTGACACTCCAAAAATTGTAGAGGAGAGTTAAAAGAGACTATAACACATAACATAATGGGAGCTCCCATTCATCCTATATAGGTATCTTTATTCTATCCTGCCTGCCCTTCCAAACAGACATAATCCCAAGAGAAGTCAAGGTCAGTTTTAAAAAGCTTATGTCTGGGACACTGCAATTTAAGGAGGTAGCAGTGTTATGGCTGGGTTCCAGGGCCAGGTCTCCAATGTCCTGGGACTGGTGTGACATAACTTAGCCTTCTTGATCCTCTGTTTCCTCATATGCAAAATGTTAATAACTTTGCCCACTTAACAGATTTTTTGCAAAAGATTGAGAGATTATGCATGGTGAATTAACTTCACTTAATAAATATTATTACTGTCATCATTAGGAACTTAATAAATTCTACTATACACATTTTATACAATGTATTACACTACCCAATCACTGTGAGGGGAACAGAACTTGAAACCAATCATCAACACTGAGTAGGGGGTCAAAAAAAGGGTCCTGGGATCGAGTCCCGCATCGGGCTCTCTGCTCGGTGGGGAGTCTGTTTCCTCCTCTCTCTCTCTCTGCCTGCCTCTCCGCCTACTTGTGATCTCTCTCTGTCAAATCAATAAATGAAATCTTAAAAAAAAAAAAAAGGGAGCTGGCCCTGTGTCTTAATTTATCATGGATTTTATTTTATTTTTTTTAAAGATTTTATTTATTTACTTGACAGACATAGATCACAAGTAGGTAGAGAGGCAGGCAGAGAGAGAGGAAGGGAAGCAGGCTCTCCACTGAGCAGAGAGCCCAATGCGGGGCTGGATCCCAGGACTCTGGGATCATGATCTTAGCCGAAGGCAGAGGCTTAACCCCCTGAGCCACCCAGGCACCCCTATCATTCATTTTAAAATGATGTCTAGGAACATGGGTATGTGAAGTACAGAAGGTTGGCAAAACAGGGTTGCAAGGTCTCAGCAACAAAGCACAAAACTTTGAACACTTAATCAACTGAGCTAAAAAGGTATTTTAATAAATGTTATTGGCAAATTTTGAAGACCTCAAATTAAGGAAATGGTAGTTATGCTCTCCTCCCTCCCAAAGAATTCAGTGATTCCATTTGGTTTTACTGCTATTCCATAAATATAGAAAGATGCACAATGAAATTATGTATTTTTCTCTGAAATTTTGTATTTTTAGACAAAATATTTAAAATTTCTTGACAACTTAAGATAACTGAAGACACAAGGCACTGTTTCATAATTAAATGTGAAAACATTACCGAAGAAATACATCAAAGTGGTATCTTCTTACTCAAGAAAGCAAAAGAGAAATTTCTCTACAGGAGAGAAATTTATTTAAAAGCTACCCCAAACAGGACCAAGTTTTGCCTCAACCCACTATTATCTGCCAATGGCTCATCAGAATGTGTTACTGTCGACTCCAACAGGTCAGGAATATTGTTTTAACTTCTCCAGCATGCCCTAATGTGGACTTAGAAAGTAACATTTAGGGAGCACTTACCAAGTGCCAGATATGATGTTAAGTACTTTATTGATCAGCATCTCTGTTCCAGATGTGGGAACTGAGGCTTGGAGAGTAACTTCCCTAAAGTGATTTACCTAAAGAGACCAAATCGGGATGCCTGGGTGGCTCAGTGGGTTAAAGCCTCTGCCTTAGGCTCAGGTCATGATCCCAGGGTCCTGAGATAGAGTCCTTCATTGGGCTCTCTGCTCAGGAGTGAGACTGCTTCCTCCTCTCTCTCTGCTTGCCTCTCTGCCTACCGGTAATCTCTGTCTGTCAAATAAATAAATAAAATCTTTTTTTAAAAAAAGTCTATTTTTGACACAGCAATTGCGATTCCAATGAACTAATCTATGTAGGAGATGACAGGAATAGTTTTCGCCAAATAGGAGAAGGGTTACTGGTTGAAAACCTGGAAGAAAGAGCTGTACCCTTATTTATTTCACCATCTAAAACAGAGTCCATTATATGGAACTGTGTTCAATAAATATTTGTTCCATGAATGACAAGAGCTTGCCACAGGGCGGTGACATGAAGTGAAGCAAATGGAAACTAGGTAATTAAAATTAGTAGGCCTTGCTGATTAAGGGTGCAGAGAGAAAAGGAGGTATTAAGGGAAATTCCCAGACTTTTTCCTTGACTATGTAGTCTGTACCTCCCCAAATTTTCTTGGTAAATTATATATATATATATATATATATATATATATATATATATATTTAAAGATTTTATTTATTATTTGACAGAGAGAGAGCGAGCTCTCCAGTAGGCAGAGAAGCAGGGGGTATGCCCCTTGCTAAGCAGAGAGCCCCATGCGGAGCTCAACCCCAGGATCCTGGGATCATGACCTGAGCAGAAAGCAGAGGCTTAACCCACTGAGCCACCCAGGCGCCCCTGTACCTCCCCTTTTTAATATAAGGAAGATACTTTTGGCTTTTTACTCTACAATGACATCCCTCAAGCCCCAGGTGATAGATACCTTGTAACATTTTCTATGCACACTTCTTGATGTAATGAACTCCTCCCCTTTTACCTTAAAAAGACGGAGTTCTAAAAATTAAATCTCTCACCATGAAAATGACCTTTGACTATTATTAATGTCTTTTTCTAAACCTCTGCTGGCTGTATTTCGTCATCGCCTGAAGCGGTGCTTTAGCAGGTTGCACAAAAACGATAAATATGCTACCTACAGTTTTCAGTGTAACTAGAAGACAATGTGAGTCATTCCACCATAACACTCACGAATACTACTACTCACACTGTTCAAAATGACCACCAAGAAATGCTGCAACACGTATTTAAAACAAAAAACTACAGTAACAAAGGACCATGAGGTACCAAGAGGTGAGCTCGTTTAGAATACCACGAAATCATTAAAGCAGTGGAATGTCCCAAGTCATATATCCTGCAATGAATTCTGAATTATCAGGGATAAAACTCTAATTGTCCCCCTTAAAATTTTTCTATTGTCTTTTTCTGAAACCCCAGAATGACCCACAATGTCGTTCTCCGTTCTGTGCCTCAGACTGCCACACTGCTAGGGCTCAGCGTGAAACCCCAGGCCCTTTCACCCAGCCAGACCCCACTCGACAGGGACACTGGGTGAACCATTGTGGATTCTGGGGACCTCACAACCCCTGTGACCACCCTCCCGACCAGGCCCCCAAACGGCAGGACTATGAGGCTGGCGCTGCGCAAGTCTGTCTTTCTTTCTCCAGGACCCACTAGAAAGGAACCCAGCGCGAAGGGAGAGGGACGGGCCCACCCACGGGAGTCTCACGGAGAGGACCAGGCCGGGAAGGCGCGGAACCGCAGTTACCTAGATGCCCCGTCCCGAAGGAGAAACCGCCGCCTGCGCCGGTCCAGCCGGGGGCTACGGTGGTGGAGCCCAGCGTGCCGGTCCCGAAGGAGAACCCCGTGGACATGGCCGCCGGGGTTCAGCACCGAAAGGAAGCAGCAGGGGTTCTGGACGTTACTCTCTCCTCAAAGCCAAGGCGGTCCAGGCAGCATCCGCTCTTGCCCAGCCGCAACCGGGCGGGAACTTCAAGCCCTGGAAGCTGAACAGACCAGGCCGAGGTGGGTGGGGCAAGCACCCGACAGCATGTTCCGACTCCCGCCGCGCGCACGTAAGCCACCGGGAGCGAGCCCGCAGCGTGCACATAATCCTCCGGGAGCGACCCCCCCCCAGCAAGGCACCCTAGGATGGGAGGAGCTCGCCGCCGCAGGGCATTCTAGGAAGGGGCGGGGGGGGGGGGGGGGCTGCGCTGGGTTGGGCGGGGGGGGGGGGTGCGGGTTGCGAGGGGGGCGTGGCCTGAGGGGCGGGCTTGGTGGAGGTGGGACTCCGGGCCTCTTAAAGGGTAGGCGCTTGGCGTTAAACAGCAAAACCGTTTCCTTAGGTCTGTATTTGCATACGTGTTGATGTAATCTGAACTTCATGGATGTTGAATATTATTGCTTATGTCTTTCCTTACTGGTAAAAGGATGCGTGGAATCCCAAGGTGGGGAGGGCCCTATTGAGCAGTCCAAGCCCTGTTAGAAGAAAGGAGGCGCGCTCAGTCCAAGGTCGGCTGCCATCCCTTCACGGAGAAGGAGGGGTAGCTTGTCTTTCCCTGACAGTTCGGAATTGAACTGAGAGCAATTCATTCATCCGCTCCACAGCTTTTGAAGCCCGATAAGCGCAGTCATTGCGAGTTGCCAGCCAGGAAGCTCAGAGAGCGTCCTTTGGTGCGGATGGCCGATCCCGTTGGTGGCGCTGAGCAAACCCCCTGGACGTCAAGCGATGTGGTCAAGTCCACGAAGTTTTTGCAGCATATCCTGCTGGGTAGGAGTCTGGGTCTCCAGGCCCATCGTGGCGATGGCTGCCTTCTGGCTTTGGGTTTTGCATTGCTCTGACGCCTCTTTGCTACCTACCAGAGGAACTGCCAGGTGGAAGGGCTAAGTACAGAAACAAACACAATATAGTGCGGAATTTAAGAGTTCCAAGAGCAACCCCTAAACATAAGAAAAATGTAGATTTAAGGAAGAGATCCCCTCTTGTAGAAGCATCAGGAGAAGCTTCATGTCTGGTGCATTTAAGGTGCTGTCATCATAATGTGGGTCTTTATTCAGAGATTGTTACATTACTCCCGCAAATGCTTTTCCTACTTGTGATTTCTTCCAGTAAAATTCATCCCATAAGCAATCACCAGATTTGCTCTCCTAAAACACAATTTTCACCCCTGCACTGCCTTGATGAAACACCCAGCGGCCCTTTAGGCTAGCATTCGTCCTCCATAAGACAAATCTAAGCTCGGGCCTCACAATTCCTCTTAATGCAGCACTTTCTCTAGTGTTGAGGTTGGGCATTGCTGCCTCCTGTGGACTGAATCCTGTCCCTCTAAAATTCATGTGTTAAAGCCTTCACCTCCAATGGGATGGTGTTTGAAAATAGGGCCTGTGGAAGGTCTTAGGTTTAGATGCGGTCACGAGGGTGGGGCCCTCATGATGGGATCGATTCCCTCAGAAGAAGAAACATTAGAGACCTCTATTTCTCCATTTCTTGAGGATACAGCTAAAAGGCAACCTTCTTAGGCAAGTGGAGAGCTGATGGGCACCTTGATCTTGAACTTCTCAGCCTCCAAAACTGTGAGAAATTTCGGTTGCCACCCAGACTGTAGTATTTTGTTATGGCAGCCTGAGCGCTTACACATTACATCTGTGTGTGTTTAATTAAAAAACCTAACTAGCATTTTAGATATTATGGACATCTCCATAAGAATAACTAAAAAGTGATGCATTTGAACTGTAATTTAAAGAAAAATTTCATAGTGACAGAACAGGAGTAGGAAAAAATGAATTATCGAGGGTTTTAGAGCTTCAGTCATCTAGAAAATGCTATTATCAGTGATAACTTATAAGATGGTTAATAAGAGGACTATGAGGAAAAAATGTAGGGTATTTTGACTGGAAAAAAAAGATCCAGATGATTTTTGGAGGAAGATAGAATGTGGCTCCCTACATCTTTTAATTCCATTGTGTATTCTTTCCACAACTTTTGAAGACTATCAACATAAAATTAGTAAGTTCAAAATGCTTGGCCTAGAAGTACCTGGGTGGCTCAGTCAGTTAAGTGTCTGCCTTCCACTCAGGTCACGATCCCAGGGTTCTGGGATGGAGCCCAGCACCAGCCTCCTTGCTCAGCGGGGAGCCTACTTCTCACTCTCCTTCTGCCTGCTGCTCCCCCTGCTGGTGCTCTCTCTCAAGATCTCTCTGTCAATAAAATAAATAAATAAAATATTGTAAAAAAATGTTTGGCACATACAGTTTATATGTTGATTAATAAAACATGTAAGGTTAGCTGGAAGGAAAGTGCAGGTAAAAATGTAGTAGGGACTAATATATATTCATAATAAGGGAAACTGATGTGGGCCATATCGGAATTAACTTCTCAATCATTCTGTAAATCTTAAACAGTTTTAAAAATAAGTTTATCAAGGGCACCTGGATGGATTAGTTGGTAAAGCATGCAGCTCTTGATTCTCAGGGTTGTGAATTCAAGCCCATGTTGGGTGTGAAGTCTACATATAAGTTTATAAAAGAAAGTGAGAAATTTGAGTTAGATAAAAGTTTGAGTTTGGGGGGAGCCATTCAAATTGATAAAGTATTCCTTTAACTTCATAAAAGTTTTAGTATGGCATTTTTGTCTTGCATCTGGCAGAGTAGTTTAACTTGTGCAGAAGTAACCCCTGAGCTGCCATGGAGAGGAGGGCCGCAGGGATGGAAAGCAGACTACTTAATGAACAGCAGTATTACAATCTATAACATGGCTCCAGATACACCGAGTGTAAGACTGGACCTCAAAGACCTTTTCTCATATAAATTCTTCTGCTTGTCATACTATCAAAAAGAAAACACTTTACCTCCTTCATTCTACAGAACTAGAACTCCAAAGAAAGCAGTTTCTATAAGCCAGCAATGTGGTTATTAAATGGAAAGCTTGATGTAAAATGTCCATGTAAATTTCATGCCTATTTAAGCCTAAAGTCTATGCATCCAGGCAAAACCATGCAGCACAGTCATTTGGCTTAACTGTTCTTATTTAGAATAACACATTCTATTCCAAAGGATGTTTCCCATATTCCTCTTTGACATTGGGGGACCTGAATCGGTGTATCCAATCTATGGGAATTACCACTTTCCAAGGATGAAGCAAATGATTCAGATTCTAAATTATGTAACAAACCACATTCCTTCCCTTTGTTTTTTTTAATTATGTGAATCATGCTAAGAAAACCATCTTTTGCAGAGTTACTGGCTGTATGGTGATGTTGCTAATGTCAGAATCAAACTGAATAATCCTAAAGGCAATAGCATTGTAAAAAAAAATTAATTTCAACTTGCATTAAAATGGCTAAAGAAGCTTGTTTCCGTGGTATGCTCAGATCAGGATAACTCTGAGAAGGATCATTTGAGAAGTTCTAACATAGAAAAGAAGCTGGAATCTTAAGTCTATTTAAGTGGATCCACAATATATATGGTCTGATCCTCTGAAATAACCAAGAAAGAAATTATGATTTAAAGCCTATATATGATCAGTTGACCTCTGTCTTGAATTTATTCCTGGGGATCTATTGACTTTAATGTTTTATATAGTGTCCTAACTTTTTATAAAAATCCTATTAAGGTTAAAAGATCCAACAACAACAAAATTTATAGAAAGATAGATCAACAGTCAAAATGCGACCAAATGTTAATAACTGCTGACTCTACAAGAAAGATAGATGGATGTTCATTGTACTGCTCTCTCAAATTCCGTACAGGTTTGAAATTTTTCATACTAAAAAATTGGAGCCTAAATCTAAAACAGAAGTTTCCAAGAATAGATCTAATATTGATCTGTTTCCTGATAAAATTTTCATTCATCTCCCAAGAAATAAATAAAAAAGAAAAGAAAGGAAAAGCAATACAGGGAGTCTTACATGAAGCTAATTTTATTTATTTGTTTTTAAAATTTTTTTAGTAATCTCTACATCCAACGTGGAGTTTAAAATCACAACGCCGAGCACCTGGGTGGCTCAGTGGGTTAAGCCTCTGCCTTCAGCTCAGGTCATGAACCCAGGGTCTTGGGATCGAGACCAACATCGGGCTCTCTGCTCAGCAGGGAGCTGGCTTCCTCCTCTCTCTTTCTGCCTGCCTCTCTGCCTACTTGTGATCTCCGTCTGTCAAATAAATAAATGAAATCTTTAAAAAAAAGATTTTGTAAAAAAAAATTTATTTGGGAGAGAGAGAGAGTGCTCAAGCAGGGGGAGGGACAGAGAGAGAGAGGAGAAACAGACTCTGCCACTGGTCAGGAAGCCTGACATGGAGATCCATCTCAGGATCCTGGGATCACAATCTGAACTTAAGGCAGATGCTCAGCCAACTAAGTCACCCAACTCCCCCTTCAGACTTCTTTTAAATGAAAGAAAAAAAATCAACTTCCGTGTTAAGTTATCAGAGTTGGCCATGGGAATAAAAATACATGTTTAAAAAAAAATAAAAAAATTAAAAAAAGTTATCATAGTTGGGTCTCTGTTATTCATAGCTAAACTTAATATACCAGTTTAAGTAGGAACCCACACTAAAAGATAGATTTTGTATGTGTTACTGAAGAAACAGGAAGTAGCCATGATGAACCAAGGTCCAGATTATCTATAGGATCACTATACAGTGATAAAGGCAAAAACAAAATATCCTGTTATCTGATTTTATTCTGCTAGCAGAGAGCACAGTTGAGTTCTAGTCTCAAAAACATAGGAGCCAAAGAGGGAGAATGTATCCGCATTTATTGTTCTCACATCTTAACAAAACAATTCATGGTACCTGATGGACTCAGTATGCCCTGTCATGGAGCAGAAATACATTCACAAGACTATTCCATAGCATGCACAAAATTTCCCTCAATTCTCTTTGACCAGTTTTCCCACTGCTTGATTAGACCTCTTTTGGTTACAAGGAATAGAAATCCTCTAAAAGTAGTTTAAGCATAACTGTGTATACATGTGCAGGGAGATGTGGAAGACAGAGTTACTGGTAGGTCTTGTTATTGAGACATGGGAGACAGACTTGGAATACAGAGAAGTTTCAAGTGAATCTAGAGGAAAAGGTGTCACGGCCGGTGCGACCAATCGACCAGGAACGTGAGGGTAGAGGATGAAGAAAAGAACTTGAGAAGCAGAGAGATGGGGGCAGGAGGAGAGCTGAGGAGGATGTCCAACAGTGCTAAGTTTATTCAAAGCATTAAGGCCAAATATATAGTGATAATAGGAGAAGCAATACATCTGTGTCTAGTTAAACAACCACGAGTTCCCATAATAAGTTTCACAATGAACTATAAGCAGACTTTGTGACACCAAATGGCTGACACCGGTACAATTGTTCTGTATTGATACAGCAAACCTGAAAGTAATTTATGGGCTGTACTAGGGCAGCAAGAACCAGCCAAGAACATATGACCCCAACCGAATTGTTCTCATTTTTAGCAAGCATGTGGGAAGTCAGGTAGGCGAGCGCATACCACATAGCACAGACCCTTTCTCAATGCTACTCCATTTTATCGACCTAAGGCTTTTGTTTGGCTATTCAGCCTTTAAGGGAGGCACAAGTCAGGGCCTGGTTTGGTTCTCATCTCAAGCCTTATTGTGGCCTCCCACAAAAAGGAATAGCCACAAAAAGGCCTCAAGTATATCAGAAAGTGACAGCTAGACAGTTCATAAGAAATGAACAGGAGAGAGTTGCATTTATTTTGGAACTGAGAAGATCTGGAGGTCCCAGGGGATGGGGGAAGGAGTAACTAACTGGTTGAGTGCCCAAGGGAAACAGAGGGGCATTCAGGCATCTGCCACACAAGAATCTGAGACCCAGGTCTCAAGGAGAAAAGGCCAGTAAACAAACGCGGAGAAAGTGAAACAAACGTAGCAGAACAGTATCCCCCCACCCTGTCCCTCCCTCCAACCCCACTGTTATCAAACGAGGGAAGTATAGAGAAAAAGAGTCTTTGAATAGGATAGAGGGGCAAATTTATATTTATGTTAAACTAAACTCTTGACTCCTAAAAATAAGTTTTTTTAAAAACCCAGAGTAATCGTACAAAGTTATTGAGAGGTAAAAGGAAAACCAACAAAACAGCCTTGAAGGGTAACTGTGAAGAAAAAGCTACTGCCTGTTTCACCCCATAAGAATCCAGTGTTCAATGAAGGGATTATGCAGAATACAGCACGACTGACCACTGTATCCACCAATGTTAATAACCAGTGTGAACGGACAGAAAGATCAGACATGGATACCACTTGGGCAAATCATCAATATTTGCTCATCTAAAGGATTCAGAGAGTAAGTCACACCTTCAGGATACAGTGAAAAATGATGAGTTATCTTCTTTATGACAGAATGAGGAGCAAGCCAGCCTCCGAACTCTCAAATCCGGAGACAATGAAAGTTATACTAACCTCTGGAAATATAATATTTCTCCCTCCAAGTATGAGACTGAGGCATATCGGTTAACTTGGCTACATGCACTTTGCTGGGCCAGGTGCACGTCCTCACCCACAGGTATAGAATACAGAGTGTGATCACTTGCATACAATGTACAGTCACTCTGATAAGAACAAATGTTTATTCCGTCACCCATTCTCCTCAAGGAACACAGCCTGATCCAAATAAATTCCTAAACCCAGGGCTGAAGAGGAGGATGAGGATCAGCAAGTACGCAGACATCTCCAGGGATTCTGGGATGCATTCTTAAAACACACGTGCTCACACCTATTATTTATTGAGCATTCGTTGAGGCCAGTCACTACGCTTGAGCATTTCTCTTCATTACATCATTTAACTAACACAAATGACTTAGTGGAGAAGATGATGGTAAGTACTACTACTTACCAATAAGTAAACCGAGAGTTAGAGAAATTAAATAATTTTGTAATTATTAAATTATAACTAGTAAATTATTTGGTAATTACCTAATTAAATAATTTAATATCTGTTCACACAGATAGTGAACAGCAGAAATGAGATTTGAATTTAGATAGCTTTGATTCCAGAAAGAATTCTGACCATAGATTTCATCTTCTGCAAAAATATACCTAAAACGAAAAGTTAAGAAATGGAGTCAAATGAAATATTCTTATTCTTTCAATGACTTATATTTATTTAAGAAACAACGAAATTAAGAAATATAATTGCTCTTATGGTATCTCATTAGGTGGCAAATAGTAAACATAATTATAAAAGCAACAACATTTGCTTTTAAAATATTAATGTTATCTCACATGAATCATAGTATCAGACAACTCTCACACATTTTGTAGGGGAAGTAAATTTTTTTTTTTTAAGAGTGTTCAAACAAACAAGCATTAGGGAGAAAGGAATGCAGGAGATTCTGATTCCTCATTATTTCAAAGTATCCTGATTGTTTATTTAATGCTTTATTGTGTTTGTTATTTTTGATGCAAAAAACTACTATCCTTAATTAAGAAAATGCCATTTCATTAAAGTCATCCCATAACAATAGTCACATCCCTATTGTAAGATGTTTTTGTTGGCACATACAAGGAAAAATTTAGGTGTCCCCTAGAACTTGGGTGACAAAGGAAGTTATAACTAGATGCAACAAAACAAAACTAATCAAAAAACTAACATTTAAGGACTCCATAGAAAGACACAGTTTGGTGTCTAGACCATGACTTACAGGAACTTAGTTGGCCAAATGGTGTAGTTAAAGAAACAACAGGACCCTCAGAAGGAGACTTTTTCAGCAATAAAGCCTAAATTAGGCTTACTTGATACACCCCTATAATAATGAACCTTCAGGGTTGCGCCAGACGTTTCCCTGGCCCAGAAACACTACTATCTTGTCCTGCACTTGATTCCTCCCAATAGGATTTACAGATGCATCAAGACTTTGGCTGAATGAGAACAGCCTATCCACACCATTTTTTCCCTTGCTCTGAATTCATGCTAACTAAGCAAACTTCTCCACTGTAAAGTGTCTGCATACCTTTATAGGAATACCTTTATAGGTATATGTCTGAGAGCAGGTACCTATGTTGTAAGATACTGAAATTCTGATCTTCACTGAAGTAAGTAAATGAAGATTATCTAAATACGGAAAAAAAAGAAAAAAGGACAGAGTCCCATAACAAGTTACTTAGACATATAGAAATGAAGAAAAAAAAAAGAGGAAAAAGGCAAAAATCAAAATGAGTGCTTTGGGGGAAGTAGGAATAGTGATGAAGCATGAGATAACCACATTTTGTTATAAGTTTTATGCTACTCTTGAACTTTTAAAAGCATCATATATTATTTTGGGGAAAAGTTCAAATTTCCTACTCCATAGATTTTCCCAATTGTGAAAATATCATACTTGAGGAAGAAAGTACAAAGTGTGCAAGTACTGTATAACTAGATACCCTCATCTCTAAACATCACATTGTAACCACCACTCACATCAAGAAACTGAGCGCTGCAAGAGACTTAGAAGTGACTTCTAGAGATTGACGTCCTCAATCACACTCCAGTGGTAACCATTATCCTAGCTATTGTAAGGATATATTCTCCACTTTTCTTTACAGTTTCAATACCTACATGCTCACCCCTAAACATAGTTGCATTTTTGCCTATTTTTGAACTGTAATATAAATGGAATCATACCATATGCATCATTTTGTGTCTTGTATAGTTTTCTGAAATTATTTTTTAAGTAGGCTCCACACCCAGCGTAGGGCCCAGAGTGGGGTTTGAACTCACAAACCTGAGATCAAGACCTGAGCTGAGATCAAGAATCAGATGCTTAACTGACTGAGCCGCCCAGGTGCCCCTGTGCCTTGCATCTTTTGTTCAAGCTTATGTTTTTTGTTTTGTTTTGAAAGATTTTATTTATTTATTTGTCAGAGAGAGAGCGAGAGAAAGTGAGCACAGGCAGACAGAGTGGCAGGTAGAGTCAGAGGGAGAAGCAGGCTCCCTGCAGAGCAAGGAGCCCGATGTGGGACTCGAGCCCAGGACGCTGGAATCATGAACTGAGCTGAAGGCAGCTGCTTAACCAACTGAGCCACCCAGGCATCCCTGTTCAACCTAATGTTTAAGTTTAATCCTTGTTATATGTAACTGAAGATTGTTCCTTTCCACTGCTGTATAGCATTCCATTTTATGACTATATCACCATATACCTATTTTACTGTTGCTATTGTTTACAGTTTGGGGCTATTAGAATGGGGTTGCTATAAACATTATACATGTATCTTATTGCATATGTTTAAAATTCTCTAGAATCCACATTTAGGAGTGAGTTGATGGTTCCTAGGCTATGTATGTGTTCCACTGGATAAGAGGAAGATAAATTGTTCTTGAAAGGTTTTGTAACAAATTACACCCCAACAGCAACCATGGTCTGAGAGTCCATGCTGTTATCCATCCTTGCCAAAACATGTTAGTGTCAACGTTTTTGAATTTTCCTGATTAAAAATAAAGTTAAATACTTTCATATATGCTTACTGAACTTTTGTCTGTCTTATTTTGTGAAGTCCTGTTTAAATGTTTTTCCCATTTTTCTGTGGAGCCTCTGCCTTTTTCTAATTTATTTATAGAAGTTCTTTATATTTTCTTAATATGAATCCTTTGTATATTATATGTATTAAAACTGCCTTACTCTCTGGGTGCCTGGGTGTCACAGTTGATTAAGCCTCAAACTCTGTATTTCAGCTCAGGTTGTGATCTCAGGGTCCTGGGATCGAGCCCCATGTGGGGCTCTGTGCTCGGTACAGAGCCTGCTTGTCCCTCTCCCTCTGCTCCTTCCCCTTATGCTCTCTCTCTTTCTCAAATAAATAAAATAGTTTTTAAAAACCTGCCTTACACTCTATGGTTTGTCCTTTTACTGCTTTATTGTTGTCTTTTTTTTTTTTAAGGAATAGAATTGTACAATTTACGTACGGTTCAATTTATTGTCTACAATGTTTGTATAGTCTGTTTTAAATAATTTCCTCTATAATAAAGTCATGAGACTCTTCTCACTTATCCTCCAAAAGTTTATAATGCTGTCTTTCACACTTGGGTCTTCAATCAACATAGGAATGCATAGTGTGGGGTCACAATCAAATTTCATCTTTTGACCCATATAGATAGCAAATTTTCTCAGCCCCATGTACTGAAAAGAGAGTTTCCCCACACTGATCTGTAATATCACATTTTTTCATAAACCAGATAGCTACATATATGTGCTTTTATTTCCAGACTCTCATTCTGTTTGGCAATTCTTGCAACATGCCACCTTAAGTACTATAATTTGGGAAAGTCTTGCCTTCTTGTTCTTCCTCAGAATTATTCTTAGCCCTTTACATTACCATATAGGTTGTAGAATCAGCTCATTACACATACATACTGACAATTTCCCTGCACCCCCAAAATATATACACACATCAACCTGTTAGGATAGTGATTGACAATACACTGAATTTATAGATAGATTAGTTTGGAAAGAATTGATATATTTTAAAATTGACTTTTCTATTCCATGAATATAGTGCATCCCTTCAATTTAGTTAGGTATTCGTGTGTGTGTGTGTGTGTGTGTGTGTGTGTGTGTGTTGGCAGGGGGAGAGAGAGAAATTGAGATAGATCTACCCCAACATACCTTTTCATCCATCCATTTTGAAGTTTTATAACATTCTCTATAAATATCTTACACGTATTTTGTTAAATTTGTTCATTGACATCTGACATTATTTTTATGCTGTGGCAAATACAATTCCATTTTCATCTTCTATTCAATTGGAATTTATATGTTATTTCTAAAAGCAGTTTCCCTAGCAATTAAAAGCTATAAACAGCCTTTTTCTTTTCTTTTCTTTTTTGAGAAAGAGAAAGAGAAGGAGAGAGCAGGGTGGGGATATATGGGAAGGGGCAGAGGAAATGGGAAAGAGAAAGACTCTTAAGCAGGATTGATCTCACAACTCAGGATCATAACCTCAGCTAAAATAAAAAATCAGATGCTCTAACTGACTGAGTCCCCCAGGCGTCCCTACACACAACTTTTTAAGATGAAAGTTAACTAGCATTCCTAATTTCTACCAAGATGATGCAAGGATCCTAAGATACTTTATTTCAGTCCTCACTCATATATTTAAATTGCTTTTCAATTTTATAAAACTTGAGTATTATTGTTTTATGCAGTCAGTGTTTATTTACATTTATTCATTTCTTTACATTAAAAAAAATCTTCATTTCTTTTGTAGCTTAGATCATCCATCTCTGATCATTTTACTTATTCTGAAGTATAAATTTAGAATTTGCTTTAGTATGGATCATGGCAAACTCCATCTTTTTGTTTGTTTGTTGGAAAAATGAATTTTCCTCCCTACTCTTATTTTCTGGAAGATATTTTTTACTGGGAGAAGTATTTTATTTATTTATTATTTATATTTATTTTTTGAAAGATTTTTTTTTTTCCAAGTAATCTCTGCACCCAGCATGGGGCTCAAACTTACAACCCTGAGATCAGGTGTCCTATGCCACACTGACTGAGCCAGCCAGGTGCCCCTGGGAAAAGTACTTGAGATTGTCAGTTGTTTCTTTCTGTATATGGAAGATACCATTGCAATGTTCCATGGCTTCTATCGCTGATAAGAAGTCTACTGGAAGTTTAATTGCTGATCTGCTGGAGGTAATTTGTACTTCTATTCTGGATGGTTTTAAAATCCCCATTTTTGTCTTTGGTGTTGCCATAATGAATTCACCATAGTGAACCAGTAGTTCACTAGCCTGTGTTTAGAGTTGGATTTCTTTTTAATATACTTGGAATTCGTTGGTTGCTTTATTCCGTGGACTGGTGTCTATCATGCATTCTGAAAAAAAAAAAATGAGGCATTGTCTCTTCAAATATTATCTTTGCCCCAGTCGCTCTCCTCTCTTGTTCTTGTGAAACTATGATCAAGTTTGCTTTAGATCTTTTAATTCTATCCTTCATTTTTCTTAACCTCTTTTCATATAATCTTTTTGTCTCTCTGTATTCCTTTTCTTTGTGGATAATCTTCTTTTAGTAACTTCCAGTTTTCTAATTCTTTTTCTAATTGGTCTCATCTGTTAAACTCACCCAATGAGCTTTCCACTCCAATTTTTGAATTTCAGTTGTAGAACTTATATTTGGTTCTTCTTCATATTTTCTATATCATTCAAAAATCATTTTCCCATACACTGCAGATGTATAAAGGTCTTTAATTTCTTGAAATAAAACAGTTGCTTTATAAACAAAGCCTGATAATTATAAAATCTTTTATTGCCATCAGGTTGTAACTGCCAATGATCTCTTGAGAATTGTTTCCTTGTGTACTAGTTTTGTTGTTGTTGTTGTGATGAATTATTTTCCTTTGAAAACTAATTGTGAGAATTATTTGAAACCTATCGTACAGAGACAGTCCAATCAAAAAGAATTTGTATTTGCTGTAATAAAATTCTTAGGCACTACTAATTGCAAACACTTTCAATTATATGCACAGTTTGACATTTGGGAGAAGTTTTTTGGGTAGTAAGAATATAGGTTGCAAATCCATCTATTAACTTTTTTGTGGTTGTGATATATCCAAGACAGGCAATTTCTCAATGTCAATGCAAATTTTCTGATGTATTCTATGGTCTGGGTTGGTTGTATTTTTATATGTCCCTGGCTTTATGTAGGAAGAGTACCTCATTAGAATCCCCATTCATTAGGCCCTAGATTTTAACTTCTGAATTTTATGTCCTGTAAGAAATATAAATGGCCCTTTTGCCACAATTTCACTATTCTGCTTAACTCTCTGGGTGTACACTTTCTTATAGTGTATAGTGTATAACTTCTCTACTCAAAATGCTAACAAAACAGGAGGCTGGGTACTGAGACACTAGGAAACAAGATCAAGGAATAATATCAGCCCATGATTTAACTCTTTGAAGAAATAATCTTGGTTTACTCCTTGGCTCTTGAAGATTGGTTAACTATCATGAATGACACAAAAACTATCTGAACCAGGAAGTTCACACCATCAGACTATCTCAGTGGAAACAAATGGTCATTGATGTTCTTCATTCCAGAAAGGCAGCAGAACAGGAGACAAAAGTTTGGGAAAAACTAGCCAAAATGCATAAGACCACAAGAGATGTCATCTTTGTATTTGGATTCAAAACCCATTTCAGTGGTGCCAAGACAACTGACTTTGGTATGACTTAGGATTACTTGGATAATGCAAAGAAAAATGAACCCAAAAATTGAGTTGCAAGACAGAGGATGCATGAGAAGAAAAAGACCTCACGAAAAGAGTGAAAGTAATGCAAGAGCAGAATGAAGAAAGTCAGGGGGACTAAAAAGCCAATATGGTGCTGGCAAAAAGTAAACTGGAGATTCAACAACAGAAGGAGAAACACTTGGCAGTGACTTCATCTGTGGTGATTGTGCAGATTTTTGATGAGAGAATTAATAAACCAGAAATTAAAGGAAAAAATGCAAGTATCCTCATGATCCCTATAATGTACCAAACCACAGCAAGGACAAACACCCACCAGAACAAGAGATGTGAAACATCATCTCAAATAACCAAACTATTTACTAGTAAATGGGTACAGTCCTATTGCAACTTGAAGGTACATGTTATAAAATAAATGAACTATGGATTAATGTCATTTGGAGAATCCACAAGCACTTTCTCCAAGAAATGCTTCTCCAACCTAAGTAGGATTTTTCTGATTTAATTATTTCTCATCTTTAAAGCTTTTCTGGTTCCTCTCAGTATTTGTCTGACTTGACTCTCAAAGTCTTTCCTTTGGAGTGTGCCATAGCAATTATGTTTGTCAAGGTCAGGTGATAGGTGGCAACTAGGAGAGCTCAGGTCCAAGTCCTGGCTTCATTATAATTCCAAAACTCCTAATTCATAATTAATGAAATGCAAGTCTGATGGATTATTATTTCTGGATCTTGACCCTGTAAACTGGATTAGCCCTTCCAGTCTCTGGACTGCTACAACAGACTAGAAGGCTAAGACTTGAGCCCTATGGGCTAAGTGCCTAAGGGCACTTTTGGTCACTTACTGCCCACTAAAGTGGGTTTATTCAAGAGTGATAATCTTCTGAAAGCTAAACATGGTGTAAAAGCTAAGTGTATGTAAACTATGTATCTGTACCCAAAATAATATTTGTAGATGTGAAACTAATTTGTTCATTATTTTTTACAGAGAATAGAGAAAAAAGGTTTAAAATGTGTGTGTGTGTGTAAGTGAAGAAATGCCTTTTCTCCCCTAAATTGCACAAGGCTATAAATCATACTATTTGAGACAATTGTGCATGTATTTACTTCCTCTGAATTATATTTTCACAACACAGTTGCCAAGTATTGGTCTATTTCTACTGCAGAGAGTAGTGCCTGGAATTTGTCAGGGTACCTCTGCTATTACTCTGTGGGTTGTGTGGTTGTCAGGATTACTTTCAGTGTGTATGCGTGGGAAAGGTGCTTGCGGTGGGTGGGAGGTAGGCAGAGGGAGAGGCAACAGGAAATATGAAGAGTAAGAGATTTACCTAAGAAGAATATTTTCAAAAAAAAAAAAAAAAGGAGAAGAATATTTTCTTTTCTTTCTCAGAAAGAGTAAGTCTGGTAAAGAAATATAGTGTATAAAACAACAAATATTTAGGAAAAAAAACCTCGAATTTTTATTTTTTAAAAGACCAATTTATAATATTAAATTTCATGCTATTAATAATTCTTGAGTAAAACAATTTTATGTATAGCATGACTAATTTCTCATATCAAGATTTAGTAACAATAACAGAAATTTACAGCTGGAAGGAAACTTAGTACTCTCCTAGACCTTGCCTTCATTTTTAAGAAGAGCTAAAAGGTTGACTTGCCAGAGGTCACAGTCAGTAATAAAAAGGCTAGGATCCAGGTCTCATCATTTCCTCTCAGATGTCCTTAACACAAATAATTTTGAAATATTAACTTTTCCAATTTGCAGAGCTTTTCATGTGAACTCCACAACACATTTTCACATAAATAATATTTGTAGGATATATTATAAGCATTGCACCACATCCCAACATGAACATATTTCAAATCTCTACCTCTCTACTTTTAATTCGTTTTTTTGCTAAGAACAGTTAAGAAAAGTTGTTTGTATATAGGTATATATTAAGAATGCTGCCTTAGACTATTCTTACCAATTTCATTAACATGAAATATATGTGAATCACTACAATTTTAAAAATTTACAGCAACCATCAATCTCAAAGATAGACCTATTTTCTAAAAGCCATACCTTCTAAAATCAAGCAAATTATGAAAAAGGGGAAGTGAACATGAATCTTTTTGAAAATTACCCAGCACTCTAATTGAAAGTCCTTTACCCTTCTACCATTTTTATTGTTTTTCATCTTTCCCCCAAACTACATATAAATAATATGAGAAAAGTTCTTCCTCAATCCATACAAAGTTTTTAAGCAACAATGTAATACTACTTCATTACAAGTCCTCTGGGTACAGAATCGTTTGCTGTGGACATGGAACAGACCGACGGAAGTTTCAGTCTTCGAAATGCTAGCTCAGAATAAAGACCAACATGTGGAGGATGATAAACTAGTCTGGATCCCCTTGATAAAAAGACCAATTTTCAATAAAAAATATGGTGAATACATTTGTATGTTTAAAAATGCACAACTGTTTATGTTAAAAATAAAAGAGCTTTGGGGGGAAAACTTAATAACGAATTAATAGAATTCATAGCACAGTTTTTATAAGAAAATATTTTCTAGGTTCCTTGTTTGGAGGCTGGGAAACTGTCTTCCTTTTGTCATGGACAATGGCCACTGGCATAAAGGCAACATGGAGGCTCAAGGATTAAGCCCGCCTCTCCAGAGGAACACAGCATGAGCACAGTACAAAGACAGCATTAGTTATGTCTTCATAAGTCAGATGCTAGGAATCCATAATACCTAGACTCCTATTAATGTTGAATGGGACAATCTATAATAATTTGATCACAGTGATTACAGGTCTGAAAGGGATAAAATAACATTTTGTCCAACTCATAAAAATCTCACCGGATCATGAACATCTAACTAAGTATCTAGTTTATGTCATATATGTTCCAAATCTCATCACCACTGAAATCTTAGGGTATAGGTATTATCATCCTCATTTAGCAGATGAGAGAACTGAGAGACTAAAAGAAGACAAAACTCTGGATGATTGACACATCTCCAAAGGCAAGACAAACAAAAGCAAAAATGAACTACTGGGACTTCATCAAGATAAAAAGCTTTTGCATGGCAAAGGATATAGTCAACAAAACTAAAAGGCAATCTATGGAATGGAAGAAGGTATTTGCAAATGACATATCAAATAAAGGACTAGTATCCAAAATCTAAAAAGAACCTACAAAACTCAAACCCAACAAACAAAAATTCCAGTCAAGAAATGGGCAGAAGACATGAATGTTTCTCCAAATAAGACATACAAATGGCCAACAGACACATGAAAAAATGCTCATTTCTCACCAACGGGGAAATACAAATCAAGACCACCACCAGATACCACCTCACACCAGTCAGAATAGCTAAAATAAATAACTTAGGAAACAACAAATGTTGGTGAGGATGCAGAGCAAAGGGAACCTTCTTACAGTGCTGGTGGGAATGCAAACTGGTAGAGCTACTCCAGAAAACAGTATAGAGGTTCCTCAAAAATTTATTTTTTTTAAGATTTTATTTGTTTATTTGACAGAGAGAAATCACAAGTACACTGAGAGGCAGGCAGAGAGAGAGAGAGAAGGAAGCAGGCTCCCTGCTGAGCAGAGAGCCCGATGTGGGACTCGATCCCAGGACCCTGAGATCATGACCTGAGCCAAAGGCAGCGTCTTAACCCACTGAGCCACCCAGGCACCCAGGTTCCTCAAAAATTTAAAAAGAGAGTTACCCTATGACCCAGAAATTGCACTACTAGGTATCTAACCAAAGGATACAAACATGGTGGTTTGAAGGACCACCTGCACCCCAGTGTTTGTAGCAGCCATACCTACAATAGCCAAAATATGGAAAGAGCCCAGATGTCCATCAACAGATGAATGGATAAAGATTTGTTATGTGAGTGTGCATGTGTTATATGGAATATCACTCAGCCATCAAAAAGAATGAAATCTTGCCTTTTGCAATGGATGGAACTACAGTGTATTATCCTAAGTGAAGTAAGTCAGAGAAAGACAAATACTGTATGATTTCACTCATATGTGCAATCTAAGAAACAAAACAGATTAACATAAGGGAAGGGAAGGAAAAATAAAACAAAATGAAAATGGAGAAGGAGGCATACCATAAGAAAGGCTGAACTCTAGAAAAGAAACTGAATGTTGCTGGATGGGAGGTTGGTGGGGGGAAGGGGTAATTGGGTGATTGGCATTAAGGACATAACCTGATATAATGAGCACTGGGTGCTATATGCAACTGATGAATCACTAAATTCTACTCCTAAAAATAGTAATACAGTATATGCTAACTGAACTGAATTTAAGAATTAAAAAAAAGTCTGTGATTCCTTTGCTAAGATATGCTGAGCTCTATCACAATTGTGTGACTTAAATGAGCTATAAATTAGTGTTCATTCTTTCCTATAGATAATTCTCATTGTTCTTTAGTGTAAATTAACCGAGCCTTATTAAGTGTGGCTAACTGTCAGGCTAAGGATACACAGACAAAACCAAACCCAGAGACCCTCAAAGAGCTCAAACCAATGGAGAAGTTTAATATATAAACAACCTGTTACAGATGAAGGCAATTGCAATGAAAAGATCAAACAGAAGTGGGGTGGTAGCATGGAAGAGTAAAGGATTAACTTCGTTTGAATTTTCTGGGGAAGATTCGTATAGAAAATGACTTCTGAGGGGCACCTGGATGGCACAGTCAGTTGAATACCCACCTCCTGTTTGCAGGGCAGCTAATGGTCTTGGGGTTGAAGGATGGAGTCCTGTGTCAAACTCTGCACTAAGTGAAGAGTCTGCTTGAGTTTTTCTTTCCCTCTCCTTCTGCCCCTCTGCTCAGGCTCGCTCACTCTAACTCAAATAAATAAATATTGAAAAAAAAAGGGATGACCTCTGAGATTATTTTTGAAAGATAAACATGAATTCACGAGATTGGGAAGGGCCAAAGAGCATTCCAAGCATTTGGTAGGTCCTGGAGACTTCTCTGGTCCTGGAGACTGTCCCGCACTGCTGGTGTATAAAGTAAGAGTGGGGCTTGTGGGACCTGAGGCTGAAGAGGCAAAGGCAGATTAAAGAACCTCAAGTGTGCCTGTTACAGCTTGAATTCAGCACAAAGCCACTAAGGAATCATTGGTGGGTTTCAGTTCTCGGAGATAAACTATGTATTATATTCAAGTTTGAAACTGATGATGTTGGTAACAGATGGATTAACCAAACACCCTAAAAGGGCCTCTAGAGATCATACATGATCTGGCTCCTTTGTATTTCTCCAGCTTGATTTTGAGTCATCCTCTTCTGTCCTCTATCTGGTAACACTAAACCACATTCGGCTCTCTTTTCTGGGCATTTGTACAAGTGGTCCCTTTGATTGGAAATTCTTTCTTTTCATTTTGAGGGTCTAACTCTTCAACTTATCTTTTAGAGCTTAACAGGAAGATAATTTCTGTTGGAAAGCTTGCACTAACCCTCAAAAATTGGAGCTACCCATCTACCATATGGTACTTAGTCTGCTTGTACTTCCCTTCTCAAAGCACTTACTTCACTGTCACGTGACCAACTGCCTGTTGATTTTCTCTCCAGATACTGTGAATTTTCTAAGGGCAAGCTTGATGGCCTGTGTATCTACAATACCTAGTGCAGCCCTGCAATACAGACAGTGTTTGAAAAATAGCTCTTGAATGGGTGCTGAATATCAAGTGTGCAGCTAGCAGTAGATCAATTGGGTGACCAATGATAAACGTCTGAACTGAAGAGGGTTAGGATCACTAACAATTGGTGACTTACCAGAGTTAAAGAGGAAAGAAAAAAAGGAAAAAGATTAAGTAGTGAAGGATAGTTACCAATTTTTAAGAAAATAGGTAGGACAACACAACCATGGTTGCCTATAAACTCTCTCTCTCTGACCTCTCTCCTATTGCTCCTACCTCAGTTTTCCCAAAGTGCGAGACATACTCTTGCTTCAAAATGGGCAACTGCTGTTCCTTCATCCTGGAAAAATATTCCCCAAATGTCCCCATGGCTTGCTCCCTCACCACCTCAGATCTTTGCCCAAATGGTAACGCTATAGTGATGGCTTCCCTGAGCATCCCACTTAGAATTATAACCCTATCCGCATCTTGGCTCTCCTTGGTCCTCTTCCCTCCTCTATTTTTCCCCACAGAATTTATATCAGACACACAACATATTTATTTGCTTTGTCTTTTCCACTACAGATGTGTTCCCTGAGGGGTAAATATTTGTTAATTTGTTTACTTCACTACTGTACCCTCAGGGCCTAGGACATAGTAGGCATTCAATATATGTTTAATTAATGATTGAACAAGTGAATTAACAGTAGCATCAACAGCGGTACAGAGTGGGGAAAAAGTATGCAGAAAATGATTATGTGCACTTTTAAATATGCTCAATTAGAAGAGGTCACTGAGAAGAAAGATAAAATTGGAAGAGTAGCAGGGGGACCCTGGGTTTGCTTTATCCCTCAAACAGAGGAGCTCAACATCAAATCATTTTGAACAACTAGGAAATAGATTTGAGGATTAAGAAAATAATCTGCATAACTGGAGGGAAAGTGGCAGATGTGAGGTTTGGAGCTATGAACTAGGGGAGAGAAAAGCTGTGGTGCTGGGAAAGGGAGGGAGCCATTTTTTTAGAGTGAAGCCAGGGAGAGAGGGAGAGGGCAGGAGAAAGAACAGCATATAGGGTTCCTGCAATATGCTGGGGGGAGGGGATCCCCTGAATGACACTGAGAGAAATCAGTCCCCCTCCTGGAGTACATGTGGAAGAGGGATTTTGCTTTTCTGAGGACAAAAGGCCCCCTAGGAGCCACTGAGTGGCTGTTTAGCAGCAGGGGACAGAAGCATGTGTAGAGGGCAGATATGCTGGTCACAGCTTTCCACTGTGGGGCCCAACAGACTCCACTCTGTGTGACTGCTTTTATGGGACAGAATGGTGCTGGGCAAGCTGCAAGCCTCTCCTCCTAGGGAGAGAAGCAGGTCCACACCTTGCTGGGTCCTTAAAGATTTGGAGTTTTCAATACCAGCCATGGGACAAAGAGAAAACACATAACTGTGGCATAGGGTGTGCAGATGGCCAGGCACAGGGAACTTGAGGTGCAGTGATAGGATGAAAGCCTGGAACACAGGAGAAGAAGTTGTTCACTTTTTTATCAGGGCCTCCTAAACAGGAGCAGCTGTGAGTTTTCCCCCAGGTTAAGAGGGTGGGGTGATAGGATCTTCCACACATTCCCTTCCCCCCACCACCATGGTTGGACTTAAGAGAGAAACAGAACCTCCAGGGGAGGCTGGAGTCCCTTACACCAAACCCTGCCCTTGTGCACCCAGCAGGGGCATGTTTCCTAAGGCAGGTCTGACTGTGAACCAGCACAGGGGGCCTCTCCCTCAGAACAACATACGCTGCCCCACATGTACCAGGTCTACTAATCACAGAGTGCTCTAAAGCATCAGCTTCAGTTCTGGTGGAAATAGGACCAGGTTTTCTTTTCTTAAGAATTCTTTTATTTCTTTATTTTTATTTTCTTATTCCTTTGGCATTAGGCTTATAGTTTTTTGTTCATTTGTTGGTTTGTTTCTTTTTTGCCTTTGTAGGATCAGCCTTCCCACCCCCCCTTTTCCTTCCTTCTTTCTCATTATTTGGAATCAGGGTTATAGTTGTTTGTCTGTCTGTTTTTTCTTCCTTTTCCTTTTCTCTTTTCTTAGATCAGCCCCCTCTTTTTTAGTTTTTTTTTTTAATTAGGCTTATCTCAACAAACAAATCAAAGCACACCTAGTGAAAGGTTCAACCACCTCCCACTGCAAGCAAGGAGGAAGTCTGAGCAAACTGACCTGTGGAAAAGGGCAGCCAAAACACAACATCAGAGTGCACACAGCATCCAACAGAAACACTTCCTGAAGTGCAAGACCCTGGACAGTGTGTGATCCCTTCTTAATATAGTATTCCTCTTAGGAGCAGGAAACATAACATTCTTTCATGACATGCAAAAGACAGAAACCTAGACATAATGACAAGACAGAGGGATTCTCCCTAAAAGAAATAGCAGAAGAAATCACAGCCAGGGATTTCTCAAAACAGATATAAGCAATATATCTGAACAAGAATTTAGAATGACAGTCATAAGAATACTACCTGGGCTTCAAAGCAGCATAGAAGACACCAGAGAAATCCTCACTGCAGAGATAAAACTAGTCATGCTGAAATAAAAATGCTATAGCTGAGAGGCAGAACCAACTGGATGTAATCACAATGAGGATGGAAGAGGCAGAGAACCAAATAGGTGATACAGAGTGAAAATTATGGAAAATAACAAAGCTGAAAAGAAGAGGGAAAGAAAACATCATGAATACAAACTTAGGGAATTTAGTGATTCAACAATGTGCAATATTATCTGTATCACAGGAGTCTCAGAAGAATAAAAGTGTGAAAATGGGGCAGAAAGTTTATTTGAACAAATTATAGCTGACAACTTCCCTAATTGGGGGAAGGAAACAGGCATTTATGTCCAAGAGTCACAGAGAACTCCCCTCAAAACCCAAACAGAACAGGTCAACACCAAGATATATTAGAGTGAAACTCACAAAACAAAAAAGATAAGGTGAGAATTCTGAAAGTAGCAAGGGGCAAAAGGTCCTTAACCTACAAGGGTGGACACATAAGGTTAGCTGCAGACCTGTCCACAAAAACATAGCTGGCCAGAAATAAGCAGCATGATATATTCAACACGCTGACTGGGAAAAATAACACAGCCAAGCAGCAAAGCTATCATTAAGAATGGAGGGAAAGATAAAAAAGAGTTTTCAAGATAAGCAAAAACTAAAGGAGTTCATGAACACTAAACCAGCTCTGCAAGTAATACTAAAAGGGATTCTTAGAGCAGGAAATAGATAACAAAAGTTACAGGAACTTTTTAAACCATTTTTAAAAGGAACACAGACAATCTACAGGAACAGCGATTTTACAAGTAATACAATGGCAGTAAATTCATATCTATCAGTAATTACTCTGAATGTAAATAGGCTCAATGCTCTAATCAAAATACACACGGCTTCAGAATGGATTAAAAAAGAAAAAAAAACCACCAAGATGCTGCTTACAAGAGACTCATTTTAGACCAACTGACACCTCCAGACTGAAAGTGAGGGGCTGGAGGACCAGGCTAATGGACACCATGCTAATGAATCATGCTAGTGGACATCAAAACAAAGCTGGAATAGCCATACTTACATCAGAAAAACTGTATTTTAAACCAAAAACTGTAGTAAGAGATGAAGAAGAGTACTGTATTATAATAAAGGGGTCTATCCAACAAGCTCTAACAGATACAAATATTTATACCTCCAACTTGAGAGCAGCCAAATATATTAATGAATTAGTAACTTGCACAAGCACACTCACTCCTGTGTGCACACATGTGTTCATCAGTGCTCATATTCTGGAGTCCCAGAAGACAACAGCCCCACCTACAAAGGGCTGGGTAGTAGCTTCTCAAGAACTTAGGCTTCGAATTTTCAGTGAAATCCCTTAGTAAGGGAATGACCTTGGCCCTTAGCCATTGGCCCTTGGCCCTTGGCCCTTGGGTGGGAACAAGTTATGCGGATGATAGGGCTATGGATACATCCAAGGGGAGGCACCTACCTGAAGGAGCCTACTGCAAAGTTTCCATCGACAGCCAGGTGCATGATTGAAACACTTAGGTGTCTACCCCTGTCTGGGACATTCCTGGCTTAAAAGTGTTCAAGGGGTGAAGTGGGGTGATATCCCAGGTGTGACAGCATGATCTCAAGATCCCGGTGGTCCCCAGAAGACCAGGTGGGGCCCGAATGCTTCTGAGTTCCCAGACATCAGTTAGGGAAAATGGCTGAAAACCATGAAGCTACGTCCTGGCTTTCTACTCTGTAAAGCCCTGTAGTCCGAATCACAGCATAGTTGGGTGATCACTTTCCTGGGAGAGGTCCAGAAGAAGCAGGAGCTTGGTGAGACCTCTGACACCTCGCAGGTCTGGTGCTGGTCTGTGTCACTGGAATCCATAGAACCTGGAGTGGGTGGTTCCCACCTCCTGGGTGGCTCTGCTGGTTAAGCAACTGCCTTCAGCTCAGGTCATGATCCCAGATTCCTGGGATCGAATCCCACATAGGGCTTCAGCTCCATGGGGAGTCTGCTTCTCCCTCTGACCTTCTCCGCTCTCATGCACTCTCTCACTCAAATAAATAAAATCTTTAAAAATAAAACAAAACAAAACAATTGGAATTGGAACTCAGTCACGTGCCTGAGATAAAAATGCCTCGTCCCTGGCAGGGTGAACCCAGAGTTCTGACAGAATCCGAGGAGATAAGACCGGTGGAATGTTTTTTTCTGTGCAGGCTCACTGAAGAGCTGGGTGTGAATTTTCAGCTCCGGGGTAGGGAGCAGGGTGCGGTGACATTCACCTCAGCCATCGGTGCTGCAAGTCTGCAGGGAGTAAAACAGCGGCACTTACTGGAACCCAGGGCCCGTCTCTGCTGCTTGGGCCAGCTGCAGTTGCACCAGGGGAAGTCCACCTGAGGATCAGGGCAAGAGCCCCTCCCCTAGAAGGCCATCAGGAACAGCTCACCCCTCTCAAGTTCACTGATCAGAGAGGGCTGCAAAGCTGCAGAGCTCAGGGAAATCACTAGGTAGCATTCTTTGTATTTTTATTTTGTAGGCTTTTGTTTATTTTTTCAGGTTTTTCTTACTTTTCATCTCCTTTTAAATAATTTTTATTAGACAGCAAATTCACCTAGAACAGGGAGCCTGAACTTCATCGTGGCTGTTCAGCATAGAACTTTTAGGATTTTCTAATGCTTGTTTCTTCCCCAGATCTATATACTGCACAGGATGTCCAAGGTGTGGCTATAGAGGAATTACTTGGTGTTCCACTGTTTCTTGTGTATGTTTACATCTAAAATAGTCTACCATGTGTCACAAGGCACTGATACAGACTATAAATGCTGCAAGTCATGAGACTTGGGAACAGGGGACAGGGGAATCATTTCCTGAGATCATATCATATGTCATATTGATAGATAGGAGGGAGTTCAGAGGACAGTGATCAGCCAACTGAGAGAACTTAGAAATCATATTAAATAAGAAATGATGAAAAAGGAAGAAAAAATTGTGAACGCAGAAAAGGGAAGATCTTGAGTTGGGTTGAGTGTGTATAGAGGGAAGTGGGACAAAAGGGACTCCTTATACTTCACAGGCATTTGAGTAGATGAGTTGACGTGGGGATAGGTTCCTTGCCTGCGTCTTTAGGATGCAGAATAACCATCCAAGGTGCATGTGCTGGGAGGGAGTTTCAGCTCAATAGAAGGAAGAGCTTTCAAGGTGAAAGCTACCAGTGGAGTGGGTGTCCTTAATATTTGATGTATTCTAGTAGATGAGTCCATCCACTGGGGATATCTTGCTAGATAGGCACCTAGTCACATGCTCCTTACAGTCTTCTTTTAAAAGTAATTGACTAGCTCATTGATTAATCACAAAGATTGCCCAAAGAAGTATAACTTTGATTTAAAATGAAATAAAGCTCAGGGATTTATTATAGTGGAGAGAAGCTGGGTCAGATGCCAGTTGAGGAACGGGGCTGGGCAAGACGGAGGAGTTGTGCTGGAGGCCACGGTTGGGAAAAGATCACATGAGAGAGCAAAATACGGTTGTCAAAAGTGGGGCAATGTGTGAAGGTAAGTTTATTCACTTGTCCACTCACTCTACAAGCATTTATTTGCTGGGAGGTTTATATAATGGAAGTCCATATACTTGCTTAAAATAAACGCACTAGAACTGCATGCATTAATAAGGATGTAGCTCAAAAGCTAAATGGTGAACGAAAAAAGCAAGTCATAGAAGAATAGAGAATATAGGATTCCAATAATACCAAGTAGAATAATACATAAAATTAAAAAATGTGTAGAAACACATAAAATGGTGGTAGACCCTTGCACCCTTTGAGCAAAAGAAGGGAATTACTGACTTAAAATTCACGCGATGCGTACCTCTCGTAGGGAGGAAAGGGGTGTGATCAGAGAAAAGCACACAAGGGCTTCTAAGATACCGGAGAAGGTTTGGCTCTTAATTTGGTGGTGGATACACAGGGACTGGGTTCCTTACTCACACGGTCTAAGCACTCTTTTGAATGTAAGATATAGTTACAATGATGAAAAGCAAAGCAAAGAGAAAGCAAAGGTGAGCATTTAGACTGAAGGGACACACAAGGTCTTAAGCAGTATAGATACAGATAAGTCCACATATGGACATAGTGGAGCCCGATGACAGAACATCACACGCACAGAGAGGTATTCAAAACACTGAAAAGCACTTTGACTGACAAAAGACTTATCAGCAAGGACAGATGCCAGCAGCTATGTGAGTGACATCCTCAAACTGAACAGCCCGGGGACACCCCAGCTGTCCGGCATCTACTCCGTAGCCCTCAGCCTGTGGTCTTTGCTGCCCTACCCCGCAGCAGAATCCATTCTCTTAAAAGTCAGCCGTGACACAGACTGACTGAGGGATGTGTTTACAGCCAGTCACCTCTCCAGGAATGTTCTCTCAACAGGGAGATGTTTTCAGCTGGGAAAAAACGTCCCTGTTTTCGGGCAGTCTGTTTCGCTGGAAACAAAATTCCACATCCAACCCCCGGCCTGGAGACTTCCCTGAACTCAAGGGGCAGTGGTGCCACCTCTGACTGGGGCTTGGCCTGGGTCTGTTGTCTGACGACGCTGTGCCTTGGCACTGAGGACTCTCCCAGTCCCAGCCAGCCTGTGTCTGGGCAGGAGGAGGTTTCTCCCTGGGTACAAAGGCTCATGGAACCTCAGAGTTGAGAAGTCCCTTCTGAAGCATCTGGACGCAACCTTCTTGTGAGGTCGGGCCCACAAGCCTGGCAAGCCCTGCGTTCAAATCCTGCCTATGACTCAATGGGGAGCATGGAGAGGGGCAGGTTCTTAAAGCCTTGGTTTCCTTCGGAGTCCAACAGAGACAGCATTTTGCCCTTCCTCATGGGCTTGTTAGGGGGATTGACTGTCATGATTCATGCTCTCAAAAGATACTCAGTAATCCTCAGCTTGACCTGCTCAGAGTAGCCCCCTGGGAGCACGTTGCCGTCATGGGCTCTGGGCCTCTGCCCTACTGTGTCCCTTCAGCCTGCCAATCCAGACTCCCCTGACCCAGTCGTCCTTCCAGAAAGCCTTCCTGCCCGCCAGTATGGGATCCCACTACACTGGTGCTCACCCATCAGACCCAGGCCAGCCCTGGGGCAGGACGTCCCCCAGAGCTAGTGTCCTGGACATGGACAGTCCTCCGTGTGGAGACTGGCAAGCTGGAGCCCGCTGTGCTGCCACCTGTTTTTAGAACAAATATTGGGGTGCCTTGTGATGGGGCTCTTTCTCCCCAAAGCAGGGAAATGAGCTGCCCCCAGTTCCATCACGCCTGTCCCACTCTTCCCCCACTGTGGAACCATTGGTACATAGCGCCTTAGGCCTCCTTGACTGCCAGGGCCCCAGAGCCTTTTCGTGGCTGGAGTTGAAAATGTTTGATGGAGGTCAGTTTGGTTTTTGATGGACCTGTTGGTGGGATGAAGCCTGGGCACTCCCTGCAAGCCAACACGAAGCCTGAGCCCCTGACCAGTAAGGCAGCGCACAGCCCACGGCAGCCCCTCCCCTAGTGCTCAGAGCTCCCCTTTCTCACTGAGTCCCACTCGCTGGTGTTTCTCTCTCTTCCTGCAGGGAGAGCCCCAAATGTCCTCTCTCTGAGGATCTATCTTGTGTGCCTGGTTAGCTCCATCTTCTGGCGGGCAAGACAGGAGTTACTGACGACGACCTCTATTAGAGCGTCAGATCAAGGGGACTCCCCCTTACCCGACTTTGTGGGAGAGGAGGGGTGTCAGCAGGAAGCCCGGCCCCCTCTCTCACACAAGTTTAACTTGAGGGATACCAAGGTTGGGGTTGGCAGGGTCAGGGGGTCACAGCCAGAAGATCCTGAGGGTGTGGATGAGCTCTGTCCAGTGCCAAAGGCCCTGGTTGAGGCTCTGTCCATCCTGCAGCTTCCATGAGCAGCCGACGTGCATTGTAAAGGCCTCTCTTGCTCACACAGTTCATGTGGCTCTTGATGTTGCCACTAAAACTCCATCTGCATGAACACTTGTCTGTCACCCACTGACCGGCACTGTCCTTGGAGGTTCGTCCCTGAGAGGATGGGGTTCAGCCAGGAAGGACAGGGAGCAAGCCGAGAGGAGTGGCCTGGCCTGTGCCCCTCTGCTGGCCTGGAGGAGGGTCTGGTTGCGCCAGTGAGAGTCTGGGTGATTGAGCCCGGGGGGCTGGAGTGGCTGGAGCGTGTCACCAGACAGGGCATGGGTGAGGTGTGTTCCAGGACACGGGGCAGGGGAGCATCTGGGAGAGGACATATGAGGGCGCTGTGGGCAGCCTCCCCAATGCTCTATGGTCACTCCCAGGGCCCCGACGTCATCACTGCTGGCTTGTCCTCCTCATGATTTCAGGTCTCATCTATAGAATCCTGGATCCCTCCAAAGCAATGCTTCTTCCTAATGAAGACAGCATAAAGGAGCCAGCAGCCAGTCCCCTAAAAATGTGGGTAAAGCGTGTTCCAGTGTTGGTGTTTACAGGAATCATTCCTAAAGAAACAGACATTTATGGCACAGACGTGCTTATTGCTTACATTATGAGAGTCAAAGAACTGGAAATGAATTAGTTGTTCAACAGAGGGGTTTCCAGAATGCTGTCACTGAGAATGCCCAAGGGGACAGAGGGACAGTGTCTGTCCACTGAGGGGACATAAGGAAGAACAAGAGCACAGCCCCGGAACCTTCCCTGCCACACTCTGTCACGTACATGTGAGCACATGTGCACACACGCGCACACACACACACACACACACACACACTACATTTAAAGGGTAAGGCAGAGAAGAAGGATGCCGTGTATTATAGGGGATTATTCATTGGTAGAAGGAACATGCCTTCTTTTTTTCATCTTTAAATCATTATTTACTAAATAAACATAGTCTGGATAAAGCCTAAAGAACTCTTTTATGACCTAACTTGTTAGCAAGAGGAGAATATTTAGATATAATTTTAATACTTGATAACATGCCCATTAGAATAGTTGAAACGTAGACTATCCAGAAAAATGAAAGCATGTAAAGGTGTCTCATGGACCCAGACATTTCTCTCATGGTTTCTGCTTTTCAAGGCATGCTTCTAAATGGGAAACCTAGCTCAGAATGAAAATAGTTCATTTGGGGGCTTCCCGTGATCTTTGTTCTTTCAGGAACATTCCTATGTAATAAAATGTTATTTGTATAACAAAGTTTGCAAAGAGGGGAATCACACTTATGTTCTGCAGACACACAGAGAAGGCCATATGGTAGGATTCCAGCAGAGGAAAATCCAAGTCGAGGTGAAGTGGCCGAGACAGAGAGCAGAGCAGCGGTTACAGGGACTGGGTGAGGGACAGACCAGTGAGCGATGAGGAGCGCCGGTGTCTCTGCGATGGAAACGTCATAGAACGACATGGTTGTGCAACACCCTGAATGGACCTAATGAGACCTCCATATCCCACTGCAAAGAATGCGAGTAAAATGTTATGTAAACTCAAATTCTATCTTTAATTAAATCTAGTATGTAATTATATACATACACACAAAAGAGAAGAAATACAAAAAAAGCAATGAGGGGGATGGGAAAGACATGCTTTCTGGTTGTAGCAAGCATGAGGTGCTCCTCTGGAGCGAAGCCTGCTTGCTCCACGGAGGCAGGGGGCGGCAGCTCTGGGGCCGAGCCTGCTTGCTCCACGGAGGCAGGGGGTGGCAGCTCGGGGGCTGAGCCTGCTTGCTCCACGGAGGCAGGGGGCGGCAGCTCGGCTGCTTGCTCCACGTAGGCAGGGGGCGGCAGCTCGGGAGCCGAGCCTGCTTGCTCCACGGAGGCAGGGGGCGGCAGCTCTGGGGCGGAGCCTGCTTGCTCCACGGAGGCAGGGGGCGGCAGCTCGGGGGCCGAGCCTGCTTGCTCCACGGAGGCAGGGGGCGGCAGCTCGGGGGCCGAGCCTGCTTGCTCCACGGAGGCAGGGGGCGGCAGCTCGGGAGCCGAGCCTGCTTGCTCCACGGAGGCAGGGGGTGGCAGCTCTGGGGCCGAGCCTGCTTGCTCCACGGAGGCAGGGGGCGGCAGCTCGGGGACCGAGCCTGCTTGCTCCACGGAGGCAGGGGGCGGCAGCTCGGGGGCAGGACCCTGCTGGTCATCCAGGAAAGTCAAAAGGCCTTGTGGCTCTTCCGTGGCAGAGAAGTGAACGAGGGCCCTGACGACCATCTGCCCTGGCCCCAACGGGTCAGGGGGGGTCACTGGTCTTCCTATCCCATAGTGAGCAGCTGCAGCAGGGATGGCGGGGACCAGCTCAGGCCCCAGAGGTGCAGCGGGTGCCAGAGTGGCTGCTGGAACAACTTCCCGAGACTCATCCTGATCTGGCTCTGGGGCCGGTGATGTAGCTCCAAGAAGAGAAAGCATCATCAGCTTGATTGACTTCCCTCTCGCCTTTCCCTTTCCCCACCACTCAGCATGGCCTGTGTTCAAGACCCAGCCCCTGGAAGGTGTCCCCAACAGAACCCCATGGGGACAGGGATCTGAGATAACTCACTCCTCTCGGCCCAACTACAATCTACGGAGGCTTCCTCAGGGTGGCCCAACCTGCCTCCTCCTCAGGCCCACATCAGTCAACCCCAGTCCTCCTCACCCCCAGCCTCTGGTTCTGTGGTCTCAGCGCTCTGCCTTTCTGGCAGCAGAAGCTGGGCACGGCGCAGCAGGTCCGAGCCAGGTGCATTGACCTGCAGGTAGGCCAGTAGAGCATGCAAGTTGGGATACTCTGGAGGCTGCACAAAATCCCCTGGATACCTTTCCACCCACATATCCAGGATGGCATAGATGGCCCTGGGGACAGACATAGAGGCAGAGAAGTCAGAGGACAGGGTACGCATCCAAACCAATATCCCAGGGAACCTATGTGGGAACCTGGGCCCCTGGGCTTCCAGCTCCTGTCCGAGACCAGTCAGACTCCTTGTCCACCTGCGACCTGGCAGTCCTGCCTGAGACAGGCCTGCTCCCAGACGGTGGGCTGGCTAAAAGCCTCTGGGAGTGGGAGTCCTTGATCAATGGGGTGAGCATTTCTGGACTTTTTAGGGGAGCTGGACACACTCCTCAGTCTGTCTCCTTGCCCACGAGCCACTTGAATTCAACTGCATGTGTCCAGGGAGGGGTGGTGTCTGGCCTCTTAATTACCCTCACTGCACTCGCCTCTGCTCCATGAAGATCCAACCGAGGAGGGAACAAAGGGACTCTGTCTCTAGCCAGGCCTTCCCAGGACCCTCCCCATACCTCCACCGTTACCTCCTCTGCCCAGTCACTAGGTGCCATGAGAGTGGGTCTGTTTCCACTGACACTCACCTCCCACAGGGTGTGGGATGGCTGCTGCTCCCTGGGCTCTACTGGGTCACCACTCTCCCTGAGCCCCCTCTGAGCACCGAGTGCAGGTGCCAACAGACTGCTGTGTGATGGTTCCTAAATCCTGCGTTCTGGGTCCCAGAATTGGGGCAGAGAGAGGGCTGGGAGGGGGCAGGGATGGAGCATGACCCACTCAGGGGTTGAAGCTGTCCTCCATGCCCCTCTGCTCACACACCTACCCCAGGTCCACAGGGCACCTTCCCAGTTTCCAGTAGAAGCTCTCAGACCTTTACCGTAAAGCAGGAATCACAGAGGTGTGCGTGAAGGTCCAGTAGCCCCTCGAACTCACAGTACCCTTACTGCCCTGCTGGAGAGGGAAGGCCCTCCTGGAGCAGCCAAAGCTTACTCACATGTCGCGCTGGTCCTGGTGTCCGCCGTCCTCGCCATACGTGGAGTAATAGCGTCCGAATCTAGAGGAGGCCAGGGGGCATCACATGAGATGTCTGTGGATGTTGGCTCTCACCGCCTGACCCTCGACTAGCCTGCAGCCCTGGGGTGCTGTCTGTTCTGTGCAGGGATCCCATTCAGCTCCGAGACAATCGCCTCCACCTACTGGGGCTTCCTGAATGCTTGCTGAATGAAAGGGCCCCAACCAGCCCATCACCGACATCTGAGTTGCCCTGGCCCCTGCTCACCCTCAGGGTTGCCTGCTCTGGATTCACCCACACACAGACCCCAGAAGGAATCTCAGATCTCCCTTTCAGTGGCAAAGGAGCCCAGCTCAAGATCACAGTGAGAGTCAGGAATGAGGCAGAGGTTTCATCATGAGGGGCACAGGAGTGAGCAAAGAGCATGCCCACAGGCCCAACAGCAGACTTTTCCACTGGCGCAGGCTACCAAGTGTTCTTTCCCTACAAGACCCCACTGAATCCCTATAATACCTCTGCCCCAGTTAGGAGCAAGGGAAGCTTGGGGAAGCTTGGGGTCCTGCCAAGTCTCACAACCAGGCATTGGCCAAATCCCATGGAGCAGTTAGGGGCAGGGGAGGGTGCTCACCTTGCAAAGAGGAGGCCCAGCACCTCCTGGGTGGTAGCAAGGGTGCGATGTATTTCGAGAAACATGTGAACATAGTTTAGATCTTGTTTTATGACGGCAGTCACCAGGTAATCTATTATGGCCTCCAATGAACTGGCACGAGTGTTCCATACTATCAAGGTCTTATTCCTCTTCCTCGTTGAGCCATTTTTCCCCTGAGGTGAATCAGAGGAGACATGAGTCAGTGCTGTGGCCACCAGGAGGGTTGGGGCTTGGAGGGCAGAATGAGCCCCCAGATCTCAGGGACTTCGGCAAGAGGTGGGACAAGAGAGCCCAGAGTCCGAAAAAGAATCGGGTGACTCAGTGTCTCATTGGGTTCAGCCTAAGGCTCTTGGTTTTGCTTCAGGTCATGCTCTCCATGTCCTGAGGCTGCGTTCCTCGTAGGGCTGTGTCCATAGGGCAGTGTCTGCTTGAGGATTCTGTCTCTCCCTCTGCTTCTCCCCACTCTCCCCCGGACTCCCTCTCAATCCATCCATCAACCAATCAATTAAGAACCCTTTAAGGAAGGGGTGTCTGGGTGGCTCAATGGGTTAAAGCCTCTGCCTTTGGCTTAGGTCATGATCTCAGGGTTCTGGGATCGAGCCCCGCATCGGGCTCTCTACTCGGTGGGGAGCCTACTTCCCCTCTCTGTCTCAGCCTGCCTCTCTGCCTACTTGTGATCTCTGTCTGTCAAATAAAGAAATAAAATTAAAAGAAAGAAAGAAAGAAAGAGAGAGAGAGAAAGAAAGAAAGAAACCTTAAAGCAAAAGAGAATATGTTCTTGGTATCCATACAAAGAATTGAAAAGGGGTGCCTGGGTGGCTCAGTGGGTTAAGCCGCTGCCTTTGGCTCAGGTCATGATCTCAGGGTCCTGGGATCGAGTCCCACATCGGGCTCTCTGCTCAGCGGGGAGCCTGCTTCTCTCTCTCTCTCTCTCTCTCTCTCTCTCTGCCTGCTTCGCCATCTACTTGTGATTTCTGTCAAATAAATAAATAAAATCTTTAAAAAAAAAAAAAAAAGAATTGAAAAAAATGATGTCTGAACTTGCTAGTATCTCAGGTCCTTTTGTGAGCGGAGTATTGGTAGCACGTCCCTGCATGAGTGGCATGGATCCTGTGATTTCTGATGACATAGCCCCATTGTTTTTATTTTTTTAAAGATTATTTATTTATTTATTTATTTGACAGAGAGAGGTCACAAGTAGGCAGAGAGGCAGCCAGACAGAGACGGGGAAGCAGGTTCCCCGCTGAGCAGAGACCCCAACGTGGGCCTTGATCCCAGGATCGTGAGACCATGACCTGAGCTGCAGGCAGAGGCTGAAACCACTGAGCCACCCTGGCACCCAACATATCTCATTCTTGAGATGAGAACACAGATGTTTTAGGTGAGAGGGCTTAGGATAGGAGGGCACGGAGGCTGTAGGATGCAGCACTGTTCATTGGCCACAGAAGGGGATTATATCCAGTCCTGCCCCTGTAAAGGGCTCGATGCTGGTGATAAATGACTGGCCTTCTGGACTACCATGCAGTGCAGTGAGGCCCCTGTTCCTGACCCTAGGGGACCCAAAGATGTGTTCCATCAAAACAAAAGCACAGAGCAAGAGACAGAGTACCATGGGCCCCATGTCCCTTTGGATCAGAGTCTCCCAACTCACTCTTGCAAATGATCATTTGCAAGATTTGTATAACCTGAGGAAGGACTGTTGGGCCACCTGGGAGCACGAGTTAGGAAAATGCCTAGCACAGGGCAAAAGGAGTCTAGATAAACGGGATGAGATCTGGTCTAAAGTCTCTTTAATGATACTCCTATAAGTATGTGGACAATGGCTCTACTTCTGTCCAAGGCGTGGGCAGGACCATGAGGGCCAGTTTGGGGAAGAGATGGGATGCAGATTCACAGGAGTACAGGACTCTAGGAGGCCAGGCTGGCTTCTAGTAAGTGGGGCCCTTGGTGCTGCATCGGATTCCCAGGGGTCGCATCTCCCCAGCACCTGCACTCACCCTGAGCCAGCGCCAGACTCTGTTGGCCGTGTGCGGCTTCTTGTCCTTTGGGGAATGAGAGCACGGGATGTCAACATTCAGCTCTTGCACCATGTCCTCTGGAGCGTTCTGTAAAGACAGTGCCCGGCAGGCAGGCAGGAGACCTTAGAGCCCTGTCTGGAGGCCTTTGCTGGTCTTCAGACCCAGGGCGCTCCATTCCAGACACATCGCAGCCCAGGTGGCAGAGCCCTCCCCCAAGGAGAGAAATGTGGCCCAGCTTCAGGGCCTTGGATGTGCTCTGGCACAGCTAAGAGGCACCTCAGGAATCCCCGGTGCACCCAGCCCACCATGACATTGGTGTGAACAAGAAGGGATCACCAGGGTATCCACTGTGCTCACCCTCCTCCAGCCCATGGGCAGGAACCCCCACATATCCCTCCTCCCCTCAAACTCCAGAGGAAGGGATGGGGCTTCCCTAGGACGGTTCAGAGGGGTGGGCATCGCCTAGTCTCCTCAGTAGTAAGTACCTTATGGCGTCTCCCTCGAAATGTGTTGAGGCATCGGGGGGGTGGTTTCAGCCAATGTCTACAGCATGGGAACAAGCAATTTTCCTGGGAGTTCTGGTTCCCAGAGCCCCGGGATGTACGTAGACAGGATGAAAACATCTTTCTGTCTCAGACGTTTCTATCTAAATAGCCCTGACACCGGACTAGAGTGTGTGTCCTGGTTGCAGGGGTTATAAGTTGTGGGCCTTTGTGATCCAGGCAGTGACATCACTGCCTGTGATCCCCAACCGGGGCCCACTCCTGGTTGGACCCCTACACGAACAGTGCTCCTGTCTGCCATCTCCTCTTCCCCCTTCTGCATGCAAGGACACATCTCATCTGTACACAGTGACCCCAACACACCCCTCGGAACAGGCCCCCAGGGAAGGTCTGGGAGCAGCCAGTGCCCCAGCTTGCAAACACACCTGGTTTCAGACACAAGTCTCTATGCTTACCTGGTTTGGACCTTAGATAAGCCATTGTGCCTAACAGGGATGGTCTTCTCTGCAAAATATGGATGATTCCAGCATGTCTTTCTATCAGATGTCCACAGGCATAGGTTGAATAATAGCTCTGATGTTAGAGGAGTGCTGTCACAGGTAGGAAATACCTCCCAATTTCCTCCCTCCTATCAACTTCTTGGAATCTGCTACTAATCAGATCCCACCCCACAGTCCCTCCTTGGGTGTGTGTGTTTGTGTGCACAAGCACACTCGCTCCTGAGTGCACACATGTCTTCATCAGTGCTCATATTCTGGAGTCCCAGAAGACGACAGCCCCTCCTACAAAGGGCTGGGTAATAGCTTCTCAAGAACTTAGGCTTCGAATTTTCAATGAAATCCCTTAGTAAGGGACTGGCCTTGGCCCTTGGCCCTTGGCCCTTGGGTGGGAACAAGTTATGCGGATGATAGGGCTATGGATACATCCGAGGGGAGGCACCTACCTGAAGAAGCCTACTGCAAAGTTTCCATCGACAGACAGGTGCTTGATTGAAACATTTAGGTGTCTACCCCTGTCTGGGACATTCCTGACTTAAAAGTGTTCAAGGGGTGAAGTGGGGTGATATCCCAGGTGTGACAGCATGATCTCAGGATCCCGGGGGTCCGCAGAAGACCAGGTGGGCCCTGAATGCTTCAGAGTTCCCAGACATCAGTTAGGGAAAATGGCTGAAAACCATGAAGCTACATCCCGGCTTTCTACACTGTAAAGCCCTGTACTCCGAATCACAGCATAGTTGGGTGATCACTTTCCTGGGAGTGGTCTAGAAGAAGCAGAAGCCTTGGCGAGACCTCCGACACCTTGCAGTTGGTCAGTATGATCTTCATAGTCATCCTATGAGATGGTAGGGCAGGTGTTAGGACCATTTCACAGATGAGGAGACTGAGGCTGGCAGGCAGAATAACAGCCCACCAGTGGCCCAGTAACTGCACAGAGCTGGGGCAAGAAACCAGGCTGCCTGGCCTGTCACTGCCCCATGCCACCAGGCACCCCATGCCTTGCTGTGTGCCAATCCTATCTGGGGACGTGGCATCCCTGCCCTCCAGTTTGTAATCTGTTGGCTTAAAAACAAGAGAAGGCCACCCCTTTTCTTATGTGCAGTTGGGGCTAGAGTGGACAAAGTGAAAACAAGGAAATGGAATAAAATAACAAAGTGCCTCCACCCCTCCTTCACACTCCGGGATTTATGTGAGCAACTGCTCTCCCCAACCTTGAACCTTGTTGCTAATCTAGTTTCCACATTCCTCTAGGGTCATTCCCCAGTGTGACAAAGGAAAGGAACCAGGCTCTGTGGTTTAACAAGGCCCAGCCTGGGCAATAATCCAGCTACATGAACCCAAACCGGAGGCCAATTAAGCAGGGTCTCCCCCGGTGCTCCCTCCTGGGAGGGGGTCCGCCTTGGTCCCTCTCCTAACTCCCCCCACTCAGTCCAGCTAATGTGGGCCACACCCAACAGCTAGGACTCCTCACCTGGGACCCCAAGTGCTGTCCTGAGAGCCCCGGGGACACTGCGTTCCCACCCACTGAAGGAAGAAATTCCCACTGCTACCCCACATGCAGGGTTGACGAGTTAGCACGAACAGCTGCGTGCTGCCGCAGGCATGCCTTGCCCTCCCCTCCCGGCTCGGTGCAAGCACACTCGCAGCCACGTGAGAGCCCTGGCCAGCACGCAAAGCCTCTGGGTTCACAGTCTCGTCCTGTGGGCAGGTGGGAAACAGAGCCGTGGCTGATCTGGGACCCTCAGAACCAGTGCTGGGCATGAGCGGGGTCGGGGGGGTGTAGACACTTGCCCAGGGGGCACCTCACCGGGTGTTCATCCCAAGATGCTAGTCCTGGGTTCTCAGGGATCAATGGCTCTCCCAAGGTGTGCTTTCCCAGTATTCAGATTCTGTTCCTACGAATGATCTAGGAGGGTAAAAGCATTCTCAATACACACGGTCAAGAGTGCAGGGGATGGTACAGCTCTTCGTCATTTTTTGGATAATCTCAGGAGCACCCTCGAGCCCTCCAACAGAGGGAAGCGATCTCCACCCCTTAACCGTGTCTCCTCAGTTAGCAGGGCAGGTCACATCTAAGGCTGTGTTGGGACTTAAGACTGCTGGAACCCGAACACCCAGTCAGTGCACCAGATGGAGCACTGCAGTTGGCGGATCTTTCCAGTTTCGTTTGGGTAGAAACGACTGCCTTTGTCGGACACTAGGTGGCTTCATTCAGGGCTGTTTCCAGACCTTGTGCCAACGCAGCTCAGGAAGCTTTTACCTTCGCTAATTGTGAGCTTTGGATTTGAGCACAGCTTCTGATTTGGTAATATTTCTGTTGATCTTTGGATGCATTGAATTAGACGGCAAAAGGCTGGAGCTAAGTTTCCTGGCAAACTGCCCCTGTCTCCAGCGTGCTCCCAGGGCAACGACAATAGGCTGGGGGAGGGGACGCTGGCGGGAGGGCAGCGCTGAGTCTCCTCTGGAAGACTGACCGTTCGTTCACACCTGAGTGAACCTGCCTCCAAGCCACCCTCCAGGAGAGCTTTGGAAGTAAGACGAGATGCTCATGGGTGCTCTTCAAACAGCTTTGTGATATCATAGGAAATGTGATTATTCCAAAGCAGCTGCAGTTGGACTCTAGGAAATCCTGTGTAATAACTCAGCACCGCCCCCCCACAGATGTTGAATGTGTGCGAGACACTGTCCAAGTATCATTCACCATCTAAGTGATCCTAGCTGCGCTGCCCCCTAGGGGCAAAGCATGGAACTAGACGTTGTCCTTGCTCTTAGGGATCTGACATTCCCATGGGAGAGACAGACGATCAGTAAATGAGCAAACACAAAACAAGGTCATTTTAACCATAGTAAATGCTATAAAGACAATAAGCCAAGAAATGTGATCAGGATTGCCTGGCTGCGGAGGACAGCTCTGAATGGCATGACACTGAGTAGAGAAGCCTCTGAGTAGATGGCATGTGAGCCAGTTTGAATGATGAGAAGGAGCCAGTCCTGGGAAGATGGGGGAGTAGTCCCCGCCTGCAGAATCAGCACATGCAAAGGCCTTGGGGTAGGAGGACTGAGCAGTGGATGCCAGTACAGCTATGAGGCAGAGAGTACGCCAGATAAGCTCCAAAAGAAGCAGAGCCCAAGCCCAGGGAAACCCTGACAGTGGGTTTGCATTTCATTCTTGATGTGATGGGAAACCACAGGAGGGTTTAAGTGGTGAACGGGCACCTTACGGTTAGTGCTTTTGGAACAATCCCTCTGGCTTCAATACAGAGGCACTGGGGCACAAAACCCTGGACGTGGCCAGGCTGTTGAGACTTGACTTGGGTCATCCGACAGGCTGAGGTCATGGAATGAGTCCCTTACACCTCTGGCCAGTGGGGTCTTTAGATGTGACCTACAGGGGTGAACCAGTTGGATCATGAAGCAGAACTGATCTTATAAAATGGGGAAAACATGAGGAATAGCCCAATGATTAACATGGGCCCCAGTCCCCTCTGCCCCCCGGCTCTTCCAGAGTGGGACAGACAGCACATAGGACCCTGGACTGGTAATGCTTCCCTTGGGGCCCTCTGTCCTTGGTGGGGTGACAGGAACAGTGGGACCCCTTGGCACACTTTCTCCTCAGGGGCTCGCACTCTTCAGTGATCCCGTCAACCCTTCTTATCAGCAGCCTCTGCTCCCTTGCCAGATGTCCCTCCATGGAACCCCAGCCCTAGGCAACTGAGCTGTGCTAGAGGAAGCTGCAGACTCTGAAGGTTGGCATCTCTGTAAAGCCACAGCCTCCAGCCTCACCTGCCTCTCAGCTCTGACCCTCCACTGCCACCCCCTCCCCAAACTCTGGTCTCTCCGTTGTGTTCTCTCACCCATTCCCAATAACAGCTGTTCCAACTCCCCTGCTCACTCACACCTCTGTGGCCTCACCAGCAAATGAGCTCATCTGCTTTTCTGGTAAACAGAAGCCTCCATACGGGAATGTCCTCAGCCTCTGTGCTTCCTATCCTGCCCTCCCAGGACCAGACAGAGGCGGCTTCCCTCCCCCATGTCTGGCTTCCCCTCCCCTCCTGTCCTTTGCTTCCATCGCTCCTGCAGCTTCACCCCCTCCCCTCTCCCCACGTTCATCACCCACCCCTCCCAGCACCACTGGCCCTGGGACAAGTCTCTCTCATCTTAACCAAAAGCTCCTGGGATCCCTCACCGCCTTCAGAGCCATGTCTCCTGTCCCCAGCCCCGCCTCCTGAAAGTGCCGTCCATAGTCACCCTCTCCAGCCACTGCCCCCCACACTCCTGACAGGAAAGCCTCGCCATCTTGATTTCTGTCCCCCCCCCCCCCGCCCACTGCCCCACTCAGGCCACCTCCTGTGTGGGCCACATCCTGACCCTACCTCTGGTGGGGTCCTCATCTTCGTCCCCAGCCTCTCAGCATATTTGACAGCTCTGACCCACTCGTCCCCCTCTAAATACTTTCTAGTTTCTCAAACTCTCCTGATTTTCTTCCCTCTTCTCTGGCCATTGCTTCCCAGTCTCCTTCCCAGGTTCCTCCTTTTCTCCTTTTCAGGTTCTTCCCATTTTCTAAAAATCCATGTTTCTCATTATTTTGTCCTAGGCCGATGATTCTCAAGAGAGGACAGTTTCAGGCCTCAGGAGGGATCTGGCAATGACCAGAAGAAATTGTGTCTATCACAAGTAGGGAGCTCTACTGGTAGAGACCAGAGATGCTGCTAAACACCCCGTAATGCATAGGACACTCTCCACCATGGAATTACGCAGCCCCAGGTGTCAGCAGTGCTGGCGTTGAGAAGTCCTGTCCCAGGCCTTTGTCTCCACTGCTCCATGCACCCATTCTCCTGGGCCAGCACCTTTGGCCCTACGTCTTTAGGTACTAGGTTTGTGGTGATGGGCCTCACCATCCTTTCCTGTGGCTTCAGAAGGGCTGCCTGCCTTCTGGACGTTATCATTTAGAGCTTCAGCTGTCCAAAACCAGTGTGACTACGTCTCCCCACGGCAACCCAGCCCACCACCACCCCCAGTCTGATTCTCTTCGTGTCCCACCTCCTGGAGAATCACACCAACTTCCATTCATCTGCTCACACAGAAGTCGTGGGATCACCCTCCACCACCCCTTCTCCCTCCCATAGTCGGTCTAATGGATGGTTCCTGCTGCGAATATATTCCCTCTGCCCGCTCGGCCCCCTCTCCTCTCTGGTTCAGGCTCCCAGACCTCCACCTACATCCCTCCAATGGCTTCCTAAGCAGGTTCCCACCCACACTCTCCCCACCACCTCCAACCCACTTCCATCCTGAAGCCAAAGCAATCTTCCTAAAATGTCAGTTGGATCATGTAACTTCCCTGCTAAGAGCTTTTCAGTGGCTCCCCATTGGCCTCAGGACAAAAGTCCAAATTTCTGACCATGTTCTCTCTGCCTTTGGTCATCTCGCTCATGCTTGTCTCTCCAGAAGAAGTTCTCACCATTTTATCCCTTTCCCCACCCTCCATCCCCCCCAGCACCAACAATGAAGTTCAGTCCCTGAAGTGGGCGCCATGTTCTCTCTCACCTCTGGGCATTTGCCACTAACGTCCCTCTGCTTGTAACACCGTCCTCCTGCTGCTCGCTAACTCCCAGTCACCTGCCAGGTCTGAACACAGACACCTGGCCTCCACACACCTTCCCAGGAGTCCTGAGTCCTTCTAGCTACACCACCCATACAACCCATGATTGCAGGAGAGCATATTCTCTCCTGCAAGGGTTCACCTACTTGGCTCTCTGCCCTAAGCAGTGACCCTCTGCAAGGGCGGATGGTCCCTGACTGGCTACAGGGCCAGCCACGGGACCCCGCATAGTGCCTGACACCAACTAGGTGCTCAGTAAACGTTTGCTCTATGAATAAATAGATGCTTTTTAAAAACTTTCAGAGGGGCACCAGGGTGGCTCAGTCAGTTAAGCATCTGTCTCCAGCCCAGGTCATGATCCCAGGGTCCTGGGATGGAGCCCCACATCGGGCCCCCTGTTCAGCAGGGAGCCTGCTTCTCCCTCTCCCACGCCCTCTGCTTGTGTCCCCTCTCTCACTGAGTCTCTGTCAAGTAAAGAAATAAAATCTTAAAAAAAAAAACAAACCTTCAGAAGCTGAATTACTTTATACTGTGACAAGAATCATAATTCAAAATCACTGAAAGGCCCATTTAAGCTAAAATCTACAAGGGTTTCTCTACTAAGACTACTTTCTATATGGGTTCGGTTCAACACAGCAATTTGTGATTCTTCCAATTAAAGTGGCTTTTCCTCCTGAGGGATGAGGAGAGGAGAATGAATGGCTTGCTTGGCCCCCTAGATATCTCAGATGTCTACCCTTCGCACGAGCCTCAGGGCTGAGGACGAGTGAATTAGGGGAGATTCAGCCACGGTCCACAGATCCGACCGTTGAACTGACGAGTCACGGCGCTAGCTTTTTTTGTTCATATTTTAAATATGGACTCTTGGGTACTGATTTTTTTTTTTCACTCTTTTAATTATACAACAATATCTTTATGTCCCCATGTTTTCAGAAAGGCCAGGATGGGTCTATCTCGGAGTGCCAACCAGAGTAGGGATGGAAATCTGTACCAGCCTAGGACAGAGTGGAACCAGGTCAGTCACCAACGCACAAAGGCAGGAGACAGGAAACGGAGAGGGATGTCACCTGCTTCACCACAACAGAAAGGTTCTTGCTTCTGACGGCATCTGCCTCCAGTTGAACAGTCCAGGTAAGAAGGCAGGCAAAGGGGTGAGTTCACTCTGCTGAGGCCAACCTCAGCAAACCCTTTGGAGCCCCCCTCCCCAACCAGTAAGAAAAGCTGTCTCCATATCTAGAGACATGTCTGGTTTTCTTTGAAGAAAACGGGCAAAGCAGGCTTCCTCCCACAGAGTACAGGTATCCTCCAACTACACAGATTGTCCTTTGGGTGGTGTATAAAATCTCTCCAAGGCCAGAGCTGCCCACTGTTGCCCTCACTTGGAGAGCCCTGAGCCCCTGCTGGCAGCGTTGGTGGTCCTGCCCCCTCAGGGAGCCAACAACCCAGACTGAGACTTACGGGTTGCAGAGTAGAATCTGTATGCTTGGGAAAAGCACCTCGGATAGGTTGTCTGTCCTTCAGCCGGGACATTCTGTCCTCAGCACACGTGGACTCTGCCACCTAGGTGTGTATGGGGGGCAGGCAGGACAGGGAATAGGAAGTGGGAAATCAAAATCCACCTAGAGCTTTCCAGCCAAAAGCTGCCTTTAAGCTAATGATTTCCAATATAAAATATTTATCACTAATCCTACTTTCAAAACTCTACATCCAAGAAAGACCTGTGCCAGTACTTGTGGTATTAATAACTTAGAAGGGAAGCCTCCCCTAGATGGTGAAGGGTCAAAGCTGAACAGATTGTTCTGAGTGCCAAGAGCCTCTGTCTTAGAAGTTTCTTCCTCAAGGTGGGCCTTTCCCTGGATGCCCTTCATGGACCTCCACCCCCAACCCACTCTCTCCTGGCAGGCCTGGCCAGTCGCCAACCTCAGGCCCCTGCACAGTCCATTCCTTTCCCTTCCAGGTAGAGCAGTGACGCTATTGTCTACTGGACCACATCCTATGATGACAACCCCTGCGGAGGCAGCACACAGAAAAGGCTGACCTTAGTGCCAAACAGACCTGGGGTCACGGGCTGTTACTGCCATTTGCTGGCTTTGGGTGTATTAAATTCCTCCGGCTTCAGCTTCATCATCTATAAAATGAGTATGAACCACTTTAGTCACAGACCCTTGAAAGTAACAGAAATCTATTTAAACTAATTTGAGCAAAAAAAAAAAAAAAAAAAAAAGTAATTTACTGAGGGAGTTCTGTGATATGTCATGGGACCCAAGGGAGAGAGGAAACAACTAGTAATTTCCAACCACTATTCCTGAAGGTGGAGGAAGAGGGCAAACAACAGGCTACCTGACACACAGTAGATTCATAAAACATCAGCAGCGGTTGCTAAAAAGCTACTGGCACCTTGTCCCAGTGTCTGTCCCTGAAAACTGAGGGTGACAGAGAAAGAAAGACATTTTCCCACATTTGTGAACTTGGTATCTGTTCTGTCACCATCCTTCATATTCCCACTTAGACAGTAGAACTTTCCAGGTGCCGTGAGAGATTTCTATCTCATTTGGGTCATTTCCCCCACCAGATCCCAATTTCTTTCTTATATGCTCTGCAGCAGGGGCAGAAGGCACGGCGGCTGAGCTGCAGAGAGGAGGAGCCTGGGGTCAGGAATGGCCTCCATCCTCCCCGCCTCCCACGGGCCATCGCAGATAAAGCCTTGTGCTTGGGAAGCTGCAGATACGTAGGGGAACACAGAGGGAATGGTGACCAGGGTCCATGCCCCACCTGTTTACTATCCCTATGGCTTCCAGTCTGGGGTTGTGCAGACTTCCCCAAGGCCCAACCCCAGCCCCCGCTCTCTCTGCCTTGTGGGTGGTTGTTTCCCAGGTTCTCAGAGTAGCACGGCAAAAAGCCAGCCACCTCAACTGTAAAATATTCTATAAAGCAACATATGATCAGCCTCAGTCCCACAGACAGACCCACTGCCTGGTGTTGAATCAGAACTTTGCAATCCCAAAAACCCAACTTTATTTTTTTTTTAACTTTTTTTTTTTTTTTTTTTTTTACATAGCTGTTTAAGCCATGGCTTTATTTTTTTTTTTTTAACATCTTAATTTTATTTTTTTCAGTGTTCCAAAATTCCGACTTTAAATCCAAACTCCATCATCTGCTAGTTGTGTGGCTGAGAGCAAATTGCGCTATTCTTTTGTTCCCCCATTTTTTTAAATTATGGGAAAATACATATAACATAAAATTTAGCATTTTAATTGTTTTTCAAGGCATAGTTCAGTGGCATTATACACGATCCAGACTTCCCCACCATCCATCTCCAGAACCCTTCTTGCCTTGCAAAACAGAAACCCTGTATCCATTTATATTAGTCCGGGCTCTCCACAGCCTCGAAGGCACATCCAGAAATAATGCTTAACCAGTTATCTGGGCAGCCCCGTGGCCATAAAATTAACCATCACACCATTAACACTAACTCTGTCTTCTCCCTTCCTCCCAGCCCCTGGCAACTACTGTCCTACTTTCTGTCTCTGTGAATTTGACTACTCTCAGCATTTCCCATATGGGGAGCCATACCATATTTGCCCTTTGGTGACTGGTTCACCGTTTACTTTACTCAGCATAATGTCTTCAAGGTTTATCCATGCTGTAGCATATGTTGAAATTCCCTTCTCTTTGGGGACTGATTAATATTCCCTTATATGCGTACGCCACATTCTGTATACCCGTTCCTCGACATTTGGTTGCTTCTGCCTTTTAACTATTATGAGTAATCCTGCTCTGAGCATGAGTGAACAAGGATCTTTGAAGATTTCACCCGATCTTTTAGATATATATCTAGAAGTGAAATTGCTGGACCTTATGATAATCCTATATTTAGTTTTTAAGGAACTACCAACTAGTTTTGCACAATGACTGGAACACATGCCCACCAATGGGGCACAGGGCTCCAATCTCCCCACATCCTCTTCTGCCCTTGTTATTTTCTGTTTGTTTGCTTTTTGATAATTGCCGTCCTATAACAGGTGTGAAGCATCATCTCATTGTGGTTTTTTCTGTGTTTCCCAACTAATTAGTGCCATCTTTTCATGTGAAGAACCGCCATTTGTGTATCTTCCTTGGAGAAGCATCTACTCAAGTGCTTTGTCCACTGGGCTGTTTGAGTTTTCCTGTCGTTGTGTTTTAATCTTAAATATATATATTTCAATATATATAAGAAGGTTTGTGGTTGTCAGTGATCAAGATGGCACCATGAAAATAAAATCTTTAAAAAGGAAAAAGAAAAGAAAAGGGGTACCTGGCTGGCCCAGTTGGTTAAACGTTTGCCTTCGGCTCAGGTCATGATCTTGGGGTCCTGGGATTGAGCCCCGCATCGAGCTCCCTGCTCAGTGGGGAGCCTGCTCCTTCCTCTCATCCTCCTCATGCTCTCTGTCACTCTCTCTGACTCTCTCTAGTAAGTAAATAAAATCTTTAAAAAAGAAAAAAACAGAAAAGATGGCACCAGGAGCTGGTATTCAACTCTGGCTCCTACACTTTCCATTGAACTATGCAATGTGTTCTCATCCACTGCCACAGTCCCAACATTTGCACACTGACTGCCATTCCTTCATCTTCGACTCCACCCCCCTCCCTGAACAGAAGGTAACAATCAGAGTCATCATTTCTGCCTAATACCAAAGCCATGAGACTCTCCCCCCACTTTCCAAATTATTCCTGTAGAAAAAGAGCTGTTTGAGGGGCACCTGGGTGACTCAGTAGGTTAAGCACCCAACTCTTGACTTCGGTTCAGGTCATGATCCCAAGGTTGTGATCTTAGGGTCATGAGATCGAGCCCTGCATGGGGCTCCGTGCTTAGCAAGGTGTCTCCCACTTGAGATTCTCTCTCTCCCCCTGTCTACGCCCCTCCCCCTCCCAAAATAAATAAGTAAATCTTTTAAAAAAAATACATACAGAATAATACCTGCAGTGAAGACAGAGTCAGGTTTAACCCCAATCTCAAATTGCTTCTGTTTCTTGAACTCCTTTCGGAAAGCACACTAGAAACAGAAAGAAATTCCAAGTGAGTTAAGTCTAAGTGACAGAGCAAAGTTTGCCAAGCACTCTCCTGTTGTGTTCAGAACCTTGCTCCAGGTGCAGGTTGACTGGGACAGTGCTCCCCTCCCTGCCCCAGAGCTCGCCATAAGCTGCACTGCGGAGCGATCCCAGGACATGGGCCAGTAGACAGGTTCCAGCGGTCTGCTGCCCAGATGCTAGACAAGGAAAATAGCATCATAATGTGTCAGTGAGGGTTCAAAATCAAGGGTCAGGCTCAAGGTCTTTTTTTGTGTACCCTCGTCACTTGCTTCACATAAGTCTCCATCGCATGAAATAATGTACGATCGCTGCTCCAGGAAATGCATCTCCTGATTCTGACATAAAAGGACATGTCTGGTGCCTAGCTTAGTTTCAGGGATGAAGCCAATAAACATGGGTGATGTATGCATTGTGGACAGAAATAAGGCTCCCCAGAGCCTCTTTGTCCTAATTGCTGGCTGTTAAACTTTGTACTATACCCTGAAAAAAGGTGAACAGAATTGCTCTGTTAAATTGGTGAAAAACTTTCCTAATATGAGATAATTGATAGATTGTCTTATATAATATTTTAATGCAAGGCAATGAAATCATAAAAAAAAAATAACACCCACAACACCTTCAGATTGCAGTTTTCCTTTCCATAGAGATTTGTCTTCCCACAGCTGGAAGCTAACATCCTTGTTTACCTTGAGTGTCATAGGATTCATCATTCCCTGGGCAGGTGACACTGGGTCTTCTCAGCACAAGCCCTTACTCACAGAGGAGACAGGAAAACAGAGCAGAAAATCAGTCTTGGATCTTCGTTACTCCAGATTTGTGAGAAAAAATTCTATTTACAGACTATAATAACCTCTATTTTAAAAAAGATTTATTTATTTTAGAAAGAAAGAGAAAGGAGTGAGGGACAGAGAGGGAGGGAGAGAGAATCTCAAGCAAGACTCCCACCCCGATGCCAAATGAGGAGACCAACACAGGGCTCGATCTCAGATGCTGAGATCATATGTGCGCGCACACACACACACACACACACACAAAACCCACATCCCGTAGCATTACCACACTACTTAAAAGATATTGACTGTATTCTTAGCCCCACTACACAGTTTCACAGACTGGGTCACAGTTCTGAACAATGGTGAAATAACTCCTCCAATCTTGGGAAGCTCCAGAAAATTCTGCAGAGTGGTAGGATTTTAACTGCAGCAGGCACAGGATAGCCCTGGCTCTGTTCTTCTACTTTGCGGAATAGCTTCCACCCAAAAAGGACTCCACACACGATTCTTCCGATCACACCAGCACATGTGGTTGGTGAACATGGCCTCCATGCCGGGAAAAGCAATAAGCAAAAGAGTATGAACCAATCTGGGCACCTGGACCCTGGCCATTCAGCCCTTGGAAAGACAACCAGTCGCTTCCTGTTCATTTTCTCAGACCCTAAGTGACCAAGTCAAAGTCTGAGACTCTCCAGATAAAAGGAACCAGAGAGGCACATGGAAACTGATGTAAAACAGTGGCCAAGAAATGTTTCAAAATGAAAAGGCAATTTGCAGACCATCACGTAGTGTGGGTTCCTTTCTGCACAGTGCTTGTGTACTATTAACATAGCATATATGTATATTTAGAGTACATTCTGGAAGAATATTACCAGGATTATGATACAATGATTATTGTTTTGAGGCAGAATTTTAGAATACCTCAATTTCTATTTTACTTTGACATTTAATTCTTTGATAATAAGCACATATTTGTTCTGAAATCAGCAAAAAAGTTTTAATTTTAAGGAACAACCTAAGGAGTTCAAACTCATCATTTTTACATATGATCAGACATTATTTTATTAATGACAGAATGAGAGACTAAAAGTAAGATTATCTTAGCCCAGAGAAGTACCATCAAGGCCCTATTATTTCCTCATAGCGCCATATTTTATGCCCCAAAGAATATAGGATAGTTAATAGGATCTGAATCATTTTTTTGCTCTGACAGGAAGGCACTGAGCAAATAATCAGAATTGTTGAATAAAGTCTATATGGAAACTTACAAACTTGATTCTAGTTTGTATCAAGGTTTCCAATTGCTGCAAAGGTCAATGCTGGACTCTACCTCATTTTCCTCTTCATTTTTCAAATAATATTGCACAAAAAGTTACATTCTATTATGTCACTCAATGACAAATAATAAGCATTTCCCTACATTGTTAAAAATTCTTCAGCAACAATAGGTGTTGGTGAAGGTACAGAGAAAAAGAAACCCTCGTGCTCTGTTGGTGGGAATGCAAACTGGTACAGCCACTGTGGAAAACAGTATGGAGGTTCCTCAAAAAATTAAACATAGAAATGCCATACGATCCAATAATTCTACTACTGCATATTTACCCAAAGAATATGACTTTGAAAAGATCCATGCAACCCAACGTTTATCGTAGCTTTACTTACAATAATCAAGATATGGAAGCAGCCTGAGTGTCGATTCACAGATGAATGGATAAAGACAATGTGGTACATATTAACAGTAGAATGTTACTCAGCCATAAAAAGGAATGAAATCTCATCATTTGCAAGATAGGTGGAGCTGGAAAGTATTCTGCTAGGCAAAATAAGCCGGTCAGAGAAAAATAAATACCACACCATTTCACTCATATGTAGAACTTTAGAAACAAAACAAACGAATTAAAAAAAAGAGAGAGACCAAAAAACAGACTCTTAAATACAGAGAACAAACTGATGGTTACCAGAAAGGGGGGTGGGAATTCTTCAGAAACAGACTTTAACAACCATGTAATAAATAGCTACAATAGCTATGTAATAAAACAGCTGTGTCTTGGTTGATTTGGCCATTTGCCTATCGTTAGCCTTTTAGGTCTTTCATTAGCTATTAGAGATAATCAATATTTATCAATTCATTAATTTCCTAATTTGATGAATCATTTTTGCTCACTTGTTATGCGCCAGTCACTGTACAAAGTGCTGGAATGCAGCAACCAACAAAGCAGACACGGTCTTCCCAGCCAACGGAGTTTATGGTCTGGTTGCAAGACATCAGCCAGCCAAATGCCTACATTGCTGTACACTGCGCTGACCACTTGGATGAAAAAGTGAAGTTTGACGACAGCTTATAATTGGAAACCTGACTGCCGTGATCTCAGTTGTGCTCCCCAACCCAAATACATATGTTGAAGCCCAAACCCCCAAGACCCCAGAATGAAATTAGAATTTAGAAAGAAGATGATTGCAGATATAATTAAGATGAGGGCATTTGGGTGGGGGCCCCATCCAATATGACTGGTGTGCTTACTAAAAGGGAAAATTTGGACACAGAGACACACACAGGGAGAGCACCGCATGAACATGAAGACAGGCACTTACCAACCAAGGGGAGAGAACCCTAACAGATTCTCCCTCACAGCCTTCAGATGGAACCAGTCCTCCTGGTGCCTTGGCTGCAGACTTCTGGCCTCTGGCACTTGAGACAATACATTACTGCTATTCAAGCTGCCCACCCCGCCCCCATCTGTGCCACTTGGTTATAGCAGCCCTAGACGCAAGAGGCCTCTCTGAGGAAGTAACGTTAAGCCGGGACCTGACAGATACAGAGGAAAGGAGAATGTGCTGAAATTAAGATGAGGGCTGTCATAGGCATTGGATGTTGGGGTTTATTCTCTGGTTGAGAAGCAGGGAAGTGATATGATCAGGGTGGTCCTTTTGTATTCCAAGATCCACAGAAGATCACAGACAGTACTCTCACTCTTTTACATAGAAAGAAATCTAACCCGGGGAGTTAGTTGCCTGCAGATTATTGGAAGGGCTGGAAGGACAGCCTGTGGACTGGGCCTCGAGGAGGGGTTTCTGGAACATCATCACAGAGCTCACCCGCCAGGGAAGCCATTACATCTGCTGCAGTCAGGAAGCTGTGGAATCTGGCAAGTGAGGCAGCACCTGCTGACCATGGAGGCAGCAATCCCACATCCACAAGCCACAGCTTCAAGGCTCTCTGCACCTGTGTCAGCCACACCTACTAGACCCACATGTACAAGACGCACCTGTGAAAGCCACACCTGGGAGACCCACATCTATGGGGTGTGTCTCTCTCCCTGCCTCTCTTTGAGCTAACTCACATGGTCCACCAGTACATCTGATTTAAGCTGAGCTGATTTACAGTGCTTCTGGAAGCCAAGATGCATGGAGTCTGGGAAATAGGGTCTTCAGTTATCAAGCCGCTGTAGGACAGATAGATAGACAGTGGGAGAATGTTGGGACAGACATTAAATTTGCCAAAGTACTGTATCACTTTGGCTATCATGTAGAAAATGATTGGTGGAGGCAAAGGTCAAGGAGGGAGGCCAAGAGGAAGGCAATGATGGTAGTCAAGTGAGAGGTGGCTGTGGGTCAGGTTGCGAGGGCAGAGGTAGGATAGAAGCAAGAGGCTTGCTTCCTGACAACAACGCCCACAATCCTTGCTCTGGTCAACTAGGTCCTACCTTCTGCTCTGGCCTCATCTCTCCTTTGCCTTTGATCTCTCTGCTCTTTCAGGTCCCTGAGCAACACAAGCCTGTCCCTACCACAAGCCTTGGCTCAAGCTCTTTCCCCCACCTGGGCTGTCCCACCTTGAGACTTTTGTGTGATTGACTCCTTATCAAATCCCAGACTAAATCCTTCACCTTCAGAGAGACCTCCTGTGACCACCTATTCCCCAGCCAATCTACACATCACACTGCCTCGGTTTTAGTTTTTAAAGCATTGATAGCTCAGTGATATCTCCTTGTGTGTTCACCTCTGAGCAGAGACCCCATGTGTCCCCTCATCTCTGAGTCTCTGTGCCTAGAACAGTGCTGGCTACACAAGTGACCACTCACAGATGACAACAGGACATGGGGGATAAGAGAGGGAAAAGCCAGGATTGACACTCAGTTTGCTGGGCTGGACCACTGTGTAGATCATGGCACAGAGATTTGAGGCAAGAAAAGAGGCAGTGTTTGGGGCAAAAAAGAACACAGAACTGACGTTTCTTTTTTTTTTTAATATTTTATTTATTTATTTGACAGAGAGAGAGATCACAAGCAGGCAGAGAGGCAGGCAGAGAGAGAGAGAGGAGGAAGCAGGCTCCCTGCTGAGCAGAGAGCCCGATGCGGGACTCGATCCCAGGACCCTGAGATCATGACCTGAGCCGAAGGCAGAGGCTTTAACCCACTGAGCCACGCAGGTGCCCCAGAACTGACGTTTCTTATATTTTAAGTTGGAAATGCCTGTGTGGCAGATGGAACAATGCCTTCCCAATAGTGTCCACACCCTAATCCCTAGAGTCTGTACTGTGACCGTATACAGCAAAGAGACTTTGCAGGTGTGACTAAGTTAATGGTCTAGAGATGAGGTTGTCATCGAGGTGAGCCCATCGTAGCCCAGGGTTCATTTTATTTATTATTTATTTATCTGTTTATTTAAAATTTCATTTGTCAGGTAGAGAGAGAGAGCACAATCAGGGGGGGAGTCGCAGGCAGAGGGAAAAGCAGGCTTCCCCACTGAGCAAAAAGCCCGATTCAGGACTGGACCCCAGGCCGCGGGGATCATGACCTGTGCCAAAGGCAGACACTTAAGCCAGGTAGCCACCAAGGCATCCCTAACCCAAGAGTTCATCTAAGAGGGAGGCCGGAAACCTGGAGATAAAGGAGCTGTGGCCATAGAAGTGGGGATCAAAGTGACGGGAGGAAGTGGCAGGAGCCAAGGAACACAGGCAGCCTCTAGAAGCTGGAAAGGCAAGGAAACTTCCTCCCGTGGAGCTCCCAGAAGGAAGGTGCCTCTGCCAACATCCTGACTTTAGACTTCTGACCTCAGAACTATAAGATAATACATTTGTATTGTTTTAAGCCACTACGTTTGTGATCATTTGCAATAGTACCATTAGAAAACTAAAATAGCCCATAAAACATTGTACATGAAGATGTCAAATAAATAGTCAACGCATCTTTGTTCGAATCTCTGATGATTTTCAGCAATAGAATAGTGACTCGAAGAGGAAGAACTTTTACATCGTCATATATATCATAAAACCCCTTCACAAACACATCATGCCAATGAGCTCTCTCATCACGTGTGGATAAGGGAGCCATCCTGGCACACATACATCGTTATGTTTGCAAATCTGATATTCAAATAATAGCGTCATTCTGGTTTGCATTTCCTTTAACTGTTAGTGAGGCAAAACACTATGCATATCTTTATGAGCTGACTGTCATTTCCTCTTCCAAAAATTACCTATTTCATCTTTTACTAGTTAGGATGACTCCATCTCAAGCAACAGAATACTTAGCCTAAAAACAGCTTCAGCAACATAAGGTTATTGAAAAACCTCACATTTGTTGGAAACTTGGTTCGGAGCATCAGTGACTTAAAGGCTGTGGTCAAACGTTCTGTGATTTTCTTTGGGATACCCTCACAGTCACGGCCTGCTGTGGCCATCCAAGCAGCCAGAGGATGAACCCTTGACTTAGCCCGCTTCCCCAGCAAGATGGAAAGAGGAAGAACGTCCCGCTGGCCCCTCTTTCTCCTGTACTTTCCCCAAAGCCTGAGTCCACGTCATGATGTCTCATCGGTCAGAACTGGACACACACCAATATGAATCTGCTAGGCAAGCAGCGAGTGAGGCTTCCTGGCGTTTCTCTGTCTCTTATAAATAACACTTTCACACCTCCAGAGTGGGCTTCCCTAGCAGGGAAAAGACATCCCCACCTATGCCTGTGCCCATGGCCCTGTTGCAGTCTTGTTACTTTTCTGAGCATTTGCATGAGCTTTACAGAGTAAGGATGCTCAGCCTTCATCTGTCATTGTCCAGCCAGTGTTGTTCCCTAGTGTGTCCACCTTCTCATTTTGTTTATGGTTACTTTTGTCTCTTCTGTTTTCCAGGTACCAAACGAACTCCGTGATTCTTCAGGAGACTGAAAAGCGTTAGTGTGCCTCCCTACAACTCTCAGAAAGCACCAAGCAAAATCCACTCCAACTGGCCAAGGCCCAGGTGTGGACGATGTCCTCTGCGGGGCTGCGTGGTACTCTACTGTGCCCTACAGGTGCAGGAGCTTATAAATAACACTTTCACAGCTCAGGCTCTCAGGGGCCTGAACTCATCTGAGGCCAGAGACCTTGTTGCAAAGGGCCCGGTTCCCCTCCGAGAAGGACGTGAGGGTTATAAAGATGCCACGCTCTGCTTTGAAGTCCATCATTTTCCATCGCATCCCCTGGGCCATCCGTGGGGATATGCTCCCACTTTTGATTTCTTTGGCCTTTCCAGCTACAGAACAGATCCCGCACACTCGTGTTTATTATACCCTGGAGATGTCTGAAGGTCCTTCACGTAGGGCTGGGCACCTCCGAGTGCCTGGAAGGTCCTCGGGAATAAGGATCGCATCATCTGCTTTGGGATCTCTCAAGCACCAAGTTCCAGAGGCTCTCCGCTGTGGACCCTTTTGCTAGTACGAAAACATTCCATGAGCACCCGCTTACCCCCACAACACCTGTGCACACACACGTTTTTTTAATTTGTCAGGTCTATTGGGAAGCTCCCCACCAGGTCCCGGGGCCTAGAGGTAGGTTCCCAGGATCCCATATCACACCTGATCCCTGTGCCAGGGCTGGACGACTCCTACAGCACTTTGGCAGTTGGTGCAGAACAGGAACCCAGCGGCGAGTGTCTACCACGGGTCCTTCATCCCCAACCAGCACACAGATGTTTCTCTTCTTTGTCAGTCATTTTTGGCCTGCCTGACCTTTGAGTGTTTGTGATTCCAGAATATTGGATGCCTGCCCAATCAACCTCAGATTGCAAATCCGAATTCTCTGCCTCCCAAACTTTTGTCTGCTTTCCCAGCTCCTTCGACGAGGTGGTGGCAATCTTTTAAGGGATGGTGGACAAAGAGCACCTTCAAGCTCCCTATGTAGAACATAGCGGTTCCCTAACTAGACTATATAAGGAACATTTGTTCTTTGTCACGTGGTTATTAACAGTTCTGGGGATCCTTGTGTGAAGATACGTGAAGCTCCTTCAATTAGATTTTCTGTTCAGTTTTTGTGAGAAATGCTTAATAATAACCAATGACAAAAGATAAAGGAGTTTAACATTGTTATGTAAAAGGACAAGCCTCCCATGTAACTCAAATCTTCTGGTTTAATCTGCTTCCCTGAGCTCTGAATCCAGAGGCCCAGTGGTCTATGGTTCCCACCAGATGGAAGTGCACGGCGGCCGACTCAGCGGTTCCAGTCTTGGTAAGAGGCCACCACTGATTCATCTCTTTGCCAAAACTCATGCCCTCCCTTTTATTCCACCAAACTAGTCACCAAGCTTTCGTCCTTGTGTTCTCCTCCATGGTTCTCAGGGCTGTCCCCTCCACTTCATTCCCACCAACATGGTCCCAGTTAAATCTCCCTTCTTTTTATACTGGGATTACTACACAGGGTCCTCACCTCTCTGTCTCTCTCTCTCTCCCGACCATTCTCCTAGCTGCTGAGGAAGGGATTATGACAAAGCATGGTCTGTCTCCCAACCTCAACGGCACTTCCACACCTCTGGGTTCAAGACTCTTCTCAGCGTGGCCACCACTGTCTGCCCACCTTCCTAGGCCCCCCACACCCTTGGGCTCCAGCCCCACAAATAGCTCATGGAATGTGTATGACTTGCTTTTGTTAGCCCCTTTCACCAACAACTCCTTTTGCCTGTGTTTTAAATTTAATTAATTTAATTTAATTTAAATAAATTCAAGCATGGTGGCTAGAGGTCCCGAGTGAGGGAGCCAATAAGAGGGGGTGGGTTGTGGGCTCTTGATTGACTGGTTTGCATTTAAAGCAAGCAAACTCCCAGGACCATCTTTTGCCTCCCCTAGGAATCAGCTCACCCCGGGGGGGGGGGGGTGGTCTCTCTGGTCAGCAAGGCTCTAGATGTCAAAACATCAACTACAGAAACTAGAAAATGTGGTTAAAACAGACTAGAATGCCCTTTCTTTCATCCCCGGCATAACTGGCGGATAGCATGTCATGGCATAAGGCTCCAGAGTTTCCCTTGTGGCCTCAGGTAGGCCAGGGAGCACCCCCTGAGCTTTGGTTCCCCATCTGTGGAGGGTCACAGGACAAGATGTGGGTGATGAGACCAGCTGCCAGCTGCATAAAGGGCTCTGCATGGATGTCAGTTTCCTCCTCTCCAGCCTTGTCTTTTTGGGAAACAGCTCAATGTTCCTTCCTCAGGACATTCTCAGACCCCTTGGCCTGGGCTCCTTGTTCCCCTCAAACCCTCGGGTCACCTGTATCTCAGCACTTAGCCCACCAGATAAGATCTGTCAGTCTGTCTGTCCATCTCCTCCCACCCCTTCCCACTGGATGGGTCTTTCGGGGAAAGAACATGACCTCCACATTCGAATCCTGATGGCACACCACAGACCCTGGTTCCTGCTCACAGCAGCTCACTCTAAAAACATTTAGAAAGTCAATGAATTACTCATGGCTTTGCCATGTCCACAGCCTCCCAAAGGAATGTACCACATGGGCCCCTCTAGGGAAAGACACTCATGCTTCTTCACCCGGAATCCTCTGTACTTTCCCCTGCTTGAAGTCAGGCCAGGCCATTAGCACATCTGCACATCAGGCTAGGCAGGCACCAGCTGGGGGGGGTGTGTGTGTGGCTCAGCTCAGGAGCTGATTTCCCAAGCACACCCTGCCATATGTGCCTGCCACAGATGGCCGAGGCACGCCAGCTAATGAGGCAAAGTCACGGGCGCCACAGCCTGCTGGAAAATGAGCCATACAGGCTGCTCACCGATGCCTGCCCAGGAGGGGCTCTTGGCTCTGGTCCAGACTTGGTCTCCGCATCCCCCCACTCTGGGAGCCTGCTCCTGGCCAAGGCCCCAGGCTTACCCCACGGTAAAGCCCGGTTGCTTTGATTAAAAACCTCAGCCCATAGAAACAGGTGTACCGCATCTAGCAAGGGGGAAAGATCCAATTTTTAGTGATTTCTTAATAAGAAAGTGCCATTAAACGCACTTAGGCTCTCATGGTGTAACTGGCAGAATGCTGTCGTGGCCCCAGCCTCATTAACTTTTATTGCCACTCCACTCTGCTTCTAGAATGACAGCCAGAGCCTTGGAGGCTTGGCGGCACTCACAGGCTCCAATCCAGGGAGCAGGCAGGAGGAGAAGCCCCTCCAGCTCCAGAAGCTCCTATCTGTGGGGTCTTCCTTTGGCTCAGCTGTCACTAGGGTGCCTCGTGACATTTGTTCCTGGGAAAGAGAGCAGCTGTTTCTGATGTGTGTGCTCCCAGGAGGGCGAGGGGGCGGGAGGGGAGGGAGAGACAGCTGCTGGGCCAGCAGGCCCCCTCATTCTCTAATCCTGCCTGGGCTGCCCACCCTCGGCACCTCAGATACCCGGAGCCTTGTGGGGCAGGACATGGCAACAAGCAGCAGGTCAGCCAAGCACACTTCATTCCGTCTTCCAGAAACACTTACTCAGCTGTTAGTATGTGCCCGACAGTAGATAGGTGTGGAGGGTACAAAGAGTAAATAAAGATTGTCTCAAAGTACTGGGGTTCTAGGAGAGTCAAAGAAGGACCGATGCAAAGAAAGGATGACACCATACCCTCAATCAGAAGCGCTTTCGATTCAACCTGGTGGGAGTCAGGTGGGCTTCCTGGTGGAGGTGAGGTCTTGCTGAGTCTTGAAGGAGGTATGTTAGTACATGTGTAAGTGGAAGGAAGGGAGAGACCAGACTGTCCAAAGGAACAAGCAAGAGAGAAAGGGCACCACCCAGCCAGAACACCACATAATCCAGTCACAGACTGCAGTCCATAGATCCAAATGAGGTCATATCAATTATATTAGTGCTCAGATGTGAGAAAAATAACACCCAGCTAAAATAACTCAAGCCAGGGTTTTCCAGACTTCAGTGCACACACAAATCACCAGGGATCTTGTTAAAATGAAGATACTGAGTGAGAGGATCAGGGGTGGGGCCAAGTTCATTAGAAATGCAGAACGTGGGGTGCCTGGGTGGCTCAGTGGGTTAAAGCCTCTGCCTTTAGCTCAGGTCATGATCCCAGGGTCTTGGGATCCAGCCCCACATCGGGCTCTCTGCTTGGCAAGAAGCCTGCTTCTCTTTCTCCCTCTGCCTGCCTCTCTGGCTACTTGTGATCTCTGTCTGTCAAATAAATAAATAAAATCTTTAAAAAATAAAATAAAAATACCTGGATCAGGTGGTTCCATGAGGGGTTTGGTGGTGCAACAATGTCACTACGGCCTCAGGCTTTTCTGTCTCTCTGTCCTGCCATCCTTAGCACCTCACCCCTCATCTTATATTCTTATAATCAAAAGATGGCCCTTACAAGCTCTGCACCTCCCATCCTCCCACAACAGAATCAAAGACAACAAAGGGCATTTCTCCTAACCTCTTTCTTTTCACCAGAGAGGAAAATCTATCACAGAATAATATTATATTACATATATTATTATATAATTTAATTATATTATATATTATATTATTATATAATAATTATATAATATATTATAATATTATATAATCTCCCAAAATATATATGATATGTATGTAAACAGATATATAGATACATGTTTTTACCTATCTACCTATCTATAGAGAGAGAAAGATTATATGGAATTGGCTCAGTCATAGAGGCTGAGAAGTGCCAGTATCTGCAGAAGGAGTCAGAAGCTGGAGACCCAAGAGAGCCAATGGTGTCATTCCTGTTCAAGACCGAAGGCTGGAGAAGAAGGAGAGTCAATGGTGTAAGTTTTGGTTCAAAGTTCAGTGGGCTCTTAAATCCGGGAAGAGCCAATGTCTTGGTTCAAATCTGCAGGCAAGAAAAACCAATGTTCCAACTTGAAGGTTGTCAGGCAGGCTTTTGTTTCTATTCTGGCCCTCAGCTGAGGGGATGAGACTCACCCACATTAGAAAGAGCAATCTGCTTTACTTTACTTTGTCTACTCATTTAAATGTTAATCTCATTCAAAAGCACCATTTCAGAAACACCCAGAATAATATTTGGCTAACTATGTGGGCACCCCATGGCCTAGGCAAGTTGGCACATAAAATTAAGCATTACATCTCCTGGCAGTCCCTCTCTTTGTTTCATTGTCCAGAACTAAGTCATGTACCCACTCACTACCAGTTCATGAACCATGAACCAAAGAAAAACAGGGTCCTGTGATGCTTCAACCAATCATGACTGATCCCACACTATTGAACCCAACTTCTACATGTATACTTCCACCAATGCTGAACTGAACAAAACCAGGGTTCTTTAGCAAAAAAGAAGAGAAAAAGTGGCTATAGGTAGGCGAGCAACAGAACTAAGACCCAAACAACCATGGTTCACAGCTCCCACTTCTACCATTAGGCCCCTTCCATGCTCCCATTCATTTCTGGTAATCCCAAAGCACTGTCCATTGCTTCCTCGTATGCAGTCTAGAGTGCTGCTCACTACCTGTATCCTCCTTGTGCCCAGCTCTTCTGTGCAGCCTCCACTGCTCCACACTGTAGATCTCTGTTGATGGATCCCAGACTTGATGTGACCCAACATCTTGGCAGACCCTGAGAATGGAGAATGAGAATGGCTCCCTATCAGGTTTGCTTGACTGGAAAGTGCTAAAGTTCAGGGAATTGTTCTACAGATTAGCACTTGTGGTCTTTCCCTTCCCAGAGCTCACATCTTATCCTAAGGGCTGGCTCTACATGCCAGCCTCCAGGCTGTTCCTAAAAACACTACCTCCCCTTCTGTCTTGTACGGATCCACTGATGAATTTTCTCAAATGCCTCAGAGCCATTCTTTGTACTGTGACTCCCTTCTACCAGCACATCTCCATGACCTGGTCATGACTCCTGAATTGTGTGTGGCTCAGTTTCAGATATATTTTGAGTGTTTTCCACAGGGAGTTTCTCTGCTCTCATTTAGATCAGTGGCCATAGATATGTGGGTGGGGAGAGACATCAATTACTCCCTGCACCAGACATCCCTATCTCAGCTGTCTCAAGATGAAGTGTTCAGCTATATGTGACTATATAGTAATTTTTAGTGTAGTTAAAAGTGGAGTGGAGGCTACATCAAGAAATGAAGTTGGAGGGAATGCCTGGGTGGCTTAGTCACTTAAGTGTCTGCTTTCAGCTTGGGCCATGATCCCAGGGTCCTCGAATTGGGTCCCACATTGGTCTCCCCATTCAACAGGGAGCCTGCTTCTCCTTTCCCCTGCTTGTGCTCTCTGTCTCTCTCTCTCTCAAACAAATAAATAAAATCTTAAAAAAAAAAAAGAAGAAGAAGAAATGAAGCTGGAGTGGTGTGCAAGAATACTCATTCACTCAATCATTCAACAAATATTTACCGAGCAGCAACTCTGTGCCAGGTGCTTTCCTGGACACTGAATGCAATGAGACAGCCATGCTCCCTACCCTCATGCAGTTTACTTTATGGATCACAGAGTTATCCTAGATACATACTGAAGAATTTGGAGTTCTCTAAAAGGTCACAGGGAGCCAAGTGATACAGGATTTGATCACATAAAGGCATAATTAATTAATGGCATTTGTAACAGTTCTCTTTAGGACCCATGCAGAGGTTGAACTAGAGGAAGCAATAACTAAAGGCAAGATGACTATTGTCCATGCAGTTACTTAGGTGAAAAATGATCAAGGTCAGATCCAAAGCAGTGGTCACTGGGTTGGGGAGAAGGAGATAAGTACAAAACACATAAAGGAGGCTGAGTCTACAGGATTTCATGAGCTCACAAAAGACATGACATGAGAGTGATGGCAGAGAGGGAAGAGTCCATGGAGACCTCTCCACTCAGGAATGGCAGGATGGATACCAGTTTCAGGGGAATATGTTAATTTAGTTTTGATCACATTGAACCTGGATCATTGGTAGGACACGAGCCAGGCCCATCATGGTTAGATTACAGTCTTAGATTCAAGAAAGAAATTTAGTTTGAACAAATTCTAGTTTGAACAAAATCATCATCATGTAGTTTAAGTTATTTATATGGATGAGATTCCCAGGGAAAGAGAAATGATGTAGTTTAGGACAGAAACTTAGATATAATATTTCAGGGCCTGTGAGAGGAGGGAGCCTGAAAAGGGCCCCGAGAAGGAGTAAAAAAATCAAGAGACAACAGAGCCTTTCCAAAAGGAAGTAGGCAATTCATTTGGGACATTTTTATTGAATATCTCCTATGTAACGGGCACTGTTCTAGGACCCAGCAGTGAGGGACAAGGCCCACCTTCATGAGGCCATCAGTCTACAAGAGAAGACAGGCATGAATCAAGGAAGTAGGAAATCCTGAAAAGATGGCAAAGCACTGCCCATTGCTAGCCCCTTCACCAAGCACAACCTTGGAGATGCCAAAGATCTGCAAGAAAAATGTATAAAGTTGAACAACTGAAGTAAAGATGGTGACTTACTCTTAGAGAAGGGAGAGGGGGTATTCATTTTGTACAGAGCGGCCTGGGCAGAGGCGGGCATAGTACCACCACCGGAGAAGAGACTACTATGTGTTCCTTTCTCCTCCATAGGACCTGGGTGCTTGATGCCTGCCTTACAGCCCCTGTGATGAGGAAACACCATAGTAAATTTGTGGCAACAATAGCAGCCACGGGGATGAGTGGTGGACACACATAACAACCAAGGAAAACTGATTAGCCCCTGAGCGTTCCTGAACCCCTGGCCCTGAATGCCCCACACCTCAAAGACTGGGTAACTGCAACAAGGAAGATAGTTGCTAAGAATGCCAGGGGAGAGTGTAGTGAAGATCCATCTGAGACAAGAATGTCTTGTGAGGGACACTAAATGGGTGTCCTCAAGAACGGAACACAGTACCACGAGGTCTCCATCCTAAGGCACAGATCACCATTGTAAGCCAGGTTTATCACCAGAAGCACATGAACAGGGAGCAGTTACTAAACAACATCAACAATCCTCATATTATCTAAAATGTTTGTTTTTCCATTAAAAAAATCACATGCAGGGGCAACTGGCTGGTGCCTTTGGCTCAGGTCATGATCTCAGGTCCTGGGTTCAAGCCCCACCTTGGGCTCTCTCCTCAGCAGGGAGCCTGCTTCTCCCTCTCTCTCTGTCAAATAAATAAATAGAATCTTTTAATAAAGTTACATGCTAAAAACAGGAAGTTGCAGTCTGTACTCAAGGGAAGGAACATAGTCAACAGAAACTGACTCTGAGTGGAATCAGATGTTTGATTCAGTCAGTAACAAAAATTTCCAAAGGGCTAGTAAGAATATGTTCAAAGAAGTAAAGGAAACTGTCAAATAATCAACAGAAAATATTATATCAATGACTGTTATGGACTGAATGTTTGTGTTCCCCAAAATGCATATGTTGAAGCTCAACCCCCAATGTGACTGTATTTAGACATAGTGATAGTGAGGAATCCTGTCATGAAGGTTAAATGAGATCACAGGCATGGGCTGGTACCCACAGAAAAAGAGGAAGAGGCATTCTTCGTTCTTTCTCTCCACCAGTGCGAGAGCTCAGCAAGAAAGCAGCTGTTTGCAAGCTGGGAAGAAAGTCCTCACTGGACATCAATCTCGCAGGTCCTTGATCTGGAACATCTAGACTTCAAACTGAGAAAATAAACGTTGTTTAGACCACTTAATCTGTGGTATTCTATTATGGTAGCCTGAACAGATTAATACAACGACTTCACAAAATCTCAATAGAGAAATAGAAACTATTATAAAGATTTGAACAGAAATTTTATAGTTAAAAAATCCAATAACTGAAATTTAAAACTCACTAGAGAGGCTCAGTGGGGATTAGAGTTGGCAGAAGAATCAGTGACATTGAAGAGTGATCAATGGACATTATCCAAACTGAAGAACAGCAAGAATCGGGATTGAAGAAAAATAAACAGAGGTTCAAAGTCCAGCAAGGTACACCAACATACATGCAGTGGGAGTCGAAGGAGAACAGGAAAGGAAGAGAAAGAATAGGGAAATTATTTGAAAAAGTAATTGTCAAGTAAATTTTTCAATCTCCAAAATTTTTGCAAATATGATGAAAAATCCATCAGGGAAATATCATAGTGAAAAGTGTATTTGCACCTGACAAGAGAGTCTCAAAATACATAAAGAAAAAACTGACAGGACTGAAAGGAAAGAGAGACAATTCAACAATTATAGACAGAGAATTCAATACTCCTTTCTCAGAAATTGATTGACCTAGACAGAAACTCAATACAGATATAAAGACTTGAACATTCCTCTCCAAAATATCAGAATTAGACATAAAAATACATATTAGGGATTCTCCAGAATAGACCATATGCTAGACTCTTAAACAAGTCTCAGTAAATATAAGAAGAATTAAATAATAGCACATGTGTTTTCTAGTCCCCACAGAATTAATCAGATGTCAAAAACAGAAAGAAAATTGGGAAATCACCAACAATTTGGAAGTTAAACAATACACTTTTAAGGAACCTTGGGTCAAAACAGAAATCACAAGACAAATTTAAAAATATCTTGAATAGGGGGCACCTGGATGGCTAAATCGGTTAAGCAGACAACTCTTGATTTCGGCTCAGGTCATGATCTCAGGGTCCTGGGATAGAGCCCTGTTGGGGATTTGTATTGGGCTTCACGCTCAGCTGTGAGTCTGCCTGAAGATTCTCTCTTTCCCTCTTTCCCTCTGCCCCTACCTGATTTGTTCTCTCTCTCTCTCTCTCTCTGTAAAATAAATAAATAAATCTTTAAAAAAATATCTTGAGGGGCACCTGGGTGGCTCAGTTGGTTAAAGTCTCTGCCTTCAACTCAGGTTGTGATCCCAGGGTCCTGGGATCTGCGTAGGTCTCTCTGCTCAGCAGGGAGCCTGCTTCCTTCTCTCTCTCTACCTCCCTCTCTGCCTACTTGTGAGCTCTCTCTCTATCAAATAAATAAATGAAATCTTAAAAAAAATAAAAATATATAAAAATATCTTGAACTGGATGAAAGTGAAAACATAATGCAAAATTTATGAAATGTAGAGAAAGTGAGACCTAGAGAAAAAACTAAACTTTAAATACTTATATTAGAAAAATTACATATCCAGAGTGCCTGGGTAGCTCAGTCATTAAGCATCTGCCTTTGGCTCAGGTCATGATCCCAGTGTCCTGGGATCAGCCCCATATCAGGCTCCCTGCTCAGCAGGAAGGCTGCTTGTCCCTCTCTAGCTCCACCCTCCCCAAACTCTGCTTGTGTTCCCTCTCTCCATATGTCATAAATAAATAAAATCTTTTTTTTAATTACATATCTAAGACCAATAATCTGAGTTTCTGCCTAAAGAAACTATTTAAGAAAAACAAATCATGCCCATAGTAAATAGAAGGAAATAATAAATATCAAAAAACAAATCCATGAAATAGAAAACAGAAACACAACAGAGAAAATAAAGCAACCAAAGCTGGTTCTTTGGAAATGTCAAAAGATTGATAAACCTTTTGTCAGACTAATCAAGATAAAAGAAAAGAAGACAGAAGTACACGTCATGAATGAAAGAAGAAGCATTACTACAGAGTCTACAAATATTAAAAAATGATAAGGGAAAATTATGAATAACTTCATACTGACTCTAGTGTGTGATTTTTCCTCCATGCTACCAAGCAATTTTGTAACACCAGCTGTGTATCCCACAAGTTCAAACCCATGCTGACACTATCCACCTGGAGATAGCATCAGACCCCACAGGTCAAGAACTCAGTCCATTATGACTTGCTTAGCCCAACTTTGGGTACCAGTTCGAAGTCTAGGATGTCACCTGTGCATCAGAATGACTATTTACAAATCAGATGTTCCCCGACCCCTCCTCAGGTTTGATTAATTTGCATGGGTGGCTTCCAGAACTCAGAGAAACATGTTACTTACTATATCACTGGTTTATTTAAAAATGATATAATTTGGGAGTAGCTAGATCTAAGAGATACAGAGGGTAAGGTATAGGGAAAGGTGCAGAGAGCTTCCATGCCCTCTCTGAGCTCGGCTTTCCTATGCCACTCTCCGTGTATTCGTTCCTTTGGGTTTTATGGAGGCTTCATGCACATAAACACTATTGATTAAATCATTGGCCACTTGTTGAATTGAATCTCCAGTGCCTCTTCCCTTGCTTGAGGTGCCTGCTGCAGTGGGGGTGGGGCCCAAAATTTCGAATCTTTTTTTTTTTTTTCCCACCACTCAAAAAGTTTAATTATGTATTGAAGATTCTGGACCAGAAAATGTGTAAGGATAAGACAAAGAATATCAAAATAACTTGTAACAAATATCTAGAACCTCTCACATATTAAAATTGTTAAGATAAAAATAAGATTTACAATACATGTTTGCCATTATGGTATAGTTAAAAAAATAACACCCATACTAAAATTAATTCATCCTACTTATCAAAATTCCTATTATATGAATGAAAATATTCAAATGCTTATAAATAGGTATTCAAAGGTTTCTTTTGAACATTCTTTGGTGTTCATAAAACTGCATATGTTATTATAGATCTCTTTATCATACATTTTTTCAGACTATACATTCAGTTTAAATTGGAAATGAAAAAATATAAATTAGATATCGCTATAGAAAGTAGTTACAGGGTTGGGGCGCCTGGGTGGCTCAGTGGGTTAAGCCGCTGCCTTCGGCTCAGGTCATGATCTCAGAGTCCTGGGATTGAGTCCCGCATCGGGCTCTCTGCTCAGCGGAGAGCCTGCTTCCCTCTCTCTCTCTCTGCCTGCCTCTCCATCTACTTGTGATTTCTCTCTGTCAAATAAATAAATAAAATCTTAAAAAAAAAAAAAAGAAAGTAGTTACAGGGTAGATATTTTGATTTCATGATGCACAAGTACTTACGGACAAGATTCACTTACTAAATTTAAAATAACTACCTATTCTTTGATACTTCTTATAGATCCACATGTCCCAGAAATTAAAAAAAGAAGCTGTGTTTAAGGCAGAAAATTCAAATGTGAGATGACATTATTTATGATTCTCTCAGCTGGTTGTTTCACAAAATATGGAGCTAAATGAAAAATGAGAACCCTCGCATTGCTTGGATCCCAGCTTGACAAGCAACTTGGAATGGCAGATGCATAACAAGAAATGGAATATTCTACTTCAGAGGAAGAAGACAAGTGATCGAATAACATGCACACAACTTAGTATAAGTTCTTTACCCTACTAAAGTAATTATTCATTTGCAAATATTACCAAAAGTAAAAAAAATTTATTTTACAGAGTGGTTGGTTTTTGTAATACATCAATAATGTTATATACTTCCCTATTCTCAATGCTTGTCTCATTTCAGTGGTTGGTTTCTCCCAAATAATTTAGTTTACATTTAAAGTGGCAATACAGCTTTTACTTAATGGATTGAAGTTATAATTAGAAACCAGTTTTATATACAGAAAATCCATAAATATAGAACGTTTATTCCTATTTTATCCTAGGGTTATGCAAAAAATTGACTAAAAATTTTTCATTTGGGTCTTTGTAATAAACATGTAAATACATTATTTACAATGGAGATGCTTTCTGACAGAAAGTAAACAGACAAGTAATTTTGGTCTTCATTAGAATCCATCATTATATGTTCATTTTTGAAGATGATGTGATACATCATGTTCACTCAAATTTCAAGATTCCTGTTATACACATAATTCAAGTAATTATTTTCCTTGTACAATTAATGCTTCGTTCTGTATTTAAATTTCCTTTAAGAAAGATTCCTCGATCCAATAGCAGGGAGCTTTAGAATTTTTTTCGAATACAGCAAATGTTTCTGTACAATTATGTGCAATTTTCTTCCTTCTGGCAATATTATAAATACCAAGTAAATTAATCTTCGTTGTTCATATCCCACAGGTAATTCTTGAGTTATCTCACATGATGTAAGTACCATCTTTGTAGTATTTCATGGACTCCATTTGTTTTGTCATAGCTAGAACATCATGAAATCCAGTACTTAGGCCAGACATATGTTGAAAATATGCCTCTTTTTCCACTTGAATTGTTAAATTATTTACTCCAGCATCTTTAAGTATTCCTGTGACCTGCTGTACAATTCTTTGTTCCAGCACATCTGATGTCACCTGTATATGAATTGTTCCTGCCACAACACTGGCTGAATGACGCCAAAAATGAGGGTCTCGGTATGATATTAATCCTTCAATTTTCTGTATCTTTTCTAAAGCAAGATGTAGCTCTTTTTCATATTCTGGTGGCAGTCTCAAAAGTAGAACCTGACAGGCATCTTTAATCAGTGGAACAACACTGAGAAATATTAATATAGCAATAAAGAGAGAACACAGGGGATCAGCAATGAACCATCCAAACTGCTCTCTAAGAACTGTGGATACAATTACACCAATACTGCCAAGTGTGTCTGCCAAAACATGTAGAAATACACCCCTCATGTTAGCATTCATGCCTCTGCCTGCAGATCCGTGGCTGTGACCATGCCCATGGTCACTGTGTCCATGCATATGGTGGGAATGACTGTGATCAGATGAATGACAGCTTCCCTGAGAAGCTCCATGGTTATGGTTATGGGCATGGCTAAAGGCACAGATACCAATAAGGTTTACTATCAGCCCTCCAACTGAGACTGGTGTTAACATATGTGTGTCTAATTCCGGAGGATCAATTAATCTAGCCACTGACTCCATAAACACAAAAAAGGCTATTACCATTAGAAAAAGTCCATTAATAAATCCAGAGAGAATTTCTATTCGGCCATACCCATAGGAAAAAATCCGAGTTGCTTTCCATCTACTCATCAAGGCCACAAAAAGACCCATGACCAAAGCAGAGCAGTCAAAGAGCATGTGAAATCCATCTGAGATCCGACCCAGACTATTGGTCAACACGCCATAGAATAATTCAACAAAGGTAAAAAGCAGATTCAAACACAAGAAGTAAAAGATCTGCCTAGAGTCATTCTCCTCAAGAATTTGTTTTAGTGATTCCTTAATAAACCTGGGGATCGATTGGGAGCTATGCTGGAAAGCATCACCCATGAAATTATAGGGAGGTGTTCCTTCAGGAGAATATCCAATTAGGGTGCCTTTCTGTCCTCTCTTGGAGGGAGATGATAAGATGTTGGCAGACAAAATGAAGAATATAGCGCTCACTACCACTCCTCCAGACAGGACATGTTCAGCGCTTTCCTGGTGTGCTGCTTTGTTCAAAGCTTGAAGCTGGTCTGTTATTGGATGTGTCCAAAAATTTCCAAAAAGTAGAGCACTAATACAAATGGGAAAGGATTACCATAGCGGGCATATTTGGAAACTTCCATTTTGACTGAACAAATGGAATCGACATAGAAATCCAGGATCATGACAAAAAAGATAACTGTTGTGAAAGGCATTATGAGAGAAAACCAAGACTGGACTTTACTCTCAGTTGTCACAGAAAGAACAATGACCCATGGGCCAAGAGAAGCACAGAAACAAGATGGGATAAAGCTTGAAGACGTTTGGCTCCACCAACATCTACAGAGAGTTTTCTGGAAGCTTGTGATCTGCCACACCTACGAAGGCAATGGCTGTGTAAAGCATGTGAGTTAGAGCACTGTCATGATGTCCTTCAGGGGGTTCAGCCATTGTAGCCATGAGATCATCATTGTCGAAAAGCAATAGGCAGATTACAGCAATAATGAAAAAAGCAGCCCCTCTTGTCTTTGCTGGGCCTCCTCCAGAACTAGTGAACAAAACACTGAGTAGTGAGATGACAACAACATCACTGTGTTCAAATAGCAGCAAAGTCCTTAGTGGTCCACAAAGAGTGAGGCCAGAAAACCACAAGAGTGAAATGATACACCCAGCAACTGCATGTTTAAATATTTTGATCCACTGGTGTTTGGTAATACTTTTTCCAGAAGAAAATGGCTTTTGACACAGAACCATAAAAAATGCAGCCCCGAGTTTTAATATAAAAATGAATTGAACAATGTGAACTGCTTTTAGGAGATCATATGATTCAAAAAGTCCCACAGCCTTCAAAAATTTAGTGAAACATAGTAACACAATATATTTTGTTAATCGAGCGCTGGGCACGTCCACGGGTCCAAGGCCGCCGCCGCCGGGGCCGGCTAGCACCTCGCCGCCGAATTTCTCCTCCATTCCGGGGCTCAGGAGCCGCCGCCAGTGCCCCGGCTGCGCGGTTTCCTCCTGTCTCGCCGCTGCCGCGGAACAGCGGGCGCAGGCGCGTCACTCCCCCATGGCAGCGGCCCCGTCGTGTCCCCGCAGGCCCGACCGCCGCCGCCGCCGCCGCCGCTGTACCGGGCTCTGGCTCACAAGCACACGCGCGTCGGTTCTAGGCCGCGGGCAGTTCCAGCGGCGCCGGGGTCCCTGGAGGCGCACCGGAGCAGATGGTGCCAGGCCATGTCATCAGTTGGAATCTTTTAATCACACCAGTCCCCATCTTTAGGTTGTCTAGGGGCTTTCCACAAGTCACCTTATTCACAACAAAAGACACCTTTATCAATCTCGTTACTTAGAAAAATCCTAAGGTTTTTAGAAGTTCTGTGCAAGGCCAAAGACCAAATATACCAAAAACCGAAATATGACACCAAGATATGATGCAACTGAGATAAAATGGAAAAAAAATCCTAGGAAGACAAAATTGCCAAGACTGATTCAAGAACAAATAGAAAACCCTAAAAGACCTATTGAAAGGTAAATAAATAGAATTGGTAACTTAAAATATTCCCACAGAGAAAACCACAGCCCAAAGGTGGTCAATTTTAGTGGTAAATTTGGTAATTTCTGTAAAATATTTAAGGAAAAGGTAATACACATTTATACAAAATCTCCCAGAAAACTGAAGAAGAGAGAACCTTTCTTATCTCATTGTATGAGATCAGCATTATCTATTACTAAAATCAAAGAATTATAAGAAAAGAAAGGCACAAACCAGAACATAGAATTATAAACACAATATTAACAAATAGAGTCCAACAATATAGCAAATGGATAATGCTTCGTAGCCTATTGAGACACGTCCCAGGGATCCAAAGTTGGTTCACCATGAGAAAATCAGTTTATGTAATTCACCATATTGGTGGAATAGAGGAGAAAAAACACATGATCATCTCAACAGATGCAAAAAATATTTTAACAAAATCCAACATCTATTTCTCATTAAAAAAAAAAAAAAAAAAAAAAAACGAAACCCAACCAGGAACACAAGGGAACTTCCTCAACCTGATAATAGGCATATACAAAAAATCCCTAAACTAAGAGTGAGCAGCTGAATGCCTTTCACTAAGCTGAGAACAAGGCAAAGATGTCCTCTTTTACCACTTCTGTTCAACACTAAACTGAAAGATCTAGCCAGGGCAGTAAGTAGGCAAGAGAAATAAATTAAAGGTTTGCTGACTGGAAGGGACAAAATAACATTTTAATTTTCACATTATTCTATATGTAGACCCTCTATGGGATGTTTTTTCTATTATCCTCCATATAGAAAATCCTAAGAAATCTGTGAAATAAACTTAGCAGTCCTGCAGAATCCATGATCAACATACAAAAATCCATTATATTTCCATATTCTAACTAATGAAATTAAGAAAACAAGTTCATTGACAATTTTAGCTGTTTCCGAAAATCTGAAACAAGGACAAATCTGACAGAAGATGTTCAAGGCCTAGGGATTTGTTTTGCTGTGCTGCAGACTATCATAACCTCAGCAGCTTAGAAATATACTCACAGTTTCTGTGGGTCAAGAGTTTGGACACAGCATATCTGAATACTCTGCTGGGGTCACCCAGGCCATGAGCAAAGTGTCAACTGAAGCTGTGGTCTCCTCTGATGCTTGGGGACCTCTGGAAAGTCTTTTCAGTGTTTCATCCTCTTTTAAGAACTCCCCTAATAAAGTTGGGGCCGTGTAAGATTACATCCTTTTTATTAACTCAGAATCCACCATTAGTAACCTCATTACAGGCATGTAATGGGTCCTACCCACACGCTATACTTATGGGTCCTACCCACACTCAAGGGGAGGAGATTACACCGGGTGCCTATCCCAGGAGACAGGAATTTTGGTGGATATCTTTGTTTTTATTTGTTTGTTTGCTTGCTTTAAGATGTTATTTATGTATTTGTCAGAGAGAGACAGAACACAAGCAGGAGGAGTGGCTGGCAGAGGGAGAAGCAGGGCAGGCTCCCCACTGAGCAGGGAGCCTGAAGTGGAGCTCAATCCCATGACCCTGGGATCATGACCAGAGCCAAAGGCAGACACTTAACTGACTGAGCCACCCAGGCGTTCCTCGTGGTACATCTTTGAACTCTGCCAACCACAACTTGCCCTGTAAAGACTACAAAACATGGCTGGAAGCAATTAAAGACCTAGGTAAACAGAGAGGTATACCATGTTCATGAGTTGGGAGACTCAATATTTGTGAGATATGAACTCTTTCCAAATTGATTTATAGAGTCAGTGCAATTAAAATTAAAATCCCAACAGACTTTCTTATAGATATTGACAAGTTGGTTCTAAAATTTATATGGACACGCAAAGAATAGCCAAAGAAACCAGACCAGCCAAAGTGACTTTTAAAAAAACGATCACGGTTGCCTGGGTGGCTCAGTGGGTTAAGCCTCTGCCTTCAACTCAGGTCATGATCTCAGGGTCCTGGGATCAAGCTCCGCATTGGGCTCTCTGCTCAGTGGGGAGCCTGCTTCCCCCTTTCCTTCTGCCTGCCTCTCTGCCTACTTGTGATCTCTTTCTCTCTGCCAAATAATTAAATAAACTCTTAAAAAAAAATCAACGTTGGAGAATTAACACTACCAGATTTTAAGACTTACCTAATCCTGTACAAGAGAATGCACTGCTCACACAGATCAATGAAACAATAGATTCAAGAAACAGACTCACATACATACATATGGACAACTTTTTTTACAAATATGCAGAGGCAACTCTGGAGAAATGGTCCATAAAAGAAAAAGGGATACATTAGACTTTGTCCAAATGAAAACTTCTGCTTTTTGAAAAAACAGTAAGAGACTAAAAATCAAGACACAGATTGGGAGAAAACATTTGAAAGTCATATATCTGAGAAGAAACTTGTCTCCAGAACATGTATTTATTTCTTAATCTTATATCTCAATTTTATTGAGATATAATTGATAAGTATCACTGTATAGGGGCAAGGTGTATAGCATAATGGTTTGATTTACACATATTGTGAAATAATTAAAATACACTTAGTTAACATGTATCATCTCATAGAAATGCTTGGAAAAAAAAAGAAAAAAAATTTTTTTTCCTCGTTATGAAAACTTTAAGGATCTACTATCTTAGCAACTTTCAAATAAACCACATAGCAGTGTTAGCTAAGGTCATGATATACATCAGACCCCTGGCACTTATCTATCCTATAACTGGAAGTTAGTACCTTGGA